>NC_135886.1:142399492-143134492 GCF_964194155.1 Cetorhinus maximus | reverse complement strand
GGACAATGGGCCAATTGGCCTCCTTCTGTGCTGTATCATTTTTCAAAATTTTAATGTGTTTTGACCTAAGATTCTGTATGGAGGTTTTTCTTTATGTTGCTCATTTTGTGTTAGCTTTCTTCAGCTGGTGGTACTGTCACTTCTCAGTCAAAAGGTTGTGGCTTAAAATCCCATTTGAGTAGTTAACTAGGACGAGCGCTCCAGGGAGGGGCTGGTGGAGTATTGTTGGGGGTGCCACTCTTTGGATGAGAAGCTGAACCAAAACTTTGTCTACGTGCTCTGATGCTTGTTGAAGGTCAAATGTTGCTAATCAAAGATCTCCAGGCCAATATTCTTCCCTCATCCAATACCATCTAAAACTAAAGCAAAATAATGTCGATGCTGGAGACCTGAAATATAAACAAAACGTGCTGGAAATACTCAGCAGATATCTGCAGAGAAAGAAACAGAGTTAACATTCAAAACTAAATGGACTGATTAGTCACCTCTTGGTATTTGTGGGATCTTGCTGTGCACATGTTTATTGTGCTACTGACAGCAATTTATTGCACATAAAGTGCTTTTGAGGTTTTGTGACGATGTTCTGTAATAAATACTTGTTCATTCTTATTTCAGTCACTTCTCAAACGTACCTGAGAACTGCAAAAATAAAATTTGCCCCACACCTCTTTTTCGTATATTTCTATGGTGCTGTTACACTATGGAATACAACAATTAAAGGGATAATATTAGCAGAAATATGGGAGGGGAGGGAACACGCCAGCTGCTTTGATTTAACTATGTTACAAAATTTGGAATGTGGCCAAGATGGGTCTGCAAGTGAAACTGCTCCCTCTTTAATGCCATGAATTATCATATCTCTTGGACACCACTCTGATTGCAAGTCAACATGTGGGTTAGTCCACACAGAGCCAGCTACACCTTCAGAAAACAGCCACCCTCATTGACCTCTCTCTACATTCCTCGTCAAAGGAGGTAAAGGGCCTGGTTCTGACGACACAGAGCCTGCCAAATTAACTCAACTGAATATATAAAATGAATCATCAAGCAGTGCATGAAGCATTAGCATCCTATCAACACTCAAATTCCACTGCAGTTTGCAGTGTCTGACTTGGCATCCTGCTAGTGCTCTTACCTCCCAGTCAGACTGCTGTGAATTAAAATCCCACACCAGGGACATAATTTATAGGCTGATAATAGGGGGAGGCGATAGCATAGTGGTATTGTCTCTGGGCTCATATTCCAGAGACCCAGGGTAATGACCCGGGTTTGAATTCCACCACAGCAGATGGTGGACTTTGAATTCAATCATTTTTTAAAAATCTGGAATTAAAAGTCTAATGAACCACTGCTGATTGTTGTAAAAACCCATCTGGTTCACTAATGTCCTTTAGGGGCTATTCTTAATTGGTCTGGCCTACATGTGATTCCAGACCCACAGCAATGTGGTTGACACTTAAAAATGCCCTCTGAACAAGGGCAATGAGTGATGGGTAATAAATGCTGGCCTAGCCAGTGATGCCCACATCTCACAAATGAATTAAGAACAATAGCAATGATAGGGGGCTGCAATGTTAGATGTGACAATAAACTAAGGCCTTATCTACCCTCCTATGAGCATATCAAAGATCCTATGGAAGTTTTGTGCAAGAGGAGTTCTCCCTGGTCCTGCCTGTCATTTGTTCCTGAACTAATAACAGGTTATCTGGTCATTTATCACTTTGTTAATGTGGGAGCTTGCTGTGTGCAAACTGACTACGGTATTTCCTATCTTAGCACAGTGGCTATGCATTAAAAGTACTTCACTGACTAGAAAGTGCTTTGGAACATCCTGAGGCTGTGAAAGGCGCTACCTAAATACTGAGTTCAAGGAAGAGAAAATGCAAGTTCTTTGTTGTTAAGCAGACAGTGTGTGTATGATTAGATTGCACAGTAAGACTTTCTGACTCTTTTTTTTGAACAGCAGTCCATAAATTTAAGATTACCATCTATCTTCATCAGTGCTCTATCTGGCTTTGTAATGGTAATCGCCAAGTGAAAGGAGCTCATCCAAACCAACACTTGATGAATTATGTCCACCTCTTGGTGGCAATAATCCAATCAATGGTTCACATGATATAATAAAATGCTGCCATGAAATCTGAGTGCACTCTATTTATCTGAACATTAGGATTAAGTAACAGTCTTACGTTCAGAAATGGTTATCCACTGTCACTGATGTGGTTGTGAAACTTAAGTTGTGGTGCTTTTCCTGAACTCAGCAGTTCTATTCTTTACCTTTCTATCTGAGAAGGTTGCTTGTGGTGACATCACAGAATCACAGAGCATAAATGAGGCCACTTGATCCACCTTCCCTTCATGTATTTATCCAATTCTCCTTTGAAAGTTACAGTTGAATTTGCTTTCACTGCCCTTTCAGACAGTGTATCCCAGATCATAACAACTCGCTGTGTAAAAAAAACATTCCCTCACCTTGCCTCTGGTGCTTTTGCCAAAAGTTTAAATCTGTATCCTCTGGCTGCTGACCCTTCCAACGCTGGAAACAGTTTCTCCTTATTTACTCATCAGAAACGTTGATGATTTTGACCACCTCTATCCCCTCTTAAACTCCTTTGCTCCAAAGAGAACAAACAGCTTCTCCACTCTCTCCTCAAAACTGTAATCCTTCATCCCTGGTACCATTCTGGCAAATCCCCTCCACACCCTCTCCTTCCTAAACAGCGGTACCTGGGATCGAACAGAATGTTCCAGCTGAGGCATAACCACTGCTTGGAGCATAACTTCCTTGCTGCTGTACTCTATTGGTCCATGAATAGAGCCCAGGCCTGTATGCTTTTTTAACGCGCTCAGCTTGTCCTGCCAATGACTCCTGATGTAAACCCACGGGTCTCCCTGTTCTTGCATTAACATTGTATTGTTTAATTTACATTGTCTCTCCTCATTCTTCCTATCAAAATGTGTCACTTCACACTCCTCTGTGTTAAAAGTCATTTGCCATGTGTCTGCCCATTTCACCAGTCTGTCGCTGTCCTCTTGTCACTATCCCCACTGTTTATTACATTTCCAAGTTTCGTATCACCTGTGAATGTTGAAATTACGCCCTCTCCATAACCCAAGTCCAGGTCATTAATATATAGCAAAAAGAGCAGTGGTGCTAATACACAACTGTACATATTGGACAGCTCTGTACATCTGGAATTTTATGATGTTCCATCTGACAGAAGGTTGACCTGTGAGTGGGTGATCCTTGAATCAGTGCACAATCCTGCTGTAATGCTCACTCTGTGCACCTAACGATGGCAGGACCACCAGGAATTGATCTGCCAGTCTCATTCACATGTTACTCACAAGCTGCAGACACCAGTTCTGGGATGGGCGGAACAGCAGTACAGGTCAACAAAGACACTGGGCAAAGGCCTTAAGGATATGTGTGGGAGCAGTCTTGTGTGCCGGTTAACAGTAATCCACTGCCTTGAATCCACCTCACTCCATCTCACTCAGCTTTCAGGCTATCCCTGGTGGTCCCTTTCAGGATGGTTAATCTGGCCATGGTGCACCTGTGGAAACTGACTGCAGCTTACACAGCCCATACTACACTCGGTGACAAACTATAACGGGGGCCTGAAATGGTGGTTAGAACATAAGGGATAGGAGCAGAAAGGAGGCCATTTGGCCCTTCAAGCCTGCTCCACCTGCCAATATAATCATGGCTGCCTTCCTGCCTCAAATGTACTTCCCCATCCTATCCTCAAATCCTTTAATTCCCTTAGTGCTCAAAAATCCACTGAGCTCAGTGCTGTACATGCTCACTAACTGAGCATCGACAGCTCTCTGGGGTCGGTAATTCCATCGAATCACAAGCCTTTGAGTGAAAACAATTCTCCTCACTCTAGGCTCAGTGATTTAAGACCATAAGACCATAAGACATAGGAGCAGAAATTAGGCCATTCGGCCCATCGAGTCTGCTCCGCCATTCTATCATGGCTGATAAGTTTCTCAACCCCATTCTCCCGCCTTCTCTCCGTAACCTTTGATCCCCTTACCAATCAAGAACCTATCTATCTCCGTCTTAAATACACTCAATGACCTGGCCTCCACAGCCTTCTGTGGCAATGAATTCCATAGATTCAACACTCTCTGGCTAAAGAAGTTTCTCCTCATCTCTGCTCTAAAAGGTCTTCCCTTTACTCTGAGGCTGTGCCCTCAGGTCCTAGTCTCTCCTACTAATGGAAACATCATCCCCACGTCCACTCTATCCAGGCCTTTCAGTATTCTGTAAGTTTCAATCAGATCGCCCCTCATCCTTCTAAACTCCATCGAGCGTAGACCCAGAGTCCTCAAACGTTCCTCATATGTTAAGCCTTTCATTCCTGGGATCGTTCTCGTGAACCTCCTCTGGACCCTCTCCAGGGCCAGCACATCCTTCCTGAGATACGGGGCTCATTTGCATGAGCAATGGGCCCAGGGCAGCAGGGGGATCCTGGCCGATTTGGCATGGTGCCCACTTCCAGAGTAAACTGGGCACGTGCTCGCTGCATATCATTTTTATCCTTGCCATGCCCGTTTCTCACCCGCGAAACAGTCAGCGTGTGATCACACCATTGTGATAGTAGAGCTGCTCTGTTAATCAATGTGTCTTTAAACAGGAGGAAATGAAATCTGCAGCCTTGGCAAATGGCAGCACACCTCTGCCTTAGCATTGGCCCAGGACTAATAGCAAACATTAAACAAAAACTAAAACTGAGAAAACCACATGGGAACTAAAGAACCTGCTCAAGTTCCATCAGAGGAACGCTAAAAGAATAAAAAGGAGAGCAAATTTCTGATTGGGCTGATTTCAAGGGCAACTAACTCTCGATTACAACTGCTGAGGATGAAATGTCACCACGGATCAGGAAAGTTTCTGTTTTTATCTCGATGAGTAATGGCGCTGCTGTAAGCAACCTGGTGTCAGGAGAGATTCTTTCCCTGTGACGTTGGGAATAAGCTGTCACCGCGTTGCTCGCTCAACAGGCAATGGTGAGAATCGAGTCTTCATACCAGAACTCCTGCCCCAGGTGAATTTAAGGCAATGTTCCCTTGCTCCTCCTCATATTTGCATTCAGCAAATTTGACCTATTTATACTAAAAACTCCAAGTGCTTTAAATTTAGGAGGCTGCTCGTTGATGCCTGGCTCCATTCCAGGACCTGGGACCCAGCAATCTTTTTATGACACATCGATTTTGGGTGCCTTGCCCACAGAGTGCTCACAGCCCACGTCCTAATAGCGAGGTCCGAGAAGGCCGGGATTTTGGGCCTCAGGCCCCTGGTCGATATGCAGCAGCAGGAGACCACACAGGCTCATGTGTGAATTTTCAGGTCAGTGACTGGGTGAGATCTTGAGGGTCTAGAGGAGGAATGGCTGAGCCTTGCAATGTGATAGGAGTGCAATCGGTGGGGGGCCATGGATGAACCCCACCTCCCAATTCCTGCCTCCGATGGGAAAATCCAGCCCGTAGAGTCTTTACAGCACAGAAGGAGGCCGTTCGGCCCATCATTATTTTAATTTAGTTTGGTCGTTTACCTTAGTTTTATATTGTTAATATCACATGTAGTAGAACTTTGCTTGATATCTGCATAACTTCATTACTATAATATTAGTACTTTCTGCAGTGTCACAGTCTACCAGTTTCCAATATATGCTCAAAACAGAATCAATGAGATATCAGTCATGGTGCATCCCCACCTCAATTCATGCTCCTGCAATATCTCATTACCCCATCATTTTGGAAGTCACGCCTTAAAGCAATTAATGCTGCACCCACCGTTAAATTGTACGGGGCAGCCATTGGGATTGTGGGCGGGCTCCCACCTGACTTTTTAGTCAGCACTGGAGTAGGGGTGGCACCCCTTGGCACCCCATAAAACCCAGCCCTGTGTTTCACAACCTCATGATGTCCCAAAGTACTTGGCAACCAAATACGTTTGAAGGAATTGGTGTAATGTAGGAAATGTGGCAGCCAATTCGCGCACAGCGCAATCCCACAAACAACAATGTGATAACGACCAATTAATCTGTTTTACTGAGGCTACTTGAAAGTTAAGCATCGACCCAGGACCCAGGAGAGAAGCCGCCTGCTCCTGCTTTAATTAGTGCCCTGGGATCTTTTACATTTTCCTGAGAGAACAGACAGCACCTCAATTTAACACCTCATCTGAAAAACTGCACCTTAAACAGTGCAGCACTTCCTCAGTATTGCACTAAGAGTGTTAGCCTAGATTGTGTACTCAAACCTCTGTAATGGGTTTGGGACCCACAACCCACTAACTCAGAGGCAAGAGAAGTGCCACTGGCTCAGCTACGGGTGACACCTTAACTAGTTACTGACCAAAAAAGAAGCCATTGTTTCTCTATGGATAATTTGTCCGACCCAACTTGTCACAGATCTGACTGATCACTTATCCTTATTTCCTGGATCGTTTTCATTTCAGTTGTACAAATGCCAGAACTGATCCACAATGCAGTCTGAAATCTTGCTGCATTAGTGCGTAAGCCTCCCAAATACTAAATTCAGAGCACAACTGGCTTAGGAGCCTTTCAACTAACGCCCACTAGATGTGAATAATTTATGGTTTCAAAGACGTGTAAAGTAATGCTCACGATAAGCTAGTTACAGGCATCCCCGTCCGTATTCCTTCGAAACAGAGTAAAGCAAACCTAATAAAAAAAGAATGAATTCTTCACCAACGCCTGGAGGTCTTATCTTCAAACCATATGAAACATCCAGCTCTTAAAAAGTATTTCTTTGGTGTACGTTTTCAAAGATGAATAAAAATATTACACTGCTACCAGTTAAAGAAACTATAAAAGGTACAGGTGACTCTATTTAAGGCTACAAATTAAGTGGATCGGAATAAGAGGTCATTCAGCAACCCCCAATCTCTTCTGCTATTCAATTAAATAATGGCTCATCTGCATCTTAACTCCATCCCCCTGCCTATAACCCTAACAACCTTACCAATAAAAAATCGATCAATCTCAACTGCAAACATTTCTATTGACCCCCAGGCTCAACAGCTTTTTGGTGGAGAAAGTACGAATTTTAAGGTTATGCACCCGCCCCCCTCACTTTGAACTCCCCCAAATAAATATGATGAAATAGTTTATCCCTATCATCTTAAACATCTCTATTAGATCATTCCTTAACGCTCTATATTCACAAGCCTATGGTGGGATTTTCCAGTCCCCCCAGTGATGGGCATCGTCACAGGCGGGGTGGGGAAATTTGGAGCGTGGCCAAAAGTAACTTGGTGCTCTCCAAATTTTCCCATCCCACCACAATGATGCCCACCACTGGCACGACTGGAAAATCTCACCCCTGGTCCATGATTTGTTTCTTCTAGTCCTTCCTGAGAAGTGGTGCCCAGAATTGAACACACTCCAGATAGGGTCTAACCAGAGTTTTATGTAACTTTAACATTACTTCCACCCCTTTGTACTCGAGTCCTCATGAGATGAAAGCCAGCATTCTGTTAGCCTTTTAAGTTATCCTCTGTACATACGCACTATTAGAGGTGTTGTGGGGCAGTGGATAGTGGCTTTGTCTCTAAACCAATGGTTCTGGGTTCAAATCCCTAGGATTTGAAGGTCAAGGAAGCTGTGGTCATAATGTGACCAAACAGGTTGGGCACCAACCTGCAAATCATTCTAATGGCAAGTGGTAAGAGTGGGAGAGATTCCTGGTCAGCCGTGTGATGGAAAAAAAGTTGGAGCCTTTACCATCACTCTCTATAGCTCCAGACTACAACATGCATGTAAAAGTGTGTGTTACCACAGCAACTTAAACTCACAATGAGCTGCAACATTCACCACCACCTGTCCACTACTTTTCCGTCCTTGGACCTCTAAATCTCTCTGCCCGTCACAGTTCCTAGCTTCTCACTATTTAGAAAACACTCTGATCTATCTTTCTTAGGCTCAAAGCGGATGAGCACACTCTTTCCTACAATGCACTCCATATGCCACAGTTTTAGTAAATCTTTTTCCACTGAAGGAATATTATTACTTGGTTAACAGAAAATATTGGTTTTGGGATGTTTTGTTTTTAGGTTCAATGTCTCACCTGCAACAACATAAGAAATTGGAGAAGGGGTAGGCCATTTGGCCCTGCAATCCTATCATTCAATTAGATCACAATGTTCTATCTCAGCTCCATCTCTGCCTATCCCATATCCCTTAAATCTCTTCTACCTAAAAACCTATCAACCTCTGACATGATTTTACTCGAGGACTGATCCACAGCCCTCTGAAGTAAAGAATGTCAAAGGTTCACAATCCTTTAAGTGAAGACATTTTTCCTCATCTCAATCCTAAAAGGCCAACCTTTTATTTCGACCCTTAGTTCTAGCCTTCCCAGCCAAGGGAAACAGCCTTCCAATATCCAACCTATTCAGGCCATTAAGAATTTGCATATAATTCAATTAGATCACTTTTCATTCTTCTAAACTCTAAGGAATATAGGCCTAGTCTACTCATTCCCTACTCATGTGACAATCCCTTCATTCTAGCATTCAATCTACTAAACATCAGTTGCCTCTATGGCAAGTATATCCTTCCTTAGGTCGGAGACCAAAATGGTTTACAATACAGTGTGGTATTATTAAGGCTCTATATAATTGTAATAAGGCTTCTTATGCCCCAATCCTTTTGTAACAAAGGCTAACAGTCCCATTTGCTTTCTGAATTACTTGCTCCACTTGCATGTACAAAGACACCCATTCCTTCTAAATGCCAATGTTTCTCAGTCTCTCAACATTTAAAAATATTCTGCTTTTCGATTTTCCCTCCTAAAGTGGGTAACTTCATGCTCCCCACGTTATGAGCAGAATTTAATGGTTATGGTGGGGGGTCCATTCACCAACTGAAGAGCCAGTGGCAACCCCAATGTGGCCATTCCGAGCACCCCCCCCACCCACCCCCTCAACCTGATTTAACACCAGTCATGCACTGGCCTGATTGACGATGGGATCCTTGGCGTCTTTGGGGGTGGCAGCTCTCCAGTACCAGCACTGCCACAGTGAGTGGTGGCTACTGCTGGCGTTGCAGTCGGCCCAAGCTGAAGATCGTTGCTGGAGCCCGGGAGGAAAGAAACATGATCGCCGGGGCCAGTCAGGGAGGCCCTGGTGAGGGGGTGGGTGGGGACAGGGGTGGGTGAGAGATTAAATGGCAGGCGGGGTTTTCCCGTGTGGTTTTCCTTTCCATCATCAATCTCTCCGTTCGGCGCAGGCGGCCCAAGGAGGAGTGACCCCTGCCACCAGGCCACAGGCGTACCTGCCAGGGTTTACGGGTTTCCCACACGGCATGGCCCCTGTCAATCGATGGCTGAAAACCAGTGGGATGAGGCCTCCTGAGTTTGTGGAAGTTGGCTTCCAGCAGGAAGGCCAACCTCAGCCAAGGGGAGTTAGGAAGGTGATGGGGTCTCCATCCCGGACCTTCCTGTCCAATTATACTGACCCACCCTGCCTCCTAGCCTACCCCTAGTGGGAGCATTAAATTCCACCCAATATTCCATTTGTCATGGCGTTGTCCACTTCCTTAACCTGTCTATATTCCTTTACAATCTCTTTGCACAGCTTACCTTCCCATCTAGCTTTATATCATCAGTATGTGTGTTTTTGCTCCCAATGATGCAAATGATCCCATAACCTGCCCAATATCTTGCTCAGGCACAGCGATTCCAAAGTGAAACCCTTAACACTGCACAACAGCTTGTTCGTTCAATGTTGTGATCATCCTTCATTTTGAAAGGCAATAATTTCAATGTTCTGATAGACAGTTACTCAGGTTATAAAGAGAAAAACAGAATTAAAGAAAAGATAGTCTTGCCTTTCTGTCGCGACTTTCACAAACTCGCAAGGTCCTAATGTGCTTCAGAGCCAGTGAAGTGCTTGTAAATTCTCGTTAGTCTCTGTCATAATGTAGGAAACATGACGGCCAATTTGCAAATATTTAACAGTTTAGGCATTGGCTTGTGGTGCTGCCTGTAGATGAGAGGATGGACGCCCAGCTGCCAGCGGCAGGTCTAACTCCTTTGGTCACATTGTTCAACTTGCTTGGCTCACTAATCAACAGCAGTACTTTTAAACATGATGGAGAAACTTGGCTCAAGCAATGGATTAGCAAGTCCACCGTATGAGGTGTGGCTCAGTTCCGATCTTTTATCTGATTCTTTAGAACCAATGCGATCCCAAAAAGAGCCCAATTATCCCCTCAATCCCCAAGGAGCACAGTTCATCATTGGACAATTTGTGAGTGCATATTTGAACTCTCCGTATGAAGCAGGTGATATTCAGGTGATAGTGTGTGTGTGTGGCTAATATTCCATGAGATTGAAGGAAGGAAAAAGGAATCTGTTACAGCACTGTCTCCAAACAGGATTAAAGGTTGCAAAATATCCTGTATGCAGGACTGCCCCACATCACAAACCTAATGGGTAAAGTTTTCAGGTTGGCGAGTGGGGGCGGGGCCTTCTCACCGACAGGTAAAATGATGCGCGGTGACGTCTAGCGGGCGTCCCGATGTCACCGAGCGTCATTTAGGTTTTCAGTTCGGCAGGCGCGCAGCCAAACTGTCAAAGGCCTGTTAAAAACTAATTGAAATAATTCAATGAGCTGCCTGTCCAGCCTTAAGGTTGGCAGGGGGTGGGGGGAGGGGGGGCAGGCGAAGAGCCCAGGCGGCCTTCGCATTTTTCATGGAACGTCATCCACGGGTGGGATAAGTTTTCATGACGTGTTTAAAAATTCAATAACATTTTTAAAAAAAATTCATTGACATGTGACACTGTCACACGACGGGACATGTTTTAAAAGTTTTTAATTTCGTTACAGATGTTTAAAACTTAAACAAATCTCCCTGAGGCAGCTCTGTGCCTTAAGGAGATTTCTGCGCCCTTTCGAGCGCATGCGGGAAAGACCCTGACTCAGGGAATCCTCCCCCGCCCCCTGTCCGCACACGGCGCACTCAGCGCTTCCGGACGAGCATCACGCTGGGCGGGCCTCAACTTGCCCGCCCAGGTAAAATGGTGGCGCGGCCCCATCGGGTTTGTGCCCGCCCCCGCACAACCTCCCCCCACCCCACCCACCTAAAAGGGGGGAAATTTCTGCCCAATGTTACTCAAATTCTACAACAAAAATAAATATTCCTACTGATCCAGAATCAAACAGTAACTTGAAATGGTGCTGGTAAGAGATATGGAAAGATACAGCAGCAGTAAACAGATACTGCCAGGCAATGACACGTTGGTCTTGGTCAACCCAAGGCAGGAGTCCAATCTTGGGCCTTTGATGAAGGAATATAAATCAGCTGAGCTTTATTCTCGTACTTCCTGCAACCATCTGATCCGTCAATCAAATGACAGCTTTATGGTACGTCAAGAACTATCTAAGAAACAAATTATAGAATCTTAAGAGCGTACACCGTGCCTGTGCTAGCTCTTAGAAAGAGCTATCTTTCCCCTCCTCCTTCACCATAGCCCTGCAAATTTTTCCTTCAGAAGGATATCAATTCACTTTTAAAAATTTGTATTCTAGAATATACAGCACAGAAAGAGGCCATTCAGCCCATCATGCCTATGCTCCATATGTGTCTTCCCATCTTCATCTCACCATTTTTTTTTAAGTCTGTCATGGGATGGGAGCATCGCTGACAAGGCCAGCTTTTGTTGCCCATCCTCCCTTGAACTGAATGACTTGCTAAGGTCATTTTAGAGTCAGCCACATTGCTGTGGATCATGTAGGATGGCAGATTTCCTTCCCTAAATCAGTGAACCAGATGAGTTTTTTTTTAAATGATGATAGTTTTGTTCAGTTATTGAAGCAAGCTTTCAATTCCACCAGCTGCAATGGTGGGATTTGAATCCATGACCCAGAGCATTAGCCTAGGCCTCTGGATGACTAGTCCAATAACATTACCACTGCACCACCATCTCTCCAATTTTAAAAGCTACTATTGAACCTTTGTTTCAAGCAATGAATTCCATAACAACTCAAGCATAAAAAAATCCTCATCTCCCCAGAAATCTCTTAAATCTGCCAGTGAAAAAAGTTTATCCCTATTACTCTATTAAAACCTCTCACAACTTTGAACACCTCTGCCAAATCTTCCCTTGCCCTTCTCTGCTCAAAGGAAAACAATCACAACTTCTCCAGTCTCTCAACAGAACTGAAGTCCCTCATCCCTGGTACCGATCGAGTCAATCTCCTCTGCGCTCTCTCCAAGTTTCGAGATCCTTCCTAAAGTGTAGTACCCAGAATGGAACACAATACTTCAGCTATTAAAATAGCCACAAGGCCACTTGGGTTACGTGTTGCTACATTTGCCGATGCTCTACTTGTATATGTTCAGGAAGAGGGAAGGGATTTATTCTTACAGTTACATAGTACAGGTCAACCTTTCATCAAACCTCTTGTGCTATATCTGTGATCTTAAGAATGTGAAAAATATTTTAAGATTCTGTTAGTTCTTCAACAAATACCCAAAAGATCCAAGATACTTCAAAAGATGTGGTTGGAGGCATCATAAATATTTAGTGTATATTGGTAGCACACACTGACATCTGTATCTGGCAAGGCTGTACAATGTAACTCTATGATATGAAACTATAAAATGCATACATATCTGCAGCAATCATGCAGTCCATCTCTCAAAGCCAAATGTGAGATGGACAAAAGTTTCTCTGCCAATCATTGTGCTTGTCATGAATTCTCTCACCCGCGATTTAGATCCAAATGGCTCACTTACGTAGCCTGCTTGCATTTATACATGAATTCATTTCAAATCGTTCCTTAAACCTAATTTCAGGCCCCACACCTGCTGATATACTGGAGTTACCTTACACCCAGGATGGTGGGAAATATCCTATGGGCCAATGGGGGTGTCGTCCATCAGTTGGAGAACCAGCTGGGAATTCCAGTCAGTTCCTGGAGGAGGTTCAGTGCAATCAAATGTCCATCGGGCACTTAACTGGCCACTGCCAGGCCTTCCTCATGTTTCAGGTCCGTGACAGTGGAAGTCATGCCCATCGAGAGCTGCTGACCAATCAGAGGCCAGCAGTTCGCTATTGCCACCAACACCAGCAGGTGGCTGCCGGCAGCACTGCACCCACCTGAGGCCCAGGATCACGAAAGGAACCCCAGGCCACAGGTCAGTGAAGACGGGATAGGAGTGATGAGGTGGGGGGAGGGGGAGACCCGGGACGGGGGTAATGGGATTTGGTGACAAGGGCAAGAGGATGACGTTCGGAGGCCACGTCCCTGTCTGACGCTGGTGGTTCCCTCAATTGGGCACTGAGTGCCTGATAGCGAGGGACAGGGACAGGGTCTGCCCCCCCTAACCCCCTGGAGGCCACTGACAAACCCAATAGGTTTTGCTGGGTGGCCCTCCCAGGGAGCAGAAGACCCGAGCGGCTTCCATTTAATCTCTGAGCCACCACTAAATTGTGGTGGCTCAGGGATAATGGGTGTCGAACTGGCTGATCAATGAGCCTCATTGACATGCAGCCAGAAATCCCACGTCAGTCCCTTCCACCCTCTCACTTAATCGGGGAGGCTGCCTTACCACCTGGAAACTGACACAGGGTCTCTCCCATTGGGCCCAGGTGCCATGGTTCCCACCTCGACGGGCTGCATCAAATCCAGCTCATAATGTTACATATATATATATGTTTCCTTGAGTTTAGTGTCCAGGCCACCCTTGTAAGTGAGCCCTCACTCCTTATGGCCAGGGTGTGCCATAACCTCCACAACATTTGTAGTCAATCTGGCTATCGAGCGGAAGACCCTTGTTATTGCATTTTGGAATTTGAATCTGTTTCTAAAATCTAGAAATTAAAGTTCTACCATCAGTAGATTGTGGTCATGAAGCAACTGAATTATCTTAAAGGATGATATAAGGGTAAGTTGAACAAGCTGGGGCTATTTTTACTATTTTAAAAAGGGAGAAAGCTGAGGGGTGACCTGATAGAGGTCTTTAAAATTATAAAGGGGTTCGATAGGGCAGACTTAGAGAAAATGCTTCCAGTTGTGGTGGAGTCGAAAACTAGGGGTTATAAATGTCAGATGGTCACCAATAAATTTAATGAGGAATTCAGGAGAGACTTCTTTAACCAGGGTCACAGGTAGATCAGTGGCAGTTTCCTTCCCTGAAGGGCATCAGTGAATCAGTTGGTTTTTATGATAATCTGACAGTTTTCAAAGACTCTTAAACTCTCTCTCTAAACCTCTCCACTTCCGCACCTCTCTCTCCTTCTGAAAACCTACCTCTCAGATTAAGTTTTTAGCCAAATGTCCTAATATCTCTTTCATTGGCTTGGCGTCAATGCTAGCTTGACAACATTCCTGTGCAACATCTTGAGAGATGTTGCAATGTTAAATGTGCTACATAAATACAAGTTGTTATTGTTTAAGGGATAGATTTCTTTTTCTGGCAACCAGACCACATATTTTCAGATTTATTGAATTTAAGCTCACAGCTTCATTACCATTGATCAGAAACTGAACTGGACTAGCCATATAAATACAGTGGCTACAAGAGCAGGTCAGAGACTAGGAATCCTGCAATGAATAACTCACCTCCTGACTCCCCAAAGCCTGTCCACCATCTACAAGGCACAAGTTGGGGTGTGATGGAATAATCCCCACTTGCCTGGAAGAGTGCAGCTCCCACAACACTCAAGAAGCTCAACATCATCTAAGACAAAGCAGCCCACATGATTGGCATCCCATCCACAAATATTCACTCCTTCCACCATTGACGCACAGTAGCAGCAGTGTGTTCCATCTACAAGATGCACTGCAGAAACTCACCAAGGCTCCTTAGGCAGCACCTTCCAAACCCACAACCACTCCCATCTAGAAGGACAAGGGCAGCAGATAGATGGGAACACCATTACCTGCAAGTTCCCTTCCAAGCCACTCACAATCCTGACTTAAGGAACTATACCATCGTTCCTTCACTGTCACTGGGTCAAAATCCTGGAACTCCCTCCCTAACAGCACTGTGGGTGTACCTACACCACAGGGACTGCAGCGGTTCAAGAAGGCAGCTCACCACCAGCTTCTCAAGACCAACTAGGGATGGGCAATAAATGCTGGCCCAGCCAGCGATGCCCACATCCTGTATATGAATAAAAACAAAGCTTGCCATGGAGGGATTTGAACTACCATCAGCTGCCACAGCCCCAAATCTTTCAGTGAGCCTAGCCCCCTCAGTGGCAGTGAAGAATATGACAAGTCTTAATGCCACTCTTAGCCTAAAAGAGGGAATAGCACAGGATTAGGTAGGTAATCACCAGCATCGCCAATAAGAAGGTAAAACTTAAGAACAAAAAAATGTTGCATTTGTACAGTGCCTTTAATGGTGGAAAACACCCCAAGGAACTTCTTTACCCAGGGATTGGTGAGAATGTGGGACTTGCTACTGCGAGGAGTAGTTGTGGCAAATAGTATAGATATATCTGAGGGGAAAATAGATAGGCACATGAAGGAGAAAGGAATAGAATGATTTGCTGATAATTTGTAGATTTGTTAACTGGGGGAGATGGTGGTGCAGTGGCAATGTCACTGGGCTAGTGCCACATTACCACACTGCTGACTTATAGAGTTAACGGAACAAACTACAGTGAAAGGGCTACATATAAAAATTATACTGAGTTAATATTTAGGCTCAGAACAGATATATCAGCTGGGATTTTCCGGTCCCACCCACAATGGGAATCGTCAGAGGCAGGGCCGAAAATCTGATGGACCGGCCAAAGGTCAGTTAACTTTGGGTGGGAATTTCCGATCCCGCGACAGGTGGGACAGGAAAATCCCGATGATAAACTTTACTTTCGTTACCCTTGAACAAGTAGTAACATTGCGGCGATGGTGGTGTAGCGCTAATGTCACTGAACATTCTGGAGACATGGGATCAAATCCCACCACAGCATCTGGTGGAGTTTAAATTCAGTTAATAAATCTGGAATTGAAAGCTAGTCTCAATAATGGTGACCTGGAAGGAAATCTGCCATCTTTAGCTGGTCTGGCCTACATGATCCAACACGGCATTGTGGCTGGTTCTTAACTGCCCTCTGGAATGGCTAGTCACTCAGTTCAAGGGCAATTAGGGATGGGCAACAAATGCTGGTCTTGCCAGTCACGCCCACATCCCATGAAAGAATTTTTTTAAATGTTAAGATGAAGATGGGTGGGATAAGACTCATGTGGGCTGAATGGCCTGTTTCTATGCGGTATCGTTCTATCCAATTATTTGTATGCAATAATGCTGTTTGACCACCAGTCAATAGGGCTTTAATAAGAACTTTAGCAGTTCCCTAGGGTTCAGAGAATAATCAACATTGCTGTTTGGGTATCACCCAACAATGCTTTAGTGCTCATAAGGTGAAATGGCTTTTGTCCCCTCAATCTGTGAAGCTCAATTAGTTAATCTTAGCTTCTCTGGAAATGCAATTCTTTATCGCGCTTTAATCCAACGCTCTGAACTCTTCCAACAGGACAGACGGTTCGACAGCCGGCAGCTGAGAGGTATGGATTACACATTGCAACCATGATGCCTCTGCACAGGCTGCCTGCCAAGCCAGAGTGTGCTCCCTGTTGGAGTTGAGGCTTTTTGAACCTCGCTGTGCAGACAGCTTGCTGACACTTCCTTTAAATGGGCCACAATCAGAAATTCGCAGACAACAAACGCTCCAATCGAACCCGATTGTGACAAATTGCACACTGGATTTATTTAGAGTTTTCAATGCGTCTTCAGATTTATCCAAAAATACAGCACAAAAACCAGCTGTATGCAGATTGAACATTTACGAATTATGTTTTAATATATTATCACCTGTTAATTATTTAAGAAACAAAATAAATGAAAGAACTTACACCTCTATAGAACTTTACATGACTTCAGGGTGCACCAAATTGCTTCACGGCCCATGAAGTGCTTTTGAAGTGTAGACACTGTTTTGTAGTTTGTAAACACAGCAACCAATTTGTGCACAGCAAGCTCCCGCAAACAGCGGTTAGGTGAATAAATAGATAATCTGTTTTTGCGATTGTTAGCTGAGGAATAAATATTGGCCAGGACAACAGGGGAAATTCCCCTACTCTTGTTTGAAATAGAATGATAGAGTCAAAGAATGGTTATGGATAGAAGAGGGCCATTTGGCCAGTTGTGTCTGTGCTAGCTCTCTGCAAGAGCAACTCATCTGCTTCCACTCACCTGCCTTTTCCTCTTAGCCTGGAAAAAAAAAACTTTTTCTTCACATAATTATCCAATTCCCTTCTGAAAGCCAGGATAGGACCTGTCTCCACCACACCACCAGGTAGATCATTCCAGATCCTAACCACTTGCTGTGTGAAGAAGTTTTTCCTCATGTCACCAGTACCTCTTTTGCCAATTACCTTCAATCTGTGCCCTCTGGTTCTTGATCCTTCTACCAATGGGAACAGTTTCTCCCTACTTACTAGTCACCATCTACTGGTCTACTAGTTTATCTGCTAGGTTTCACCTTCCCAAGAGGGCAGTCGGAACCTTGGTTCAACATGTCATCTGAGAGGCAGGCTAACACGTCTGAAGGTGCAGCAATCCCTCAATACATTTAAACTGAATTAAAAATCTTAAACTACTTTGGTGCTTCTGTACTCTATTATTCGTCCAATGCAAATATCATTACATTATTGTACCAACAATCTTTGGATCATTCTGGGTGCAGGGTCCAGCCACAGAGAGGCAGCCTCTCCGTTAATAAACGCAATCCCATTCCCACACCAGTCCCCCAAAGATCTATCTTTAGCCACATCCTCATTCTCCTCTACACGTTGCCCCTTAGCGACATCATCCAAAAACATTAGTTTTCACACATACGCTGATGTCACCCAGCTCTACCTCATCACCACATCGCAGAACATCTCCACTGTTGCTAAATTATCAAGTTGCTTGTCCAACATCCAGTACTGGATGAGCAAAAATTTCTTCCAACAAAATACTGGGATGTCTGAAGCCTTTGTTTTCATTCTCCAGCACAAACTGTGCTCCCTTGCCACCAACTCCATCCCTCTCCCTGGCAACTGTCCAATGGCTCACAATCGTCTTGTTATACTTGACCCTGAGGTGAGCTTCTAATCGCCTATGCTTGCAATCACCAAGACCACCTATTTCCATCTCTGTCACCAACTCCACCCCTGCCTCTGCCTATCTACTGCTGAAACCCTCATCCATACATTTTTTACCTCTAGATTCGACTATTGCAATGTACCTCTGACTGGGCTTCCAAATTCTACCCTCTGTAGATACAAATAGTTCTCATCGTCGTCACTATTCTAGACGTTTCAGGACAGTAAGGCTGGATGGAAAAGGACACCCTGAACAATTTGGGGGAAAAGACACATATGCAGCCAATGTGAATTTCTGAAGCTTTCACCCCAGATGTGTTCCCCAGATGTTCACCCCAGATGTGTTCCCCAGATGTTCACCCCAGATGTGTTCCCCAGATGTTCACCCCAGATGTGTTTCCCTCTGCTGTCACTTCCATCTTAAGGTCCATAAAACAGTTTAGCCAAGGAGCAGCAAAAATACTGAGTTCCAACAAGTTCTGTCAGAGTTTCCACTGAGGGCAGAGTTAGTAACCAGAGAGCTCAGATTTAAGGAAATTGGCAAAAGAGGCGACTGTTTTCCCCAGTGTGGTGATCTGGTCTAGAATGCACCGTCTGAAAGGGTGGTGGAAGGAGATTCAATAATAACTTTCAAAAGAGAATTAGATAAAAACTTCTTGGGTCAAAATTTACAGGGCTATGGGGAAAGAGTGGTGGGAATGAGGGACTAATTGGATAGCTCTGCCAAAGAGCCAGCACAGGCACAATGGGCTGAACGGCCACCTTCTGAGCTGTATCATTCTATGATTCTAAATGACTCTGATGTACAGAAGATGTACAGATGCCTCTGCTTTTTCTGCATTGGTCAGCGAGGGCAGCTGCTTACAAATTCAAGCACAACATGTAGGATTCATACCCTGTTATGCTAAATCATGGACTAATTCAATCCCAGCATTTCAAATACTCAACAAGGTTGATAATGGAGAGGGTGCAAAACAGATTCATAAGGATAATATCAGGCCTGAGAGGTCATTCATGCCAGGAGAGGCTGAACAGGCTGGGGCACTATTCTCTGGAAAAGAGAATGGATGGTGGGTGACCTGATAGATTGTGGAAGGGTTTGGTATGCCAGACGTAGCGAAGATGTTTCCGCTGGTGGGGGAGTCCAAAACTACGGGTCATAAATACGCAATAGTCACTAATAATTTCAATAGGGGAATTCAGAGAAACATCTTTACCCAGAGAATAGTGAGAATGTGGAACTCACTACTACAGGGAGCGGTCAAAGCTTAGAGGGAAGTTTGATAAACACATGAGAGAGAAAGACACAGAAAGTTACACTGATAGGGTGAGCTATTGTTGGATTGAAGGAGACTTGTTTGGGGCATAAACAGCATCATAGACCAGTTGAGCTGAATGGCTTGTTTCTGCGCTGTGGACTGGATATAACAACAGCTATATATAATACCGTGCCTCCAAATCCTTTTGCTGTTGCTGCATTTTTTTGGGACTGTCTCTGCTTTATAATTAAGGATTCATACCAACAGCCAGCTTTCGCTTTCTCCAAATGGAAGAGCCTGCACTTCTGGTGCCCATTTGCAGTTTAATTTCAACTGTCACATTATACTTGTCTGATGCCAACGTAATGCCAACGATCAAGCAGCTGGCAAGACTGGCGGGAAAAACTGTAGCCGAACAACGGGCTACCTTTACAAAAGAATTGGTTGGGGCACAGTCAAGGTATATTCCATCAAAAGGGACAAGTAGGGCAAACAAATCCAGAGCTCCCTGGGTGAAAAAGGGGATAGAAATTAAGATAAAGAAGTAAAAGTATGTTTATGACAGGTGTCAGGTAGGAAATACAATTGAGAACCAAGAGGAATACAGAAGGTGCAGGGGGGTAAAAAAGCATATTAGAGAAGCAAAGAGGGATTATGAGAAAAGACTGGCAGTCAACATAAAGGGGAATCCCAAAGTCTTCTATAGACACATAAACAGTAAAAGGGTGGTAAAAGGAGGAGTAGGGCCGATTAGGGACCTAAAAGAGAATTTACACATGGACGAAGGGGCCATGGCTGAGGTATTAAATGAATACTTTGTATCCGTCTTTACCAAGGAGGTAGATGCTACCCAGGCCATGGTGACAGACGAGGAAACTCTGTCACGAGACAGGTTCAAAATTGATTAGGAGTAAGTGTTGAATAGACTGTCGGTATTTAAAGTTGACAAGGCACAGGGATCGGAAGAGATGCATCCAATGATACTGAAGGAAGCGAGAGTAGAAATTGCAGGGGCACTGGCCATAATCTTTCAGTCTTCCCTAGACTCAGGGGTGATGCCAGAGGACTGGAGAATTGCAAACATTATGCCCTTGTTCAAAAAAGGTTGTAAGGATAAGCCCAGCAATTACAGACCAGTCAGTTCAACTTCAGTTGTGGGCAAAATTCTAGAAACAATTATTCAGGTTAGAATTATTAGTCACATGGAAAAATATGGTTGATAAGGAAGAGCCAGCATGGATTTTTAAAGGGGAAGTCGTGTTTAACTAACTTGCTGGAGTTTTTTGAAGAGGTAACAGAAAAGGTCAATGAGGGTAAGGCTGTTGATGTGGTGTACATGGACTTTCAAAAGGCAACAGACTTGTGAAAAAAGTTATTGCTTATGGAATAAAAAGGACAGTAGCAACATGGATACAAAATTGGCTAAAAAGTAGGGAGCAAAGAGTAATGGTTAATGGATATTTTTCGGGCTGGAGGAAGGTTTGTAGTGGAGTTCCCGATGTACTGGGACCCTTGCTTTTCCTGATATATATTAATGATCTAGATCTTGGGTGTACAGGGGACAATTTCAAAGTTTGCAGATGATATGAAGCTTGGGAGTGTTGTGAACTGTAAGGGGGATGGTGTGGAACTTCAAGAGGACATGGACAAGTTGATGGGGTGGGCAGATAGGTGACTGATGGAGTTCAATGTGGAGAAATGTGAGGTGCTGCATTTTGGTAGGAAGAACATGGACAGGCAATATAAAATAAGGGGTGAAATTTCGAAGGGGGTGCAGGAGCAGAAAGACCTGGGAATATATGTGCATAGATCATTGAAGGTGGCAGGACAGGTGGAGAGAGCAGTTAATAAAGCATATAGTATCCTGGGCTTTATTAATAGGGGCATAGAGTACAAGAGCAATGAGGTTATGCTGAATTTATGTAAGACACTTGTTAGGCCTCAGCTGGAGTATTGTGTACAGTTCTGGGTGCCACACTATAGGAAGGATGTGAACACATTGGAGAGAGTGCAGAAGAGGTTTACAAAAATTGTTCCAGGGATGAGAAACTTCAACTATGAGGATAGATTGGAGAGGTTGGGACTGTTCTCTTTGGAGAGGAAAAGGCTAAGAGAAGATTTGATAGAGATGCTCAAAATCATGAGGGGGCTGGACAGGGTAGATAGGGAGGAGCTGTTCCCACTCGTAAGTGGATCAAGGAGGAGAGGGCACAGATTTAAAGTGATTTTCAAAAGAAGCAAATGTGATGTGAGAAAAAACTTTTTCACACAACGAGTGGTTTGGGTCTGGAATGCACTGCCTGGAAGTGTGGTGGAGGCAGGTTCAATCGAGGTATTCAAAAGGGCATTAGATGATTATTTGAATAGAAACAATGTACAGGGGTATGGGGAAAAGGCGGGGCAATGGCACTAGGTCATAATGCTCATTTGGAGACTAATGTAGACACGATGGGCCGAATGGCCTCCTTCTGTGCCATTAAAATTCTGTGATTTTGTGATTCTGAACATGGTGAGATATTGGACAGCTAGGGCAGGGGACAAGGATAGGTGAGATGCCAGTTGCTGGAGGGTGAGGTCATACACAAGTTCTCCTACAGAGGATTCAGATGAATACTTCAATGGGAAAAAAGGTGGCTGATGGGCATGAACGATAAAATATTTGGTTCTTTGGCAGGTCTATCAGGGAGCCTGCAATCAACGTCAGGCAGCATGGAGGAGTCCAGCACAAACTTGGCACAGGACTTGGAAATCATTCTTTTCAGCATGGAAGTGCTGACCAAGTCCATCAGGACACTTGTGGAGCCGATCATGACGCTGTGTCTGATGCCAATATCTCAGCCTCCCTTGCAGCACAGGCAGAAGCCAATCAAAATCTGAGTGCAGTTGAGCAAGTTCAGGCTTCTGTAATGCCAGTCTCTGCTTTGTTTTGGTCACTCAAGTGCAGATGGCACAGCGGACTGCCGCAGAATGAAAGCATCACGACTGCTGCCAAGATATCGGGCATTGGCCTGCAGGATTCACTGCCGACAGTCACAGAGCAGCTGGGTGTGAAGGACTGGAATCTCTTTTGTTTGCAGTATAGGGCAGAGTTGGCATGTGGCACATGCAAAGCGCTATGCACCAGTCAGCGGCAGCCTGCACCCTCGGGCAGCCAGCAATCCTTGTGGAGTCACATGCTCACTTCATCTGCTTCTCTCTGGCAGGAGAGAATGGGGTCCATTCAGCTCCCTTTGAATACAGAGCTTCACTGACCTCCTTATGCAGCAGTGGATGGCAAACTGGGAGATGCTGCAAATGTGATCTGCTCCAGCCTGGAAGGAGCCAGGCATATAAAAGGTCACAGCCACGGCCACCTTCACAGCCAGTGGCAACATCCTCCTTGTCCTGCTGCCGGCACATTGCAATGGGGAAAGCCTTAGTGAGGTGGGGATGTCTGATACATTGTTCCTCACTCAGGTTTAGGTAGGAGAACGGCTCCTTGAACACCCTGGTGTGGCCTCCTGGTGGATGTCCTTTCCATCCTCCTCCTCTCTCTTCCGACAGCTTGGCCTGGTTGGTGTCACCTCTGCTGATTCTCCCTATCGCGATGTACTCCAAAGGGAATGCCTACTACTGCACTCATACCTGGGAGCAACTGCAGGGGAGGTGGTGGCATAGTGGTATTATCACTGAACTGGTGTTCCAGAGAGCCAGGGTAAGGCTCTGGGTTTGAATCCTACCATAGAATATGGAATTAAAAGTCTGATAATGACCACAAAACCATTGCCAGTTGTCATAAAAACCACATCTGGTTCACTAGTGTCCTTTAGGGCAAGAAATCTGCTGTCCTTACCTGGTCTGGCCTACATGTGACTCCAGACCCACAGCAATGATTCTTAAATGCCCTCTGGACAAGGGCAATAAATGCCAGTGACACCCACATCCCATGAATGATTTGTGTAGGATCCTTGAAGCCAGGATAAAGTCCTACAGCACATGCTGAACTATTCCCTGTAAACTGCAGAAATCACCAAACACTTCTACAATCATAGCAATGGAGAGTGGGAATCATACAACAACTAATCTGGAAATAGTTGATGTTCCCTTTTGTGCTGGCAAACATGTATTCAGCGTTGTGTGTTTAAGAGAGGGTGTTAACTGTGGTGTCATTGGCAGCACAGCCTTACACACTGATGGTGTCACAATCGACCTGCTCTGTTGGACACTCCCTGCTCGTGTGCTAATGCACTGACTGAAAGGGCATGTGGCGCGGCTCACAGTCCTACAACCAAATCAACTTGCATAAAGCTGAAATACCAGGCACCAACTTACTTTAACGAAGAACCACATGAAGTGACCGATTGATCATTAGGTGATCACATTGCCGTCGTTATTGATACAGGAACTGATCAGATTCCATTCAAACTCTATGAAAAAAACAGGTTTACTTGTGTTTTCTTCTTTCAGCTGTTTCCAGCTTCTCTTCTGTTTCAGTAACATCAGAGTTTAGGCCAAAGCTGCAGAAACAGCCCCAGGCATCTGAAGATCTGACTTATTATTGGTGAGCTCTCATGAAGCAATAAACTCCAGAACTCGGCGGTTTGGCAATGACTGTCTAGGGTGTTTATTTTGGAGTCTCTGGCTGACTCAGAGCATTGGAACTGTTCCCTCCCAATCCGAACACCTTGTATTGACTTTTCAGGCCTTGTATAATTTGACCCAAGGAACCTGAAATTGCTTGATTACATACACAACCTTGTAGAAAACGATCCAGCTCGGATGATTCACAAGGCTAAAACCCTGATTTATTCTCTTTTGTTCAACAGTGCCTAGTTACATATTGGATGGATGTCCTTATTCAATTGCTCGGTCTCATAACATTTACTGTTTCTTTCATGAAGACAAATATTGCTTTGACCCCAAAGAAAGCAGTGAAGAAAGGCAACTTCTTGTGAATGGGTGATTGTTACTTTATCCACAACTCCTTTATTTAGAGCATTTTGCCTGGTTCTGGTTCCAGTGGGAAGATTCTGGCACAAGTTTGAAGTTTGAAGGTTCAAGTCCCATTTGAAGCACATAATCTAGTCTGACACTGAACACTCACCAGTTCAGTAATGAGGGAGTGCTGCATTGCTGTACATTCCAGGCACCCACAATGACACAACAATATGAGGCCCTGTCTGTGCTGGTAGATGTTGAAGATAAGATGCTACAGTTTGGGGGAGAGTATTCCGACCACCACAAAAGGATTGATTCACAGATCTCCTTCCTGCAGCATGGAATACTAGAGACTTCTGGGACATGAAGGAGAGATAATAAAGGAAATGGAACAATTTCAAAAAAAGAGAGAGCATGAACATGCAGCTCACCACCATCTTCTCAAGGGCAATTAGGGGTGGGTAATAAATGCTGGCCCAGCCAGCAAAACCCACATCCCACAAATGAATTTAAAAAAAGACCAGTCACACATGTGGCGGATGTAAATAAATATCAAATTTTAATTTGGGTATGTGTTATATGGAATAAGGATTACCATTGAACAGAAACTGAACTGGACTAGCCATATAAATACTGTGGCTACAAGAGTAGGACAAGGCTGGAAGTCCTGCGGTGAGTAACTCACCTCCTGACTCCCCAAAGCCTGTCCACCTTCTACAAGGCACAAGTCAGGAGTGTGATGGAATACTCCCCACTTGCCTGGATGAGTGCAGCTCCCACAACACTCAAGAAGCTCAACACCATCCAGGACAGAGCAGCCCCGCTTGATTGGCACCACATCCACAAACATTCACTCCCTCCACCACCCACGCACATGGCAGCAGTGTGTACCATCTACAAGATGCACTGCAGCAACTCACCAAGGCTCCTTCAACAGTACCTTTCAAACTCTTTCATGACCTTTACCACCTAGAAGGACAAGGGCAGCACCTACATGGGAACACCACCACCTGCAAGTTCCCCTCCAAGTCACTCACCACCCTGACTTGGAAATATATCGCTGTTCCTTCACTGTCGCTGGGTCAAAACCCTGGAACTCCCTGCCTACTAGCACTGTGGGTGTACCTACACCACATGGACTGCAGCGGTTCAAGAAGGCGGCTCACCACCACCTTCTCAAGGACAATTAGGGATGGGCAATAAATGCTGGCCTAGCCAGCGATGCCCACATCCTGCGAAAGGATTAAAAGAAATAGTTTGCATTGGTGAGATTTATACACAAGGGGCAACAAACAAGTGAAAAGTCCACAAACCATGTCAAACATTAAAGCTGTACAGTCGATATTGGCACAGAAACCAAGTCTTGGGTCTTGAGAAAAATAAATATAGCGCAAATCAATTTTAGGCTGAAACTCAGTAATTTGATCAGTAATGAAATCAGTAAGTAATTTCATTCAGCCCCTCGAACCTGTTCCACCATCCAATGATATCATGGCTGGGCTGTGACCTAACTCCATTTCTCTTAATACCTTGATTAACAAAAACCTATCAATCTCAATTTTAAAACGTATTAGCAAGAATCAGTTACGATTTGGAATTAACTCCTGCTCTTGGTGCAATGTGGAGAAGATGATGAAAGCCTCACGGCTGCCAAGTGGTGGCATGTTTACTGAGGACATTTTGTTAAAGTTCCTTTTGAAGAAACAAAACACATTTTTAATTCAGATTTGTTTAAATTATTCAATAGAAAAATAAATCGACCGACACATTCCTTTGAATCTATCATATTTCTAAGCCAAAGAACTAATAAATTGCCCAAAAGCTTCTGAAATGGCTTCAGGTTAAAAGAAAGACAAATAAGGCAGATGGGGAATATGGCAAATACTTGATGCATATGAACATTTGCTCATTCAGAACTGCAAGATATTTGACTTGAACAGCTTTTTAAGCAAGTACGGAGCCAGGGGAAAGGGGACAAGAAAATAACAAAATGGATGAGGTCTGTGATAGAGTAGTGGACAAGTGTGATTGAATGACAGAAGGGACAATAGTACTAGACTAAAGACGTGATTCATGACTTATAGAACAGAACCAGTATTCAATGCACCAATGCACAGCTAAAGTAAAGATCAGAGCAAAATGGGCATGTGCAACCTTTCAAACGTTTACAATTGTTGACATTGGAAGTTGATATGGAAATTTGTAATACGTTGTAAGAATTGCACCAATTAAAAACATTGGTGTGGTAGAAAGGATACAACAGATGAATTTTTGCAAATCAAATCCCAATCACTATAACTGACACTAATCACCTCAAGCTGACCTCTTCCACCACTTAAGAGTCATACAGACTCGAAACGTTAACTCTGTCTTTCTCTCCAGAGATGCTGTCAGACCTGCTGAGTTTTTCCAGCAATTTTTGTTTTTCTTCCACCACCAACTCTATTTTCAAACTTGACATCCAGATTTTATTCTTTCTTTCTTACTTCCCATTGAATTATTCTTTGTATTTGCTCCTGCATTTTTGTTGATTCTTTCTCAACGGGGGCCTCAAACAATCAACACAACTCCATTAACTAGAGGGGAGCTCAGGAGAATTCTTTTTTAAACAGCAAGGAGTTGTGGTCTGGAACATACTGCCTGAAAGGGCGGTGCAAGCAGATTCAAGAATAACTTTCAAAAATGAAATTGGATAAATCCTTAGAAGGGGGGAAAATAAGCAGCATAATGGGGATGGCATTAATTGCTCTCAAAGAGCCATCATAGGAACAATGGGCCAAATGGCCTCTTTCTCTGCAGTGTCATTCTAAATAATTAGCAAACTATATTGATGATGAAGAATCCCACGGTGCGATGGGAAGTTTAGACTGTACTTGGTTTCCTATGGAACAGCTTACAGTCTCTCAAGAATTTGAAGTCAATCTTTAGTGGTAATGAAATTTTGAACGATCTAATAACTTTAACGGAGTTATGTAGATAACTGAGCAATGTGAGGTATTTAGTGGTTTAAAAAAAAATTACCAGTTAATTTGAATTGAGCACCTTTGAATGAAAGCTTCAACCATGAGGCTTCAAAAACCCATGTCACCCTTTGTGCTTTAACCCTCATCAATAATAATTCTCACCCATTCTTTAATCTAGGCACTGTCACGTACCTCGGGCCATTCATGGAGATCTCTCGCTATGCATAGATCTGGAAGCTAAATACGGAATTCGCTATTTCTCTATATTTTTCCTCTTGTAATTCTCAGATGCATGCAAACACACCAGGGATGAAATCGGGCCTTTCAGCCCATTGAGTAAACCATTCTGGTATCCTGGCCCTTTTACCACCACCACCATCACCACCACCACCACCTTCCCTCCAACCACCCCGCCCCCCCAGCCCCCACCCCAACCACAGCCTGGAACATCCAACTGCATTTTCAACTTCACAACGACTCTGATTCCAACCCCTTACTCTGACCAGATTATTTCACATTCTTTCCAGAATGGAAATTCTACAAAATGACTTTTTCATCAAATTGATTTTGTGTCTACCGGCCTGATTTACTTCATGCTAATAGTCAAGCATCAGCATAAATTCAAGCATCAGTTTATCTGTAATTGCTTAATAATCCATTTACCCGCAATTAAACTGTTCCTTAATCTTTTTCTCTCCAAATAATAAACTTTGAGCTTCTCTAGCTTCTGATGGCAGCTCATCTGCTTTCAACTGGGTCCAGCCTCGTTGCTCTTCCCTGGACCTTCTCCTACGCACATATGGAGAGAAGTGGCATGGTGAGAATCTAACAAAGTGTGCCAAGTGACATCTATCCCAGTATATTGCAAAGCCTCAACTGAACTCCACAGACCTGAACATCAACTAGACATAATTGTTCCAACTATATGCATCTATTATATATAACATACACACACATATATACAAATATATATATATATATATAAATATACATACACATACATATATATTCTAACAACAGTTTGGATTTATATAACACATGCAACATAATAAAGTATCCTAACGTTCTTCACAGATGCATTATAAAGCAAAATTCAACACTGAACCACATAAGGGCAGGTAAGCAAAAGCTTGGCTCAAAAAGGTGGTTTTAAGCAGCGTCTTAAAGGAGGAAAGAGGTGGAGAGGTGTAGGGAAGGAATTCCTGAGCTTAGGGCCCAGGCAGCTACCAATGGTGGAGTGATTGAAATCAGGGGTACTCAAGAGGCCGGAATTTGGTGAGTGCAGAGATGCCGGTGTATTGTAGGACTGGAGGAGATTACAGAAATAGGGACAGTGAGGCCATGGAAGGATTTGAAAACAAGAATGAGAATTTTTTTAAATCCAAAGATTTTATTTACTTTATTAATTTCTTCTGCATTTATCTCGCCATTCAAACTGACAAGTTTATTATCACTTCCAGGTTCAGATTCTGAATTTGTTCCCGGCACTGTCTCCCTGCGGGGTTTGTATCTGTATGCAATACCGTGTAACACTGTATGTATTTTTTCTATACTAAATTCACTTTGGTTGCCGTGTTTAGGTGTCAGCCTTGACTCAGTTGGGAGCCTGGTCACCTTCGAGTCAGCAGGCTTGGGTCTGAATTCAGAGACTTGAGAACAAAATCTAGGCTGACAGCCCAGAGCAGCATTGAGGAGGCACCGGAGGTGCCATTTTTTGGATGAGAGGTTAACCCAAGGCCCCATCTGCTCTCTCAGACTTTTAGAAGAGTCCAGGGCACCATTCCCACGAAGAGTAGAGGAGTTATCCCGAGCATCCAGGCCAATAGTTGTTCCTCAGCCAACATCACTAACGGTTTCTCTGCTCGTTATCTCAATGCTGTTTGTGGGATCTTGCTGTGCAGAATTTAGCTGCTGCGTTTTGTACATAACATCACTGACTACACTTCGAAAGCACGTCGCCTGCTCATTATAGAATCCGCCCCATTTCCATTCCATTCAAATAGTTCCTGATGAAAAATTCATTGTCTCATCCTGTGTTTGAATTTTGATTCCCTGGGGTCTACCAAAGGCATCATACTGATACAATATTTACATGCAATAAATGAGCAATTAACAGACGGTATTTACAATTGTCAGAAGCAGTTACAAGCTGCAGACTCTGCAATCGGTTCAAAACCGCTGACTCATAGGGTTAAGGGAACAAACTACAGTGAAAGGATTACATATAAAAATTATACTGAGTTAATAGTTAGGCTCAGAACTGCTATATCGGCTGGGATTTTCCAGTCCCACCCACAATGGGAATTGTTGCAGGCAGGGCAGAAAATCTGACGGACCAGCCAAAGGTCTGTTAACTTTGGGTGGGAATTTCCAATCCCGCGGCCAGTAGGACTGGAAAATCCCAGCCATAAACCATACTTTCATTACCCTTGGACAAACACTAATGCTGGGGTGATGGTGGCGTAGTGGTAATGTCACTGGACTAGCAGTCCAATGACGCAAGCTAATGCTCTGGGCACATGGGTTCAAATCCCATCATGACAGCTGGTGGAATTTAAATTCAGTTAATAAAAAGAGTATCTGCAATTGAAAATCAGTAACAGTAGCCATGAAACTTAACACCAATTGTCATAAAAGCCCATCTGGTTCACTGATACCTGTTAGGGGAGGAAATCTGCTAGTCTGCATGTGTCACCAGGTCCACAGTAATGTGGTGGACTCTTAACTGGCCTCTGAAATGGCCAAGCAAGGCAATTATGGATGGGCAACAAATGCTGGCCTTTCCAATGACACCCACATCCCATCAAAGAATTTTAAAAATCAAACAGGGAACTATTAATCAGATATTGTTTTATTAAGAGATCCACAGCTGTTCACAACCTATATTCATGATTTGGATGTGGGGACCAATTGTAATATTTCCAAATTTGCTGATGGCACCAAACTGCGTAGGAACGTAAGTTGTGGGGAGGATGCAAAGAGGCTTCAAGAGGACTTGGACAGGCTAAGTGAATGGGTTAGTGAACATGGCAGATGGAATATAATGTGAATAATTGTGAAGTTATTCACCTTAGTAGAACAAACTGAAAGGCAGAATATTTCTTAAATGGTGAGGGGTTGGGAAGTGAGGGTGTCCAAAGGGTCCTGGGTGTTCTTGTTTATATGTCACTAAAAGTTAGCATGCAGGTTCAGCAAGCAATGAGGAAGGCAACTGGTATGTTGGCCTTTATCACAAGGGGATTTGAGTACTGGAATAAAGATGCCTTGCTGCAGTTATACAGAGCCTTGGTGAGACCACGCCTGGAGTACTGTGTACAGTTTTGGTCCCCTTATCTAAGGGGAGATATATTTGCCATAGAGGGGGTGCAATGAAGGTTCACCAGATTACTCCATGGGGTGGTGGGATTGTCTTCTGAGGAAGAGATTGGAGAGACTGGGTTTGTAATCCCTAGAGTTTCGAAGAATGAGGAGTGACCTCATTGAAACTTACAAAATTCTTACAGGGTGTGACAGGCGTGATGAACCCCAAGAGAAAAAGAAAACTTACCTTTTAAATCAGAGTTCAGAGGCTGGAAACTCCAGTTCCCAGCAGGCCTCGGGGTTTCTGCACATGTGCCAGCCGGAGAATGGCCGCACGCGCAGTGCGTTTTGTGTTTGCTACAGGTTAGAAAGCCGGCCCCCGGCCTCCGCAGACGGAAAACAAGGTGGAAATGCGAAAGAGAGCAAAATGGTCAGGTGACCTGAAAGAGGAACGCCATTCTGAGAAGGTGTTCCAAGGAGTAGAACATGGGAGGGGGGAAAGGGAGAAGGTCCCAAGCCAAGAAGGTGGTCCCAAACCAGGGACAGGACAGAAAGAGTTCCCAGAGGAGATGCAATTAAAGAGTCAAAGACAAGCATTTGAAACAGGTCTTGTTAGGCGAAGTTAAAAGTAAGGAGCAGAGCAATTGGCTCCAAATTAAAGAGAGAAAGCTGCGGGGTGCAGACTTCAAGCAAAGTGGGCTTGAGAGAAGCCTGAAGATCTGAGGAGGCAACCAAAGGTTGGTAACTCCATGCTGCAGGCCGTAAGGGCAAAGGTACCCTCTGGAGCAGCGGTATTCTGTTTGGCATGGCCGGAAGTGAGTCTGGGAAATTAATAATAGAAAGTAAGGAGAGGGCAGATGAATTGAACAGGTATTTTGCATCAGTTTTCACTATCAAGGGTATAAGTAACATCCCAGAGATAACTGTAAATCAGGAAATGGAAGGGAGGGAGGAACTCAGGAATATTACAATCACCAGAGAAGTGGTATTGAGAAAATTGCTGGAACTGCAGGCTGACAAACCCCTGGGTCTTGATGGACTTCATCTCAGGGTCTTGAAAGAAGTGGCTAGTGAGATAGTTGATGCATTGGTTTTAATTTTCCAAAATTCCCTAGATTCGGGGAAAATAGCAAATGTAACTCCTTTAATCAAAAAGGGAGGGAGACAGAAAGCAGGAAACTACAGGCCAGTTAGCTTAACATCTGTCATAGGGAAAATATTAGAAGCCATTATTAAAGATGTTATAGCAGGGTATTTAGAGAAGTTTAAGGCAATCAGGCAGAGGCAACATAGTTTTGCAAAAGGGAAGTCATGTTTAACCAATTTATTGGAGCTCTTTGAGGAAGTAACATATGCTGTGGATAAAGGGGAATAGGTGGATGTACTGTACTTAGATTTCCAGAAGACATTTGATAAAACTGCCACATCAAAGGTTATTGCAGAAAATAAAAGCTCATGGTGTACCGACATGGATAGAAGATTGGCTTAGGAAACAGAGGGTAGCCATAAATGGGTCTTTTTCTGATTGGCGGGTTGTAATGAGCGGTAAGCCATAAGCATCAGTGCTGAGGCCTCAACTTCTTACAATTTATATAAATGACTTGGATAAAGGGGCAGATGGTATTGTTGCTAAATTTGCTGATGACAGAAAGATAGGTAGGAAAGTAAATTGTGAGGAGTGACATAGATAGGTTAAGGGAAAGGACAAAGATCTGGCAAATAGAATATAATGTGGGCAAATGTGAAATTGTCCATTTTGGCAGGAAGAATTAAAAAAAGCATATTATCTAAATGGTGAGAGATTGCAAAGCTCTGAGATTCAGAGGGATCTGGGTGTCTTAGTGCATGAATCATAAAAGGCTAGAATGCAGGTACAGCAGGTAATTAAGAAAGCTAAGAGAATGTTATCATTTATTGTGAGGGGAATTGATTACAAAAGTAGGTAGGTTATGCTTCAGTTGGTGAGACCACATCTGGAGTAGTATGTACAGTATTGGTCTCCTTATTTAAGGAAAGATGTAAATGTGTTGGAAATAGTTCAGAGAAGGTTTACTAGGCTAATACCTGGAATGGGCAGGTTGTCTTATGAGGAAAGGTTGGGCAGGTAAGGTTTGTATGCGCTGGAGTTTAGAAGAGTAAGTAGTGACTTGATTGAAACCTTTTAAGATCCTGAGGGGTGTTGACAGGGTGGACGTGGAGAGGATGTTTCCCATTGTGGGGGAATCTAGAACCAGGGGTCACTGTTTAAAAATAAGGGGTCGCTCATTTAAGACAGAGATGAGAAGATTTTTTTTCTCTCAGGAGGGTCGTGAGCCTTTGGAACTCCTCCTCAAAAAGCAGTGGAAGCAGAGTCATTAAATATTTTTAAAGCAGAGCTAGATAGATTATTGATTAACAAGGGGGTGAAAGGTTATCAGAGGTAGGCAGGAAGTTACAATCAGATCAGCCATGATATTATTGAATGGCGGAGCAGACTGGAAGGGCTGAATGGCCTACTCCTGCTCCTAATTCACATGTTCATACGTATGCTCGTATGAAGATCTGACAGTATGCGTGTAAGGTGCAGCTTGAGCATAGGTGGAGATCCAGGTGAAAGGCACATCAGAAGGAGAGATTGAAATCCTGGAGGTGGGCCTTTGTTGAAGATGTCCAAGTGAAAGCGTCATTTGGGAGAGAATTCCATGATAAGTTCTTCGAATGAGGAGAATGGAAGCCCTCGTGAGGAAGACAGAGTTTCAGTAAGACAGGTTGGCTCATGGTGTAACAAGCATCTGGAAGGGTTGATGAGAAATCCATAGAATCTGCTTTGGTAGCATGTGTCACTTGGTTTTGGGATATGGTGTGTCTGACCACAGTTCACCTATTAGTTCACATGCACCACATGCTTCCCCTGAATATTAGAGTATAAGATAGATATTGTAAATTGTGCTATCTTTATGAAGTTGTATGTATCTGTAAAGGTTTAGTTGGGATGAGGGAATAGTGTGATTTGACTCATTTACTGGTATTTATATTGAAATCTTTTTAACCCATTTGTCTAGTGCATTATAGTTCATTTTTTCTTGTTTAATAAATGTTTTATTCTTTTGTTAAAAGTACACTAGCAGACTCCTGTGAATGTGTTCAGTAACTGCCCTCCACAGTTCCTAAAAAAATAATGAAAGCTAGGATCTATCAAGCCAGGTTTCACTCTAGGATCTGACTTGTTCAGTATTAACATCAGCTGGGATCATAACACAGGGTAGATGGAGATGTTTGCCCAGGCTGGTGAGTCTAAAACCAGGGGACAGAATCTCAGGATAAGGGCCAAGCCATTTAAGACTGAGATGAAGGGGTATTTCTTCACTCAGGGGGTGGCGAATCTTTGGAATTCTCTACCCCAGAGGGCTGTGGAGGCTTAATCTTTGAGCATGTTCAAGACAGAAATCGATAGATGTCTGGAGGGTTAATGACATCAAGGGATATGGAGATGGCGTGGGAAAGTGATGCTGAGGTAGATGACCAACCACGATCTAACTGAATGGCGGAGCAGGCTCGATGAGCTGAATGGCCTAGCCCTGTTCCTATGTTCCTGTCTTAAAGGAGTACCATAAAAACATCACCTTTAAGGATTATGATGTTTTTCCAAAGAAGGCAGCTAACCAATGGAAAGAGAAGAACTGGAAATATCAGAACTGGAGGAGGCCATTCAGCCCTTTGGGCCTATCCCATCACCATTCATCGGCTGATCGCCTTAACTCCATTTACCCACATTTACACTATATCCCTGATACCCTTACCAAACTAAAACCGATTGGATTTTAAGCCTAAAAGTTCCAGCTGACCCCCAGCATCTACAGCTTTTTCCAGATTTCCAGTACCCTTTGTGTGAAGATGTCATGCAGAAATGGCCTGGCTCTAGTTTTAATATTATGTCCTCTTTTTTTGGATTCCCTCACCAGAGGAAATAGTTTCTCCGTATCTACCCAATCAAAACACTTTACAATGTGGAACTCATTCATGCTAAGCCAGGAAAAGTGCAACACTACGTCACCCCAGAAACAACTCTAATTTTTATAAACCTACAGACGGACCTGCTGCTTTAACACGACTGAATCAGCAAAATTCTGTTTTAATTGGTTGGGCCCAAACATGTTTGCATGTTGTAACTCCTATACATTTCTAAATGGCCTCCTCCTGTTCATATGTTTTCAATTTTTGTCTTTCGATTGGTTGACTGCTTTCTTAAAATGGTGACTCTTAAAGGTCATGTGTCTATTCATGTGATTATGGTACAGCTTTAATGACGCCTACCCTTCTAAATCCTTCCCATGCCTCGTCCCTCCCTATCTCTGTAATCGCCTCCAGCTCCACAACCCTTCAAGGTACCTGCGTTCGTCCAATTCTGACCTCGAGAATCTTTGGTTTTAATCACTACGATTGGTGGCTTCACTTCAGCTGGCTGGGGCCCTAAGCTCTGGAATTCCCCCACTAAACCTTGCCATCTCTCTATCTTGCTTTCCTCCTTTAAGACACTCCTTACAACCTACCTGTTTGCAAGCTTTTGGTCATCTGATCTAATATCTCCTTATGTGGTTCAGTTTTTGTTTTTATAATGCTCCTGTGAAGCTCCTTGGAATGTTTTAAACTGTTAAAGGTGCTACATATATAAGATATAACATATATGTATATATAAATAAAATATGTGCTGCTGCAGCAATTGAGATCTTCTGGTTTCCCAGTTATAAGGTTGCTTAAATTCCAGTACCTACAACAACCTATTGTAACTAAAATAAACAAACAGAAAATACCAGAAACACTCAGCAGATCAATAGGTAGTAGATGGGTTAATGATTGGAACTGGAGAAGGATCCACGTTTGGAGAATTAACACATCCGTTCTCTCTGCAGGTAGTGACTGACCTGCTGAATGATGGCCAGGGAGAGAAATCATGGGCCCACGTGCTTCTCCTGTTTCCAAGCCCCTTATTCCCCCCTCCCCACTTCAGCCGTCCCTCTCAATCATGTGTGATATTTTGTCCCCTTTCCAGATTCACCAATCAATTTACCAAACAATCACAGAAAGGTCCCAGTAAAATGATAACGCCCATGGTTGGCACCTGGTTACAAATATCTTCCGATATATATGCAGCGTGACTGTCTCCAGGTTGCAGGTTTCTATCTGCGGTTTTTGTCTAATGTACGAATGCCTGCTTCCCGATTACCATGGACATCTTTTCCTGCTGTAAGATTGTGTGAATTCGCAGTGATTAGTGAGCATGTCGCCGAACTCTCATTATTTACAGATTCTGCCCACCTCTTTTACGGAAGAGTAAACGACATCCATTTAACACGATTTTCACATTTTTCTTTATGCTATGCTAACAATATCACGCTGTCCACATTGAGAACTAATTTCAGAGAAACAAATGACAACGATGGATAATTTGGTCGCATTATATACCACTTGTTGCTTTGTTGAATTATTTGTTCATTTGGATAGTGTAACTGCCGGGAGTTATATTAGAAAATGCCCTTTGTTGCAGCTGGAGTTTTTTGGCTAGCTCTCAAGCTGATGTGACAAGAGTATTTATTTTTGGTATAACCTCCCCTTTAGCAAGAAAGCTTTCCAGAGCTTTCACAAGATAACAAAATGATGAATAAGTAAACAGTTGATTTTTGCCAGTGACCAAACACGTCACAAATGTCCTGCCTTTCGCTAATCTGGATGCATTAGAAATATTTATAAATCATACTTTTGCATATCTTACTAAAGACTGGAATGGACAAGAATAACGTTAAATTTAGTGTTGGGAGATAATGCTGTAAAAATGTGAAGACAAAATATTTCTTAGCTTCTTTCTTTCAATTGCTATGTTTCTAATATTTTTGTTGTTTTTTTTTGGCTAAGTAGTTCCTAGCTATTTGTAGATATTTACAGATAATGCAACAATATATAACACATTTCCATTGCACTGATATATTAGTCCAAAGCAGCACGAAAAAATTCATTGGAACAGGAGTGGCCCATTCGGCCCCTCTAACTTGTTCCACAATTCAATCATAGCTAATCTGTACTTCAACCCACCTGTTCCATATCCCTCAATACCTGTACCCAACAAAAGTCTAGGACGGAATCTTATATCCCTGCTGCCGGGAAATGCAGCAAGCCAAGCAAAGGCCCATCGACTTTTGGGCTTTGCTGGCAGGGCCCATTGCTAGTTGCCCTTGAGAAGGTCGTGGTGAAAGCTGTCTTCTTGACCCACTGCAGTCCTTGTAGTGTAGGTACACCCACTGTGCTGTTAGGGAGGGAGTTCCAGGATTTTGACCTGGCGACAGTGAAGGAACGGCGATATATTTCCAAGTCAGGATGGTGAGTGACTTGGAGGGGACCTCCAGGTGGTGGTGTTCCCATCTATCTGCTGCCCTTGTCCTTCTAGATGGTAGCAGTCATGGGTTTGGAAGGTGCTGCTGAAGGAGCCTTGGTGAGTTCCTGCAGTACATCTTGTAGATGATACACACTGCTGCTACTGTGCATCGGTGGTGGAGAGAGTGAATGTTTGTGGATGTGGTGCCAATCAAGCGGCCTGCTTTGTCCTGGATAGTGTGAAGCTTCTTGAGTGTTGTGCACTCCCCCAAGCAAGTGGGGAGTTTTCCACCACATTTGGTGAGACCGGGAAATCCCAGACAGAGGTGCCATAAAATTCCACCCCTCGTCTTGAAAATTCCAACTGTTCCCCACCATCTACAGCTTCTTGCAGGACACAGTTCCAGATTTCCATTAACCTTTGTGTAAAGAGCATTGTGATATTACACCCTGAATGTCCTAGCTCTAATTTTAACATCTTCTTCTCTTGTTATGGAATCTCCCACCAAAAAAAAAAGACTATCCCTTTACTGACCCTGTTAAATCCTCAGGAGTTCTGATGAAAGGTCACCTCAGCCTGAATTGTTGTGTGGAATCTTGTTGAGGTGTTAGGGGTCGCACCCACTGGCTGAGAGATCTGTCCTGCCTCTTTTCAGGAAGGCTCACCGAACCACAAGCCAATCAGGCAGTGGCGAGGCCAAGAGCAGGTCTTCCCCTGGAATCGACCCAGGGGGGAGAAAGTCTCACCTACCGAGAGCTGCCAGCCAATCAGAGACTGGAGCTGTTATGCTCAGCAGTGCCACTCGGAAGGCCGTGGCTACTAACATACAGAATAGGTGCAGGAGTAGGCCATTCGGCCCCTCGAGCCTGCTCCGCCATTCAATAAGATCATGGCTGATCTGTTTGTGTTTCAAGTTCCACTTTCCCAACTACCCCCGATAATCTTTCATTCCCTTGCCTAACAAGAATCTATCTACCTCTGCCTTAAAAATATTCAATGACCCCACCTCCACCGCCTTCTGAGGCAGAGAGTTCCAAAGTCGCACGATCCTCAGAGAGGAAACATTTCTCCTCATCTCTGTCCTAAAAGGCCAACCCCTAATCTTAAATAGTGACCCCTAGTTCTGGACTCACCCACATCCTTTCTACGTCCACCTTGTCAAGACCGTTCATGACCTTGTATACTTCAATCAAGTCATTCCTCACTCTTCTAAACTCCAATGGAAATAAGCCCAGTCTGTCCAACCTTTCCTCATATCACAGCCCACTTATTCCAGGTATCAATCTAGTAAACCTCCTCTGAACCCCCTCCAACACATTTATATCTTTCCGTAAATAAGGAGACCAAAACTGCGCACAGTATTGGAGATGTGGTCTCACCGGGACAGGCACCAGAGTCCCAGGGTTGCAGACCACAAGTAATGTGGGGGATTTGTGGGCTGGGGTTGTGGGCAGAAGGACACAGTGGGGCCAGCAGCAAGGGCAGGGGGAAGACTCTCAGCAGGTCCCCATTCCCAATGCTGAGCCCCTCAATCGGGCACTGAGCGTCTTTGATCGAGGGCCCCCCCTCCCTCCCAGATGTGACAAGCCGGCCACACAGTTTTAGCTGCCGTGCACGTCACATGACAAGAGGCTGCCTGCAGCTGGGTTCATTCCAGCAGCCGTGTGTTGAGCCCCTTAACTGTTCATTAATTGGGAAGGCGATGGCGTAGTGGTATTTTCACTGAACTAGCATTGCAGACACCCAGGTTCAAATCCCAACACAGCAGATGGTGAAATTTGAATCAATAAAAATCTGGAAGTAAAAGTCTGACAATAAACATGAAACCATTGGCAATTGTCATAAAAACCCACCTGGTTCACTAATGCCCTTTAAGGAAGGAAATCTGCTGGTCTGGCCTACGGGTGACTCCTGACCCACAGCAATGTGGTTAACTCTTAAATGCCCTCTGAACAAGGGCAATTAGGGATGGGCAATAAATGCTGGCCTAGCCAGTGATGTCCACACCCTATGAACTAAAATAAAATTAAAGATGTCAATTGGCGACAGGGCATGAAGGTCGACCATGGTCCATTCTGGCACCATCCTGTCCAATTACATGCCTTTCCCACCTCCAGGTTTACTGCCAGCAACAGCACCAGATTCTGCCCACTAACTCTGTTTCTCTCCACAGATTCTCCCTGGCCTGCTCAAGTATTTGCAGCATCTTTTGTTTTTATTGCAGATAACCACAGTAATTTGCTTTTCTATTAAATCCTTTTGTCATTTTAAGCACCTCGATTAGATTACTCATCAATCTCCACAATCTCCTGAAGGAAACACTCATACTGGTGTTAAAACTCCTTCCTCCTGCAGTTAATGTTATTGATTTTTGTTTAATTAGATTATAATTACTTATGGAACACTTTGTACCATGGAAGCAAACAAGGGACAGAATATGCATTATGTAATCCTATAGGTTAATCCTATAGTAGCTTTAATGTGGAGACTGAAGTTACAGCAGGTTATGGGTGAAAGTGGGTGGAACTGGTGCAGAGAAAGCTGATGGGAGAATGTTTGAGTTCTGATGAAAGGTCAACAACCTGAAACACTGGATGGAACTTTCTGTTCTTTAGAAGTTTTCAGGTTTTGGGGGCCATTCCCAGGACAATGAACATGTTTCCTCTGCATTCGGCATCCAATTGGGGATGATTATGGACAGGTAGGAGGAGCCATCAGAGCGCTCCGGGTGAAGGGGGAACGCCAGCCCCACTCTGCAGGCTGGATGATGTTGATCTGCAGCACCCAGTGAAGGTGTGGCAGCCTGCCTCTCCTGCCGAGCACTCTGTGGTGTGGTTGTGTGCAGGAGAGGCGAATCTCCTTGTAAACCTTTCTTTGGGGGAAGACCTGGCGATTGCTCGTTTGTGTTCTCAAAATTGAAACTTCATCCAGATCTCAGGGCACCTTGACAGCCCGCCCTGCTCTCGCCTCCTGGGGGTAGGGGAGCTACAGACAAAACTGGAGTCCTTTGCACCCTCAGCAAAACCTCAGACTCAGTTCAATAAATGGCCGCTAATTGCTTCAGTTAATGCCTCAACTACCTGCCTGCCCCTGCCGGGTGCATTGCCGCTGCCGCTTTGACTCCACCTCTGGCTAGACTTCAAGAAGCCAGGAACCGGTCGGTGAGCTGACCGATACACAACTTAGCAAATTTGCTCCCGGCCCTGCCTCCAAACCCACCTTTGCGGGACTGGGAAGGTCCTGCCCATTAACTCCGTCCCTCCCTCCACAGATACTGCCAGACCTGCTCAGGTTTGCCCAGCATTCTTTCACACTGGTTAGGAAGGACCTCTTCACACAAAGTGATCAACAGCTGCACTGATGTTGGAGAGATGGTGGAGCCAAAAGCCTTTATTCAATCAGGACTTTGATGGAGAATCGGGATAAGGAAGGTCTGTAACTCCAGTTGGTTTGGCAAAGGTGGATCTGCATCCATCTTTTCAAATTTAAAATTGGTTTAAATTGTGGATCCAGCAGCAAGAAAAAGCAACCATTCTCTGTCCCAGATTCTGGCTGCATTTGACTAGACCGGGCCAATGAACACCAACCAAATCTGACACCTGGAAGGAACTTAACCAAATTTAACTTGTCATGTTTTGGTGAGTTTGAGAAAAGTGTTGCACTCAGCACAAGCCCAGATTGATGTGGCTCAGGCAGCATTTTTACATCTTTAAGTCCCAGCTCTGAATCCCAATTTGGCTCAATCCCAAATATCATATAAGGAAATTTGCATTGTGGACAAGTATAATGTACCATGCTGGTAGGGGAGCTGACAGGATTGGGTGCGAGGTTGATTTTAACCCCTGCTCAATTTGATTCTCCACTGACATTGGTGGAAATATTGGAAGAACTCGATCCATGGGTGCCCTGCCTGGTGAATTAGGTTAAAATTGTCCCCATCATCCCTTAGTTAGGGAAAAAGTGTCGCGCACTCAGGATTGTTCAACAAGTGCTGCCCAATGGCGGAATCACACCTAACAGTAAGCATTGTGTTTTGGGTTTTGCAAGCGCGGGCTGGTTGTGTACAATCTGTCCTCTGCCTATTACAAGCAACCAAAGGAACATGCTGTTTGATTCAATCAGCCAGTCACTGGGACATACAGCCTACGTACCTGGCATCACACTGGCACTGAAATTCATACATGACTTTGCACAAGTGTGTGGAAGGCAGAACATCTTTTTGGACTGACAGCAGCAGGTTGGTGGAAAACACCACTCGTGTTGCCACTGCCCAGTCTGCTTAACCTGTTGTTCAAATTTTTCAGATACTTTGCCTTTCCAGGGTAATTTGAGGTAGACTGGGCACTTTCCAGCCTTGAAAGTGGCAGCCTTTGTCCCATTTACAAGTTTGTGTGATACGGAGTGAACAGTGATCTGATCAGGATAACCACTGTCCCACAGGATAGCATTAGTGCCAGATGGGATGATTATATACACACAATAATAAACACCCTGGTGTAAATATATCTTACAATAGGCACCCTGATATAAATGCTTCCTAGAATAAACACTCTGGGGGTCAATTTTAACTTGTCTTAATCAATAGAGTGATAACAGCCTCATAATGTGGGGAGACTGAATGATTGGTTCACTGACACTTCCACAAAAGCCTGATATTGGCCCATCAATGATTCTGCCAGTTGCTGGCAGTTCATGTCTTTAAATAGGCAAACTGAATCCCTACAATGTAGACTTTAGGGCAGAGCTAGTCAGAGCATAAAGCCTAAGCCTTCTAATCTGCCTCACTGATGGCAGGACCTAAAGCTTTGGAAAGGTAAGTTGTGGGGCCAAGGGGAACAGGAGTGTTCCTCTGATCTCACAGCTGCCCCCAGGATCCCCTCCCCTCAAAAACACCCCGCCACCACCAAACCCATCCTCCAGGTTCCAGTAATAGCTGGCCTCCTTGAACACCCAGTATCGGGCTGACCTGAATACAGGAGCAGCATCGGGATTCCCGCTGGCCAATCCGGAGCTCGACATCCCATGTAACTCCAGCCCCTCCCTGTCTGACACAGGACAGGTGCTGAACCCCAAAGGTTAAAATATCAACACTCTCTCAACAATGGCGCGTCACCCAACCAAGTTAGACAAGATGGCACTAAGAGATCGTGACAAAACTTCTCTCTAATAAGAACAGGAAATGCTGCAAATACAAAAGTAGGATTCACCCCAAAAAGTTAAACCACTGTTTCTCTTTACAGATGCTGACTTTTCTCGTGTGTGTTTCTAGTGAATCATAGCAATCCCTCTGAATTACTTTTGCCATAATATGACAAAATCTTTAAATATTTTGCGTCCTCCACCTTTTTGACAGCAGTCCTTCTGTCTTTGTTGGTTCATTGTGAGGAGGGAGTGGTATTGTCACTGAACCTCTGATCCAGAGGCCTAGGGTAATGCTCTGGGGACCAGGGTTCGAATCCCACCACGGCAGATGGTGGAATTCGATTTCAATAAAAATCTGGAATTGAAGGTCTAATGGTGGCCCTGAAACCATTATCAATTATTGTAAACACCCATCTGGTTCACTAATGACCTCTAGGGAAGGAAATCTGCCGTCCTTACCCGGCCTGGCCTTCATGTAACTCCAGACCCGCAGCAATGTGGATGATCTTAATCGCTCTCTGAAATGGCCCAGCAAACCACTACAAACTCCGACATAGCCTACAAAAAGGAATAAAACTGGACATTTTGACCTAGGCACCGGATGGAAAACTCAGCCCTGTCAGCCCTGAAAAGTCCTGCTTACTAACATCTAGGGGCTTGTGCCAAAATTGGGAGAGCTGTCTCACAGACTAGTCAAGCAACAGCCTGACATAATCATAATCACGGAAACATATCTTATAGTTCATGTCCCAGACACCACCATCACCATCCCTGCCTTTGTCCTGTCTCACGGGCAGGACAGGCCCAGCAGAGGTGGCAGCACAGTGGTATACAGTTGGGAGGGAGTTGCCCTGGGAGTCCTCAACATCGACTCTGGACTCCATGAAGTCTCATGGCATCAGGTCAAACATGGGCAAAGAAACCTCCTGCTGCTTACCACGTAACACCCTCCCTCAGCTGACGAATCAGTGCTCCTCTATGTTGAGCACCACTTGGAGGAAGCACTAAAGGTGGAAAGGGTGAAGAATATCCTCTGGCTAGGGGATTTCAATGTCCTTCACCTGTAGCCCCACTACAGACCGAGCTGGCTGGGTCCTAATGGACATAGCTGCTAGACTGGGTCTGTGGCAGGTGGTGAGGGAACCAACGAGAGGGAAAAACATACTTGACCTCATCCTCACCAACCTGCCTGCCGCAGATGCATCTGTCCATGACAGTATCGGTAGGAGTGACCACCGCACAGTCACTGTGGAGACAAAGTCCCGCCTTCACATTGAGGATACCCTCCATCGTGTTGTGTGACACTACAACTGTGCTAAATGGGATAGATTTCAAACAGATCTAGCAACTCAAGACTGGGCATCCATGAGGCGCTGTGGGCCATCAGCAGCAGCAGAATTGTACTCGAACACAATCTGTAACCTCGTGGCCTGGCATATCCTCCACTCTATCATTACCATCAAGCCAGGGAATCGACCCTGGTTCAACGGAGAGTGCAGGAGGGCATGCCAGGAGCAGCACCAGGCATACCGAAAATGTGGTGTCAACCTGTTGAAGCTACAACACAGGACTACTTTTGTGCCAAACAGCATAAACAGCAAGTGATAGACAGAGCTAAGTGATTCCACAACCAACAGATCAAATCTAAGCTGCTACATCCAGTCGTGAATGGTGGTGGACAATTAAGCAACTCACTGGAGGAGGAGGCTCCACAAATAGCCCCATCCTCAATGATGGGGGAGCCCAGCATATCACTCTAAAAGATAAGGCTGAAGCATTTGCAACCATCTTCAGCCAAAAGGGCCAAGTGGATGATCCATCTCGGCCTCCACTGGAGGTTCACAGCAGATGCCAATCTTCGGCTAATTCAAAACACGCCATGTGATATCAAGAATCGGCTGAAGGCACTTGATACTGCAAAGGCTATGGCCCCTGACAATATTCAAGCAATAGTACTGAAGACTTGTGCTCCAGAACTTGCCCGTACCCCTAGTTAAGCTGTTCCAGTGCAGCTACAACACTGGCATCTACCCAGCAATGGGGAAAATTGCCCAGGTATGTCCTGTCCTCAAAAGGCAGGGCAAATCCAACTGGCCAATTACTGCTCCATTAGTCTACTCTTGATCATCAGTAAAGTAATGGAAGGGGTCATCAACAGTGCTATCAAGCGGCACTTGCTTAGCAATAACCTGCTCACTGATGTTCAGTTTGGATTCCACCTGTGTCACTCAGCTTCTGACCTCACTACAGTCTTCGTTCAAACATAGACAAAAAAAAACTAAACTCCAGAGGTGAGGTGAGAGTGACTGCCTTTGACATCAAGACAGCAGTTGACCAAGTGTGGCATCAAGGAGACCTAGTCAATGAGAATCAGGGTGAAAACTGTCCACTGGTTGGTGTCATACCTAGAACAAAGGAAGATGGTTGTGGTTGTTGGAGGTCAATCATCTCAGTCCCAGGACATCACTGCAGGAGTTCCTCAGGATAGTGTCCTAGACCCAACTATCTTCAGCTGCTTCATCAATGACCTTCCTTTCGTCATAATGTCAGAAGTGGGGATGTTCGCTGATATTCGCAAAATGTTCAGCACCATTCACAACTCCTTAGATACTGAAGCAGTCCATGTCCAAATGCAGCAAGAACTGGACAATATCCAGGCTCAGGCTGACAAGTGGCAAGTAACATTTATGCCACACAAGTGCCAGGCAATGACCATCTTCAACAAGAAGGAATTTAACCATTGCCTCTTGATGTTCAATAGCATTACCATCACTGAATCCCCCACTATCAACATCCTGGGGGTTACCATTGACCAGAAAATGAAATGGACTAGCCATATGTGGCTACAAGAGCAGGGTAGAGGCTGGGAATCCTGTGGTGAGTGGCTCACCTCCTGACTCCCCAAAGCCTGTCCACCATCTACAAAGCACAAGTCAGGAGTGTGATGGAATACTCTCCACATGCCTGGATGAGTACAGCTCTAACAATACTCAAAAAGCGTGACACCATCCAGGGGAAAGCAGCCCCCTTGACAGGCATACCGTCTTCAACATTCACTCCCTCCACCACCGACGCACAGTAGCAGCAGTATGTACCATCTACCAGATGCACAGCAAGAGCTCACTGAAGCTCCTTAGGCATCATCTTCCAACCCATGGCCACTACTATCTACAAGGGTAAGGGCAGCAGACAGATGGGAACACCACCAACTTGAAGTTTCCCTCCAAGTCACACACCATCTTGGCTTGGAAATATATCGCCATTCCATCACTGTCACTGGATCCCTAACAGCACTGTGGGTGTACCTACACATGGACTGCAGCAGTTCAAGAAGGCAGCTCACCACCACCTTCTCAAGGGCAACTAGGGATGGGCAATAAATGTTGGCCTAGCCAGCGATGCTCACATCTCGTGAATGACTAAAAGTATTGTTGCTATCAATATATCTCCTTTTCCCCTTCTGTCAACCTGCGTGAAAATTATTTTTCTCTTTCTGAAGAGCCCAGTTAGATTAGGAGGATAGTGTCTTTCCAAATCAGTCTCAATGCCCAAGTGAAACCACAGGAATTTCTAACTAGCCACAAGCAGGATTTCTTTACAAATCCATCATAATCTGAAGTAAATTGCCAGCAGTATTACAACTAATCCGACTATAAAACAATACAAAACACCTCTTTCCAACCATAATGCTCTTTCCTTGTCCTTTTACCATAATCTGTGAACCCTCTCCAGATCTTACAAGTTGGGTCAGTGCCAAGCAATGAGCATTTATCTTACCTTAATCCCCGGTCTGTGAACTGCTGCGAGGCATGTTTGTTACAATAAGGGCAAGGCATCCAATGGTTCTGTCAGAGAGAGCATAACATCGTCTGTCGGACATCCCCGCTTTTTGGGGTCCGAGTTGCGTATCTGATCTGCAAACCTGACTTCAATCAGAATGTTATAACCCCTGGACAGCAGCCACACGTTAACAGGAATCAGGATTTTCCATTTCCGAGAGAACCAATTGAATACAGTGTCGCAGATCTCCATCTAATCGGCCTGCAGTGCCAGTTTCCCACAACAGTCCCACCTTCAGGCCATTTTCTTTCTGGAATGTTCTTCAGGGTGACAGCTACTGGCCCACAGGCAGCGGGTAACCCATTAGGGCCAATTAAAGGGCTATTAAGGTTACCCAGCCAAAACCAACTGTAATTTTCCAGTCACCATTTGGACCCCCCACCGCTGGGGCCAAAACAGGGCCAAGGGACAGAGACAGCCTCTTGGCAGTGGTGTGGTGGTATTGTCACTGGGCTGGCAATCCAGAGACCCAGGGTAATGCTCTGGGGACCCAGGTTCAATTCCCACAATGGCAGATGGTGAAATTTGCATTCAGTAAAAACCTGGAATTAAAAGTCTAATGAAGGCCAGCAAACCATTGCTGATTGTCTGAAAAACCCAGCTGGTTCAATGATGCCCTTTAGGGAAGGAAATCTGCCGTCCTTACCCGGTCTGGCCTAAATGTGATTCCAGACCCACAGCAATGTGGTTAACTCTTAAATGCCCTATGAACAAGGGCAATTGGGGGTGGGCAATAAATGCTGGCTGAGCCAGTGATGCCCACATCCCATGAACAAATAAAAAAAATTCTGTCCTGCTAGGGACTGCCTCTCACACCTACCATGGCCACCAGGCCACAGCTGCCATTGCCAGCTGCCCAGTAGAGGGACTACCCCCTCCACAATGACGGCCTGGCAGATGTGGGCTTTTAATGGTGAAAATTTTAGAACTCTCTTCACAGAACGGTTGTTTGGTGAGGTGCCCTCTCTCGTTTTGTTACCCGCGTTGGCAGGTCCCACCTCTGACTGAGAGGCTGCCAAAGCGTCATTGCTGGAAAGCCTCCTGTTGGCTCTCAAGCTACTTGACTCCCAGATGAGCTTCCAACCTCATATTCATGCTATCATTAAGGCCACCTATTTCCACTTCCAAAACATTCGCCCATCTCAGCTCATCTGCTGCTGAAACCCTCATTCACACCTACATCGCCTCTAATTCCGGGCCACACTTTCCAGGGCACGGCAACTGACTGCATGGAAAAAAATAATCCCCGCTCTGTTTCTATTGTTAGTGACTTTAAAACTGTGTCCTTTTGACCTTCCTTTCAGTGGAAACAGTTTCTCCTTATTCACTTATCAAAGTTCTTCATGATTTTGAAATCTCCTTTCAACCTTCTCTGCTCTTAAGGAGAACAATACCAGCTTCTCCAATCTATCGCTACTCAAGTCCTTCATCTCTAGTATCATTCTAGTAAATCTCCTCGCCAAGGCCTCGACATCCTTCCTAAGGTGTGGTGTCCAGAATTGGATAAAATACTCCAGCTGGGGCCGAACCAGTGATCTAGAAAGGTTTGACATAACTTTCCTGTGGTAATTTGGTTACCGCATCTAATGACTGTCTATCATTCGAAAGGAGTTGAAGTAAGAGTGTCAGGCTCCTGACTATAAATATCATGATAAAATGTAGTACAATGAGTGGATCAACCAGCCTATACTTAAACCAGAAATTACATCATCACTGGGGGAGAGGTGTGTTGTCTTAGAGATTTACATGCCCACTCAAACTCCACAGTGCCTCAGACTCGACAAGCTAGAGATTCATTAGACTTACAACAAATCTAATGCTAAACACCTGCTACTTGGTTTTATTCATTTTCAAATGTCAACTGAATTGATCTATGTCTCTCCAGTAACAAGATACACCTGTGTGGGCAGCAGATTCTATTCTAGTCAGCTATTTAAATTAATCTATGTTCCTGTGTAATCTGCTGCACTGTTAGTCAATAAACACATTGCTACGGAGACACAATGAGAAACATTTCATTTTCAGAGTTACTCAAGTATACTATGTATAGTAGACTCAAGTAAAAGAGTGTGATGGAATACCCCCCATTTGCTTGGATGAGTGCAGCTCCCACAACGCTCAAGAAGCTCAACATCATCCAGGACAAAGCAGCCCCACTTGATTGGCACCACATCCACAAATATTCACTTCCTCCACCACCGACGCACAGTAGCAGCAGTGTGTGTACCATCTACAAGATGTGCTGCAGGAATTCACCAAGGCTCCTTCAACAGCACCTTCCAAACCCGTGACCTCTACCATCTAGAAGGACAAGGGCAGCAGATAGATGGGAACACCACCACCTGGAAGTTCCCCTCCAAGTCACTCACCACCCTGACTTGGAACTATATCGCCGTTCCTTCACTGTCACTGGGCCATAACCCTGGAGTTTCCTTGCAAACAGCGCTGTGGGAGTATGTACAAGTTCAAGTGGGCCATTACCATCTCAAGGGAAGCTTGGGATGGGGAACCCTTGCCAGCAACGCCTATATCTCCAGGATGAATTTTTAAAATTACAACAATTGACCATATTTCCTACAATACAGCAGTGATTTCAACATACTTCATTGGCTATAAAGTGTGTGGGAACATCCTGAAGTCATGAAAGTTGTTATATAAATGGTAGTCCTTTTGAATTACATCTCGCTCTTATTAAAGTCATTTGTATCCCAATGATTAATGTGAAGAATGTCCTATGGGAGGGAAAGAGGGGAGGTGGGAAAGGTTGGGAAAGGTTGGGAGAGCAGTTGCAGGGAGAAGATAGACAAGGGCAGAAGGGCAGAAAGAACTTGTATTTATATAGCACCTTTCACAACCTCAGGAAATCTCAAAGCACTTTGCAGCCAGTGAAGTATTTTTGAAGTGTGATGGAGGAAACACAGACGCTAACTTATGCACAGCAAGATCCCACAAACAGCAATGTGATAATGACCTGGTCATTTGTTTTTGTGATGTGGGTTGAGGAATAAAAATTGGTCAGGACACCAGGAAGAACTCGACTGTTCTCTTTCCAAAATAATGCCACGTAACTTTTACATTCGCCTGAGAGGGCAGACGGGGGCCTCGATTTAACACCTCATCTGAAAGGCAGCACCCCCAACACTGCAGCATTCCCTCAGTGCTTCACTAGAACATAAGGCTTGATTTTTGGGGCTCAAGTCTTTGGAGGGGGCACTTGAACCCCAATTTTCTGACTCAGGGGTGAGAGTGACACCCACTGAGTCACAGGAGATGGGGTGGGGGGGTGGGTGCGGTGAGAAAGGAGGAAAGCAGCATTTGGAAGGGATTACAGGACTGGAGTAGACTGCAGCTAGAAGATGGAATAAGGGATATATAAATGAAGAAGAGGATCTGAAATTTATTGTTTGGTGGGAGGGGGCTGAAGAGAGAGTGGGAACCAGGGGATTGGGAATACAAACCCTGTTGCAGGATTGCAAACAAGTAGCAGAACTTTGTGCAGGCTGCTTTTAATGCAGGATGGGAGACGAACAAGGGAAGTATTGGCCTAGTGAAATCTGCAGGTGGCAAAAGGCATGGATGACAAGGGTCATGAACTGAGAGGATAAATTACAAAAACTGGGTGTTTTTTTTTAATTATTCATTTACGGGATGTGGGCTTCGCTGGCTAGGCCAGCATTTATTGCCCATCCCTAGTTGCCCCTGAGAAGGTGGTGGTGAGCTGCCTTCTTGAGCCGCTGCAGTCCCTGTGGTGTAGGTACACCCACAGTGCTGTTAGGGAGGGAGTTCCAGGATTTTGACCCGTCAGTGGTGGAGATTCTGCAGAGAATGCAAATAGGCAGGCTCAGTTTGTAAAGAATATGGGGTTTAAAGCTCAGCTCAGGGCCGGATAGATTGCAAAACTGTTTCAGCCCAGGACTGGGGCTAAGGAGGGAGATGGGAGTCAATGCCCAAGGGAACTGAACAATGGCCGTGGTCTTCTGAAGGTTACTTTCTGTAAATCAGCATTGGGAAGACTGGGACTCTCAGAACTTTCAGCTTCCATTTGAAATGAGCAGAAGCAGCTGAAAGGCACCCCCCATAACCAGTACTGCGGGCTTAGGGGGAGGGAGGGGTATTCAGCAACATGCTTCACTTCAATAGACAGTGGGCTGCAGGAAACAAATTCATCTCACTGCAGAGATTGGTGGAATTGGCCAGCTCTTGCTCTGAGCTAACTGGCCAGTCAGAGGCAGGAAGAGTAGGGTGAGGGGAATGATGGTGTAGCCGATCGCAGTCCGCAGTATTTTTGTGGATATATTCCCACCCCCACCCCCGAAGCATTCCACAAAGGGTGATTGATTAACAGCTTAAATATGGCATGAAAAATGGGACATCTTCCTGTTCATCTTCACACATTGCCATGAAATGTCAACAAGCAGAGGTAATATCCCCTGAACATCTCATGGAAACGTGGCACCTCTGACAATGCAGCACTCCTTCGGCACTGTGGTGAAATGTCAGCCTGGGTTAAACTGGTGTTTCAACCATAGCAAACTGAGCAAGGTGTGTCAATAACTCAGGTTTTCTCAATGCTAACTTCAGGTCACTATTGCAGGTGTCTCATGAAAGCCCTGTGCAGCAAGGTCTATTATCAAGAGCTGGCTATGAGGTTTGATGGTTCTTCAAACACAAAAGTGATCTTAAGTTCACTTTTAGTGACACTGGAATAGATAAAGAATTATTACTTGGCTGAATAACGGCCTCTCAGAGAATCACTGTAATGTGAGTAACACGGATCAGCACAGGTGCCCTTTATCAATGGTTATCAATCTTGTGTGTCAACCGCCTCAGTTTGTCCTGCTTATATTAAGAAATATTTTCAGCCTCTATGCAATTAGATTGCAATTGCTGCTCTAACCAAATTATTTGCTATGTGAATGGTGGGTTATTGTAGAACTAGGTCAGTAAAATGGGGGATGGTGGGGGAGGAATAATCATCCTAAATGATGAATGGGACAACAGAAAATACAGCAATTAAAGTTTTGTAACTTCTAAAGTTCAGCCAACAAGAGTTTTGATGAGAGGACATGGAGCTGAAATGTTAACTCTCTTTCCCTCTCACTACAGCCGCAGAGTATTCCCCGCGTTTTCTGGTTTTATTTCAGGTTGCCAGTATTGTGATGTGTTGTACGTGACTTTGATCTCAGAAATTCATGCAGGGCAAGGAGGAGGCCCTTTGGCCCATCCTGCTGACTCTTTGAGAGTTATCCCCCGTTCCCCTGCTCTTTCCCATAGCCAAGTAATACTTTCCTTTTCCAGTTTTCGATATTTCTGAGATGCTTTGAGATGTTCCTGAGGCTTGCTGGATAAACTCAATTCTTTCAGGCACGTTCCTCCCAACTGAAACCCACGCATCGAGGACTGGGCTCAATTTGGAAAAGCTTTGCAATGACGTGGAGAAAAAGCAGATCTTTCGCAGGCCATCCCAAAGCACTTCTCATAAAATAAGATTACTTGTGGAGTGCAGTCACTGCTGTTATGCAAGCACTGGGACAAGTATGTAATAGATTTTCAAGGAGAGTACCAGAACTGAGAGTTGCAGCTATCAGGAAGGATTGAGCAGGTTGGGGCTTTCTTTCTTAGAAAAGGGAAGAGAGCCCTGATAGAGGCCGTTAAAATGGGTTGGGCGGGATACATGTGAGGACTTATGGCAGAATCCAAACCTCAGGGGTATAAATACAAGATAGTTACCAATAAACCCAATAAGGAAATGAGAAGACATTTCTTTATCAGAGAGTGGTTGGTATGTGGAATGTACTGCCGCCGCAAATGTGTGAGGCAGATAGCTTAGGTGCTTTCAATGGGAAAATTGAGGAGTACATGAGAGAAAAAGGGATAGAAAGACATGCTGAAAGGCTGAGATGAGGTCGATGAAAAGTGAAGATAAATGTGTGAAGTGTAAACACTGGTTGTACCAGCTGGGCCTGTTTCAGTATTGTATATTCCCTATAAAGGTACCATTATTAGTGAATGAGATAACCATTTAGACAATTCATTTCTAATGAATCATTATATTGGATTTCCTTTAGAAAAGAGCCTGGAAGCACCTAAAAATAAGGAAAAACGTAACAGTTTTCACAGCCTCAGGATGTCACAAAGCGTTTGACAGCCAATAACACACATTTGAAATTTAGTCACTGTTGTAATGTAGGAAACACAGCAAGATCCCACAAACAGCAATGAGACAATGACCAGATAATCTTTTTTCACAATGTCAACCCAGGGATAAATATTGGCCAGAACATTGAAGAGAACTCCCCTATTCTTCTTCAAAGTAATGCCACGGGATTTATGATGACCACCTGAGGGGACAGTCAGAGAGAGCCTCAATCCTATCTGAAAAGCACAGGTCAGAGTGAATGGGGGTTAGTAAACAAAATGGTGCAGACAATTTGACTTTGGACAAGTTGGGAGTTTTAGGGAGAGTGGTGGATAAAACGCCTACAAGAAGAATGTTGAAGAAATCGAGTCTGTTGCTGATGAAGATCTCGGATAAGGTTTTTACCTCAAAATTCAGTTCCGATCTTTATCAATGCAAGTTTTTCTCATCTTCCTTCCACGGCCTCAATCTTCTGCTCCGCATTGTGAATAGTGCCGTTACAGTTCTATTTATACCAAAATAAGCTGAGATATACAAAGGGGGAATCAAAAATGGAGAACACTGCTAACGTTCCCATTCTAACAGTGGGTATTGGTACAGGTTGCTGTTTGCCTCGAACTAATGCCGGGTAGAAATTATAGGTCACTGTAGAAAGAAAGGTACTTTTCATGGAGAAGCACTTAAGTGCTCAAAGTATATGTTTGCTTCAGTTCTGTTCCAGCACTGAAATGTTTTCATCGTTTTATGCCTCATTCTATCTGTAAAATGTCATAATAATTCTTGGTTTTCAGCCGGGTAGACTTTGTTGTTTACTAACTCTCACTTTCACTTGACCTGCATCATTCAGATGTGACATTAAACCAAGATCCCATCCACCCTGTTGGATCGACATAAAAGATCCCGTTGTCACCATCTCAACCAGAGGAGTTCTCCTCAGGTTCCTGGCCAATAGCTGTCTGTCAACCAACATCACTAAAACAGAACACCTGATCATTATCTCATTTACCTTTAATGGGGTCTTCACCTAGGATACACAACACACAAACAGCCCTATCGGCCCCACTAGTCTGTGCTGATGTTGATGTACAATTGCCACCATATTCAGGCAAATCCCCGATATTATGGGCGGAATCGTCCCAGAATTGCACTAAGTGCCGGAAAAATGACGCTTTATGCGCCAGCCACAATGGCGGCTTTTCACACCGTATCGTCCCAAACCCACAGCATTAATTATGCATTCCCAGGATACACACCATTTCGATGGTGGGCGGGCTCCGATTCGTCCGCCATCCCATTACCTCACTGTTTCATCAGGCCAGACACCACATTTGAAGTACAGCCACGCTCAGTGCCTCCAGCCCAGGGCTGCAGCAAAGAAGACATGGCCCTGAAAGGCAGGAATACTCCAGCCCTCGAGAGCATTTTGGACACCGTGGAGGCCCGCTGTGATGTCCTCTACCCCTGCTATGGCTGCAGGAGGGGCAGCAACATTACCACTCCGGCTTGGTAGGCGATGGCAGTGGTGGTCAGTGCCAATGCTGCACAGAAGAGGCTGGCCATCCAATGCAGATAGAGGATGATCTCATCCATGCAGCCAGAGTAAGGAAATTATCTTATCACTCTAACCTCACACACTCAAACCCATCACACATTCACTGGCATCTCACTCACTGACAGCTCAAGGGACATCACCACTCACTCTCTCACACTCACCCTCACATCTCCATCTGGCCTCATCTCCTCCGGAGGCTGCCTCCTCAAACCTCACCCCCCTTGAAGCACTTGCACAGATCCACTTGTGCCCCTACACACACCACCCTGGATACCCCCCTTCCCCATGAGCCCCCCTAACAGTGATGTGGTGCTGTCTGTGAAGCCTGGCACTGATGGCTGCGAGTGCTGCCCGAGGCAAGTCCCAAGCAAAGTGCAGCCCACCAAGTGCACGCCTTATGTATGCTGTCGTGAAACACGTCAGCGGGTGAGCAGACGATCTGAGCGGAGGGTGGGGCGGGTATGTGTCCAGCGGGCTGGCCTTACGATGATATGCTGATGTATTACAATGAGGTTCCTGACGTCTGATGGCGGGGAATGTGTCCCGCCATCGACGGGCTGAGCGGACGATCGTAAACTGGTTTCATGACGTTGTGAAGCCGATTTTTGACTTTCTTGCCATATTGTCCACTCACGCCGCCGAAGACGCCTTACGCCAACGGGCACGGAAAATCCCGGCCTAAGGATTAGTCTTGAAATGATTGGTATAAATCTGTTCTATGTTCCTCATCTGTATTTTGTTGGCTATTTTTTGTTCCTCTTCCAGGAGATTACATAGAATCTACAGCACAAAAACTGGCCATTCAGCCTGACAGGTCCGTGCTTGTGTACATGCTGCACAGACTCTGCCCCCCTCCCCACTCCCCACCCTTCTTCATCACTATATCCTCCTAATCATTTCTCACTTATGTGTTTATCCAGATTCCCCTTAAATGCATCTTTATTATTCACTGAAACCACTCCATGTGGCAGGGAGTTTTACATTCTCACTACTCTCTGGGTCAGGAAGTATATCTCTAATAGTTGTTTGGCAGCACAAAACTTGAGAATTGCTGAAAAAAGACACGTCAAAACACAGAGAATTTTTTTGCTCAAATCTCTGGAGCAGGACTTGAACCCACAACCTTCAGAACTCAGAAACAAGAATCCTACCAACTGAGCCACTGAATTAAACAGTAAAGAGGTCAGGCTGTGTCCATGTGGATGGATTATTTGAATTAGGTCAGAGAGAACAAGAGGACACGTGTATAATTTATGTAGGTAAAGAACTAGGTCAGATGCCAGAAGGTTTTTCTTTGCACAGAGCATCTTGAGCCATTGGAATAAGTTGCCAGTTTGTGGATGGATTGCCAACTCTCTGTGTAGTTTGCTAAATAGCTGGACAACTTCATGGGCTATTATTGAATATGACAGCATCCAAAAAGGTAGGTGACATATTGGAGGATGTGTCTCGTGGTCACAATATATGAGTCCTGGGACTCACATTAATTGGGTGGAATTGTACGGCCCCGTCGCACAGGGGAAGGGCTGTAGAATGAGGCGAGCCATTCAAAGGTCCGTTAACTTTGGCAGGACCGTAAAATCCCATCGGCATAAAATTCCACCTCTTGCTTTAAGGGGTTGGAAAGGAATTTCCCCAGACTCATTTTCTTCCTGAATTGCCCTAGGGTTGTCCCGTGGGTTACTTTTGCCTCTCGAGAGAGAGAGAGAGATTATGGAGTTAGGGGATGTTGGGAATCATGATAACTAGTTGCAACGTAACTGAATGGGACAGACTCGATGGGCCAGTTGGTCTTTTCCCTGTTCTTAATTTCCGTATGTTCATTTCAAAGCACAGACACACTGAAGCTACAACCATATTTGACCTAAAATGTTACTGTAGACTTTCTGTAATGAGTTTGCAACAAATGACAATTGCTAATGACTGAATTGAATAGTTAAGAATAAGTGATTGCAGGTGCATTTTACAATCTTGCCCAGATATAGTAAATTCATAATGAACTCAAGATTTCCGGATCAAAACACTTAATGGCTGAAATAAACTTTTTATACATAGTAACTAACTGAAAGTAATTGTCAGGTAATTTAACCTTTTGAGGGTTTCAGTAAAGCTAATGGAACTCAGGAGATCCCAAAACACTTTGCAGCCAAAGAAGTGTTTTTGAAGTGTAGTCGCTGTTGTAATGGAGGAAATGCAGCAGCCAATTTGCACACAGCAAGCTCCCACAAACAACAGTGTGATCATGAACGGATAATCTGCAATATTTCTCAATAATGAGGCATAAATATTGGCCTGGACACTTGGGGGAACTGCCCCTGCTCTTCTTCAAAGTAATGCCAGGGGATCTTTTACATCCACCTAAGATGGCAGATGGGACTATGGTTTAACAATCCATCTGAAAGACGGCACTATCAACAGTGTAGCACGTCCTCAGTACCAGCACTGGAGTGTCGGCCTGGATTTTGTGCTCATATCTCTGGAGTGGGGCTTGAACCTGTAAACCTCTAACTCAAAAGGTAAGAATGCTACCCACTGAAGCCATGACTGGTACGAGAGTGAATTGGCTAAACTGGGACTATTCTAAACTTTTGATGTTAATGAAAACCAGGTGACATTGCATCGGGCACCTGTTATTTCGATTAACCTCTCCTGATTTTCCCCATAGTGTATCTCGAGGGGCCAGATAGTCCCCGTTTTACACTAACAGCAGAAGTTAACGTGAACCCATCTATTCTCAGGATAGTGTTTTATGGTTGTCTAGACTCTTTTATTTTTACTTTCAGACATGATATTTGAATAAGCATTCCAATGATAACACTGATGTGATCTTTCAGGATTTTAACATATTAAACATGGCAATCGTTAATCAGAGCATGCAGAGCAAATATAACAATATAGGTATTTTCAGCAGTTGAACAGGTTGGGTTTTTTCACAATGAACCAGCACTGCTTCAACATTCTTTGAGCCTTCCCTCCAGTATAATATCAATTGCAGATGTGTCAAACACAATGCTAATGGCAGCAATCACTACATGTAATATATAGCTTTCAGACAACAGGTAGTCTTCACAAGGTGCTGCTAGGCTAACAATTGCTTTCTATCTGCACTATTATGAATGTTTAACCATAAAAGAACAGCTGGTTCCTGACTGCTCCAGAGAACAGTATTAATTTGCAGTTCTGACAAACAGTCTAACCCTAACCCATTAACCCGTCCTTTATCTACTGACGCTCACATTTCTGCTGCATATTTCCAGCAATTTAGGAACATAGGAACAAGAGGAGGCTATTCAGCCCCTCGAGCCTGTTCTGCCATTTAATGAGATCATGACTGATATGCGACCTAACTCCTGTTACCCACATTTGCCCCATTTCCCGTAATAACTTTGTATAACAAAAATCTACCAATTTCAGTTTAATATTAATAATTAATCGAGCATAAATTGCCATTTGCGGAAGAGAGTTCCAACGTTCTACCACCTTTATTGTGTAGAAGTGCTTCCTAATTTCACTCCTGAATGACCTGGCTCTGATTTTTTGACCATGCCCCTTAGTCCTAGGCTCCCGAACCAATGGAAATAGTTTCTACCCACCCTATCCATTCCCCTTAATATCTTGAAAACTGCAATCAAATCCAGCTAAATTCCAGAGAATACAACCCCAGTTTAGGTCATCTCTCTATATAATTTAATCCTTGAAATACAGGTATCATTCTGATAAATCTACGCTGCACTCCCTCCAAGATCAGTATACCCTTCTCAAGGTGTTATACGCAGAACTGTTCACAGTGTTCCAGGTGTGGTCTAACTAGGATTTGTACAATTGTAGTTGTTACTTTACTGGGCTGGTAACCCAAGCACCTGAATTAATAATCCAATAAAACATTGAGTTCAAATCCCACCATGACATGAAAATCTGGAAGTAAAAGGCTGATATTAGTGAATTAAGAAGCTGTCGAATTGCTGTAAAAACATGCTGTCTTTACTCAGCCTAGAATTTCATAACCGCCCTCTTAAGTAGCCATAATTATATCAAAACACATGGACTGAAGAAGTTCAATAAGGAGGTCCACTGTCTTCTCAGGGCAACTAGGGCATGAGCAATAAATGCCAGCATTGCGTGCGATGCCCACAGCCCAAGCATAAATTAAAACAAATATTCCCATACACGGTCTGCTTCAGGCCTCACTCTGATCCCTCCTTTCATCACAATCCCAATCACCTACCCGAAAGTTCGCCTTCTCTGCATCTTCAAAACTTGGCACCCCAAAGCTCCTTTACCCCCTTCCGCTCTATTTATCTCTCCCATTGCTTCAGAGCTGACATAGCCTTTGCCCAGCCTCTTATTACATGCTCAACGCCTTCCTGTAATCCTACCCCCTCTGCACTTTCTTTCTTATGTAAAAAGGACTTGCCTTTATAAAGCACCCTTCACGAGCATCGTACTTTTGAAGTGTGGCCACTGTTGTAATCCACAATTATACTTCCAGCTAGGTTGTGTAGTAGTTACAGAAATGGGATTTTACAATCTCTTGAAGCATGCCAGTCACTATGTTTTAGGGCATGAGTGGAACTCGCTCCATTAAATTCCTGTCTACGGGACTGGGGATGCGAGTGGTCACCATAACAATATAGGAGCTCAGTAGAAGTGTGCAAGGACTCTCAGTATCTGTGAAGAGAACAGGTAAGTTAACAAGTTGGACGTAGGTCTACACCTGAAATGTTAACCTGTTTGTTGCCTCCACAGCTGCTGCCTGACCTGCTGAGTGCTCCCAGCATTTTCACTTTGCTAGTTGCACAAAGATTGTTTCTATTCCTTAAGAAACTACGACCTGGATTGTTATGATCTAGAATGCACTGTCTGAAGGGGCAGTGGATTTGGATAAGCACTTGCAAAGGCAGGGCAATGGAGAGAGTAATGGAGTGGGACTAATTGAAGAGCTCTTTCCAGGAGCTGACATAGTTACAATGGGTCAAGAGGTCTCCTCCTGTACAATTTCATAATTCTACAATTTCAGCTTCAATAATTCAAACAAAATCAAACAAGGGTGATTTTAGGAAGCTGAAACATCTCTCCATAATTTCAGAAGATCACTGAAGTGAAATGGATGTGATAACATTAAGATTAAAATCAATTAAAACATTTACAGCAGCAACTTGCATTTATACAAGACCTTTAACCTAGAAAAATGCACCAAGGTGCTTCACAATTCTGTAATCAAACCAATTTAGCACCAAGACCTATGACGATATAAATTAGCTCAGATGATCAAACCTTGGTCAAAGAGATAGGTTTTAGGAAATGTCGTAAATACAGGAAGACATGTAGATAGGCAGAGAGTTTTTTGGAGGGAATTCCAGAGTTTAAGGAACTGTTGGCATGGCCAGCAATAGTGGCATAATTGAAATCGGAGATGCAAAGAAGCCAGAATCAGAGGAGTGCAGGGATCTCGGACGGCCATAGGGCTGGAAGGGGTTACGGAGAGCAGGAGGAACCAGGCAGAGCACAATTCTCCAGAAAATCATATAGGCTGAAAAAGTATCATTTTTTCAAATTTGTCAGCTGGACCTACTATACTTAAGAGAGGTAGTCAATCCTACCCAGATCTAGTGAATGTTTGAGAGCTGTAATGGGACTCCCACCGGGCCTCAACTGTTCCATGTTCCACTGAGCCCTTCCAAGGGAGGAATCTCCCAGGGATTTCTCCCCAGCACGCTCCCTCAATATCTGCATGGCCAGAGAAGACTCACCCATACCCTTCCCCCAAATACCCCACAGAACGTTAATGGTCACATCCCAATAGAACAGAGTCTCAGGGGAGCTGGACTCTGAATCAAATTCCACCTCACACACTAAGATAAAAGCAAAATACTGCAGATGCTGGAAATCTGAAACAAAAACAAAAATTGCCGTAGAGACTCAGCAGGCCTGACAGTATCTGTGGAGAGGAAGACAGAGTTAATGTTTCAAGTCCGTATGACTCTTCATACGTTAGCTCTGTCTTCCTCTCCACAGATACTGTCAGGCCTGCTGAGTTTTTCCAGTAGTTTTTGTTTTTGTTCCACCTCACACACTGCTGTTCTCTCTAGCCCTAGGGATCAGGGACCATAGTATATCAACCAAAATGTGCTGAATTTTCTCAAGTCAGTTAACATACAATTAATATTTATGTGACAGAGAGAGAGAGGATAACTAGAAGAGGGAGAAAAGAGAGTACAAGGACAGAAAGGTGGAAGAGTTTGGAAGAAGGGATGAAGACAAAGAGAAAGGAAAGAGAGACACAGAAAAAGCAAGAGTCCAATCAAACTGTCTTAAATATTGTGGAATGGCTGGGAAAACCTCTTAACTCTCTATAAATAGTCTATGCTATCTAAGATGCACTTGGTTGGAGCAGATGATGGTTGCAATAGAACTAAAGAAATAACACAAATAAATAATACATATAATAAATTGGGACAATGCGTATTTATGGTTGAGTTTACACTGCCAGTCAGGGACATTGTTACTGAGGATAGCTTCACTGACTATGTCTAAGACATGCACACAATTTGTTTTATTGATCATTGGAGAGTGGAAAATCTGTGAATGAAAGGGAAATAAACAGAGCTGACATGAACATTTATGTGCTGTACTCTGTTACTGCTTCAAAGTTTAATAATGAATGTAAATAAACAAAAAGAGCACAATTCCTTCAGTCAGAAACCTGTATTGCAGACCATGGTGTGTGTGAATCTTGTGATGCACAAGTATTGGTGTTGAACATTCACACTGTCTGCTTCTAGAAAATTCCTTCTGAAGGATCAACTGTCCATAACAATAGCTGAAGGTTGTTGCATCAGATTGCCTTTTTTTGTTACTGTATGTGGTATGCACTCAACATGGGCTTAGGTATGATCGCAAGCAAAGTACAAATGCTTAAACACACACAAATTCCTCTCGCCACTTTTCTAACAGACCCATTACCCCACCAAGCTTTTATGAGCTACCATCGCCCACAGCTTTACCAGTTTTACCAATGAAGTTTGTTCTAAGCGTTGCAACAGTTTATTTTATACAACATTAACCAGTGTGCCTTTATATTTGTTTGTAAGTCTCCGCAATTCTGATCATTCATCCCAGCTTTTATTCAGTCCAGCTGTGCCCTGTGGGGAAATATCAATGCCAGTTTCGGGCGGATCAAACTGGCTTCAACTGGGCAAATGGGTCACTGGGAGACAATTGGTATAGTTTCAATTCCACTTTGTTCTATTCTGCAATCGCATTTTATAAATACAGACCACACGTTAAGTTCATATACAAACTGCTGTCAGTGCAGCAGGTCACTGTCACCTCAGTGAAACTCCAGGGAACGCTGGATATGAAGCCTGCAAGCCTGGTCTCACCATCCCTGGTGGGTAAACTGCGCTCCTGGCTGCATTTATGCTGCAGATGCCCGTCAGCTGTGCTATGGATCTGTAACCCCGTCTGGATTCTGCCTGTTTGGGACTCCACACAGTTTCTCAGGGAATTACTGCAAGTGATGAGGCAGGCACAGGGAGAGAGTTGATCTCCCAGGCTCTAACATTCCCAGACAGTTGCAAAGGAGGAATCCCAACTGTACAGGAAATGGCAGGTGAGTTTAAAAGGCAGCATGAAGGGTTCAATGGATGGGACACACCTGCTCCATCCTCAGCACTTTGTAAACCAGGCGCACGCAGGTACATTATGCCCAGTGTTTAACCAAACTCCTGTAAGACCCTCACTCACAAATTTCCACCTCTGGAGTCAGATTACAACTTGAATCCAGATTTACACCGAGTGTAACAGTGGCTTGATGCAGATGTTATAGTGTAAAGAGCCCCCCCACTTGACTCTCCAGGTGTGATTAACAACCTGGAGGCAGAGGTGGTTCTGTTGACTCCAACACAACCCTGTGGCCAGGGAGAGAGTGTATCACAGTCTCTTGTCAGGGAGCTAGTTTCAGAAGTAAAATAACCTGGGTTTTCAGGTTATTCACGGACCGAGTAAGGTGGAAAACTTGAAGGGAAAGTGTTTTCGCTGTAATGAGGACCCTTTTTAGAAACATTGCTCGGGCATTAAATTCTCAGGTGCAGCCCCAACGCCCTGGTACCTGCGGCACTGACCCCAATCATCTAACTGGGGGGATCCGGGACCCAAACACCTTTTGTTTGCTCTCCGGGTCATCCCAGGAGCTCTCTCCCTCTCTCTCCCTCTCTCTCAATAAACCCCGTCACCATAGCAATCATTAGCATCAGGATGGTGAACAAAAGCAGGTATCGAGTCGCTGAGTGAGAGACCCATTGGGAGCATCTCGGAACAGGGGAAGGGCTGAGGAGAGAGGGTGAGGGGTGAGGGGTCTCCCTTAAGGGGAATATTAAATATTGTGGTTGCAGATCCCACCCCCCCCCTCCCTCCTCTCTCCTGGGGTCATCCCATCACCCAGCCAACGCCGCCTCCGACCCTACCCCGAGGGGCACAGCACGATCCCAGCACCATCCATTCCGCTCTGGGCTGCAGCTCTCGCTTACCTTTGCCGACATCCTTTTCTTCCTTTGGTTTGGTCACTTTTCCGCTCATAGATCCCAGTTTGGATGCGTGATTCCTAAACGGGCTTTGGAAACAGGGGATTGAGGCAGGGTAAAAAGAATCCAAGGCGGTCGGGGCGAGTGAGTGGAGAGTGTCCAGCGATCCGCACAGGCACAGCGAGTCTCTCCCTGTCTCTCTCTCTATTCCGCCGCTGCTGGGGGTCTCTCCCTGTCTACCTGGGGTTTACGATGCTGCTGCTGCTGCTGGGAAAACCTGTCGGAGAGAGCAGAGCAATAACCGTGATGTGAATCACACATCCCTCTCCATCCCTCCTCCCCCCCACCCCCACCAAAAAAAATATACATCCCCCCCTCCCTCCCCTCTGACGTTCAGTCCCCTCGTCACACCCTGTACAGCTCCTCATTGCCCCCAGGGCAGAGTGGGGGAGCCCAGCACAAACTGAATCTTATTCCACATTTTCCCCACTCCTGCCAATTCCCACTTCTATATAACACGCGCAGCAAAATCTACATAGTTCACAAAGCATCCCATAGCCAATTGCCTCCGATTAACATTCAGCATTTTCTCACACACACACACACACACACACAGACGCTATATTTTATACCCAACTCGCCATTTTAAGAGATTGTTTTTTATCCCCCCCTCCCCATCTATTATTTCTTACCTTATTTCCGCCCTTTGTTTGGGTGATGACGGTGTAAAGGGGGCGTCTGCTCCTGAAAGCCTAAACCTCACTCTGTATGAACACCCCCCACACACGCTTCGCCCTGGCTCAGTTCCCCTGCAATGGGGAGGGAGGGAGGGAGGGAGGGGGTGGGGGGTGAAAGACTAGGAGCTGGTGCTGCACAGGGACAGAGGGAGTGAAGCAGAGGCAAGAGGGAGAGAGAAACTGCACAGATGGAGCAGGATGGAAGCTGGAGGGGAGTCTAGAGAGAGAGAGAGACTGGGCACCCTGGGGAGAGTCTCGTTCCGGCACAGATAGGGAGAAAGACTGATTCTGGGACCAAACAGCCGCTAATTAGCCGGAGACGACAAAAACCCGTCTGTGTGTCTGTGTGGAAGTGTGTGTTCGTCTGAGAATGTGTGTCTGTGAGTGTGTGTGTGTGTGTCTGTATGTGTGTGTGTGTCTGAGAGAGTATCTCTCTGTGTGTCTGTGTCTGTATCGGTGTCTGTGTGTGTCTGTGTGTCTGAGAGAGTATCTCTCTGTGTGTCTGTGTCTGTATCGGTGTCTGTGTGTGTGTGTGTCTGAGAGAGTATCTCTCTGTGTGTCTGTGTCTGTATCGGTGTCTGTGTGTGTGAGTCTGTGTCTGAGAGAGTATTCTCTGTGTGTCTGTGTCTGTATCGGTGTCTGTGTGTGTGTGTGTGTCTGAGAGAGTATCTCTCTGTGTGTCTGTGTCTGTATCGGTGTCTGTGTCTGTGTGTGTGTATTTCCATATATTTTCTATATATGTGTCTGTATTCCTGGGTTTATATGCGTGCGTGTAGCTGGCTGGTTAAGGTTATATTTTAAGGGTTTTACGTTAACAGATATCGCCGCTTTGTTCTGTGTCTTTGTGTTGGAATAGTCATCATTGAAGGAACATCCATCAGATTTGGAGCTCTGTGTTATTTAAACAGTGGGGTAACTGACTCCGTAGCTCATTAAAAAAAAATGTTGGAACTTTAATGGATGGGTTAGTGCCCGCCCGCTACAGTCAGTTATATTAACAGGTTGCAGCAGAGTCGGGGAGTTCAGAGGGGACCCTGGGCTGACTTTCATTTCAAGGTGTCAATAACCCGTTTTACATTAATGCATCAGCGACATCTTTCCGCATTTAGTCCAACGACACATCGAAATCAATTCTGGCATGTAAAGTTTTTATGTGAATAAAAGGGTAAATTTTCAAAAAAGATGTTCCGCCTTCTCTACTTCAGCTCATCCCCACCACCCCCCCACCCCCTCCATCTCCCACCCAGGGATTATCGGCAGTGTCAGCCCTCCATGTGTACACACAGGCAGTTATTTATACACACACACATATACACACACACATATATATAGCACAGCTGTCTCGAAGGGCCGAATGGCCCAATCCCGCTGCAAACTCTGACGTTCTCATGTACACACACACACAAACCCACAGACATATAGATCACATGCAGAAAGTGTTGGTGCTAAAGGCACCAAACTGGTCTCACTCCAAATGACGAGTGTTGTTTTCCCCCTGGTTTAGTCCGGGGTCTCCCAGGTTACAGACGGTTTTCGGGTACCTCTTCACTATAATCCCCTGTTGGGAAGAGAAGCACCGTTGCAGAATTTGCAAAATTGATTTTTGGGCGGGGTTTAATCCAACCTGCTGTTTACATGTTACTCTTGAGACACGGCTGCCACCGGCGAGGCGGGGTATTTATTGTCCAACCTACTAATCTCTGGCAGCATTGTGTCAAAGGCATAACCTGCGACTGGAGCCACATGAGATTAGACCAGGTAGGGTCAGGGTGGCAAGTTCCAGTCCCTGAAGGATATGAATAAACTAGTTGGAGGTTTACAACAATTTGGCATCTTACATGGTTACGTGGACAGAACATAAATCACCAACTTCATTGAATTTAATTTCACTGTTTACCAGGACGGTGTTTGAGTTCTAGGTGTACTGGGACCACGATGCCTCTTCTACCCAGTCTTTTGGGACTACTCTATATATTTCCAATAGTGTTTCATCTTGTCCAGTAGAAATGCAGCCTTTTTGCCGTTTTATTTGCTGATATTTCTCCAGGAGGACACAGGAGTTAGGAAGTGAGAAATACAGACATTCACCTTGTTTGCTTTTCACTGCTCTTGGCCAGGCCATGGATTGTCCCAGATGTCAATAAAATCAAAAGATTAGTCTAATAAAAGTGCCTCCTTTTTAATGAGACGCAAACAATAGATAACAATTCCGAAATAAAACCATAGGAACCTTATCAGGTCAAATCAGAATTTTATACTTTTGAGCCTGGAAGCATTTCATCCGGCTCGCCTGCTGGTCACACAGTACAACCTCCACTGCTCCACTTTAATGACCGGGACTAAGGGGACCCTGAATGTGGAGGCATTTACTCTGCAGAAGCGGCTTCATGATAAAAAAAACGCATTTTCCTCTTCAAAGGCTTCACTGGCCTTGACATCGATGTGCTCTCTCCATGAAATTGGTAGGCAGCGCTTTATCATGCGAAACTGGGCAAAAACACAGGAGTATTTGAGTAGTTGATTCCCCTGCGGCATTGGTCACCATGGGCCTGGGGTCATTTGTTCTCTTCGCCGTTAAGGTGGGGTTGTTTAACCTGCCTCTCTGGCCCTTTAAGGCCATAACTCGGGCATACGAGATTGGCATCTCCTGAGTTCAGTTCAAATTCTTCAGCAAGCATTGGGGATGTGCCCTTTTCAACATGTTGATGATAAATTCTGTCCCAACTTAATGCACGAATAATGCTTACTAGACCTGCAAAACCATATAAGCTTAAATCAGCTTATTTTCCATCTACATTTTATAACAATGTTATGGAGAATGAGGGTATTTTAATGGGTAATAAATGAGTCTGGGTATCCTCTTCAGCACAAACAGCGGGCATTGGGGGTAATATGATTTTGTAAAGCGGGCGATATCGGATCAGCCGTTTCAGTTGAAGAGATGGGAAAGTGATTTATTCTGTTAATCAAACCAGAAACTGTGGCACAGCCTCGAAACATTCCAAAAGATCTTTTTAAATAATACATAAAGTTTAATATAATTTAGCTTTCCCGTTATATTTTAATGTCAACATTGATAGCATTTTTTTTCAATCGCTAAGTATTTATAGTTGCGGATTTTTTTTTGCTTTGAGTTATGATGGTCGACAGAGACAACACATTTTACAAATATGTGTGTGTGAATAAGCTTCATTTTAAATTTCTACAATCTAACCATCACATTTCCTGTTGGGATAATCTGTTCAGATACTGCCCCCCACCACCCACCCGGTTACAATGGCAACGAGACTGAGCTGCACTGTAAACAGATCTGGATCAACTTTGGGTTGTCTATTGCCAAGAGGCGAGGCGAGCAAATCCGAGATGCTCCTGTCCACAGGACTGGCGAAACCGGCGGTTCTTGGAGGCCCAACACATGTAGCAGTCGCCGGCCAGAATGTCTCTGACGGCTTGGCCCTTTCTCAGATGGGCACTGTCCATTCTCAGATGGGCACTGTCCATTCCCAGATGGGCACTGTCCATTCTCAGATGGGCACTGTCCATTCTCAGATGAGCACTGCCCATTCTCAGATGGGCACTGTCCATTCCCAGATGGGCACTGTCCATTCCCAGATGGGCACTGTCCATTCTCAGATGGTCGCTGTCCATTCTCAGATGGTCGCTGTCCATTCTCAGATGGGCACTGTCCATTGTCAGATGGACGCTGTCCATTCTCAGATGGGCACTGTCCATTCTCAGATGGGCGCTGTCCATTCCCAGATGGGCGCTGTCCATTCTCAGATGGTCGCTGTCCATTCTCAGATGGGCGCTGTCCATTCTCAGATGGGCGCTGTCCATTCTCAGATGGGCACTGTCCATTCCCAGATGAGCACTGTCCATTCTCAGATGGGCACTGTCCATTCTCAGATGAGCACTGTCCATTCCCAGATGGGCACTGTCCATTCTCAGATGGGCACTGTCCATTCCCAGATGGGCACTGTCCATTCTCAGATGGGCACTGTCCATTCTCAGATGAGCACTGTCCATTCCCAGATGGGCACTGTCCATTCTCAGATGGGCACTGTCCATTCTCAGATGAGCACTGTTCATTCTCAGATGGGCACTGTCCATTCTCAGATGAGCACTGTCCATTCTCAGATGAGCACTGTCCATTCTCAGATGGGCACTGTCCATTCTCAGATGAGCACTGTCCATTCCCAGATGGGCACTGTCCATTCTCAGATGGGCACTGTCCATTCCCAGATGAGCACTGTCCATTCCCAGATGAGCACTGTCCATTCCCAGATGGGCACTGTCCATTCTCAGATGGGCACTGTCCATTCCCAGATGAGCACTGTCCATTCCCAGATGGGCACTGTCCATTCTCAGATGGGCACTGTCCATTCTCAGATGAGCACTGTTCATTCTCAGATGGGCACTGTCCATTCTCAGATGGGCACTGTCCATTCTCAGATGAGCACTGTTCATTCTCAGATGGGCACTGTCCATTCTCAGATGGGCACTGTCCATTCTCAGATGGGCACTGTCCATTCTCAGATGGGCACTGTCCATTCTCAGATGGGCACTGTCCATTCGACGCCGACTGGCAGCAGCAGATCCGCATTGATTTAGATGGACTGAATTGAAAGTCGCTGTAGTCCCAGAGAACCATAGGCTCGTTAGAGACACGACTGGTGGTGAGTTTAGCCTGAAGGTCACCACACCTCAGGAAGGACCTCAGGCGGAACGGGAATTGAACCCGAACAGAAGTCAGTGCCACTCTGCAGGCGTCCAGCCAAGTGAGCTAACCCGACCCTATCTTCAAGCGAAACACCCAAAGTCGAATTAGGGCATTTAGCTTGAAATTGGCACCGGGTTTGTGTGTGTGTGTGAGGTGGATATGGACTGATTACTGTGTGTGTGTGAGGTGGATATGGACTGATTACTGTGTGTGTGAGGTGGATATGGACTGATTACTGTGTGTGTGTGAGGTGGATATGGACTGATTACTGTGTGTATGTGAGGTGGATATGGACTGATTACTGTGTGTGTGAGCTGGATATGGACTGATTACTGTGTGTGTGTGAGGTGGATATGGACTGATTACTGTGTGTGTGTGAGGTGGATATGGACTGATTACTGTGTGTGTGTGTGTGAGGTGGATATGGACTGATTACTGTGTGTGTTAAAGAGGCCTGGCACTTGGAGCTGCCATTTAGTTTTTTTTTAAAGTACACCTTCAGGTTAACACAGGCTGGAGGTTTCTGAACATATTGGGAAGATGATGTGTTGTAAAGTGTTTACAGTTTGAATCAGCTGGTAACCCGTACATCAGTCAGAGGCTAATGGAAAGAGGCAGAGGGATAATGAAGTGAAAAAAATATTTATTTGCCATCAAGTGTTGCTGCAAAATCTTTAACTGATGTGTTACAGAAAGCAGTCCCTGGCTAGTTACAGTCTGAGAGTACCTGTTAATCCAGTTTTACCCCCTCTACATTCAGAGCCCGTTAAGCCTGAGCAACAGCCGAACGTTCAGCGACCTCCATAATCACCATGTAAACCGATAGCAGCAAAGAGATTACAGTATATCAAGTTCAAATCTCCAGTCTTATGTGATACTAAAAGTAACACTTTAACCATCGCATTACTCACGAAAGAGGTTCGATTTTAATCAAAGTCTAAAGTTGCATTTAGTCAATTAAGAGAAATAAAAATAATTGGCCAGACCAGACCAGACCATTTTCAATGACATAAATAATTAGCCGTGTCGACGTCAGCAGAAACATTCACAAAAATATCCCAAGTCAAAGTGATAATTAAAAATGATAATTCTTTCCCTTCAAAATCGCACTCGGCGACTAACTAGTTACTACATTGGGAATGTTTCCCCATTTTTGATAGTGCGAAGCTATCCAGGGTAGTTTCAAATTGTTTCCTTTTTTTTAAATAACCAATTTGGGAAAACAAAATATGTGGATTGGAATAAGGGATGGATTGGCCGTGTTTAAAAAAAAAAGTGAGAAGCGGTCGAACATGCTGAAGCTCCAGATCTTTGTTATCTGGAATCGCTGTCAGGTGCCCCCGGACTGGAGGGCGTTACAGAGCATTAATCACTGCCAGGATGATGCAGCCACACTGCAACTTATCTAAGGCACGGTGTTGTCCCAACTATCAGCTGCTTTTCACCTTCTGCTACCTGTCCTGTTCAGGTTGCGGCTCCTTATTCTCCCTACCCCAGCAACGGGGAATCCGCTACAAAGTAGGACACTGGAGTTTGCAAATGCGCCATGAAGTTTTCAGATGGAGAGTCTTGTTAAAGCTGCAAGTGTTGGATTTCATACACCAACAGCCAAAACAGGACAAGGCGTTGGACGGAGAGTGGACTTTCCCAATGACTGGCACCCCCCGCCCCAAACTAAGGATTTTTTTTTTAAAAAAAAGTCCAAAGAAAAGTGTCACTTTGCTTCAAAACGTTCCTGCCTGGAATTGTTTCCATTTGGTTAAACGCAGCGAGGCCGATTTGAACCGAACTCGACGCATTGCGCAGTTTTAAAGAAAGCAGCTTTCCCTCGAACAGAATGGATTGGTTTTTTTTTGCACATACCTGCGATATCATCAGCCCCGGGCTGCTGCCAATCATCAATTTTATTCAAAGTTTTCGAACCAGCAAGTCGAATTTCAAACCGCAGTAAAACAACCCTCTCCTGAAAAGGAATTTTAATGTTTCATTTCTCTTTAGACAAAGCTGCAGGTATCCGGTGATGCACTTTGCAAACTTGCCCACTGTTTGGACTTGGTTGGAGGGGTTTTTTTTTAAAAAAAACACAGGGTTTTTAAAGTCTCAGCTCAAACGGGTCAGTCAGCCGCCCCCCCGCTTACCCAAGTCACAAACAGAACCGACACACCGGCAGGTCACGGGAGCTGAGCGCCTGCTATTTTTAAGGACACTGTATCCCTTTCAGAAAGCGTCTTGACTTGCAATGGCCCAGGCTGTGACTAGGAGGCTGGCAGCTGCTGTTAAGATCACTTTACAGACCGTGCCTGGGTAGAGTGATACACAGCAACACAGGAGAAAACAAGTTGACAATTTTGCTGCTGCTCTCTTCCTGTTTCCACCCCCCTCCCACACTTTATATTTAAAAAAATCTAAACTGGAACCAATTAATTTCCGTCCATGATGATATTTAATTCGTGTTTCCTCACCTTACGAACAGGAGCCATCCGCTCCGCAGCACTAAGTGTTCTGCGTCCAAGTTACTCTGATTTCTAAGGAAATTGTACATTCCGGCATTCCAAAACAGCCGTGGTTTAATTTAAAGTTTAGGAAATTATTTGCCCAATTGTGCTTTCATTTCTCGGTGGGTTTTGCATCGAAATAGATGGAAGGGTTTTTTTTTGTGTGTAGCTCCAATGAGATGGAGTTTTGGGACAGCAGAGGGGCTGTGGATGACAGGTTCATGGCATCGCTCACTGTGGCTCAACCAGGAACATTACTGTTAAAGGGAAACTGTGTCCAGCTTCCTCTCAGCTGTGGCTCAGTTCATAGCACCCTCGCCTTTGAATCAGAGGGTTGTGGGTTCATGTCCCACTCCCGGAAGCCAAGAACTGTGATTGTACTCGAAAGAGTTGCAATCTGTGACTGTTTGATAACTCGAAAGAGTTTCCTCTCAAGGTCACAAGATCTCAACATCCTGAGGCCAATGACAGACTCATCGCTGGTAAGGAGTTTGCAGAGTGCAAATTGCAGAGTTAATTCTTGGCAGGAAAAATGTCACCCTGCCAATGTTCCCTCAGGGCCACTGAATGCCCATTTTTCAAACTCATAAAACTTTGGCCCATGCGACGTCTGAAGTGTAACGGAATCCCCCAGCGTATCTAAAGCTAGACCCAGAAGAGCCACAACTGAGCATGCCAATTGGTCTCAGTTATTGGGAGTGAAAAATCGAAGGCTCTGGAATCCTGTTTACATTCCAGTCATTCCTGGGCAAGGACAGGTTTGGCTTTGATTCTCCCCACATTTGAATAACTACCAACTTTCACTGTTAGACTCAGGTATGAAGGATAGTGAAGTAGCAACATTCTGGAAGGACGGGAATATAGGAGTCTATTCTTCCCTTGAAACCTGTTTTGCCAGAACCTGCATTTAAGTATGTTGGCTTTCACAATTTCAGAATGTCCCAAAGTGCTTCACAGTCACAGGTTTGTTTTATTCGTTCATGGGATGTGGGTGTTGCTGGCTAGGCCAGCATTTATTGCCCATCCCAAAGTTTCATTGTTAAAGTGTCATCACTATTTTGATACAGGAAATGTGGCAGTCTCTGCTCTTCTAAATTTTCCCTGTGGGATCCTTTACATCCACCTGGACCCAGCTATTTAAATACTGTGGCTACAAGAACAGGTCAGAGGCTGGGAATTCTGCGGAGAGTAACTCACCTCCTGACTCCCCAAAGCCTGTCCACCATCTACAAGGCACAAGTCAGGAGTGTGATGGAATACTCCCCACTTGCCTGGATGAGTGCAGCTCCAAAAACACTGAAGAAGCTGGACATCATCCAGGACAAAGCAGCCCCGCTTGATTGGCACCACATTCACAAACATTCACTCCCTCCACCACTGACACACAGTAGCAGCAGTGTGTACCATCTACAAGATGCACTGCAGGAATTCACCAAGTCTCCTTCGACAGCACCTTCCAAATTAGTGACTTCTACCACCTAGAAGGACAAGGGCAGCAGATGCATGGGAACACCACCACCTGGAAGTTCTACTCCAAGCCACACACTGTCCTGATTGGAACTAAATCGCCATACCTTCACTATCACTGGATCAAAATCCTGAAACCCCCCCTTCCTAACTATAGTATTAATTAACTGATGAATGCTGCAGCTCGGATCCAGGGTCAGTGCCACAACACATGGCCACTGCACACAAACAACAAAAACCATTGAAGAGAGGGCAGAGCAAAGAATTGGCTTCAATTTGATTCTCCAAGCTCAAGACAGCAACTAGCCGGCCAAAACAATTCATTCAAAAGATCTTCTGCAGAATTGCTGCCGTTTAAGATGGCTCTGTAATAGTGATGGAAGCCCGCCAAATACCAACAAGTGCAGAAAGAAAGAAAAATAAAACAATTGCTGCAGCACCACTTAAACAAAAATAAAGCTGTACTCTGCTGTGCTGAAAACAGACATGAATAGTAAATCAACACTGCCAGGCCAACTGAGGCAGATGGAAGGGCCAGAGCAGGTGCAAAATTGGGATTTTTAAGATATGCGACAACATCAGGCTTGGATAAGAAAACAGACTGAACAAGTGAATACACTATTAAATTCAGTAGGTCCAATAGCTAATGACATAATTATTGTCAGACAAGGAATAAATGAATCTTTCAATAACTTTGGAGAGGTCATGAAATCCTTTGACAGCTATTTTAACCTAAGAAGCAATAAAATTTTGGAGCAAGCAAAATTTAACATGAGAGTCCAAAAGTCCGGGGAACCCAAAGACTCGTTCGTAAATGCGTTATACAGATTGGCTGAAGGCTGTCACTATGGTGACTAAGTCGGATCTCATAACAGACTGAAAAGTAGTGGAATGGCCAATAATACTCTTTCAGATGCACTCCAATCTCTGCAAGACCTGACTTTAGAAAACGCCATCCAAACTGTCAGCCAATCAGAAGCCTGCCAGCGAAACTGATCCATTTTGCATGAAGTTAAACCATAGGACAGAGCAACCTCAACAGTCCAGCTCATCAAACAAGAAAAGGGCAAGGAGACTCCAGGGCAAGGAAAGCAAGCAAAGCACAAGATGGTGGCAAACCATGTCAGCGCTGTGGCACCAAAAGGCTTCATAGACATGAGCAGTGTCCAGCAATCACTGTGCAGCGCTCTCACCAAGAAGAAGTCCAACAATGCTTCTTGGGACAAATTAAGGATCCCAGATTCACATTTTGGAATGTTGACATATCTGCAAATGGTCACTCCACAAATTTTGAGTTAGAGACAGTGTGATGGTCCTGTCAGGTCAGGAACCGTAGCTAGTGAAACAATGCCTGAAGCCACCTACAACACAGTTATATGGACCAGGAGGCATCAAGCTCCAGGTCAAAGGTACTTGCGAGCAACGGTCCAATATAAAAACAAACAAATACAGGAAACATTATATGTGGCCCACAGCCAAGAATTTTCTTTGCTGAGCAGGAAAGCCTGTGTCAACCTCCACCTCATCCAAAAGATTGACAAGATTCACCAGCAAGGATCTGGTTCCCATTTTAAAAAGGAGCAACTGAAGACTGCACACAGCATAACACAGAGAAACGATGTTTGTTTACACCATGGGAAATCCCACACCCGCTTATGAAACAAGTACAACAGCAACTTGATGAGATGGCCAAGAATGGGGTCGCTTCCCCTGTCACTCAGCTGACAGAATGGTACTCCAGGTGCCCCGGTTCTGAAGCCAAATGGGTCCATTTGCATCTGTGTTGACCTGACACAGCTCAATAAGGCATTGGCTGCCTTATTCATCGATGTCCTTGGTGGATGACAGCTTGACCAAACGCTCCAAGGTCACAGTGTTTCGAATCTGGATGCCAACAGCAGCCTCTGGCAGGTTTCGTTAGATGAGAAATCCAAGTTGATGACAACTTTTCTCACCCAAGTGGACAGATTCTGCTGCAATCATTTGCCTTTCGGCATTACCTGAGATTTTTCAGCGCAGGATGACAACCATCTTAGAAGGCCTGAAAGGAGTCATCTCTCATTTGGACGATGTCCTTGTCTATGGTACGACTGTCAAGGAACACCACAGCTATTGTGAAATGCTTGCAGGAAGCAGGGTTTACACTGAATGATAAGTGTGATAAGACCTCCATTCGGTTCATAAGTCATATTGTGAGCAGCAATTTCCAACCCTGTCGTCCATTCCACACCTCCAGAGGTTCCTGGGCACAGTGAACCAGTTGACAAACTTAAAAGCAAAAAACTGCGGATGCTGGAAATCCAAAACAAAAACAAAAATACCTGGAAAAACTCAGCAGGTCTGGCAGCATCTGCAGAGAGGAACAAAGTTAATGTTTTGAGTCTGTATGACTCTTCAACAGAACTAAGGAAAAATAGAAAAGAGGTGAAATATAAGCTGGTTTAAGGGGGGGGGTGGGACAGGTAGATCTGGATAGAGGGCCAGTGATAGGTGGAGATAACCAAGAGATGTCATAGACAAAAGGACAAAGAGGTGTTGAAGGTGATGATGTTATCTGAGGAATGTGCTAATTAAGGGTAGAAAGCAGGACGAGCAAGGTACAGATAGCCCCAGTGGGGGTGGGGTGGGGGGAAGGGATCGAAATAGGCTAAAAGGCAAAGATAAAACAATGGATGGAAGTACATTTAAAAATAATGGAAATAGGTGGGAAAAGAAAAATCTATATAAATTATTGGAAAAAAGGGGGATCGGAAAGGGGGTGGGGATGGAGGACAGAGTTCATGATCTAAAATTGTTGAACTCAATATTCAGTCCGGAAGTCTGTAAAGTGCCTAGTCGGATGATGAGGTGCTGTTCCTCCAGATTGTGTTGAGCTTCACTGGAACAATGCAGCAAGCCAAGGACAGACATGTGGGCATGAGAGCAGGGTGGAGTGTTGAAATGGCAAGTGACAGGGAGGTCTGGGTCATGCTTGCGGACAGACCTAAGGTGTTCTGCAAAGCAGTCACCCAGTCTGCGTTTGGTCTCTCCAATGTAGAGGAGACCGCATTGGGAACAGCGAATGCAATAGACTAAATTGAGGGACGTGCAAGTGAAATGCTGCTTCACTTGAAAGGAGTGTTTGGGCCCTTGGACGGTGAGGAGGGGGGAAGTAAAGGGGCAGGTGTTGCACCTTCTGTGGTTGCATGGGAAGGTGCTGTGGGAGGGGGTTGAGGTGTAGGGGGTGATGGAGGAGTGGACCAGGGTGTCCCGGAAGGAACGATCCCTGTGGAATGCCGCCATGGGGGGGGTGAAAGGAAGATGTGTTTGGTGGTGGCATCATGCTGGAGTTGGCAGAAATGGCGGAGGATGATCCTTTGAATGCGGAGGCTGATGGGGTGATAAGTGAGGACAAGGGGGACCCTATCATGGTTCTGGGAGGGAGAGGAAGGTGTGAGGGCAGATGCGCGGGAGATGGGCCGGACTCAGTTGAGGGCCCTGTCAACCACCGTGGGTGGAAAACCTCGGTTAAGGAAGAAGGAGGACATGTCAGAGGAACTGTTTTTGAAAATGGCATCATCAGAACAGATGCGACGGAGGCAAAGGAACCACGAGAATGGGATGGAGTCCTTACAGGAAGCGGGGTGTGAGGAGCTGTAGTCGAGGTAGCTGTGGGAGTCAGTAGGCTTGTAATGAATATTGGTGGATAGTCCATCACCAGAAATTGAGACAGAGAGGTCAAGGAAGGGAAGGGAAGTGTCAGATGGACCATGTGAAAATGATGGAGGGGTGGAGATTGGAAGCAAAATTAATAAATTTTTCCAGGTCCAGACAAGAGCATGAAGCAGCACCGAAGTAATCATCGATGTACCGGAGGAAGAGTTGTGGGAGGGGGCCGGAGTAGGACTGGAACAAGGAATGTTCCACATACCCCATAAAGAGACAGGCATAGCTGGGGCCCATGCGGGTACCCATAGCCACACCTTTGATTTGGAGGAAGTGAGAGGAATTTAAGGAGAAATTGTTCAGTGTGAGAACAAGTTCAGTCAGACGGAGGAGAGTAGTGGTGGATGGGGATTGTCCGGGCCTCTGTTCGAGGAAGAAACGGAGAGCGATCAGACCATCCCGGTGGGGGATGGAGGTGTAGAGGGATTGGACGTCCATGGTGAAGAGGAGGCAGTTGGGGCCAGGGAACTGGAAATTGTTGATATGATGCAGGGTGTCAGAGGAATCACGGATGTTGATGGGAAGGGACTGGACAAGGGGAGAGAGAATGGAGTCAAGATAGCAAGAAATGAGTTCTGTGGGGCAGGAACAGGCTGACACGATCAGTCTGCCGGGACAACCCTGTTTGTGGATTTTGGGTAGGTGGTAGAAGCGGGCCGTCCGAGGTTGGGAGACTATGAGGTTGGAAGCTGTGGAAGGAAGATCTCCAGAGGAGATGAGGTCGGTAACAGTCCTGGAAACAATGGCTTGATGTTCAGTGGTGGGGTCATGGTCCAGCGGGAGGTAGGAGGAAGTGTCTGCGAGTTGACACTCAGCCTCCACGAGGTAGAGGTCAATGTGCCAGACAACAACAGCACCACCCTTGTCAGTGGGTTTGATGACAATGTCAGGGTTGTACCTGAGAGAACGGAGTGCAGTAAGTTCAGAGAGAGACAGATTAAAATGGGTGAGAGGAGCAGAGAAATTGAGATGACTGATGTCACGCAGACAGTTCTCAATGGAAAGATCAAGAGAAGGTGAGAATCCAGAGGGAGGGGTCTAGGTGGAGGGAGAATATTGGAGGTGGGTAAAAGGATCCGTTGAACGGGGAGAGGACTCCTGCCCAAAGAAGTGAGCACGGAGACGAAGGCGGCGGAAGAAGAGTTCAGCATCATGCTGAGCCCGAAATTCATTGAGATGAGGGTGTAAGGGTATGAAACTAAGTCCTTTGCTGAGCACTGAACGTTCAGCGTCGGAGAGGGGAAGGTCAGGGGCTATAGTGAATACCCAGCTGGGGCTGGGATTGGAAGACGGGATGGGGACAGAGGGACAGGCAGGGGTGGCGGGTCCTGGATGGGCGTTGGTGTCGATGAGTTGTTGGACCTTGCGTTCCTTTGACCCTGAAAGAAAGAGACAAAGTTTCTTGCTGAGGCGTCAGATGAAACGAAGAATAAAATGAAACTGGGGGCACGGGCAGCTTAGAAAAAGGGTGCGGCGGTGCTGTTGGAGAGAGAGGTCGAGTGTGTCCATATGGCGGCACATGGCACTGAGTGTGGATCTCAGGATGTGATAAGAACAGCAGTCCGAGGAGCGTTTTATGTCCTGGAGATACCTGTAATCCTGGGTGGGTTCGAAACATGAGGGATGGAATTTCAGTTGAAATCCACGTGGGGTAAGTCGGAGACGGAGACAGTCACTGAGAAATGAAATATGGCTGTGAAAGTGGGTTTTAGTAAACACCTTGTCAAACAGCAGAAGAGAAATGGAAAGCAATGAAGGTGAACAAGGCAGAAGAGAGATAGGGAAATCCTGTCGGAGAGAAGAGCAATACTTCTTCAAGGTAGGCATTCCTTGAAGAGAAGTGACAGTCAATTAAACACTAAGATAAAAGCAAAAAACTGCGGATGCTGGAAATCCAAAACAATAACAAAAATACCTGGAAAAACTCAGCAGGTCTGACAGCATCTACGGAGAGGAACACAGTTAATGTTTCGAGTCCATATGACTCTTCAACAGAACTAAGGAAAAATAGAAAAGAGGTGAAATATAAGCTGGTTTAAGGGGGGGTGGGTGGGACAGGTAGAGCTGGATAGAGGGCCAGTGATAGGTGGAGATAACCAAGAGATGTCACGGACAAAAGAACAAAGAGGTGTTGAAGTTGGTGATGTGGGGTCCGCTGGCTAGGCAGCATTTATTACCCATCCCTAACTGTCCTTGTTCAGAGGGCATTTAAGAGTCAACCACATTGCTGTGGGTCTGGAGTCATATGTAGGCCAGACCAGGTAAGGACGGCAGATTTCCTTCCCTGAAGGACATGAGTGAATCAAATAGGCAAAGGTCGCATAGGTGAAGAGTTTATAGAATGTTTTAGGGATAGTTTCTTAGAGAAATACATTAACACATCCTGGAACCAACCAGAGAGCAGGCTATACAAGGCCTGATATAAGAGATAGGATTAATTGATAATCTCCAAGTGAAGGAACCTCTACATAGCAGCAATCAAAATATGTTTGAATTTTACTTTCATTTTGAGGGAGAAACGAGTGCGCCCAAGACTAGTATTTTAAACTTAAATAGGGCAATTATGAGGGCATGAAAGCAGAGCTAGTTAAAGTGAACTGGAAAATGAGGTTAAGGGATAGGTCAATAGAAATTCAGTGGCAGACATTTAAAGGGATATTTCAGAACACACAGAATATATACATTCCGATGAGAGAGAAAAATTCCAAGGGATGCGTCCACCATCCGTGGTTAACTAAAAAAGTTAAAGACAATATCAAAATTAAAGAAAAAGCATATCATTACGCAATGACGGGAGGCAGGTCAGAAGATTGGAAAGAATATAAAGAACGGCAAAGAATGACAAAAATATTAATAAGGAGGGGAGAATAAAGTATGAGAGAAAGCTAGCGAGTAATATAAAGATGGATGGTAAGAGTTTCTATAGATATTTAAATAAGAAAAGAGTTAATGTGAGCATTGGTCCTATAGGCAGTGCGTCTGGGGTATTGATAATGCAAAGCAGGAAGTGGCAGATGAATTAAACATGTATTTTGCATCGGTCTTCACTATAGAGGACACAAGTAACATCCCAGAAATAGCTGTAAATCAGGAAATGGAAGGGAGGGAGGAACTCAGGAAACTTACAATCACCAGGGAAGTGGTATTGAGCAAATTGTTGGGGCTGTGGGCTGACAAATCCCCAGGTCCAGATGGGCTTCACCCTAAGGTCTTAAAAGAAGTTTCTCGTGGGATAGTTGATGAGTTGGTTTTAGTTTTCCAAAATACCCTAGATTCGGAGAAGGTTCCATTATATTGGAAAATAGCAAATATACTCCTTTATACAAAAAGAGAGGGAGACAGAAAGCAGGAAACTATAGGTCAGTTAGCCTAACATCTGTCATAAGGAAAACGTTAGAAGCTATTGTTAAAGATGTTAAAGCAGGGCATTTCAAAAAATTCAAGGCAATCAGGCTGAGTCAACATGGTTTTGTGAAAGGGAAATCATGTTTAACCAACTTATTGAAGTTCTTTGAAGGAGTCACATGTGCTGTGGATAAAGGGGAACCGGTGGATGTACTGTACTTAGATTTCCAGAAGGCATTTGATAAGGTGCTACATCAAAGGTTATTGAAGAAAATAAAAGCTCATGGTGTAGGGGTTAACATATTGATATGGATAGAAAATTAGCTAGCTAACAGGAAGCAGTGAGTAGTCATCAATGGGTCTTTTTTTGGTTGGCAAGATGTGACGAGTGGTGTGCCACAGGGATCAATGCTGGGGCCTCAACTTTTCACAACTTATATAAATAACTTGGATGAAAGGACCGAAAATGTGGTTGCTAAATTTGCTGATGACACAAAGATAGGTACGAAAGTAAATTGTGAAGAGGATGTAAGGAGGCTGCAAAGTGACATAGATAGGCTAAGTGAGTGGGCAAATATTTGAAAATAGAGTACATTGTAGGCAAATGTGAAATTGTTCATTTTGGCAGGAAGAATAAAAAATAAACATATTATCTAAATGGTGAGAGATTGCAGAGCTCCGAGATTCAGAGGGATCTGGATGTCCTCGTGCATGAATCACAAAAGGTGAGTTTGCAGGTACAGCAGGTAATTGGGAAAGCTAATAGAACGTTATCATTTATTGTGAGGGGAATTGATTAGAAAACATCAGGAGGTTATGCTTCATTTGTACAAGGCACTGGTGAGACCACATCTGGAGTATTGTGTACAGCACTGGCCTCCTTATTTAAAAAAAGATGTAAATGCATTAGAAGCAGTTCGGAGAAGGTTTACTAGACCAGTACCAGGAATGGACAGGTTGTCTTATGATAAAAGGTTGGACAGGTTAGGCTTGTATCCACTGGAGTTTAGAAGAGTAAGAGGTGACTTAGTTGAAACCTTTAAGATCCTGAGAGACCTTGACAGGGTGGATGTGGAGGGGATGTGGGAGAATCTAGAACTAAGCGTCACTGTTTAAAAATAAGGCGTCACTCATTTAAGACAGAGATGAGGAGAATTTTTTTCTCTCTGTGCGTTGTGAGTCTTTGGAACTCTCTCCCTCAAAAAGTGGAAGCAGAGCCTTTGAATAATTTTAAGACAGAGCCAGATAGATTATTGATTAACAAGAGAGTGAAAAGTTATTGAGGGTAGGTGCGAATGTGGAGTTGAGGTTACAATCAGATCATTCATGACCTTATTGAATGACGGAGCAGGCTCCAAGGGCCGAATGGCCTACTCCTGCTCCTACCTCATGTGTTTATATGTTCGTATGTACTATTGGACGAGAAAGAACTCACCAGGAAGCCTCCCAGAATTCAGAGATTCTGCTTGTGGCTCAGGCGCTTTATACACAAGACAGTGTAAATCCAGGGGAAGCACCAAACAACTGCAGCCACAGGCAACCATCTTGCAACACACAATATCAATCTAGCCAATGAGCTCAAGTCGTATTCCCAGTTCATAACAATACAACTGTCGGTGAGCTCCAAAAAGCTGTAAGATGAAGAGTGCATTGGCATCTGTCAGTACAGCCAACATGGTTGGCCACTGTAGCATCCAGGTGACAGTGTGATGAAGATTCACTTTGAACAGCAGAAACACTTCGCTGTAATTGATGATCTGTTAGTGTACGATGAGCGGTTAGACATTCCCATCTCACCCTGGCCAGAGATTCTACAACGGTACCACCAAGGCAACTTCGGCATCACAAAGTGCAGAGCTCAAGCCCAGTCTGCAGTCGGGAATATCGAGAGCAATTGAAGAGATGGTTTTAAACAGTCCAGAGGGTGCCCCTTATCCCCACACAGCTCCCCATCAGACTGTGGGACATTTGGGAATGGATCCATTCATATATATAAGACCATAATATGTAGGAGCAGAAGTAGACCAATTGGCCTTTTCATGAGATCATGGCTGATCTGATAATCCTCAGTTCCATTTTCCTGCCTTTTCCCCACATTCCTTGATTCCCTTTCTGATTAAAAATCTGTCCATATCAGCCTTGAATGCATTTAATGACCCAACCTCTACAACCCTCTGCGGTAAAGAATTCCACAGATTCGTTACCCTCTGAGAGAAGAAATTCCTCCTCATCTCTATCTTAAACGGGCGCCCCCTTACTCTGAGATTATGACCTCTGGTCCTAGACTCTCCCACAAGGGGAAACAACCTCTCAGCATCTACCCTGTCAAGCCCCCTAAGAATCTTATAAGTTCAATAAGGTCGTCTCTCATTCTTCTAAACTCCACTGAGTACAGGCTGAACTTACTCAACCTCTCCTCATAAGAAAATCCCTTCCTCATAAGAAAGTCCCTTGGACTGCCTCCAATGCCAGTATATCTTTCCTTAGATAAGGGGACCAAAATTGTTCACAGTATTCGAGGTGTGGTCTAACTAGTGCCTTATATAGTTTTAGCAAGATTTCCCTATTTTTATACTGCATTCCTTTTGAAATAAAGGCCAACATTCCATTTGCCTTCCCTATTACCTGCTGAACTTGTACGCTAGCTTTTTGTGATTCATGCACGAAGACCCCCAAATCCCTCTGTGCTGCAGCTTTCTCCATTTAAGTAATATTCAGCTCCTCTTTTCTTCCTGCCCAAGTGCATAACCTCACATTTTCCCACATTATATTCCATTTGCCACATTTTTACTGACTCACCTAACCTGCCTATATCCCTCTGTAGACTCTTTGCATCAACCTCACCACTTGCCTACCCACCTATTTTTATGTCATCCGCAAACTTGGCAACAGTACATCCACATCCAAGTCTTTAAGATGTATCATAAATAATTGTGGCCCCAACACTAATCCCTGTGGCACTCCACTAGTTACAGGTTGCCATCCTGAAAATGCCCCCCCCCACCGTATCCCAACTCTCTGTCTTCTATTAGTTAGCCAATCCTCTATCCATGCTAATATACCCCCAACACCATAGGTTCTTATTTTATTAAGTAACCTTATGTGTGGTAGCTTATCGAACACTTTTTGGAAATCCAAATATATTACATCTACTGGTTCCCCTTTATCTATCCTGCTTGTTACCTCCTCAAAGAATTCTATTTCATTTGTCAGGCATGATTTCCCCTTCATGAAGCCATGCTGACTCTGCTTGATTAAATTATGCATTTCTAAATGCTTTGCTATCACATCCTTTAAAATAGACTCTAACATTTTCCCAATGACAGATGTTAAGCTAACTGGCCTATAGTTACCTGGTTTTTGTCTCCTTCCCTTTTTGAATAAGGGTGTTACATTGGCAGTTTTCCAATCCTCTGGGACTTTTCCAGAATATAAGGATTTTTGAAAGATTAATACGAGCGCATCCACTATCTCTGCAGCTATTTCCTTTAATATTCTGGGATGCAACCTATCAGGTCCAGGGGACTTATTGGCCATTAGCCCCACTATTTTCCATAGTGCTTTTTCTCTAGTGATAGTTACTGTATTTGTTTCCTCCCCTACTTTTGCTCCATGATTATTTAGTGTTTTTGGAATGCTATTAGTGACTTCTACCGTGAAGCCTGAAGCAAAGTATTTATTCAACTCCTCTGCCATTTCCTGGTTCCCCATTATTATTTCCTGTGCCTCATTCTCTGAGGGACCTATGTTCAATTTGGCCTCTCTCTTCCTTTTTATATATTTAAATAAGCTCTTATTGTCCATTTTTATATCACTTGCTAGTTTACCCTCAAAATTCATTTTCTCCCTCTTTATTTTTTTTTGGTCATCTTCTGTTGGTTTTTAAAACTTTCCCAATCCTCTGGTTTACCATTAATCTTTGCCACATTGTATGTTTTTTCTTTCACTTTGATACTATCCCTAACATCCTTGGTTAACCATGGTTGGTTTATCTCCTCCCCACAATTCTTTTTCCTCACTGGGATATATCTTTGTTGAGAGTCATGAACTATTTTCTTAAACGTCTGCCATTGTTCATCAACTGTCTTTTCTGCTAAACTCCTTTCCCAGTCCACTCCAGCCAACTCTGCCCTCATTCCATTGTAATTACCCTTATTTAAGTTTAGCACAGTTGTTTCCAAACTAAGTTTCTCACTCTCAAACTGAATGCTAAATTCTACCATGTTATGATCACTGTTTCCTGGGGGATCTTTTACTCTGAGATCATTTACTAAACCCACCTCATTACACATTACCAGATCCAAAATAGCCGGATCCCCGGTTGGATCCACAACATATTGTTCTAGGAAACTGTCCTGAATACACTCTATGAATTATAAAAGCAAAATACTGCGGATGCTGGAAATCTGAAACAAAAACAGAAAATGCTGGAAAAACTCAGCAGGTCTAGCAGCATCTGTGGGGAGAGAAACAGAGTTAACGTTTTGAGTCCGTATTCAGAGAAGAATTCTTGCTCATGGCATATATGACTCATATATAAATTCTTACTCATGGCTACCTCTGCCAATTTGATTTTCCCAATCTACATGAAGATAAAAGTCACCCATGATTAATATACTGCTTTTTTTACATGCCCACATTGTCTCCTGATTTATTCTCTGTCCTACAGCATAGCTACTGTTAGGGAGCCTATAGACTAATCCAACCAGTGTCTTCTTCCCCTTGTTATTTCTTACCTCCACCCATATGGATTCTACATCTTCTGATCCAAGATCATTTCTTGCTATTGTACTTATTCCATCTCGTACTAACAAAGCTACCCCACCCGCTTTCCTTCCTGCCTGCCCTTTCGAAATGTCAGATACCCCTGAATATTTACTTCCCAGCTTTGATCTCTTTGTAATCATGTCGCCATTAGGGCTATAAGATCATACCCATTAACCTTTATTTGTGCTGTTAATTCATTTATTTTGTTCCCAATACTAAGTGCATTTAAGTAAAGAGCCATTCATTTTGCTTTTTTTTTTACCATTTTCCCCTCTTTGACCCTATTTGCTGCTTTTTTCTATGTTTGGATACTCTGTCCCTTCCTGTCACACTCTGGGTATCATTACCTAAGTGGCTGCCCTGCAATGCTGCCATATCCTTTTGCTTTGTAAGCCTAGGTAACCCCTCTCCAGAACCCTCCCCCACTCTATTTAGTTTAAAGCCCTCTCTCTACAGCCCTAGTTATTTGATTCGCCAGGACACTGGTCCCAGCACAGCTCAAATGAAGCCCATCCCACTGGAACAGCTCCTTTCTCCCCCCAGTACTGATGCCAGTGCCCCATGAACTGAAACCCATTCCTCCCACACTAATCTTTGAGCCATACATTTAAATCCTTGACTTTATTTACCCTATGCCAGTTTACCAGTGGCTCAGGTAGTAATCCCCAGATTATGACCTTGGAGGTTCTGGTTTTTAATTTATCTCCTAACTGTTCAAATTCTTTCAGCAGAACCTCCTTTCTAGTCCTATCAACGTCTTTCCAACAGAGGGCACTGGTTATAAGTGACTGAAGCATTCTGGGAGAAGTCGCTGCAGACACCGCGACTCAGGAGGGAATCGAGGAGGACCCACTGTCAAAGAACGGAATAGCCCCAAACATTTACATTGCTGTAGTGTTTCCATCTCTCCCTCCTCCTCAAACCTAAAAAAAAAGAGAGAGGAAGAGGCAGTGCCTTCAGGAGTGCACCAGACCTGTGAGGGACACTCTTCTGAAAGTGGATTTTAAAGAAAAAGCAGCTGATTGGTGAGTAAATCCTGGGAGCAGACTTGGAGGGAGGAGCACCAGAGCGGTGAGTATAAATCTAGCTTACCTCGGGGACTCGCAGCCTTGTCTTCAGGGAGCAGGCTCAGAGGGAGGAGTACAAGAGCGGTGAGTATAAATCTAGCTTACCTCGGGGATTCTCAGCCTTGTTTCCAGGGAGCAGACTCGGAGGGAGGAGCACCAGAGCGGTGACCTCAGGGCACAGAGTAACTGAAGCCAAAACTGAAAAAGTGACATCATAGGAAAGCTGTAACCTGATTGGTTGGTAGGAAATCTGCACCAAATTTGAAAAAAAAACCACTGCAAAGCTAATTAATAAATGAATTAACTAAGTCGAGATGGCTGGGCAGGTGATGTGCTGTAGCTGTATGATGTGGGAGCTGGCAGATCCCATTGCGAGCCACAGTGACCACATCTGCAGCAAGTGTTGGTTGCTGGAGGAACTCCGGCTCAAAATTGATGAGCTGGAGTCCGATCTCCGGATGCTGTGGCACATCCGGGAGGGGGAGAGTTACCTGGACGCTTTGTTTCAGGAGGCGGTCACACCTGGTAGATTAAGTACCTCAAGTCCGGTCAGTGGACAGGGTCAGCAGGGTGTGACTGCAAGTGAGGCAGGTAGAGGGATCCTGTGTTCAGGAACAGAGGAGCCTCAGCTCTTGACCTTGTCCAACAGGTACGAGGTACTTGCTCCCTGTGTGGATGAGGAAGAGGGCTGTAGGGAGGATGAGCCAGCTGACCACAGCACCGTGGCACAGGAGGCCATTCAAGAGGGGGGAGCAAAAAGACAAGTGGTAGTTGTAGGGGATTCTATAATTAGGGGAATTGATAGCATCCTTAGTAAGCAGGATCGAGAGTCCCGCATGGTATGTTACCTGCCCGATGCCAGGGTGAGGGGCATCTCTGACCGGCTTGAAAGGATATTGGAGAGGGAGGGGGAGGATCCAGTTGTTGTGGTCCACATCAGGACAAATAACATAGGTAAGACTAGGAAAGAGGACCTGTTTGGGGATTATCAGGAACTAGAAACTAAATTAAAGAACAGGTCCTCAAGGGTTATAATCTCTGGATTACTACCCAAGCCACATGCAAATTGGCATAGGGACGCGAGAATAAGGGAAGTAAACACGTGGCTAAAGGAGTGGTGCGGGAAAGAGGGGCTCCATTTCGTGGGGCACTGGCATCAGTATTGGAACAGGAGGGATCTGTACTGTTGGGATGGTCTCCACCTGAACCGATCTGGGACCAATGTTCTAGCGAAAATGGTAAATAGGGTGGTCAACAGGACTTTAAACTAGAAAGTGGGGGGGAAGGGAAGGGTAAAACTCTAAGAAGTATGACTAATGGGAAACAAAGCAGCAGGTTAGCGTGTGGGGGGGGTGGATTCAACTTCATGGAAAATTATGAAAAAACTGAAACGGAAGGAGAGCCCAGGAGAGGCTATTAAATTCTCCAGAACACAAAATAGGACAGACTGTTTGGAAAGGGCTAGGAACCTAACTTCAAGCACATCAGATAAATGGACGACAATGAGAAAGGGGACGGGAAATACAGGACTGAAGGTGTTGTATCTGAATGCACGCAGTATACGAAATAAGGTAAATGAGCTTGTGGAGCAGATTGAAATTGGCAGGTATGATGTGGTGGGCATCACGGAGACATGGCTGCAAGGGGATCAGGACTGGGAGCTAAATATCCAAGGATATACATCCTATCGAAAAGATAGGCAGGTTGGCAGAGGGGGTGGGGTTGCTTTATTAGTAAGAAATGAAATTAAATCGATAGCAAGAAATGACGTAGGGTCAGATGATGTAGAATCTGTGTGGGTAGAGTTGAGGAACCGCAACAGTTAAAAATCCATAATGGGAGTTATGTACAGGCCTCCGAACAGTAGTCAGGATGTGGGGCACAAGATACACCAGGAGATAGAAAAGGATTGTAAGAAAGGCAAGGTTACAGTGATCATGGGGGCTTTCAATATGCAGGTAGACTGGGAAAATCAGGTTGGTAGTGGATCCCAAGAAAAGGAATTTGTGGAATGTCTACGAGATGGCTTTTTGGAGCAGCTTGTGGTGGAGCCCACAAGGGAACAGGCAATTCTAGATTTAGTGATGTGTAATGAGGCAGATTTGATAAGGGAGTTTAAGGTGAAGGAACCCTTAGGAGGAAGTGACCATAATATGATAGAATTTACCCTGCAATTTGAGAGGAAAAAGCTGGAATCAGATGTAACAGTATTACAGTTGAATAAAGGCAACTACAGAGGCATGAGGGAGGAGCTGGCCAGAATTGACTGGGAGATGAGCCTAGCAGGAAAGACAGTGGAACAGCAATGGCAGGAGTTTCTGGGAGTAATTTGGGAGACACAGCAAAAATTCATCCCTAGGAAGAAGAAGCATACTAAAGGGAGCACGAGGCAACCATGGCTGACAAGGGAAGTCAGGGACAGCATAAAAGCTAAAGAGAAAACATACAATGCGGCGAAGAGCAGTGGGAAACCAGGGGATTGGGAAGCCTACAAAGACCAACAGAGGACAACTAAAAAAGAAATAAGGAGGGAGAAGATTAAATATGAGGGTAAACTAGCCAGTAATATGAAAGAAGATTGCAAGAGTTTTTTTTAGATATATAAAGGGTAGGAGAGAGACAAAAGTGGACATTGGGCCACTGGAAAATGACGCTGGAGAAGTAGTAGTGGGGAACAAAGAAATGGCGGAGGAACTGAATAGGTACTTTGCATCAATCTTCACGGTGGAAGACACGAGTAACATCCCCAAAGTTCAAGAGAGTCAGGGAGCAGAGGTGAATATGGTGTCCATTACCAAGGAGAAGGTGCTAGGAAAACTGAAAGGTCTGAAGGTGGATAAATCACCTGGACCAGATGGATTACACCCCAGAGTTCTGAAGGAGATAGCTGAAGAGATAGTGGAGGCGTTAGTGGTGATCTTTCAGGAATCACTGGAGTCAGGGAGGGTCCCAGAGGACTGGAAAATCGCTAATGTAACCCCCCCTGTTTAAGAAGGGAGTAAGGCAAAAGACGGGAAAATACAGGCCGATTAGCCTGACCTTGGTTGCTGGTAAGATTATAGAGTCCATTATTAAGGATGAGATTTCAGAATACTTGGAAGTGCATGGTAAAATCGGGCAAAGTAAGCATGGATTCATCAAGGGGAGGTCATGCCTGACAAATCTGTTAGAATTCTTTGAGGAGGTAATGAGTAGGTTAGATAAAGGAGAGCCAATGGATGTTATCTACTTGGACTTCCAGAAGGCCTTTGACAAGGTGCCGCACAGGAGGCTGCTCAGTAAGATAAGAGCCCATAGTGTTAGAGGCAAGGTACTAGCATGGATAGAAGATTGGCTGTCTGGCAGGAGGCAGAGAGTGAGGATAAGGGGGTCCTTCTCAGGATGGCGACCGGTGACTAGTGGAGTTCCGCAGGGGTCAGTGTTGGGACCACAACTTTTCACTTTACACATTAATGATCTAGATGAAGGAACTGAGGGCATGCTGGCTAAATTTGCAGATGATACAAAGATAGGTGGAGGGACAGGTAGTATTGAGGAGGCGGGGAGGCTGCAGAAGGATTTGGACAGGTTAGGAGAATGGGTAAAGAAGTGGCAGATGGAATACAACGTGGGGAAGTGTGATGTCATGCACTTTGGTAGGAAGAATAGAGGCATAGACTATTTTCTAAATGGGGAGAGAATTCAGAAATCTGGAGTGCAAAGGGACTTGGGAGTCCTAGTCCAGGATTCTCTTAAGTTTAACTTGCAGGTTGAGTTGGTAGTTAGGAAGGCAAATGCAATGTTGGCATTTATTTCGAGAGGACTAGAATATAAAAGCAGGGATGTGCTGCTGAGGCTTTATAAGGCTCTGGTCAGACCACATTTAGAATATTGTGAGCAATTTTGGGCCCCATATCTCAGGAAGAATGTGCTGGCCCTGGAGAGGGTCCAGAGGAGGTTCACGAGAATGATCCCAGGAATGAAAGGCTTAACATATGAGGAACGTTTGAGGACTCTGGGTCTATACTCGATGGAGTTTAAAAGGATGAGGGAGGATCTGATTGAAACTTACAGAATACTGAAAGGCCTGGATAGAGTGGACGTGGGGAAGATGTTTCCATTAGTAGGAGAGACTAGGACCCAAGGGCACAGCCTCAGAGTAAAGGGAAGACCTTTTAGAACAGAGATGAGGAGAAACTTCTTTAGCCAGAGAGTGGTGAATCTATGGAATTCATTGCCACAGAAGGCTGTGGAGGCCAGGTCATTGAGTGTATTTGAGATCGAGATAGATAGGTTCTTGGTGAGTAAGGGGATCAAAGGTTACGGGGAGAAGGCGGGAGAATGGGGTTGAGAAACTTATCAGCCATGATTGAATGGCGGAGCAGACTCGATGGGCCAAATGGCCTAATTTCTGCTCCTATGTCTTATGGTCTTATGGTTGGCACCAACGTGGATGATGACAACTGGATCCCTCCTCTCCCACTCCAAGTTCCTCTCCAGCCCTGAGGAGATGCCCTTAACCCTGGCACTGGGCAGGCAACACAGCCTTCGGGACTCACACTCATGGCTGCAGAGAACAGTATCTATCCTCCTAATTATACTGTCCCCTACCACTACTACCTTCCTATTTCCACCCCCACCACCTGAATGACTCCCTGTACCACGGTGCTGTGGTCAGTTTGCTCATCCCCCTGCAGTCCCCACTCTCATCCACATAGTTTACAAGAACCTCGTAACTGTTGGACAATTGGAGGGGCTGAGGCTCCTTGAACGCTACCCCCTGGGTCCCCATACCTACCTTACTACACCCTCCTGTCCCTGATCACAGACCAAATTCGAATGATCTAATCTGTGGGGTGTGACTGCCTCCTGGAGCAAAGTGTCCAGATAACTTTCCCCCTCCCTGATGTGGTGTAATGTCTGCCGTCTTGACCATGGCAAGTCTTTCCTCCTCATTGTTCATTACTTCAATTGATTACTTCAGTTGATGTGAAGTGTTTACATACAATGACCACAGAGTCAGTCATTCTGTTGTTGAAAGAAATCTTTGTAATCCATGGCATCCCGGACCAGATGGTGTCTAACAATGGCCCCTAATTCTCTAATAAGTACTTCACTCATTTTGCCAGCAATTATGACTTTCAACACCTCATCCCCTCCCTAAGTTATCCACAATCTAACGGTGAGGCAGAAAGGGACGTCTGCACTAGTAAAACCCTCGTGAAGAAAAATTACAACTTTCCAATGGTACTTTTGACATATGGATCCACTCCACTGCAATATGGATTAGCCCATCAGAGCTGCTGATGGGAAGAAAACATCACACTCAGCTTCCTGTGCTGCCAGGGAAATTAATCCCAGGGTTGGCAGTCAATGACTATCAGAAGGTTCAGGGCCAAGAACAGTCCTATAGACAGCGACAAGCTTCCACCTACAATAAGGAGGTACTGCACTAGAAATCTGCCCAGGCTAAACAGAGGTGACAAGGTTTGGATCAGGGACCTTGACAGAGAAGATTGCATTGTCCTGAGGGATAAAGATCAACAACGGTCTTACTTTAAACATACTCCAGAAGGCACAATCAGGCAGAGCAGGACAAATCTTCTTGTCATTCCTTGTGGCAACCCTCCTATTGTATATTTAAGTGAACCAAATGTAGAAACCTGAATAATTGCCACACCAAGTACTCCAACTTCAACTGCAGACCAACAAAGTCAGCCCAAAGCAGTTGAGGCTACCGATCCTCCAAACTTAAAAAATAATGAGATCTGGAAGAGACATAAAGCCTCCAGAATGTCTGAACCTGTAAAGTCGAAGACATGTAGGGAGAAAGGGTAGCAAGTAAATGTTAGTGTAAATATTGTTGGGTTCCTATAACACGGAAAAAAACACCACTAGATATATTTAAAAACTTTACCCTTATTGCTATTTATTTTTAAAATGGGTCTTTTTCTGTTGAACAAGGAAAATTAAGATGGCTGCTACAAGCCACCTGATTATGTGGTTGGCCATCCATTTGGGAGCTATCCCCAGGAGTTCTAAGGGCAGAAGAATTCTTTTCTCAGTTTCTGGAATGTCACTTTATGCCGAGAGAGTTACTAACAGACTAACATCACACCTGGGACTGTTCAGACCAATTTCAAAGGGAACTACAGGGATGTCTTTTGTATTTAATAAGCCAATTTGATTGGGTTAATGTGGGACTGGGAGAACAGTACTGTCCATATTATGATGTAGGGAGTCAGTAGCAGAGTGTAGGAATGAGTCTGGTAGAAGTCAGCATGAAGATAGCATCTGATAAGTCAATGGATCTGCTGAGACATTGGCTTCCCAAATGCCAGACCCTCAACATAGATGGCACCCCTTTCAACAACTAATGACTGAGACATTATCAGTCCTAAAACCAAAGCCAATTCCAGATGTTGGATAAATATCCCTTTTGAAGTCATTGTGGAGAAGGATGGTCACATGATCCAAGCCTCCAGCCTTTTGGACAGTTTAATATTACACAGCCAGGCTGCGGTTTTAACACCAACTGAACCGAACTCCAGCAGCCAGGCTGGAGAAGCAATCTCAACTCCAAAAAGCCTGCTTGAACCTAAAAGTCTCTGATCAACACCTGCTAAGTCGTCTAAACGCAGGAAAGCTCATCATGCAGCAGCATCATTCATTTCAAGGATTTTCATATCATTTGACCAACCAGAAACTCAACAAAATCGAACTCCACGACAAAAGAAACACTCTCTGGACTCTGATTTTGGGCTCTGGAACTCGTGTGAATTAATATTCATTGTCTGTGGTCCTTGTACTGTAAAACTCCTTTCCTCTATCTCCACCTTTACTGTGTGCATGTGTGGAGTGGGAAATTGTGAACACTTTTTTTTTCAGGTTTTGAATGTGTAAAAATAAACAAAGATTCTGAGTTAATCCTAACTCGAGTTTGCTGTGGATTATCAGTAAAATTGGATTACAAACCGAGGGATGGAGAAAAACATGTTTTGAAAACTAATTTAGAAATCCTTCTGCTTACGGACAGGTGGGAAGAGGAAATCAGTGCAGTTTGAACTGTCCATCTCCTGTCCAGAACAATACCTTTGGGTAAAGGCTTGGGGGGAGGTGAATAGAGTGCTCAGGATTGTAAGGGTTAATGTGGGACTGGGGGAACAGTACTGTCAATATTATGGTGTAGGGAGTCAGTAGCAGAGTGTAGGAGTGAGTCTGGTAGAAGTCAGCATGAAGATAGCACCTAGTCAGGACTGTGTCCTGTATATATGTATATAGTTAAGTGTTATGAATAAACAGCTATTGTTCAACCATAAAAGTCTCTAAACCTCTTCATGAGACAACGCACAGCCTTACAACACTAACAGAACTGTGGGTGTACCTACACCACATTGACTGCAGCGGTTCAAGAAGGCAGCTCACCACCACCTTCTCAGGGGCAATTAGGGATGGGCAATAAATGCTGGCCCAGCCAGTGAAGCCCACATCCCATGAAAGGATTAAAAAAAGGGCAGAAAGGCTCTTGGTTTAACATCTTATTGCCTCCAACACTGCAGCACTGCTGCACTCCCGTAGTCCTGCACTGGGAGTGTCAGCCTAGATTATGTGCTCAGATTTCTGGAATGGGGCTAAAACCCACAACATTCTAACTCAGTAGACAAGGGTGTTACCCACAGAGCCACAGCTGGCAATATCCTGACACCGGCACAAAGCACCACCCTCAAGAGAAGTGGGAAATTATGGACCATTAGAGGAAAGAATACTTTAAAGATCTGTTTAATGGCAAGATGAAATTGCCATTAATTTTCAGATGAAAAATGATATTTTGTGTTGCAATCTTTGAAGTCAGTTACCCCTGAGGATTAGTAACGATTAACAAAGCTACAACAAGCCTTTGCACAGCCACAGCGTTTAAAGCTTTCTCCAAAAACAAACAACAGTAATGAGTTCCCTGCACTATTCATAAATTGACATGTCAGGTAAAACCTGCCATGCTTATTTCTGTGCAAACATGTTATTTCATTCTTCATGCCTTCAACAGGCATGTATGTACAAAGAATGTACAGAATCACGGAATCAGTCTGCTCAGCCCAAATAACCCATCCCGATGGTGAGCCTTCTCCCCAGCTCTCTTTATCTAATCCTATCAGAATGCCCTTCCATTCCTTTCTCCCACGTGTTTATCTAGCCTCCCCTTAAATGCATCCTTACTATTCGCCTTCATCACTCTTTGTGGTAATGAGCAGGGCCGGCACGTCCACTAGGCGAACTAGGCAGTCTCCGAAGGTGGCAGGAATTGGGGGGGTGGGTGGTGACAGCTAGCAAAAAAAAAACACTGAACTGAAGCTAAGACTTTATGAGCAGCTCAGCAATTAACCAAGTTGCCAAGGGGAGGCGGGTGGGGGGGGCGATTCTTCAGTTTCCTCCTCCCCTTGACCCTCCCTGTGCTGACAGTCCCTCCCTCTGGCCAGCTGGCCTGGAACAGGCAATAGCCAACAGCATTAGCGAGCAGGCGCAATTCTTTCCTGGCACCGTCCACTACCCGCCTCCGCGTGCATACTCACAGCCTCCCGACCACTTCCCTCGCATCATGGCGTGTGCACGTGCTCCCTCCATCTAATCATTTCACCCCTTCCACAATCCTGTGAAAATCCCATGTTTGTTTTGACACCTGAACTTTTGACTCAGCGGCTTGTGGCCACCCTTAGACCACCTTCTTCACTCAGTGTCTGTGCTACAGTGTGCAGCCTAGCGTACCCACCCTGTCAACTTCTCTCTGCCCTCTGCTGCCCCACATGCTGGTTTATAAACCATCTTGTGCCGTTCGATTGAGTCTGACTGTCAGGCTAAGCTCTCAGCTGCTCACCCCCCATGGCCGCCCAGCCCCAACTGGCCCAAATTGGAATGGGTTATAATCCTAGCCCACTTTTTGGGATTAATCATGATCAGGTATATTCCTCGGATGATCAGTCTCACTGAAGGTTGAGAAAGACAGGCCTTACAGACATTTAAATGGGTCTGAAGAACTGATCTAACTCTTCCTGAAGGAAAGGAACCACCAGAGAATATTACCTCCCTGAACACAGCCTTTTTTAACAAGTTTTAGCCATGTTATAACAACCCGGATATTGTGAGGGTCCAGGCATCTCTCCTCAATATTGTAACTCTCCACTGAAGAGTGAATGGACTGGGTTCTCAAATTTAGAAGACTATATGGGACAACATGTTTTCTAAATTATTATAAAAGCCTAATAAAGAACTGAACATGCAATTCGCATTTGATGGTTATTCAATTGCAACATTGATAGTTTTAGGGAAAGCATAATTTTGTTTCTAATAGTTTGAATACTGTTAGAGAGAGATATCCATCAATACTTAAAGCAGCATTTACCTTAAGTCCCCAAGTAGAAAGCTATAGAGTCTAGCGAGATACCTCTGTCCCAATTAAGAGAAAAAAACAACGTCACTACATAATAGCAGTTACCTTTACCTATGACACGCTGGAGTGAATCTAACAAATCTAAAAATCCTGTGTGGCTCCCATACTTATACCATAAAAGAACGGAACCAGCAAGAAACATGTTGAGCACGCGTCCTAATGATATCCTTTGTTTTAGTCAACATCCTTCAAGCAAACAGGATACTGAAAGGTGAAGATGGTGATCACTTCCTTGCTGCACCAAGTTTCCAGGATTCAGTTGACGAGTGATTTTGCAGCATCCTTTAGGTTATCCATTGTAAGATTGTGGTATCTTACAATTTATCAATGCCTTGCTGAAGTGATATTGGAGCTCGTTCCTGTTTTTTTTCAGAAACGGTCTTGTGTTAGAGGGTATACCATTTCCTATGCTACAGGATGTTGGTGTCCTTGAGCACACAATAATGTCCAGGCATGTTTATAAAACTTCTGAAACTTTGTCTAGCTGATGAACTTTGCATTTAATTTTTAATTCCTACTTCATAGGAAAATCACTTTTTCTAATCTTATAAATCCATAATTATAGCTAGATTCCTTCACAGATCAGCCACCCTCGTGCCCAATCACTCTAAGTGATTGTGGGTTGCAGTGGGAGGAACTGACACTCCTTGGCTCTGCAGGTAACCCAACTGAAGCTCAAAGTCAGCACAGCCAGGCAACAATGGCCTATAAATCAGAGACCTGAGAACTAATGAAAGGAAAGTTGGAGCAGGCAGGAAAATGAGCTTCCTAGACTGCTAGTGCCAGTGAAACTGAGAAAAGGAATGGTGAGACACTGGGGCTGAGGGTGTCTGAGCTTCAGCTTCCTCTAATAGTCAAACCAAATCCATACTCATTGACAAACTAATGCAAATCGAAATAATTCATACAGTTAATTCCTATCCGACACGCACCAGGAAGGTGGTGCCCAGGGAATGACACCCTGGCTGGATGTCATGATCTCGTGATGTGGGTTGAGACGCGGGAGCAGAATGTGCAAATCTAGGCGGTGCCAAGCTGAGGGAACATCGTGGTAGAAGGTCCTGCTCCTTTGGATTGTGATGAGGGCTGTTTCCAAAAACGCTGGCCCACGGATAACTCAACTACCCATCGTGAGTTAGTTGTTTGACATTTTCTTTCAGATGTCTAAGAGTGGGTGTGGGGTTTATTGGATGCATAAATTTTATCTGCATAATAATATAAACAGATACAGTTAACTTCATCCCCAATCATCTTGCAACATGCATCTTCCTTTGCGCTGGGTATGATTTCAACCAGTGGTTGAGTTTTGCCTCAATTCCCACCGACTCCAGTTTTGCTAGGGTTGCTTGATGTCACACTTGGTCAAATGCTGCCTTGATGTCCAGGGCAGTCATTCTCAACTCACCTCTTGAGTTCTGCTCTTTCACTCATGTTTGAACCAAGGTTGTAATAAGGTCAGGAGCTGAGTGGCCCTGAGAAACTCAAGCTAAACACCAATGAGAAGGCTATTGGTGAGCAAGTGTCACTTGAAAGCACTGTCGACAAAATCTTCCATCAGTTCACTGATGATTGAGAATAGGCTGATGAGGCACGAGTTGGCCAGGTTGGATTTGCCCTGCTTTTTGTGGACGGGACATACTGTGGCCTGCCCGGTCCTCAGCCCTCGCTCTGGTCTCAGAAGCCTCGAGTCCCATTGCTCAGTGCCCAGACTGCCTCTCTCAGATTGGCATGCTCCACAACCTGCTCCTGCAACTCGCACGAGACCTCCTCGCCCATCATCACCCTGTTAAAAATGTATTGCCGGTCACCTAACCTGAGAGTTCTGTGCACGCTTTGAAGTTCAAGTTAACATCAGAGACTAGGGTGATGATGGATGAGGAGGTCTCATGGGAGTTGCAGGTGCAGGTTGTGGAGCATGCCAATCTGAGAGAGGCAGTCTGGGCACTGAGCAATGGGACTGGAGGCTTCCGAGACCAGAGCGAGGGCTGAGGACAGGACAGGCCACAGTATGTACCGTCTACAAAAAGCAGGGGCAAATCCAACCTGGCCAATTCGTGCCACATCAGTCTACTCTCAATCATCAGTAAACTGATGGAAGATGTTATCGACAGTGCTTTCAAGTGACACTTGCTCACCAATGGCCTTCTCACTGGCGTTTAGTTTAAGTTTCTCAGGGCCATTCAGCTCCTGACCTCATTACAGTCTTGGTTCAAATATGGATAAAAGAGCAGATCTCAAGAGTTGAGGTGAGAGTGACTGCCCTTCACATCAAGGCAGCATTTGACCGAGTGTGACATCAAGGAGCCCTAGCAAAACTGGAATCGATGGGAATTAGGGGGGAAACTCTCCACTGGTTGAAATCATACCCAGCACAAAGGAAGATGGTTGTGGTTGTTGGAGGTCAATCATCTCAGTCCCAGGATATTGCTGCAGAGATTCCTCAGGGGAGTGTCCTAGGCCCAACCAACTTCAGTTGCTTCATCATAAGGCATTATCACTGATGATAAATGCCTAGCTGCCCAAATCCCGGAGGGAAACTTGAAATAGCTTCCAAAATGGTTTTTGCAATTTGTATACTATGAAGAGAGGTTCTGAAATCAGGAAATGATGTCTCTGACTACTTGTAATGATTTTATAGTAGAGTAAATGTTTATTAAAGGATAAAGAAAAAAAATACAATTACACTTAAATACAAGAATGTCTTCACACAGTATACAGTACATTAAAACAGTTCCTTAAGATCTTCACAACTAACCTTTCCCTTTTCTGTTCAGTAGCTATCCTTATAGATTCTAAAATCTATAGAATTACAGTAATTTCTACCACACAGTGTTTTTTTCTTGAGGTGTCTTCTGAGGCTGAGAGCAACTGGTTCTTGCAGCCTGGCTTTGTTCACACTGTCTTCTGGGAGACCTGACAAGCTACCCCCACCTAGGCATCATTTTTCCTTAAATGCACTCCTTCCCTTTGATCTCTCAGTTGTCTCAGCCAGTCTCTTTAGAAATGCTTTCTTCCCAGACTTGATTAGACTATTCTTTAATTTAGCTCTTAGACTTTTAAGAAACAAATTTACCCTATCTTTACCTTACTTACACCTTTTACAACCTGCATTTACCCCCCTTTTAACTAGAACAACTCAATTCAAAAACACCTTGTTATTCATTTATGTAAAACTCTGAAGTTCCCTTTGGTTTATTAACATATCAAAACCACTCCTTACTGTTGGCTTTAGACTCTTGCAGACCCTCGGCTCTTCATCCAATTACCATATTTACAACCCCCAACTGCCTGCATTCCTGTATATTATAAATATGATAGGGTAATTAACAGAAGAATGTTTTCTTGACAAAGGTCAGAAGTGGGGATGTTCCCTAATGATTGCACAATATTCAACACCATTCGCAACTCCTCAAATATTGAAGCAATCCATGTCCATAGGAAGCAAGACCTGGACAATATTTAGGTTTGGGTTGATAAGTGGCATTCATGCTATACAAGTGTCAGGCAATGACCATCTCCAACAACAGATAGTCTAACTACCTCCCCTTGACATTCAATGGCGTTACCATCGCTGAATTCACCCACTATCAATATTCTGGGGGTTACCATTGACTAGAAACTGAACTGGACCAGCCATATAAATACTATGGATACAAGAGCAAGTCAGAGGCTGGGAATCCTGCGGAGAGTAACCTACCTCCTGACTCCCCAAAGCTTATCCACCATCTACAAGGCACAAGTCAGGAGCATGATGGAATACTCCCCACTTGCCTGGATGAGTGCATCTCCAACAACACTCAAGAAGCTTGACACCATCCAGGACAAAGCAGCCTGCTTGATTGGAACCCCATCCACAAACATTCACTCCCTCCACCACTGATGCACAGTAGCAGCAGTGTGTACCATCTAAAATATGCACTTTAGGAATTCACCAAGGCTCCTTAGCCAGCAGCTTCCAAACCCACAACTTCTGCCACTCGAAGGACAAGGACAGCAGATAGATGGGAACACCACCACCTGCTTGTTCCCCTCCAGGCCACTCACCATCCTGACTTGGAAATATATCGCCGTTCCTTCACTGTCGCTGGGTCAAAATCCTGGAACTCCCTCCCTAACAGCACTGTGGGTGTACATACACCACATGGACTGCAGCGGTTCAAGAAGGTTGCTCACCACCACCTTCTCAAGGGCAATTAGGGATGGGCAATAAATGCTGACCTAGCCAGTGACGCCCATATCCCATAAACGAATGACAACAACAACAATTTCTGTTAATATAGCACTTTTAATCTCATAAAATGTCCCAAGACACTTCATGGGAGCATTATAAATCAAAATATGACTTATAAAATATTTGAAAACTCTTTGCTGCTGTGCCAAAAAGACTTTTTATATATGTCATCTACCTTCCTGTGCTAGTCTTGTTATATATTGATGTTCAGTCAGAACGGAGACGCCAAATGATACTGAGAGAGCTTCAAGAAAATAGGAAAAATATTCTAGGTCGAGGGAGCTTTACAAAGTTAGAAATTGAACACTGCCACTTAAGAGAAATTGTGTTGTCTGCTGCTTTTTTCCTCTAGTAATAAAACTGTCAAGCTTTTCTCAAATTACATTGTAAAAATCAAATCTGTCACTTTGCTTTTTATATCTGACTAACTGCTCAAACAGCAATGCCGTGTAAAGCAGGATGTGCTGTTGGTTTGATGGTTAAAGCAGGCTCTATTCTGTGGGTGGCTGCGATAGCTGTCCTGCTGATGTGAGGCATGGAAAGAATTGTATTGTTCATTTCTATCCAACGAGAAGCAAATGAACAATGACCGTGGCAGCTGTCACCTGGAACCATTTACAGGTGTCGACTGAGCAGCCGAATTCACGCTAAAGATATGACAAATGGGCTCAACTCTCTCAAGGATGAAAAGGGAAAAGAAATGTTAGGGATCTCAAAAAGAAGAAAGGAAGGAATGAGCGAGCAAACAAACGAAACAATAAACAGGTGAAGGAAGGAAGAGACTTACATTTCTACAGCAGCCTTCACAGTCACTGGACGTCTGAAAGCACTTTATAGTTGACGACATACTTATTGAAGTGTCATCACTGTTGAAATGAAATAAACGTATCAGTCAATGTTCTGGACTTCCTTCCTTAAACCTCTCCTACTGTCTACCGCTCTCTCCTCCTTAAATCCTATCTCTTTGACCAAGCTTTTGGTCGCCTGGCTCAGTGTCAAACTGTTTCTGCGAATGCTGCTGTGAAGCGCCTTGGGACACTTTATTACATTAAAGGTGCTATATAAATGCAAGTTATTACTGTTGTTAAGAAATACGAGGAACTGGAGATAAAAACTGAATTCCACTCCTACCAATTTATTTTCTCAGAAATAATTTGAAATTAGCAGGGAGGGTAAAGGTCACTGAGAGAGTTCATTGTTGCTGATCTACCTTATACTAACCTTTGACAGTTCTGGTTTTGCATGAGTTAAGTGGGAGAAGAATCCTATGGAAGACATTGGGAGCTAAATTAGATAACCCCTGAAATTGGCAGAGGCCTGGGGATGATTAACTTGTGCCTGTTGATCTGTACAGCATGCCAAATTTATGCTGGTTCCTCATTTAATGATTTCCTTGTGCAACCAGCACTAAGCGTGCTGTTCATTGGCTGCAGGGGACCAAAAATGGTAACTTGCTACATCACTTAAAGCTAGCCTGCATCTCTTAAAGGGGACGTGCATTGTGGCTGGGGGAGGTGCGGGCTATTGCGCAGGGAGTGAATCTAACTTGGGGAAAAAATGAAGAATGGCACAACATGGGAAAGCGTCAGCTCCAAGGCTTTCAAACGCTGTACTGGAGACCTTAGCGGAAGAGGTGGAAAGGGGGAAAGATGTCCTCTATCACAGGGATCCAGGAAGCCTTCCAGATACATGTTCAAAAGACAGTAGAGGTCAATGTGGGGAGTGAAGCTCCAAGAACCCAGATGCAGCACCTCAAGAACCTCAATGACCTCACACAAGTGACCACGATCAGTGAATACACCTTCAAATGCCATATCCCAGCAACCTCGAGCCTCAGACACTGCTTAATGCACCACAACCCATCACTCACCTACCAACCACCTCTATTAATGACTCATACCAAACATTCAAATGCTTCACCTCACCATCACACACTTAGCACTGCTGCAAGCCTCATACCCATACCTCACACACTCCCATGACAACCATATCACCCAAGCAGAATCCATGACACTCACTGACACATTTCCCTTGCACTTGAAGGACAAGTAGGTACAAGCAAAGACAGCAGGAACGAACCAGAGCAGACCAGGTGCACCTGTATGTCCTAAAGCCTATGGAGGATATGGTGCTGGCCATTATTGGAATAGTCATGTCAGCGGCAGGGATGAAACCATTGAAGATAATGGTATCCTCATACCAAATCGTCCTTCTCGTATCGCACTTCCTGCTCATCCCACAACCTCCTCTGATTTACACCTTTCAGATGGTGTAAGCATGAATCTCTTATTTTCCCACCCTGCCCCTTACCACAGCCAAACCCAGAGGATTCAGATGGGTCTACAATGAGGCAGCTCCTGAAGCAGGTTTATAGATGTGCCCAGTGAAATGTTTGGTGCATTGACAGGCGTATCAAACAACCTGCGCTCACTGTCTAGGAGCCTGGGGAAGTCAGGCACCAGGGAGAGGCAGTGGTGTAGTGGTGCTGTTATCACTTGGAGGAAGCACTGAGGGTGGCAAGGGCGCAGAATGTACTCTGGGTGGGAGACTTCAATGTCTCAGCAGCAGCACCACTACTGACCGAGCTGGCCGAGTCCTAAAGGACATAGCTGCTAGACTGGGTCTGCAGCAGGTGGTGAGGGAACCAACAAGAGGGAAAAACATACTTGACCTCATCCTCACCAACCTGCCTGCCACAGATGCATCTGTCCATGACAGTATCGGTAGGAGTGACCACCATACAGTCATTGTGGAGGCAAAGTCCTGTCTTCACATTGAGGATACTCTCCATCGTGTTGTGTGGCACTACCACTGCTAAATGGGATAGATTTCGAACAGATCTAGCAACTCAAGACTGGGCATCCATGAGGTGCTGTGGGCCATCAGCAGCAGCAGAATTGTACTCGAACACAATCTGTAACCTCATGGTCCAACATATCCCCCACTCTACCATTACCATCAAGCCAGGGGATCAACACTGGTTCAATGAAGAATGCAGGAGGGAATGCCAGGAGCAGCACCAGGCATACCAAAAAATGAGGTGCCAACCTGGTGAAGCTACAATGCAAGACTACTGTGTGTCAAACAGTATAAGCAGCAAGTGATAGACAGGGCTGAGTGAATCCACAACTAACAGATCAGATCTAAGCTCTGCAGTCCTGCAACATCCAGTCACGAATGTTGATAGACAATTAAACAACTCTCTGGAGGAGGAGGCTCCACAAATATCTCCATCCTCAATGATATCAGCATAGCAGTGCAAAAGATAAGGCTGAAGCATTCACAACAATCTTCAGCCAGAAGTGTAGAGTGGATGATCCATCTCGGCCTCCTCCGGAGGTCCCCAGCATCACAGATGCCAGTCCTCATACAATTTGGTTCACTCCATGTGATATCAAGAAACGGTTCAAGACACTGAATACTGCAAAGTCTAAGGGCCCTGACAATATTCCAGCAATTGCACTGAAGACTTGTGCCCCAGATCTTGTCGTGCCCCTAGCCAAGCTGTTCCACTACAGCCACACCGCTGGCATCTACCCGGCAATGGGGCAAATTGCCCAGGTGTGTCCTGTGCACAAAAAGCAGGACAAATCCAACCTGGCCAATTACCACCCCATCAGTCTACTCTTGATCATCAGTAAAGGGATGGAAGGGGTCATCAACAGTGCTATCAAGCAGCACTGACTAGCAATAACTGCTCACTGACACTCAGTTTAGGTTCCGCTAGGGTCGCTCAGCTTCTGACCTCATTACAGCCTTGGTTCAAACGTGGGCAAAAGAGCTGAACTCCAGAGGTGAGGTGAGAGTGACTTCACTTGACATCAAGGCCGCATTTGACCGAGTATGGCATCAATGAGCTCTTACAAAAATGGAGTCAATGGGAATCAGGGGGAAAACTTTCCACTGGTTGGAGTCATACCTAGCACAAAGGAAGATGGTTGTGATTGTTGGAGGTCAATCATCTCACTTCCAGGGCATCACTGCACAAGCTCCCAGAGTAGTGTCCTAGTCCCAACCATCTTTGGCTGCTTATCAATGACCTTCCTTCCATTATAAGGTCAGAAGTGGGGATGTTCGCTGATGATTGTACAATGTTCAGCACCATTCACGACTTCTCAGATACTGAAGCAGTCCATGTCCAAATGCAGCAAGACCTAGACAATATCCAGGCTTGGGCTGACAAGTGGTAAGTAACATTTGTGCCACACAAGTGCCAGGAAATGACCATCTTCAACAAGAGAGAATTTTACCATCGCCTCTTGACATTCAATGGCATTACCATCACTGAATCGCCCACTATCAACATCGTGGGGGTTACCGTTGACCAGAAGCTGAACTGGACTAGCCATATAAATACTGTGGCTACAAGAGCAGGTCAGAGGCTAGCAATCCTGTGGTGAATAACTCATTTCCTGACTCCCCAAAGCCTGTCCACTATCCTACAAGGCACAAGCCAGGAGTGTGATAGAAGACTCCGCACTTGTCTGGATGAGTGCAGCTCCAACAACACTCAAGAAGCTCAACACCAATCAGGACAAAGCAGCCCACTTGATTAGCACCCCATCCACAAACATTCACTCCCTCCACCGTCTACAAACAGTGGCAGCAGCATCAACAAGATGCACTGCAGAAACTCACTAAGACTCCTTAGGCAGCACCTTCGAAACCCACGACCACTACCATCTAGAAGGACAAAGACAACAGATGGTTGGGAACACCACCACCTGGGAATTCTCCTCCAAGTCACACACCATCCTAACTTGGAAATATATCGCCGTTCCTTCACTGTCACTGGGTCAAAATCCTGGAACTCCCTCCCTAACAGCACTGTGGGTGTACCTATACCACATGGACTGCAGCGGTTGAAGAAGGCAGCTCACCACCACCTTCTCAAGGGTAAATTAGGGATGGGCAATAAATGCTGGCCTTTTCAGTGACGCCCACATCCAATAAATGAATTTAAAAAAACTTGGAACAGGGCTTTGCATAGAGCTTCAAACCCACCCTTTCCAGTGTGGAAGTGGTAGCCAGCTCGGTGAGCACACATGACCGAGCGTTGGTGCAGGGTCCGATGAACGAGGTTCCAGCTTCCATTTCAGTACAAATTCTACCCAAATTCTGAGTCCTGCAATGAGGCTCAAAGTGCTATTACCGAGGTTCTGGATACCAGTGTGCAAATGTTTCTCAGGGCATCAAAGTAACTCTGTAACCTAAAAGCAAAAAACTGCAGGTGCTGGAAATCCCAAATAAAAATAAAAATAAAAAATACTGGTAAAACTCAGCAGGTCCGGCAGCATCAGTGGAGAGAGAAACAGAGTTAACGTTTCGAGTCCATGTGACTCTTCTTCAGAGCTAAAGGTTTTTCTCCACCTGCTCCCCCTTTGCAACAGCATAAAATCCATCACATTTCTACCTCTGTTTAGCTCTGAGGAAGAGTCAAATGGACTTGAAACCTGAACTCTGTTTCTCTCTTCACTGATGCTGCCAGACCTGCTGAGTTTTTGCAGAATTTTATTTCACTCATGTAATCTAATGTCCAACAGGTACGTCCCATAAATTACCTCTGGTGAGAGCCCTTCCTCCCTTACTCCTCCTCCTCCTCCCTCTTCTAGCAGCTTGCCCTGCTCTGTGTGCTCAATCTCCCAGTGATACTGAGTGTCATGAATAAGTTGCACTAGGGCCGCCTGTGTTGAGAGCAACTGCTTTCAGAAGCCTTGAATTCAGGTATTGGCCCTGCAGCCAAACCACATTCTGTAATCCTTTTCATTTGAACTAGCGAAAGCAAAAAAAAACACTTGTGGAACTGGAGAAAGGAAATAATCCAGCCAATAATCTGTAAACAGTTGATGATCCTTCTAAACAGAACTGGTCTTTCCTGCTGCTTAGCATGTGCAAGGTTAAGAGAAGGCATTTGCTGTAACATTGAGTTCCAAAATGGTAGCACGGACATCAGATCAGTGCTGCTCTCACTAAAATAGCAACCAGTGCAATTCAGGCTGGAATAGTGCCTGCACACACTGAATGCCATGTTGGTGCTCATAAGGCACCCAAAGCACCCAAACGGTGGGCACTACTGAGTCCAGTTTCACAGGCAGTGTACACAGAGCAGTGTGTGGGACACATCTATCACTAGGGAAGAAGCCTGTTTGAAGACAGTCCACCAGAGACTATTTGGGGGCCAGGGTGCTCACAAAAATTCGGCTGAGATGAGACTCTGGAACGTACTGTGCGCTGCTCTGAACCGAACTGCAGCAGCTTTTGATTTTATTTTTGTAGTTATTGTACAATTAATCCAGCAGGAACATTATGCTCCTGACAATTATGAATACTTTATGAGCTGTATAAATGAGCTGACAGATCTATTTTCCCAACAGTATGAATTCATTAATATATATTTTTCATCTGACAGCTGTGCCAGCCAAGTCTAAGAGGTGACTATTAGTGTCTCACCATTAGATGTTAACAGTGACATTAGAGTGGATTTGGCTCATTTAATATGATTTATCTCTGCAGCAGTTGCAGTACATAAGAATTCTCAGAATCATATAATTCTCATTATTACTCATTACAAAATCCTTTCATTCTGCCATCTGTTTTTGTATGGTTGTTGTAAAGGAAAAACTTGTATTTATATTTTGCCTTCAGAATATTGCAAAGTGATTTACAGTTTGAAGTGTAGTCACTATTGTGATTTAGGATAAGAGGCATCCAGAGTTAAACTTCTGATCGTCAGAAGGTGAAATAGGAAACCAGACATAATTCTTTTATTTAATAGTAGATTTATTTACAGAATGCACATTACAAATGTCTACCTCCTCCCTAACCAACACACAATGTCCCAGAAGTCTCTCTTTACACTCTTTATGTAAACCAAATTGTGGTAAAGTGGAGTGCTATGTATTTTTAAGAGAATGTAGTTAATTGACCATGTGACTACATTGACCAATCGCTACACAGTGCGGGTATCTTGGGTGACAGGAAATTGAGAGCTGGAGGTGATTGAAGAAGTATACATTGTGTTAGTGCTCTCTTAGTTTCAATAATGTTCAGTTAATTGGTCTCTCTGCCTATATTGTTTCAAGCACCAACTAATGTGTTAATATCAAGGGTGCAGTTAGGTTCGCCAGACTAAGCGAACCTGATAACCAAAAACATAAAACAAATGAACAAATATAAACTAATTAACTCATTGAAAGCCCCTTAAAGGGCACTCTAACAAAACAAAACTTTCAAAGGAAACTTATCAAAAATCTCTCTTTGTACACTTCACTTTAAAACAAAAATCAATAAATTAAACAAAAATCAATAAATGAGAGGGGGTGACGGCCCCTGGTGGGGCACTGTAACAAAAATCAAAATGTCAAAGGAGACTCAACTAAACCAAAATGTCATTTACGGCGGTGATGATGCACCCCAGGCCCTGAGGCACTCACCGGTCGCTGAAGGCCTCAAGTGTACTGGTGGACATTGCGTACTCCCTCTCAAGGGCCACCCGGCTATGAACATAGCTACGGTAGAGGGACAGCCAGTCGGGTCAGGCGACACTTGACCGCCCGCTGCCTGGACCTGTTGATAGCCGCCTTGGACAGGCGCAGTCTTACGAGGAGGATCTTCTCCTCCCCATCCCCCTCCGCACTGGGTGAATTCTCTCTTTATATGTGCTGAAGGTACTTAATCAATCAATGCCCTCCACCTGTATATCCTTTAATAATACAATTAGCATACCATTAACAGCCATGGAACAAGATCTCACAAATAGCTATAAGATAAACAAAGAGGTGGTCTATTTTATTGGGTTGGTTGAGGGGTAAAAATTGACCAGGACAATTCCCCTGCTCTTCCTTGAAATAGTGTCCTGGGATCTTTTAGCATCCACCTGAGAGGATAAGATGCGATCTCGGTTTATCATCTCATCCAAAAGATTGCACTTCTGACAGTACAGCACTCCCTTGGTACTGCACTGGGAGTATCAGCCTAGATAATGTGCTCAAGTCTCCAGAGTTGGGTTTGAACCAAGGCAACAGTGCTACCGTTGCTGATATCTTAATACCATCCGATGGTTATGGCAGTGTACTTAATTAAATGGAGAGCATGTGAGCTCAAATCCCATCCTGATATGTTTGGGAATTGGATACAATAAAACTGGAAACTTGTAATAGGCTAGCACAAAGCTGCCTGGTTGCTGTAAAAATCCAACCGGATCGCTGATGCCCTTTAGGGAAGGTAACCTGATTTCCCTACCCAGTATGATCTACAAATGACTCCAATCCCATAATAGGTGTTTGTTTCTTAAAGTCCTCTAAATTGTTCTAACAAGTCACCGGTTGTGAAAGCAATTGTTACTCAAAAAGCTGACTCACCAACCAACTAGGGGTGGGCATTAATGCTGGCATTACTAGCACCACCCACACTCCATGAACAAAGAAAACATTCTGAAATTCAAAATAATCAGGTTAACAGTTGCAGTAGAAAAGGGATAAGGCATCTTCAATTTTATTTTGGGAATAACGCTGGTGGGGAAATCTCTCAATGTGCAGAAGATGCAAGCAACAATTAAAGTTATCTAACTCCCTTGAGCTGGCATAAAACATTTCAGAAGAAGACTGGTGAGACAAAAATTCAGAGCACAGCGTGTTCAATTGCACAAGTGAAGAGCACAGCAACTTGGGAAATGACAGAAAAGGGAATGATGAATGCCCTGATACTTATTACCGCAGCGTTTAAACTCCAGGCATTGGGAGGGTTTTGGATCAGTGGATGGAACATTGATGGGGTTAGATGCTGTTTATCACTGGGGCTCATGGTTTTTACATCCTGTTTTGCAATGTTTCTGAAAGAGCTGGTGGACCTCTGGGTGCATCACTCATGGATGAAGCAGACGGGAGGGCGTGTACCCTGAGAACATTATATTGTAAAAACATTGCAAAAGTTGAAGCAAAGTGCAGGATTTTAATAAAATGTAGATACATCATAATTTTTAGCAGTAGGATATAATTTAAAAAATACATTTTATAGAGAAGCAAAATTGGGAAACATCTTATATCTTTGACATTGTTTTCATTCTGGGGTAAGTAAAGATCTCTGGCCAGCATTAATACAAAATAATTGTAATATATCTCCCAGTTTCTGGAAAACTGTTTCCTGAAAAAAATGTTCCAAATGTTACATCGTTTACCGTTCAGAAAGGTTGAGGAAGTCAACTGAATTCTTTCAGATTCATTTGAATATGAGAGGGAGTAAAGTTACTTCAAGTGAAATGGATGCTGATAGTTTGTCTTTTCATTGAGGGGAGAGTGAGAGCAATGGGTCGCGGGTAGAGCCACTGATGTTGATTTGAGATCAAGTGGGCTAATTGCTCCCTCAAGAGTATGTCTCCTGCTGCAGCATCCAATTTGACCAGCCCATCTATATCCTCCAGTAATCTAAGGCTATCCTCCTCACTATTTACCACCCCACCAATTTTCGTGTCATCCGCAAAGTTACTGATCAACCCTCCTACATTCAAGTCTAAATCGTTTATATATACCACAAACAGCAAGAGACCCAACACCGATCCCTGTGGAACCCCACTGGACACAGGCATCCAGTCACAAAAACACCCCTCGACCATCACCCTCTGCTTCCTGCCACTCAGCCAATTCTGGATCCAATTTGCCAAATTGCCTTGAATCCCATGGGCTCTTACCTTAGTTTTCAGTCTCCCATGTGGGACCTGATCAAAAGCCTTGCTGAAGTCCAAGTAGACTACGTCAAATGCATTGCCCTCATCTACACACCTGGTCACCTTTTCGAAAAACTCAATCAAATTAGTCAGACATGACCTCCCCTTAAAAAAACCATGCTGACTGTCCCTGATTAATCCCTGCCTCTCCAAGTGTAGATTAATTCTGTCCCTCAGAATTGCTTCCAATAGTTTCCCCACCACTGCGGTTAGACTGACTGGCCTGTAGTTCCCTGGTTTATCCCTTCCTCCCTTCTTGAATAATGCTACCACATTTGCTGTCCTCCAATCCTCTGGCACCTCTCCTGTGGCCAGAGAGGTATTGAAAATTATTGCCAGCACCCCTACTATCTCCTCCCTTACCTCACTCAACAGCCTGAGGTACATTTCATCCGGGCCTGGAGGTTTATCTATTTTTAACCCTGCCAGACCACTTAGAACCTCCTCCCTTTCTATGCTAATTTCTTCAATTATATCACAGTCTTTCTGCCTGATTTCCATATCCACATCATCCCTCCCACTTGTGAACACCGACACAAGGTATTCATTTAGAACCCTACCTACATCTTCCGGTTCCACACACAAATTACCACTATGGTCCTTAATGGGCCCTACTCTTTCCCTAGTTATCCTCTTACTCTTAATGTACTTGTAAAATAACTTTGGATTTTCCTTTTTTTACCTGCCAATGTTTTTTCATGCCCCCTTTTTGCTCTCCTAATTTCCTTTTTAAGTTCCTCCCTACACATTCTATACTCCTCTAGGGCTTCCGCTGTTTTGAGCCCTTGGTATCTGCCATCAGCCTCCCTTTTTCTCTTTATCCAATCCTGTATATCCCTCAACATCCAGGGTTCCCTGGATTTGTTGGTCCCACCCTTTGTCTTTACTGGAATATGTTGGCCCTGTGCTCTCCCTATTCCCTTTTTGAATGAACCCCATTGCTCTGATGCAGATTTACCTATAAGTAACTGCTCCCAGTCCACATTGGCCAAATCATATCTGATCTTATTAAAATCAGCCTTCCCCCAATTTAGAACTCCGATTTCTGGCCCATCTTTGTCCTTTTCCATAACAACCTTGAATCTAACGGAGTTATGATCACTATCTGCAAAATGCTCCCCCACTGATACCTCTACCACTTGCCCGGCTTCATTCCCTAAAATTAAGTCCAGGACCGCCCCCTCTCTTGTAGGACCTTCTACATACTGGCTTAAAAAGCTCTCCTGGATGCATTTTAAGAATTCCACTCCCTCTAAACCTATCACACTATGACTAACCCAGTTAATGATGGGGAAGTTGAAATCCCCCACTATTACTACCCTAATATTTTTATACTTCTCTGAAATTTGCCTACATATCTGCTCTTCTATTTCTCTCTGACTGTTTGGGGGCCTATAGTACACTCCCAGCAATGTGATTGCTCCTTTTTTTTTCAGTTCTACCTACATGGCTTCATTTGAGGAGCCTTCTAAGATGTCATCCCTCCTCACTGCTGTAATTGATTCCCTGATCAATATTGCAAAACCCCTCCTCTGTTACCTCCTTCCCTGTCTCGCCTGAAGACCCTATATCCTGGAATATTGAGCTGCCAATCCTGCCCCTCTCTCAACCATGTCTCTGTGGCAGCAATGACATCATACTTCCATGTATTAATTTGTGCCCTCAACTCACCTGCCTTATTCCTCAGACTCCTTGCATTAAAATAAATACCATCCAACCTTGCCAAACTCCCTCGGGCCTTAACTGGCCTATAATTTCTATGCCTTCCAGTCTCACTTGCTCTCTCTTCTAATTTTGGCTGTGCATCTCCCCCTGCTGAACCTCCTCTCAGGATCCCATCCCCCTGCCAAGTTAGTTTAAATCCTCCCCAACAGCACTAAGCAAACCTCCCCGCAAGGATGTTGGTCCCATTCCGGTTCAGGTGCAACCCGCCCACCTTGTACAGGTCCCACCGCCCCCAGAAACGGTCCCAATGTCCCAGAAATCTAACGCCCTCCCCCCTGCACCATCTCTCCAGATTCTGCAGGTTGGCCTGGACACTGGTTGCCTCGGTGGCTGGCAGCTTGGTCCAGTGCAGCCACTCAGGCTGGTGGAGTTGGTGGGTTCTTCCGCGCCCTGGATTCTCTTGGAGTTTTTGAGCGGATTTGCCAGGCTTGCGCGGGAGGCGAGGCCAGTGTTGGAGCGCGGAGCAGACAGGGGGGAACCAACTCTCAATGGATTTTGCTTTTGGGTTTGGGCTCTCAACTGTTCGATTTTTTTATTTTTGCCTTCTTTAGATAACTTTTTTACTTAATGTGTTTGGTGTCAGTGGAATAAAGAGTTACTGAACTGGAATGTTCTTGCGTTCAGTGTGCTTTTCCCTGGGTTCCAAATGGCAACTTGTTGTTGCTGCTTGCAGTGTTAGTACCCTGCACCAGGGCAAACAGAGTCAGCCACAAAAACTGAATGATAGCGAGCATGCAAAAACATCGCCTTTTAGATTAGTGAGGCTACCAATCTCTCGCTGTGAGATGAAGTTTGGAATTGAGTCATTCTGAGCTGTGTTGTTTGCTGTAGCTCTGCTGCCTTTGTTGTCTCACCAAGCTGTCAAATCGGGATTATTCAATCACCAATCTCTGAACCAGCGGCAGGCTAAGATGTAATGTAGTCATCAAAATTTGAATATAAGAGGGTGACACCATTTTAAAAAAAAACTATTGAGTGGGGGGTGCGGTGGGGGGACAACTTTAAATTGGCTTAGAAACCTGAGCTGAATTTCTTGGATGTTGCATTGTTACGAGAGTAGGTACAGCTATAAACATCTTTCATTCCTTATGACTTCTTTCAAGTTGAATGGCTCCAGTCCAATAAAATGACAGCCAATATGATTGCCCTAGACACCAGCACCAGGATAGGCTGTGTGCTATCATGAAGGCATATGTGATTATCAGAACTGACATTTCCACATGCACATTATTCCTAAGAAATAGCAACACGTGACTAAAACTATTAGAATTTTCAGTGTTCCTGGTTATTTCTATCATTCTGGGATTTCTTTTTGAAGTGCAGACTGATGCATTATGCAACAGCTACTGAAGTCCCGCTGGTTTCATACTGGATCACACTATTAGGTACAAGTGATGCCATTCGCATTTTAAAATAGTCACTGCTGGAAAGAGATGTCATTTTCCTGCACCTTCTGGGATGTGGAAGAACATAACACAACTGGAAGATTGTGCAGTGGAAAAGGCAAACATGGAGTTTGCAGGGTAGCTGCTAATTCTGATGAGAAGTTAGTTTGGATGAATTTAGATATCGGAATAAAACTCAGCATATTCCTGACCTACAATTCAAATTAGAGTCTGCGCCTTTCAGTTGAAGTCACCTCAGTCGCGTTATCCTGGAATTCAATATTTTGAGCACTACACTTCCATTATGCTGCGCCCTCACTCCAGAGACTTGAGCACAAAAAAATCCAAGCTAACACTCCCCAGTGCCAGTGCTGAGGGAGTGCTGCACTGTCGGAGATGCCATCTTTCAGATGAAACGTTAAACCAACACCAGCTCCAGTACCAGTATAGGCTGTAGGGTATCATGAAGGCGTATGTGATCATCAGAACTGACATTTCCACACGCACATTATTCCTAAGAAATAGCAACACGTGACTAAAACTATTAGAATTTTCAGTGTTCCTGGTGGCTGATGTAAAAGATTCTACGAAAACCTTTGAAGAAGAACTGGGAAGTTCTGCCTAGGGAGGCCGGGGAAATGTTTACTCCCAACTAACATAATTAAAAAGAAACAGACAGACTGATCCTGATCACGTCACTGTTTTTGGGAGCATGCTGTACAAAAATTGGCTCCACTTTTCCTGCATTGCAACTGTGACTATACCTCAAACAAATACTTCATTGGCTGTAAAACACATTGGAACATTTAAAGGTCATGCAGGGCCCTATAAAAATCTGTAAAAAGTCCTTCATTTTCTCGTTTTTTTGTTTAAGAGGAGATCTGCCCACTTGTCAGTTACTAGACTAATAATTCCAAGGGCAGAGTTTTCTGTCTGGCCGGGGGGCAGGGGTGGGGGATGGGAGCAGGAGCGGGAGCGGGGACAGGGACAGGAGCGGGTGACTGCGATGGGGTCCGTGCTGCCATTTTACGCGGGTGGGCCAATTAAGGCCCACCCAGCGTATTTCCCAACTCCCGAGGATAGCGGGAGTGTGCGGGAGTGTGCGGATGACGGCGGGTGTGCAGAGACAGTCTTGGTGCTGCCCCATCGCTCGGAGTGGCACCTGAGCCAGGCTGCTGACTCAGCTGTCCTGTTGGCCTTGATGACCTTGGCAGTCGTCCTCTGGCCCGTGGAGCCTGTGCTGGCACATGGAACCACACGGTATTTCCTCCCATCGCAAGGAGGCGCAATCACGTGCAGCGTAGAGGGCAGCAGATGGTTCATTGCCACGACACCTTGAAGCTCCCCTTCCACTATCTCATCACCCTGACTAGGTCGTGTCCTGGAGTTCTGAGTCTGCGCCCAGGTGCAGCTCCTCCAGGTTGCCCCCAAATCAGTCATGTGGGACTCAGCGCAACACATGCTGCGGGGGAAAACTCATCTCCTCATGACCCACTCAGGCTGACCTCAGCGTGGGCACTATCTGCTGGCCCACCCAGCAAAGGAAAAATGTCCTCAATGATTCAATGCAGCCACGACACTGAGACTTGGGTAGGGGGAGGGGGCCGCAGGGGGTAAGGCTACCTGTTGGGTTAAATACCCAATGCCAACATTGTACTCACCCTGCCAGAGCGCAACAAACCATTGAAGCACTTGCGACACTGGATCCAGGTGCAGCTGTACCACATCGCGGGAGCTCACCACCTCCGCCACCTCCTCCCAGGCACGTTTCTTCATGTGGGGGGGCCTCCTCCTCTCATTCTGGGGGACCAATGCCTCCCGCTGTGCGGCCACCTCCTCGAGGGGGGCAACAAGGCAGTCAGCAGAAAAACAAGGGGCGCACTGGCCCCCCCATTGGCCTACCCTCCGGCCTGACCTGCTCACCCGAACCCCTCTGCTGTGGCCTAGCACTGGCCATTGTGAGCAGCCTACAGGAGGCTGCCAGGCCTTCCTTTAAACAGACTGCCAGGTCGCCATTGGACCCGGTGGTCTCTGCACGCCCGCCGCCGCTCGCACACTCCCACTATCCACCGGAGCCAGGAAATACGCTGGGCGGGCCTTAATTGGCCCGCTTGCATAAAATGGCGGCGCGGACCCGATTGTGGGTGGCGATTGGTTCTGCGCCCGCCCGTGCCCACTCCCACCGCCTTGCCCCGCCCACCCCACCCCCAGCCAAACAGAAAATTCTGTCGCCTGAATTTTTTTTAAGTATAGATCCAGTTTCCTTTTGAAAGTTACTACTGAATCTGCCCTTTCAGGCAGAACATTCCACATCCAGATAAAAACTCTTTTTCCTGAGCAAGTCATTCATGTCAGGACAACCTTGGCTTTAACACTTTAGTGACCTGACACGGGAGAGATCTGTTTCCACTTCGATAGTTTCTGCACCAAAGGCCTGAAGCCTGTAGCAATGTTGACAGTGGAAACCAAACCTTGGATGAAAGTGTAGAACTGTACAGTGGAGAAGGGCCATTCAACCCATCATATTTGTGCTGGGTTACTTTGGAGGGACTATCCAAATAGCCCCACCCCCCTGCTCTTTCCCCATAGCCCTGTGAATTTTTATCCTTCATGTAGTTATTCGGTTTCCTTCTGAAAGTTATTCTTAAATCTGCTTCCACCGCCCTTTCAGGCAGCGCATTCCAGATCACAACAACTCGCTGCATTGAAAAATAGCTCTCCTCGTCCCACCACTGGTTATTTTGACAATCATCTTCAATCTGTGTCCCCTGGTTACTCATACTCCTGCCTCTGGAAACAGTTTCTTGTTATTTAATCTATCAAAACCCCTCATGGTTTTGATTGAAGTGTCTGTTATTACAGTCTTTAATGCATCTTGTTGATGGATTTACATAGAGTGTCACAAAAGTGCTTGTGATACAAAGAAAGCTTAGTAATCTCGATGGAAATCATATAGCGATCAAGCAACACAGAAAGAGAAGACAGGGTATTTTGAAATGAACTCAAAAATATTTGCTGCATTATGACACAAAGGCAGTTTTCTCAGCAAACATATCCAGCTGGCTTTAGATAAAGGGCTTTGTATCTATATCATTGACTGAGTTAGAGTGTGTGGCCTTCCAATAGATATATGGGAGAGCGTGTGTCAGTGCCCTGAGATTACGCTGTATGAGATCATTCGTAAATGCAAAAGAACAGGACTTCAACTGGGGGACATCAAGACTGATTGACAGGATCTCCAGATGTATTCAGAAGTAGTTTTGATGTTATCAATCTGCACATCAGTGGGCCAACTCAGCCCTGATGATGTGTTCATCAGTAAGGAAAGAAAAACTTTCATTTATATAACATCTTTCATGACCTCAGGATGCCCCAAAGCACTTTACAGCCAATGAGGTAGTCACTGTTGTAATATAGCAAACATGGCAGAGAGTAGGCATAAATGGGTCTTTTTCTGGTTGGCAGGATATGACGAGTGGTGTTCCACAGGGATCAGTGCTGGGGCCTTAAATTTTTACAATTTATATAAATTATTTGGATGAAGGGACTGGAGGAATGGTTGCTAAATTTGCTGATGACAGAAAGGTAGGACAGTAAATTGTGAAGAGGACGTAAGGAGGCTACAAAGGGATATAGATAGGCTAAGTGAGTGGGCAAAGACCTGGCAAATGGAATATAATGTAGGCAAATGTGAAATTGTTCATTTTGGCAGGAAGAATGAAAAAGAAGCTTATTATCGAAATGGTGAGAGATTGCAGAGCTCTGAGATTCAGAGGGATCTGAGGGTCCTAGTGCATGAGCCACAAAAGGGTAGTCTGCAGGTACAGCGGGTAGTTAGGAAAGCCAGTAGGATGTTATCATTTATTGTGAGGGGAATTGATTATGCTTCAGTTGTACAGGGCATTGGTAAGACCACACCTGGAGTATTGTATACAGTACTGGCCACCTTATTTAAAGAAAGATGTAAATGCGTTGGAAACAGTTCAGAGAAGGTGTATTAGACTACTACCAGGAATGAGCAGGTTACCTTACGAAGAAAGGCCGGACAAGTTAGACTTGTATCCACTGGAATTTAGAAGCGTAAGAGGCAACTTAATTGAAACCTTTAAGATCCTGAGGGGCCTTGACAGGGTGGATGTGGAGAGGATGTTTCCCCTTGTGGGAGAATCTAGAACTAGAGGTCACTGTTTAAAAATAAGGGGTCACTCACTTATGACCGAGATGAGGAGAAATTTTTTCTCAGAGGGTTGTGAGTCTTTGGAACTCTCTTCCTCAAAAGGCATTGGAAGCAGAGTCTTTGAATAATTTTAAGGCAGAGCTAGATAGATCCTTGATTAACAAGGCTTGAAAGGTTATCGGGTGAGGTTGGCGGGAGTGTGGAGTTGAGGTTACAATGAGATCAGCCATGATCTTATTGAATGGCGGAGCAGGCTTGAGGGGCTGAGTGGCCTCCCCCCTAATTCATATGTTTGTATGTTTGTAATTTGTGTACAGCAAGCTCCCACATACGGTGATGTGACAATGACCAGATAATCTATTTTTAGACATTGTGGGATTAATATTGGTCAGAACACTGGGAAGAACTCCCCTGATCTTCTTCAGCAGTGCCTGTGGGATCTTTTGCACCCACCTGAGAGAGCAGTTTAACATCTCATCCTGCAGCAACATGCTGCATTGAAGGAAAAAGCAGCAGGATCGGAAGGGTTTCTTTCATATTCCCCTGAAAGAGAATTACAAAAAATAAGACAGCTTTCCCCTGTAAATCTGAGCAATCTTGCTAACCATCAGAGAGATGACAAAGGCTCTTTATACCAGGAGAGAGGAGTTCAAAGCGTTCTCTCTGAGCAGAAAGAAGCAGGGGGAGCACACACACGTGGCTTTGTCAGGATAGAGGGAAATCTTCATGGTGCAGGGAGGTATCAACAGCACATACGTGGCTAAGATGTACCAAATGGCAGAGGTTACCAATTGCTGAATGTACAGTTGGTAATGCTCAGCACATCATGTTGATGAATGCTGGCTATCCCGACAAAGGTCATGGTGCTATCATGCTGTGCCAGGCCACTGTTCCCTCAGTCTTTCACATCAAACCAGAAGGTGGCTGCCTGGTGACTAGGGCCACCAACTGACCACATGGCTTCTGGCTCTGGTGCTCAACCCACCCACAGGTGGGCACCATGCATATGACAAGTGCCATGCTGACACACTAAACATCATCGAGCGGGTTAGTGGGGAGCTGAAACAATGCTTCTGCTGCCTGGACTGTGCTGGGGAAGCCCTGCAGTACTTGCAGGACACATGCCATGATTCATCATGGTGTGTCGTGTCCTGCATAACCTCGCCATGGTGAGGGCACAACAAGCAGTGCAGAAGGAGGAGGAAGGGAAGAGGCAACCAACACATCCCCAAATTCCGACCAGGCATGACCACGGCATTCGATGATGATTCCACTGAACACAACCCAAAATCCCCCTTGTACAATAATCACACATCTTCCCCTACCCCGTCACTGACCATCACAACATCGTCATGAATAAAAACCACGACAAAACAACCATTCCAAACTAGCTTCATCCAATTGCTGGCATTGATCCTGATGACTATCTGCTCACAGTGCCTCCTCAGTGTCTGCCTATGGGTTCCCCTCTTTCCTGCTCTCTCAGCAAGGCACACTTTCAGCCCTGTTGCACCAAATTCACTCTTCCCCTTGCTTGGAATGCCTTCTGCAACCAGCTCCAGCATCTGCTGCATCTGGAATTCACCTCCCCTTAAGAGCTGCAGACTGGCTTTTGTTGGCCTTGCTTGAACTTAGGCCTCCTATTGAGGCAGCGACCGCTCAGTGGTGTGTTTAGCACTGGGCTACACATTAGTATTTAAATTTGCAGGCAGCATAAGTTTTCCGTGCCAGTTCCATTGCAACACATGGGCCCAAGATAATTGTGCATTGCGATCCCTTTAGCCATTTACCGATCTTAACCAACCTGTTCCACACAAGCATATTCTAGCCCAATTCCCATCTGTGCCCCGCCCAGTAAAGTCTTCACTCCAAAGTGCAGATCCCGACCTTGACCTGTTGCAGTTCAGTTTAAGACTTTGTACATCTACTTTGATTAGCGCATAGTTTATTCGATTTAAGGATTTTTCTTTCACCATCTGTCAGATCTTCGTCCTCACACTCCTCCAGTACCACAAATATCACAGTGATAAGTGATGAAGGGATTTGTACCAAAGGGAATTGGTTTCATTTCTATAAAAAGACTATTCCAAGCAGTGACTGCAAGAGCAGAGAAATGTTGCGAGGGAGATTTGTGGCCAGACAGAGTGAGACAGGCTGCAAACCCATTTAAACACAATAAGGAGGGGGACATTTAAAAGTGAGAGGTCAAAATAGGTGACTTTTTGAGTGTGTTGAAAGAGAATCAGTCTCTCATTCCAAGCGAGTGAGAATTGATAGATCTGCTGTGGGGATAAATGGCCTCAATATTCCTTTCTGATGAAGATCTGTAAGGATGTCAGTCATAGCTCAGCAGGTAACACTCTCACCTCTGAGTCAGAAGGCTGTTGGTTTCAGTTCTATTCCAGACACTCGAGCACAAAAATCCAGTCAGGCACTCTGGTGCAGTCCTGAGGGAGCACTGTCCTGTCAGAGGTGTAGTTGTTTGAATGTGGCCTGTTCTGCGCTCTCAGGTGGAGGTGAAAGTAGAATCATTGAAAATTTACAGCACAGGAGGCCATTCAGACCATCATGATTGTGCTCTTCCCAGATCTTGGTTCATAGTCCTGAAGGTTATGGCATCTCAAATGCCTATCCAAAGTATTTTTAAATGCAATGAGGGTTTCTGCCACTACCATCCTATCAGGCAGTGAGTTCCAGGATCCCACCATCCTCTGGGTGAAAGAATTACTCTGCAATTTCTCTCTAATACTTCTACCAATTACTTTAAATCTATACCCCCTGGTTATTGACCTCTCTGGGAATGAAACAAGTCCTTCCCATCCACTCTATTGAGGTGCCTCATAATTTTATACACCCCAATTAAATCTCCCCTCAGCCTCCTCTACTCCAAACAACTCCGGCCTATCCAATCTTTCCTCATCTTGAAAATCCTCCGTTCTTGACAACATCCCCATAAATCTCCTTTGTACCCTCTCTCGTCCAATCACATCCTTTGAGGAATGTAATGGCCAGAACTGTACACAGTACTCCAGCTGTGACCTAACTAGTGTTTTATACAGCTCCAACATAACCTCCCTGATCTTATTTGCTATACCTTAATGAATAAAATAAAGTATCCCATCTGCCTTTTTTAACTCCTTTCGATCTGCCCTGTACCTTCAGGGATCTGTGGACATCTACTCCAAGGCCCTTCTGTTCCTCTACACTCCTCAGTATCCTTCCATTTATTGCTATTTCCTTACCTTGCCTGTCTTCTCCAAGTGCACTATCTCACACTTGTTGAAATTGAATTCCATTTGTCACTTTCCTGCCCACCTGACCAGCCCAATGATATCTTCCTGCAGTCTACAGCTTTCTTCCTTATCAACCACACGACCAATTTTTGTATCAGCTGCAAATTTCATAATCGTGGGCTCTGTAATGAAGTCCAAATCATTGATACATACCACAGACAGGAAGGGGCCCAGTACTGAGCTTGTGGAACCCGACAGGAAACAGCCATCGATCATTACCCTTTGCTTCCTGTCACAGAGCCAATTTTGGATCCAACTTGTCATTTGCCCTTGGATCCTACGGGCTGTTCTTTACTGCCCAGCCTGCCATGTGGGACATTGTCAAAAGCCTTGATGAAATCCATGCAGACCACATCGAATGCACTACCCTCATCAAACCCACCTTGTTACCTGCATAAAAAATTCAATCAAGTTAGTCAGGCATGACCTTCCCTTAACAAATCCATGCTGATTATCCTTTATTGATCAATGCCTTTTGAGAGGGATTCTGTGTTGTTGGATTTGTAGGTTTTTTTGGGGCTTGTGCAGAGGCCAAGGACCTAAACCCCGGGCAGGCCCGGGCTCCAGCACCAGGCAGAGACCAGAGTGGGGGCCGACAGCGAGAGCGTCTCCTGTACACGGTGATTCTGTGGCACATTGCCATGGAGACAAAGGTTGGCGTTGACACAAGCACGTGAAAGGTAGGGAATCAGACCGCACATGTGCAAAAGATGGTGTGAAAACATGACTATGGGAGCAGGGTACAGCGCAAAAATGAGCCCACGTGACAGGTTAGTCGAGAGCTGAAGAGGCAGTAGAAGGTTGCTAGCTCTGTGCAGCTGGATCTCAGAGAAGCCCCAAGAGCCATTGACAGTTCAGTGCAGCTGGGACTTGGGTCTCAGAGAAGCCCGGGAGCAGTGGGGTACTGCTCAGAGCAGCTCAAGAGCTGGGATCATGCAGGTGATTGGATACAGGGGTGTAGCCTTGTGAATCCAGTGGGGCGCAGACTCAGCAGATGAGATTGAGCAGCTGGGAGGCAAGTAGTCATTGGTGCAGTCTGAGTTGGAGCAGATGCTGCGGGGAATCAGGTGCTATATCCATGAAAGAGAGGAGCTGAAATCCCTCCTGACGAAGGCAGAGTTTTAAAGATTTATTTTGGCTCACAGTGATCACTAATGCCTGGGTGGGTTGCTGAGAAAATCGTAGGATCTGTTTTGGTCATGTCTGCTATTTAATGTACAGCTTGTGATGTGTTTGACAACAGCTTGCCGGTTAATTCATGTTTGCCTCATGTTAATTCTGAATGTTAGAGTATAAGATGAATAGCATTGACTGTTTGTTTTGTTGACTCTTGTGTATTAAATTTCTTCTGGTTATTTGAAACCATGCAATCTTGTGGATTTAGTCTATTAGTAAACACCTGGAATTTCAAATTACATCTACTTTACATCAAAGGTTAGTGGTCCCTAGCCAGATCTTAACAAAATTTGAGGGTCTCACCAGGACCATAATAAGATTGGGAGCCTGGTCTGGGATTGAAACACTTTCTAAATACCAATTTAAACTGTCTCTCAGAAGTGTTTCCAGTAAATTGCCCAGACAGGCTGTCTGCCCTGTAAAACTTGGTGCATCGATATCCACATCTTCTAACTTTGTACACAAATTAGCCCTCATATTTCTATAGTTATTCTCTTGCTCTTTATATATCTATAAAATATCTTTGGGTTTTCTTTGATTTACTTGCTAATATTTTTTGTTCGCTTTGTTTTCCCTTTCCTAATTTCCTTTATTTATTTCACCCCTGCGCTTTCTCTACTCCTCTGGGCTTTCTATTCCACTGAGCCCTTGGGATCTGTTGTAAACTTTCCTTTTTCACCTTATTTTATTCTGTATGCTGTTTGACACCCATGGGTTTTGGATTTGGGACTCGCATCCTTTTCTCTTGGGCAGCATCTTTATTCTTCCCACTCTATTTTCCCCCTGAATGCCTCTGGCTGCTCTGACACTGATTTATCTTCAAGCTGCTTCCAATCCACTTTTGCCAAATCACATCTCAGCTCAGTAAAATTGGCCTTTCTCCAATTTAAAACACTTACACTTGGGTTATCTTTCTCCTTTTACAATAACAACTCCGAATCAAAATGAATGATGATCATTGGAAGTAAAATACTCTTCCACTGATACCCCTTCCACCTGCCCAGATTCATTCCCTAAAACTCACCCCAGAACTGCCCCTTGTCTTGTTGGGCTTGCTATGTACTGGCTAAGAAAATTCCCCAAAATGCGTTTTAAGAATTCTGCACCTTTCACATTGATTTTATTCCGGTTAACTTGAGGATAGTTGAAATCCCTACCATTACTGCCCTATTGTTTCTGCATTTCTCAGTAATTTGCCTACATATTTGCTCTTCTATCTCCCTCTGACAATTTGAGGGTTCTTTTTTTGTTTTCAGTTCAGCCCATATGGACTCATTTGATGCTTCTTTGAGCATACCATCCCTTCTCACAACTGTCATTATTTCTTTAGGGGAGGCAGATTAATAATCCAGAGACCGAGGGTAATGCTCTGGGGTCCCGGGTTCGAATCCCACCACGGCAGATGGTGGAATTTGAATTCAATAAAAATCTGGTATGAAAAGTCTAATGATGACCATAAAACCATTGTTAAATGTTGTAAAAACCCATCTGGTTCACTAATGTCCTTTAGGGAAGGAAATCTGCCGTCCTTACCTGGATCTGGCCTACATGTGATTCCAGATCCACAGCAATGTGTATGACTCTTAAATGCCCTCTGAAATGGTCCAGCAAACCATTCAGTTCTCAAGGGCAATCAGGGATGGGCAATAAATGCTGGCCTAAGGAGTGATGCCCCCATCCCATGAACAAATAGAAAAAATATTGAACCACCCCACAATCCCCCCCCCCTTCTCCATTTTTATCCCCCTCTCTATCCTGTTTGGAAACCCTGTAACCAGGGTTGTTGAGCTACCATTCTGGCCCTTCTTTAAGCCATGTTTCCGTACTAGCTACAATATCATTTTTATAAGTGTCTATCCATGCCCTCGGGCAGAATTTCCTGCCCGACCCAATCTCCGGGGGGTGGGAAGCTGATCTCCGCCAGAGAAGGGGGCCCCACCGCCATTTTAAGTGGGTGGGCCAATCAAGGCCTGCCCAGCGTGACGTCCGGCGGGAAGCACTATGCGCTCTCTGTGTGAGCGGGGGGGATTCCCCAAAAGCGACAGTGCGCTCTTTCGCGCATGCGCATGAAAAAGCGCTCATTTCCCTGAGGCTAAGTGCTGCCTCAGGGAGATCGCTGACACTTTTAAAAAGACTAAAAATAGAAAAAAAAAATTCCCTAACATGTCCCCCTCATGTGACAATGTCACATGAGATGGGACATGTTCATAATTTACATAATAACTTTATTAAAATTTTTAAAACCCTGCATGAAACCTCAACCCACCGCTGGATGAGGTTTCATGTTTTCTCTATTTGCCACCAGGGCTCCTTAAGGTTGGATGGGCAGGTCCTTTAATTGTATAAATGATCCTGTCAATGGCCTCAATTGGGCATTGACAGGTTGGCGGGCGCGCATCTGATTTTGCTGCGCCCCCGCCTACCTGAAAATTTAAATGGGGCGCGGTGATGTTGGGGGTTCCACCCAACGTCACCTGCATCATTTTACGCATCGGCGAGTGGGCCTCGCCCCCTGCTCGCCAACGGCAAAATTCTGCCCCTCAGTTCAACTACCTTATTCACTAGACTCCTTGCATTGAAGTATATACCATTAATGTGGTAATTATAGTTGTATTTAACATGTAATATACCTTTAAGAATAATGCTTGTTAAGGAAGATCACATGACCTTTAGTACCCAATAGGAGAGCAGTGTGGGCTACCTCAGTTGTTAGTAGCGTAAAGATAGAGTTTGAGTTGTAAGTACATATGTAATAGCTGCTGACTCCTTTGTAAATAAACTTAAAGTTTCCACTTAAGAAGTGTCTGCTGATCAACTCTATCTACAGTAACAACTCGGCCACCCTTACAACAAACTGGCGACAAGAATAATACAGGATTGAACACAACAATTAAGCACTGTCTAACTCCTTTGTTATCTATTTCCTAGCCTTCCTTTTCTCTTTTTCCACTTACACTTACCACACTTACCAATATGCCTTCCACTCCCAGCTTTGCTTTCCCCCCCACTTCAGAGTCTGTGTTCAGGTTCCCAACACCCCCATCAAGTTATTTTCAACCCTTCCCAAATGCACCAGCAAACCAGCCTGCAGGGGCATAAGTCCTGGCTAGTGCAATCTGTCTGGCTTTTACAGGTCCCAGCGCTCCCAAATCCAGTCCCAATTCCCCTGGGATCTAAAGCCAACTTGCACCATCTCTCCAGCCGTGCATTGATCTGCAAGGTCCTCCTATTTCTATACTCATAAGTGTACGGCACCAGGGGTAATCCAGAGATTACTACCTTTGAGGTCCTACTTATTTTTTTCTATCTTCTCAACATATTCCTGCAGGGTATCATCCCTGTTTCTACCCACGTTGTTAGCACCAATGTGGACCATGGACACTGGCTGTTCTCCCTCCCTCCTCAGGGTGCTCTGCAGCCAGTGACATCCGTGACTCTGGCACCAGGGAGGCAACATACCATTCTGAATTGAAGTCTGCGGACACAGAACTACCTGCCTGTTCCCCTAACTATTGTTTTTCTGACCTTCCTCGTTCCCCACTGTACAGCTGAGTTATCTATGGTACTCTGGACTTGGCCCTGACTGTACTTCCCAGAGGAACTGTCACTCTTACAGTATTCAGAACTGAATATCGGGTGGAGACGGAGATGCACTCAGTGGATTCCTGCAATGAACCATCCTAGAGTTCCCACATGGCACAGGATGTGCATTTGACGGGATGAGATGTCAGCCATGCTTCTATTTATTCAATTATTAATGAAATTTCTTAGAATTATCCACTGCCCTTAAAGAGAAAAATAACAATGGTAATACTCACCAGCCAATCACCATTCTGCTGTTCTGTGATGTCACTCTCTACCTTTCTTGGGGAAAAATTTTCCCCTATTGGGGGGGAAAGTCGGGAGCTGGCGCGCCTCCGATCGGTGCCCCCGATTGGGGGCGTGCCACCATTTTACATGGGCGGGCCAATTAAGGCCCACCTAGCATGATGTCTGCTAGGAAGCGGGCAGGGGGCAATTCCCTCAGCCGGGAGTGCGCTCTTTCACACATACGCACGAAGGAGCGCACAGATCTCCCTGAGGCTAAGTGCTGCCTCAGGGAGATTGGCCCCAAATTTTAAAATGTTAAATAAACAATATCAAAATTCCCCTGACATGTCTCCTCATCTGACACTGTCACATGAGTTGGGACACGTCTATCACTTTTACTGAAACCTTTATTAAATATTTAAAAACCCTCATGAAACCTCATCCCGCCCGTGGCTTTTTCTAAAGCCCGCCAGGGCTCCCGGCCTGCCCACCACCCCTAAGGTTGGACGGGCAGGTCCATTAATGATGTTAAGTACTTTTTAAATGGCCTCAATTGGCCGTTGACAGGTTGGCGGGCGCACAGCTGATTCGGCTGCGCCCCCACCGACCTGAAAATGGAAATGGGGCGGGGTGACATTGGGAGTTCCACCCGACATCATCCCGTATCATTTTACGCGTCAGCATGCGGGCCCTGCCCCCACTCGCCGACCAGAAGATCCTCCCCCGTGTTTTTTTTCTCCCATGGAGTTGACCTCTCTCCCATGCTGCTGTTTCAAAGGAGAGCAGAGAAGTTCACCTGGTTCTCCTGTATTTACTCTTCAACCAGCATCATTAAAATCAGATTATATGGTCATCATCACATTGCTGTTTATGGGATCTTGCTGTGCACAAATTGGCTTCCAAGCTTCCTAGATTATAACAAATGACCCCTCTTCAAAAAGTATTTCATTGGGTGTAAAGCACTTTGTAACATCCTGAGGTCATGAAAAATGCTATAAAAATCAAGTATTTTTTATTTGTTGTTTAATTCATATTATTGAATGATTCAAAATTGCTAAATTATCTTTGAATGCTAACTAAATTATGTCTAATAATGTGCAAAAATAAAGCTACTAGTTTTCAGACGACTGGTTTTGGTGAAAGAATGGGGGATGAAACTAGACGGCTAGCTCTTTCAGAGTCTGTCAGGTATTAAATGTCCACTGAGGCTTTTATGTATTTTTCTCATTAGTTTCATTTCTCATTTAACAAAGAACAATTTCCTGTTCCTGCCAACCACCTGCGCTTTAATAGGCCTCAGCAGCATCAGTTCCACTGTGCGCTTGTGTCAAATTCAGCACAGCAGGTCATTATGTAAAGGGGCACCTGGCATTTGCCAATTGAAAAGCGTAACTTGGAACAAAACAGATAAAATTTACCTGGCAAATTATCACACCACTCATCCAAGGCAGAGCACATAATCCAGGCTGATGCTCTCAGGGATGCACTGAGGGAGTGCTATATTGTTGGAGGTACCATCTTTCAGATGAGCTGTTAAAACAAGGCATGTCTGCATGTTCAAGGAAACATATGATGCTTTCTGAATTAAAGATGGCTAATACTCCTGATGTCTTAGCCAACCCTCAAAGAATGCCTCCAAAAATAGGCGACACAGTGATTCTTTTCATTGCTGTTTATGGGAACTTGCTGTGCACAAATCAGCTGCCACATTTCCCTACATTACAACACTGACTATTCTTCCAAAGGAGCTCATTGGCTGTAAAAAACTTTGAGACATGCTGAGGTCATGAAAGGTGCTTCAAAAGTGCAAGTCTTCTTTCTTTCCAATAACTCCAGGTGAGACATAACCCCAAATCAATATACTCAGCATTACAGAGAAACTAGGTGGAAACAAGTATTTTCAGTATAATATTTCCCTCAACCAATGTCAGCCAAATGGATTACCTGCCCATGTATCTTGCTATTTGTCGGGTCTTGCTGTGTGCAAATTGGCTCCAGATGGGAATAGGGGATCGGGGATGGAGGTGGGAATTTCAGTTTAGTGGGGACCAAAACATAGGCTGCATGGTGCATGAGGCGGCATGAGGGGGTGTGGGGGTGGAGTGGGGTGCGGGATGTTGGAGGGAAGGCAAGCACAGGAAGGAGATCACAGATAGGGCCAGAAGGGAAATCTGTGCAAAGACACATTTTGAGGGTGACCCAAGCAGTAAATTGAGATACTCAGTTAACTTCCTCAAATGTTTCTAAAGTTGTATCCTCTATGCAAAGTGGTCCTTGCATGGACATCCTTTGTCCCAGACAGTTGTGTTATTACTATACAACTTGCTCACAGATACCAGTTTATAACCGGTGGCTTCAGTATAATTACAGGCCAGAGGCAAAAATCAGGTCAGTAAGCAAGGAACACTGATGTTACTTTAATGCTAATTCTGGCCTCTAGAACATCCTTCACTTCCTTTGCCCACCATTGGTGGCCATGCCATCAGCTATCTAGGTGTAAGGCTCTGAATTCTCTCCTTAAACCTTTCTGCTTCTCCAACTCTACCTCTTCCTTTAAGAAGTTACTTGAAGCCCATCTCTTTGTCCAAGTTTTGGTCACCTGACCTAACGTCTCCTTATGTGACTCATGTCAAATTGTGTTTGGTAGTTGCTCCCGTGGAGCACCTTGGGACATTTTGCTTCATTAAAGATGCTATATAAATGCAGGGCCTGAATTTCACGCTTGCCGTACGCGCCAAGTCTGCGGGCCCGGAAGCGGATGTGGAATGCGCTTCCGTCCGCAATTTGGCCCCCGAACGCAATTTCATGCTGGCTGACCAATTAACGGCCAGCCAGCATGGAACGCGCATTGAGAAAGCCTCAGCGCTGCCGAGGGGGGGGTGGGAAGAGGGTGGGCGCCGACAAAAGTGAGGGTGCGGGTGGGCGCTTCTAGCGAGCTCCCTGACGGTGGACAGCTGCTGCGGGAGCTGCAGACCTGTACAGATTAAATGGGAAGGAAAAAACGCAGCAACCTGTGTCTATGCAGCACTTCCAAGCACCTGACAGCAGAACTCAAAAAAACATCATCTCCGGGCGTCTTTTTTTTATTATATTTCACCCCGGATATTTCATCCCGCCCTTGGATGAGGTTTCGTTAAAAATGGGCTGCCCGCCTGCCCGCTTTGCCCTGGCGACGAGCGCATAATCAGACAGGCAATGTAAAATCACGAACAGCAGGATCTTTAATGGCCTTCATTGGTCCTTTAATGGTCGGCGGGCGTGGCTCTGACCCCTGAGCGTGCCCGGCGACCTCAATATCGCTCACATGCACGATGACATCGGGGCGCATGCCAGACATCACTTCGCGCAATTTCACGTGCGTTCGATTTGGGCACACGCGGTCAGCGTAAGATTGTGGCCCACGTTGTTGTTGTGGGACAGGATAGATTATCCTTTCATCGCTAATTCTGAGACTGATAGATTTCTATTATGCAAAGATCCTAAGTAATATGGAGCTCGGTCACAGATTAGCCTTGACCTCACTGAATGGTGGATCAGGTCCGAGGAACTAAATGACCTCCTCTTGTTCTTATGTTTAATAAACATCTAGCTGTTTTCAGTAAAATGATTCCTGGCAAAATTAATCACACAAAGGCAGAGATGTTATTGAGACGTTTCCTGTACCTAGATGGGAAAGTGATGCTGTGCAGTAATGGTATAGCAACACAATCAGCTTAGCTGTAAAACGCGTACTACAGCGGGGGAAAACACAGAACAGTAATTAAATCACATCATTTACACAGCTCCGATTCAAACCCATAAGCCCTCATGGCTGCAATTCCCATTACAATCTTGGCCCTGCAATTTTTCCTTGCACAGATGGCCAATAAAAGCAGTTGCACTCACCAAGATCAAATAAAGCTAAAGGTGGGGATCACCTGTGATGTTGCTCGGAATGAACGACAGGATACTAAATAATTTAAATCGATGGGAAATGGGAGCTCATGTGATTAGTTCCATGGGGCTGTACGATGAGCTTTCAAGGGGCTGGTCAACCCCTTTGTGTAATGGCCCAGAATTTGGTGTGGTCATAAAAGGCGAGGCTCTCAGTACTCGCCATTATCACAGTCAAATTGGTCGTAATTTTTGGCTCCTGCATATGCGCAGTTAAAAGTAGAAATACTAAAGTTGCTTTCATTAATGCCTTACTCCTCCACAGAGTGCCCTATTGCAGTCTTCATCAATGGAATCATCAGAGGTCACTGTCAAAGTCTGATTTTAAATTGATTGTCCACCATCATCACACCAAAAATTGATGAAAGCTTAAACCGTGTTCAATCAGGAGTAACTGAGTGTTTAGCAGCATAGTAAGTAACAATTATTTCTGAATAGACTCTCTGGTCCCGATGTCCTATCTGCTCCCTCAGGCGGATGTAAAAGAACTCATGGGGCTATGTGAGGAAGAGCAGGGGCATTCTCCCTGATCTCCTGGCCAATATTTATCTCTGAACCGACTTCTCTAAAAACAGATTATTATCATTGCAAAACAAAAACAGAATTACCTGGAAAAACTCAGCAAGTCTGGCAGCATCGGCGGAGAAGAAATCAGTCAACGTTTCAAGCCTTCATGGCCCTTCAGCAGAACTGCAGCATAGTTTCAACAAGGGAGAAATATAAATTAGTTTAAGGTGGGTGGCGGGGCGGGGGTGGGGGGGGGGTGGAAGAGACACATTGAGGGTGTGGTGTGAGCAGATAATAATCAAAAGATGTCACAGACAAAAGGGTCAAAGAGGTGTTGAAGGTGGTGGTCTTTGTCTGAGAAAAGTGCTAATTAAGAATGGAAAACAGGATATTCAAAGTACAGCTCTAGTGGGGGTGGGGTGGAAAGACTAAAGGTTTTAGTTTTAGATTTAAAAATAATGGAAATAGGTGGGGAAAGAAGAATCTATATAAATTATTGAAAAAAAAGCGGGTGGGGGGGGAAAAAGAAACGGGGTGGGGATGGGGGGAGGGGGAGTTTAAGATCTAAAGTTGTTGAATTCAATATTCAGCCCAGAGGGCTGTAAAGTGCCTAGTCGGAAGATGAGGTGCTGTTCCTCCAGTTTGCGTTGGGCTTCACTGGAACAATGCAGCAAGCCAAGGACAGACATGTTGGCAAGAGAACAGGGTGGAGTGTTAAAATGGCAAGCGACAGGGAGGTTTGGGTCTTTCTTGCGGACAGACCGCAGGTGTTCCCCAAAACGGTCGCCCAGTTTGCGTTTGGTCTCTCCAATGTAGAGGAGACCGCATTGGGAGCAACGAATGCAGTAGACTAAGTTAGGGGAAATGCAAGTGAAGTGCTGCTTCACTTGAAAGGAGTGTTTGGGCCCTTGGACGGTGAGGAGAGAGGAAGTGAAGGGGCAGGTGTTGCATCTTCTGCGTGGGCATGGGGAGGTGCCATAAGTGGGGGTTGAGGAGTAGGGGGTGATGGAGGAGTGGACCAGGGTGTCCCGGAGGGAACGATCCCTACGGAATGCCGTCAAGGGGGGTGAAGGGAAGATGTGTTTGGTGGTGGCATCATGCTGGAGTTGGCGGAAATGGCGGAGGATGATCCTTTGAATGCGGAGGCTGGTGGGGTGATAAGTGAGGACAAGGGGGACCCTATCATGTTTCTGGGAAGGAGGAGAAGGCGTGAGGGAGGATGCGCGGGATATGGGCCGGACACGGTTGAGGGCCCTGTCAACGACCGTGGATGGAAAACCTCGGTTAAGGAAGAAGGAGGACATGTCAGAGGAGCTGTTTTTGAAGGTAGCGTCATCAGAACAGATGCGACGGAGGCGAAGGAACTGAGAGAATGGGATGGAGTCTTTACAGGAAGCGGGGTGTGAGGAGCTGTAGTGCTTCCCTTTCAAGATTTCAATCTGAATCTTTCAGCCCTATCCTTGATGATCTACATTGATGCCCTCAATATAAATCCTTAGCCTAACCTCTTCCTAACCTTTGTTCCTCCAACTCCTGACTTTTATGCATCCTTCCTCCTGTGATCCACCGTTCGCAGTTGTGCCGTCAGCTGTGTAAGCTCTGGAATTCTCTCCCTAAACTTCCCTGCTTTTCCACCTCGATCCTCTTTTACAACGTTTCTTACAACATACTTCTGTGATCAAGCTTTTGCTCACCCTTCTTAACCTCTCTTGATATGGCTCGGTGTCAATTTTTGTCTAATTAGGACTCTACAAAATATCTTTGGAACATTTTCCAGCATCAAAGGTGCGATATAAATGCAAGTTGGTGTTGTACATTGATATGCCATGATAAACATTCTGAATTGGAGTCAATTATAATTCTTTTGTTCAGAAATGTTTGAGGAAAACAATCAGCGTGTTTCAGTCGTTAAAGATTTCTTCACATATTTAAATGTACTGCAATTATTCAAATTAATTAGTTCCCACTTGTGTCATTTTGTTTTAGAATGATTTTATGCTGCTTTTACAGTGGTCCTTAAGAAACTCAATCCTGACTTAAATGACCATTTGTGCAGTTTCATGGGACAGATTGGGAAATATGTCATCCAAGCGCTGCTGGGCCAAGATTGTGAATACGTGAGTGGATCGATCGGAAGAAGTTTAAACGCCTACCAGAGTGAGAACAAGGAGAAGCCATGGTTCTCGCGGATGCACAACAAACTGTCTATAATTAATCATTATAAATCCATAGTCCCAGCTGAAATATTGGCCAGAATTTTCCAGCCCCGTTGGTGTCATGGCAGGCGCCGGGGCCGGGGGGGGGTGGGGGAGGGTGATCGATCCGGCGAGATGACCAAAAATTGGTTTCGCGCCTTCATGAAACCAGTTTGCGATCGTCCGCTCCACCCGTCAATGGCTGGGGCTGCATTTCCCATCGCCGCATGTCAGGAACCTCATTTCAATACTTTACAGTCTCATTATCAGCCCTGCTCGCCGGAACCATCCCCCACGCTGGATCACCCAGGCACATCGACCTGCACACAACTTCACTCAGGACTTCGCCATTTGTTTGCCTACTTTGCTCCAGGCAGCTCTCGCTGTCATCAGTGCCAGGGCCTCACAGGCAACACCACATCACTGTTAAGGGGGCTCACAGGTGGGTCTCTACTTACCAGACCAGCCTTAAGGCGAGTGTAGCTTTTCAATGGCCGGAGGGCTAGGGGAAGGGGAAGAAGTGGCCTCAGGCAAGGGAATAGTCTGCAGAGCAAGGGCTGTACTGGGGAAGGGGAGTATGCCAGGGTGTGTGTGGGGGCACATGTTCATCTGTGCAAGTGGCCTCAAGATGGTGAGGGTGAGTGTGAGAGAGTGAGTGGTGATGTCCCTTCAGCTGGCAGTGAGGAGTGAGTGTGAGTGTGTGAGTTTAGAGTGATAAGATAGTTGCCTTACCCTGGTGGCATGGATGAGATCATTCATCCTCTTTCCGCACTGGATGGCCGACCTCTTTTGTGCAGCATTGGCACTGACCATCACTGCCACCGCCTCCCAAGCCGGAGTGATGAGACTGATAGACCTCCTGCGGCCAGAGCAGGGGTAGAGGACATTGCAGTGGGCCTCCACAGTGTCCAAAAGACGTCCCAGGGATGCGTCACTGAATTGGGAGGCTGCGCTCTTCTTGTCTTGAGAAGTGTGACCACAAGACCATAAGACGTAGCAGCAGAAAGTAGGCCATTCGGCCCATCGAGTCTGCTCTGCCATTCAATCATGGCTGATAAGTTTCTCAACCCCATTCTCCCGCCTTCTCCCCATAACCTTTGATCCCCTTACCAATCAAGAACCTATCTATCTCCGTCTTAAATACACTCAATGACCTGGCCTCCACAGCCTTCTGTGGCAATGAATTCCATAGATTCACCACTCTCTGGCTAAAGAAGTTTCTCCTCATCTCTGTTCTAAAAGGTCTTCCCTTTACTCTGAGGCTGTGCCCTCGGGTCCTAGTCTCTCCTACTAATGGAAACATCTTCCCCACATCCACTCTATCCAGGCCTTTCAGTATTCTGTAAGTTTCAATCAGATACCCCCCATCATCCTTCTAAACTCCATCGAGTATAGACCCAGAGTCCTCAAACGTTCCTCATATGTTAAGCCTTTCATTCCTGGGATCATTCTCGTGAACCTCCTCTGGACCCTCTCCAGGGCCAGAACATCCTTCCTGAGATACGGGGCCCAAAATTGCTCACAATATTCTAAATGTGGTCTTACCAGAGCCTTATAAAGCCTCAGCAGCACACCCCTGCTTTTATATTCTAGTCCTCTCGAAATAAATGCCAACATTGCATTTGCCTTCCTAACTACTGACTCAACCTGCAAATTAAACTTAAGAGAATCCTGGACTAGGACTCCCAAGTCCCTTTGCACTCCAGATTTCTGAATTCTCTCCCCATTTAGAAAATAGTCTATGCCTCTATTCTTCCTACCAAATTGCATGACATCACACTTCCCCAAATTGTATTCCAACTGCCACTTCTTTACCCATTCTCCTAACCTGTCCAAATCCTTCTACAGCCTCCCCATCTCCTCAATACTACCTATCCCTCCACCTATCTTTGTATCATCTGCAAACTTAGCCAGGATGCCCTCAGTTCCTTCATCTAGATCATTAATGTATAAAGTGAAAAGTTGTGGTCCCAACACTGACCCCTGCGGAACTCCACTAGTCACTGGCCGCCATCCTGAAAAGGACCCCCTTATCCTCACTCTCTGCCTCCTGCCAGACAGCCAATCTTCTATCCATGCTAGTACCTTGCCTCTAACACCATGGGCTCTTATCTTACTGAGCAGCCTCCTGTGCGGCACCTTGTCAAAGGCCTTCTGGAAGTCCAAGTAGATAACATCCATTGGCTCTCCTTTGTCTAACCTACTCGTTAACTCCTCAAAGAATTCTAACAGATTTGTCAGGCATGACCTCCCCTTGATGAAACCATGCTGACTTTGTCCTATTTTATCATGCACTTCCAAGTATTCTGAAATCTCATCCTTAATAATGGACTCTAAAATCTTACCAACGACCGAGGTCAGGCTAATCGGCCTGTAATTTCCCGTCTTTTGCCTCACTCCCTTCTTAAACAGGGGGGTTACATTAGCGATTTTCCAGTCCTCTGGGACCCTCCCTGACTCCAGTGATTCCTGAAAGATCACCACTAACGCCTCCACTATCTCTTCAGCTATCTCCTTCAGAACTCTGGGGTGTAATCCATCTGGTCAAGGTGATTTATCCACCTTCAGACCTTTCAGTTTTCCTAGCACCTTCTCCTTGGTAATGGCCACCATACTCACCCCTGCCCCCCGACTCTCTTGAACTTTGGGGCTGTTACTCGTGTCTTCCACCGTGAAGACTGACGCAAAGTACCTATTCAGTTCCTGTGCGCGGCTGCAGTTTAAAGATGGTGTCCTGCGTGAGGAAAAGACGTATTGTGCAAATTGGAGGCTGCCCCCCAGCGAGACAGCGTGTTTCCTGTGGCTGTATAATGAATGAGGCGGGAATGGGATGATATGGCGCGAAAACCCTCCATTGCAGCCGACGGGTAAAACAACTTGTTTGCTGCCCATTACCGCACTTTGTGCAAATCTGGAATGATTCCAGCCATTGAGTCCAATTCTGGGCACTGTGGCTTAGGAAGGACATTAAGGTCTTAGCGAGGATGCAGAGAAGATTTGCTGGTTTGATTCCAGGGATGAGAGAGTTCAGTTACACAAAGAGACCGGGAAAGGTCATTCTCCTTAGAGCTGAGGTGGTAAAAGGGAGATTTGATCGAGATGTTTTAAATCATGAAGGATTTCGATAGAGTAAATAATGAAAAATGGTTTCTAGTGACAAAAGCATCAGTAACCAGAGGACACTTTAAGATAACAAGCAGGTTTAATGTAATAAGCAAAAAAAAAAGGCAGGAATGAGATGAGGAGAACATTTTTTTTTTTACATTGTTATGATCAGGAGAGTGCTACCTGAAAGGAAGCAGCAGAATAGTAAGAAAGGTTAGCTAAAAACAAAGGTGTTCGGGGATATGGGGAAAGAGCAGGGGAGTGGGATTAATTGCGTATCTCGACCAAATAGCTGACTCTGGCGCGATGAGCCACATTGCCTCCCTCTGAGCTGTATAATTCTATGATTCTAATTATAGGAAGCATGGAGGGACATAATGGTGCGTGACATGACAAGACTTGTATCTGCTTCAAAGGCTCATTGCTCAGTGTTTGATGTTTGTTGCCTGCAGAGATCAAGAAGTCTTTTTGGCTGTTGGCTGCTTATTTTCATGCAACAGCATTCGTATCAACCACAAAATCCAGTTTCTGAAGCATAGAAAGTAAATACTGAGAGATATATTTCTACTGATGTCAGTGCTGGCTTGAGGGTTTACACTTTCACCCGGAAATCGGAAATTCAAAACTCACTCAAGAAATTTGAGCACACAATCTAGATGCAGTACTGAGAGAATGCTGCCCTACCAAGGATGCTGTCTTTCAGATGAGATATTAAACCGAGGTCCTATATGCCCTCTCGGGAGGATGTAAAATATCCCATTGCAGTATTTCAAAGGGGAGCTATCCCAGGTGCCCTGGTCAATATCTATCCCTCAACCAACACCTAAAAAAACCCAAATGATCTGATCACTATTGCACTCTTGTTTATGGGATCTTGCTCTGTTTAAATAAGCTGCCTGTTTCTCTACATTACAACCATGACCGAATTTCAAGAGTACTTGATTGGTTGTAAAGTGCTTTCAAACATCCTGAGGTTATGAAAGTGGGTACAGCAATGCCAGCACTTTTTCTTAAACATTAACTTCATAATACACAAAGGCAATGGCACACCAAAGGCAATGGGCCCTGCAAATATTCCAGCAATAGTGCTGAAGACCTGAGCTCCAGAACTTGCCGTGCCCCTAGCCAAGCTGTTCCAGTGCAGCTACTACACTGGCATCTACCCAGCAATATGGAAAATTGCCCAGGTCTGTCCTGTACACAAAGCAGGACAAATCCAACCCAGCCAATTACTGCCCCATCAGTCTAGTCTATCATCAAAGAAGTGATGGAAGGGGTCATCAACAGTGCTATCAAGCAGTACTTCCCCAGCAATAACCTGCTCACCTATGCTCAGTTTGGGTTCTGCCAAGGCCACCCAGCTCCTGACACATCACAGCCTCGGTCCAAACATGGACAAAAGAACTGAACTAAAGAGGTGAGGTGAGAGTCACTGCCCTTGACATTAAGGCTGTATTTGACCGAGTGTGGCATCAAGGAGTCCTAGCAAAACAAGTCAATGGGAATCAGGGGGAAAATTCTCCACTGATTGGAGTCATACCTAGCACAAAGGAAGATGGTTGTAATTGTTGGAGGTGAATCATCTCAGTTCCAAGACATCACTGCAGGAATTCCTCAGGTTATTGCCCTTGGCAAAATCATCTTCAGCTGCTTCATCAATGACCCTCCTTCCATTATAAGGTCAGAAGTGGGGATGTTCGCTGATGATTGTACAATGTTTAGCACCATTCGCGACTCCTCAGATACTGAAGAAGTCCATGTCCAAATGCAGCAAGACCTGGACAATGTCCAGGCTTGGGCTGACAAGTGGCAAGTAACATTCACCATACAAGTGCCAGGAGTGAGTCAGCGAAGGCTGTCACTTATTTTGTTTAGCTGAAACAGGCACAATGTATGTACATGTTTTTTCTGTTACTGAACCCTATGTATCAATAAATGTAGCTTCCAGTACACGCGAATGTACCACACTGCAAGCCCAACTGACAATCTGAAATTGATGTCAGTGTAATGCTTAGCACACTGAGGATTATTTAGTAAATGTTGTCTAATCGCGGGATCACATCTAATGTTGGACACTGTGTTTTGAGTTTTGCAAGCACGGGCTGGTTGGATATGGTCTGTACCTTGTCCATTGCAAACAGTGGCTGGGACATGCTGTTTGATACGATCTGCCAGTCTTTGGGACGTACATGTGTGAGAGACTGAATGGTGATTTCCTGGGAGATGGCGCTGAGTGAGATGCCAGTGAATGTGTAATGGGATAAAAGCAAAAAACTGCGGAGGCTGGAAATCCAAAACAAAAACAAAAATAAACATACCTGGAAAAACTCAGCAGGTCTGACAGCATCTGCGGAGAGGAAGACAGTTAATGTTTCGAGTCCATTTGACTCTTCAACAGAACTAAGGAAAAATAGAAGAGAGGTGAAATATAATCTGGTTTAAGGGGGGTGGTGGGACAGGTAGAGCTGGATAGAGGGCCAGTGATAGGTGGAGATAACCAAAAGATGTCACAGACAAAAGGACAAAGAGGTGTTGAAGGTGGTGATATTATCTAAGAAATATGCTAATTGGTGACATTAAGGGTAGAGAGCAGGACGAGCAAGGTACAGATAGCCCTAGTGGGGGGTGGGGTGGGGGGAAAGAATCGAAATAGGCTAAAAGGTAGAGATAAAACAATGGATGGAAATACATTTAAAAATAATGGAAATAGGTGGGAAAAGAAAAATCTATATAAATTATTTGAAAAAAGGGGGATTGGAAAGGGGGTGGGGATGGAGGAGAGAGTTCATGATCTAAAGTTGTTGAACTCAATATTCAGTCCGGAAGGCTGTAAAGTGCCTAGTCGGAAGATGAGGTGCTGCTCCCAATGCAGTTTCCTCTACATTGGAGAGACTGGGTGACCGCTTTGCGGAACACCTTCGGTCTGTCCGCAAGCATGACCCAGACCTCCCTGTCGCTTGCCATTTCAACACTCCACCCTGCTCTCATGCCCACATGTCCATCCTTGGCCTGCTGCATTGTTCCAGTGAAGCTCAACGCAAACTGGAGGAACAGCACCTCATCTTCCGACCAGGCACTTTACAGCCTTCCGGACTTAATATTGAGTTCAACAATTTTAGATCATGAACTCTCTCCTCCATCCCCACCCCGTTTCCGATCCCCCTTTTTTCCAATAATTTATATAGATTTTTCTTTTCCTACCTATTTCCATTATTTTTAAATGTATTTCCATCCATTGTTTTATCTCTACCTTTTAGCCTATTTCGATCCCTTCCCCCCACCCCCACCCCCACTAGGGCTATCTGTACCTTGCTCGTCCTGCTTTCTACCCTTAATTAGCACATTCCTTAGATAATATCACCACCTTCAACACCTCTTTGCCCTTTTGTCTATGACATCTTTTGGTTATCTCCACCTATCACTGGCCCTCTATCCAACTCTACCTGTCCCCCACCCCTTTAAACCAGCTTATATTTCACCTCTTTTCTACTTTTCCTTAGTTCTGATGAAGAGTCATATGGACTCGAAACGTTAACTGTTCCTCTCCGCAGATGCTGCCAGACCTGCTGAATGTGTGATGGGTTTGAGTGTGTGAGTTTAGAGCGATGAGATGATTGCCTTACCCTGGTGGCACAGATGAGATCATTTATCCTCTTTCTGCATTGGATGGCCAACCTCTTCTGTGCAGCATTGGCACTGATTTCCACTGCCATCGCCTACCAAGCCGGATTGGTGATGTTGCCCCTCCTGCGGCCAAAGCGGGGTTCGAGGATGTCACGGAGGGCCTCCAGGGCATAAAATAGGGGTTCCAGGGATGCATTACTGAATCGGGGCGGGGGGGTGGGGTCGCAGCCTTCCTGCCTTTCCGGGTCATCCTGTCTCCCATGCAGCAGTCCTGGGCTGGAAGCACTGAGAGGTGTGCGCGGCTGCAGTTTAAATGTGGCACTCGCCATGAGGAAGTGGCGAGGTGATGGCGTGGTGGGTGAAGGAGAGCCCGCCCCCCCATCGAAACGGGAATGCATAATTAATGAGGCGGGTTTGGGACGATACGGTGTGAAAAGCCATCATTGAGGCCGGAAGGTAAATTGTCCTTTTTCCTGGCACAACAACACTTAGTGCAAATCTGGGACTATTCCACCCACAGTTTCAATTGTTGTTTTCTCCTTATATGGGTATTACGAAGTGTGCTGATGTGTGCAAGACCAAAAGCTTCGACATGTCTCTTTTCTCAGCAAGACTCACGTTCTGTATTACCAAACAACCTCTATGCTCCTTCTTCAAGAAAAAGAGCTGGTTCGGGCACAGTCAAGGTATATTCCATCGAAAGGGAAAGGTAGGGCAAACAAATCCAGAGCTCCCTGGATGAAAAAGGAGATTGAAATTAAGATAAATAAGAAAAAGTGCGCTTATGACAGGCAGAATATAAGGCAGGATTTAGTGCAGAAGTGAAATACAATTGAGAACCAAGAGGAATACAAAAGGTTCAGAGGGGAGTTGAAAAAGCATAATACAGAAGCGAAGAGGGATTCTGAGAAAAGACTGGCAGCCAACATGAAGGGGAATCCCAAAGTCTTCTGTAGGCACATAAACAGTAAATGGGTGGTAAAAGGAGGAGTAAGGCTGAATAGGCACCCAAAAGGGAATTTACACATGGACGAAGGGTCATGGTTGAGGTATTAAATGAATACTTTGCATCCATCTTTACCAAGGAGGTAGATGCTACCCAGGCCATGGTGACAGACGAGGAAACCCTGTCACGAGACGGGTTCAAAATTGATTAGGAGTAAGTGTTGAATAGACTGTCGGCACTTAAAGTTGACAAGGCACCGGGACCGGATGAGATGCCTCCAATGATATTGAAGGAAGTGAGAGTGGAAATTGCAGGGGCACTGGCCATAATCTTTCAGTCTTCCCTAGGCTCAGGGGAGGTGCCAGAGGACTGGAGAATTGCAAACATTACATCCTAGTTCAAACAAGGTTGTAAGGATAAGCCCAGCGATTACAGACCAGTCAGTTTAACTTCAATGGTGGGCAAGATTCGAGAAACAATTATTTAGGTTAGAATTAGTAGTCACATGGAAAAATATGGGTTCGTAAGGAAGAGCCAGCATGGATTTCTAAAGGGGAAATCATGTTTAATTAACTTGCTGGAGTTTTTTGAAGAGGTAATAGAAAAGGTCGATGAGGCTAATGCAGTTGATGTGGTGTACATGGACTTTCAAAAGGCATTTGATACAGTGCCACACAACAGACTTGTGAGAAAAGTTTTTGCTCATGGAATAAAAGGGACAGTCGCAACATGGATACAAAATTATCTGAAAAATAGGAAGCAGAGAGTAATTGTCAATGGATGTTTTCGGGCTGGAGGAAGGTTTCTAGTGGAGTTCCCGAGGGGTCGGTATTGGGAGCCTTGCTTTCCCTGATATATTAATGATCTAGATCTTGGTGTGCAGGGGACAATTTCAAAGTTTGTGGATGATACAAAGCTTGGGAGTGTTGTAAACTGTGAGGAGGACAGTGTAGAAGTTCAAAAGGACGTAGACAAGTTGGCGGAGTGGGCAGATAGGTGCAGATGAAGTTCAGTATGGAGAAGATGCATTTTGGTAGGAAGAACATGGACAGACAATATAAAATAAGGGTTGAAATTTTGAAGGGGGTGCAGGAGCAGAAAGACCTGGGTGTATATGTGCATAGATCATTGAAGGTGGCAGGACAGGTGGAGGGAGCAGTTAATAAAGCATATAGTATCCTGGGCTTTATTAATAGGGGATAGAGTACAAGAGCAGGGAGGTTATGCTGAATTTATATAAGACACTCATTAGACCTCAGTTGGAATATTGTGTACAGTTCTGGGTGCCACGTTACAGGAAGGATGTGAACACATCGGAGAAAATGCAGAAGAGGTTTACAAGAATGGTTCCAGGGATGAGAAACTTCAGCTATGAGGATAGATTGGAGAGGTTGGGACTGTTCTCCTTGGAGAGAAGAAGGCTTAGAGGAGATTTGATAGAAGTGTTCAAAATCATGAGGGGGCCGGACAGGGTAGATGGGGAGAAGCTGTTCCCACTCGTAAAAGGATCAAGAACGAGAGGGCACAGATTTAAAGTGATTTTCAAAAGAAGCAAATGTGATGTGAGAAATAAAATGTTCACACAGCGAGTGGTTTGGGTCTGGAATGCACGGCTTGGAAGTGTACGGGAGGCAGGTTCAATCAAAGCATTCAAGAGGGCATTAGATGATTATTTGAATAGAAACAATGTGCAAGGGTACAGAGAAAAGGCAGGGCAATGGCACTTGGTCATAATGCTCATTTGGAGAGCCGGTGCAGACAAGATGGGCCAAATGGCCTCCTTCTGTGCTGTTAAGATTCTGTGATTCAAAAATGTGTTCGGGGATGTTCTACATCCATCTGAGATGGAAGATAGTGACATCGGTTTGATGTCACTCTGAAAGGCAGCACCTCTGGCAATGCTGCACTCCCTCAGTACTGCACTGGAGTGGCAGCCTAGACAATGTGTTCAAATCCAGCAGGTTCCAATTATTATATTCCACCCATCTTTAAAATGTAGAACTCACAGAACAATGTTCACACTTGAAATGCGAGACTTTATTTTTTTTTTAATTATTCTACCAGTTCTAATCATAACATAGCAAGTACCCAGTGATTTCTAAAATATGTCTACAAAAATTCAGCCTCAGTTAATTTACTGGTTAAAAGACTGGTTAAAATAAGGAGCTTCAGATGTACTAATTATTGCACGTGGGTTACCAATATAGTATCCGGACAGTCGAGCAGAAGGAGGTCATTCAGCTCCCCAATCCTGCTCCACCATTCAGTTAGGTCAAGGCCAATTTGTGCCTCAACTCCACTTAACCATCTTTGACCCATATCTTTACACAACAAATTCTATTGATCTCCATCCTCAAAATTTCGATTCACCCAGACTCCACAGCCATTTGACACCCCTCCACCACCAATGCACAGTGACAGGAGTGTGTATCATCTACAAGATGAACTGCAGAAACTCACCAAGACTCCTTACACAGCACCCTCCAAACCCATGACTGCTGCCACCCAGAAGGACAAGGGCAGCAGATAGATGGGAACACCATCACCTGGAAGTTCCCCTCCAACCCACTCACCACACTGACTTGGAAATATATCGCCGTTCCTTCACTGTCGCTGGGTCAAAATCCTGGAACTCCCTCCCTACCAGCACTGTGGGTGTACCTACACCACATGGACTGCAGCGGTTCAAGAAGGCAGCTCAGCACCACCTTCTCGAGGGCAATTAGGGATGGGCAATAAATACTGGCCTAGCCAATGACGCCCATATGCCATAAATGAACAAAAAAAAAATGTTTTAAATATTCTGTGTGGGTAAGGGTAAAGCGGTGTCTGTGTGTGTCCAGGCTTGATCAAAGCTGAGGCTGTTGGAGTCAGGTTGTCTGCAGAAATTAAGGGATGAAAGATGAAAGGTGTTTTCTTTTTGCATTTTGCCTTATGATGGGTGTTAACTTACAAGTGAACAAAGTAGATTGAAGTTTGCGTTGGGGATAAACGTTGAAATTGATGTGTTGCTGTTGCATTTCAGAGGAGTCTCAGGGGTCAAAAAGAACATTTGCATTTTACAGGAAGTTTGTGAATAAACAGGAGCGTTTTGAATTTTATTGACCCAAATTAGAAAGGAAATAGGAACATGAAAGGTTTTAGTATTTGGGACCGTGAGTTTTTAAAGGGATATTTGAAGACAATGTACAGCTAAAGGTAAAAGAGGTGAAAAGGGCATTTATGAAAATGGATTGTCAGCTGTAGTGAGTTGCTGTGGGGCGACATCCCAGTGAAAACCAACTCCTGTGTGTGTGGAGTCAGCACAAAAAAGCTGTGAAAGTCTTTTAATTAGAAAAAGCAACTCAGTTTTGGGCCAGGAGACCATTTGTCCTGCAAAACAATGTTTTATTTTAATCTCCCTTTGGAAAAACCACATTGTCCTGGGCAGTCAGGGATCGTACCTTTTGTTTAAAATGAAAGCAATTTTTGATTTGGGTAATATTTCCAGGGTGTTATCAATTATTTTAAGAATCTATAAGGGCTGTTGTCAAGAAGATCATTTTATTGTATACCTTTGATAAAGCATTTTGGGGGTTATTTTCTAACAATGTATCTTTTATCTTGTGTGCACATTTATATTTATATTTTCATTTATATTCTTTAATAAACATTTTAATTCCTGAAATTTTACAAGTTATCACTGGAGTCCTGTGCTTTTGTGTTCAGTAGCTTTCCCTCCTCCTTTCTACAATACGAAATAAATTACAATCAGATGAGGCAAATTTCAATCTGAGATCTGGCTTGTTCAGCATTAACATCAGCTGCGATCGTAATACTTGGCAGTAGGTTTATTTACAGAAAGCAGCCTTACAGGTCCCTGTCTCCTAACCACTACCCCCCATGTCCCAGCTGACTCTCTTTATAGATTTTTTAAAGTTTAGTTGTTTCCTCTTTCAGATGTTGAAATCCTCCCTCATGGGTTTACCGCCTCCTCCTCTTCTTCTTCTTTCTCCTCCAATCTCCGGGCCCTTAGACCTCAGGCTCCAGGCTCAGTTGCAGCAGCAGCAGCAATAGTTTCAGCACCAGCCAGAGGGCCTCCAGATGAAATGTGTTTTGTCAGTGCAACTCATGTTGTTGAATATTCCAGGTAGCAGAATACAGAGTTGTAGAGCAAACCCTGCAAAAGCAGCTGCTCCGCACTCCTCTCTCTAGTCACAAGATATGCAGTCTCCTTCTACTCCCCCAGTTTCCCAGCTGTCTTCTATTAATAAGGTATTTTATAAGCTAGTCGAACAAATGTAAACTAATTAACTAATTCAAAGCTGCTTAATAAATTAAATTAAAATAGTGTTCCCAGGACTAATGATGCAGCACCCGCCTGTCGCTGAATGCCTCAAGTGCACCAATGGACACCGCATGCTCCCTCTCCAGAGACACCCAGGCACGGATATAGCCGCAGAATGAGGCAGTCAGTCGAGTCTAGCAACCCCCTCCATGACCCGCTACCTGGACCTGTTAGTGGCCACCTTGGCCAGGCCCAGGAGCAGATCCACGAGGAGCTCCTCCAATCTGCTCACCCTTACCCCCCCATCACCGCACCGTGTGGCCAAAAGTCAGGAGCGTGAGGCTGAAGTGCAACCAGATTTGAGGAGCAGCCCTCTCAAATAATCAAAAAGGGACTGCAACCTCTGACAATCTATGTAAACATGGAACACCGACTCCTTGAGGCCACAGATAATACAGGCGGCCGGAAGACCATGAACCATCGTAATCTGTTATTAGGACCAGTGCATGCAACACTCTCCACGCCAAATCCCCTATGATAAAGCAAGGGATTCCCAAGTAGAGAGCCATCCACTGGGAGTCCCCACCAACTCTGGATGGCAGGATGGAATGCCACAACGTGTCCGGATGGTTGATGAGGGCGAGGGAGTGATGGGCGTGCAGCAGCAGCCAGTACAGGAAAGCCCTCCATGCAGAATGGAAAAGCCATGGAGGAAATTCCCGTGAGACGGCTCAAGTAGCAGGGCCGAGGTTCCCTAAGGAGGTTTCGGGACATGATGCCAACGTGAAATTCTGTCCAAAGAGGGGTCAGTTCAGATGGGAGACCAGTGCGTACTTGAGGACTCTCTTTATACTCTTTGAGTATGCCAGTAAAGTAAAGTAAAGTAATTAATAAATTAACCAATTAAACAAATTGGCATCCCCTTAAAGGGGCACTGCAACAAAAGACAGAACTTAAAAGGAACTTTATGTAATTAAATTAGAATGTTTGGGGGCTGATGATGCACTCCAGCCCCCGCAATGCCCACCGGTCACAGCTGGCCTCAAGCATACCAGTGGACACTGCGTGCTCCCTCTCCAGGGCCATGCCAGTGGACACTGCGTGCTCCCTCTCCAGGGCCATGCCAGTGGACACTGCGTGCTCCCTCTCCAGGGCCATGCCAGTGGACACTGCGTGCTCCCTCTCCAGGGCCATGCCAGTGGACACTGCGTGCTCCCTCTCCAGGGCCATGCCAGTGGACACTGCGTGCTCCCTCTCCAGGGCCATGCCAGTGGACACTGCGTGCCCCCTCTCCAGGGCCATGCCAGTGGACCCTGCGTGCTCCCTCTCCAGGGTCACCTTGGTGTGAACATAGCCAGGGAAAAGCAGCAGACAGTTGGGCCAGACGTCTCCCTCAACAGTCTGCCGCCTGCGCCGGTGGGTGGTCATTTTGGCTAGGCCCAGAAGGAGGTCCCGCTGCCTCCTCAACACCTCCGCACTGGGTAGCCAAAGACCAGGAGTGTGAGGCTGAAGTGCAGGCTAAGGTTAAAAAAGGGGCTGCAACCTCTAACAACCTATACAAACATGGAACATGGATTCGTCAAGGCTGCAGAAAATACCGGCGGTCTGGGAGTCCGTGAAGCATCTTAATCTATGACTGCACGGGACTGCTGCACGCAACACCCCCCATGCCAGATCCCCAGTGGTAAAGGGGGGGACTCCGACGTGGAGAGCCCTCCACTGTGGACCCCCACCACCTCTGGATGGCAGAGTGGGACACCATGACTTGTCTGGAGGGTTGACGAGGGCGAGGAAGTGAAGGGTGTTCAGCAGCAGCTTGTACTGAAAACTCCTCCATACAGAATGAAAAGGCACAGAGGGGTTTCTGTGAGATGGCACCAATTGTGGGGCTGAGGTTCCCGAGGGAGGTTTCGGGACATGGAGGTCAATGTGAAATTCCATCCAAATGGGGGTCAGCGCAGGCAGGAGTCCACCACATGCTTAACTGCCTCTCTTTCTATGGATCCTGGTCCTTTGCTGAATGAACATTATCCCAAAGCGAATGGTTATTAACAGCATTCAATGGACAAACCTTTCTCAGAATGCCCCTTTTATAGGATTTCCTTCAGAATGTTAGACAAATGCAATCCCATATCTATCCCTTGTATTAGCATCATTGTTTCTGCAGCCAGGGTGCTTTTAACCACCTGGTTTATTTTCTTGGCTTCCCAGGCCAATGGACAAAACTTCCCATTTTTTTTGGAAGTGCTTTTCCATACATGTCTCCCTGTGGGGTAAGGCTGGCTGTCCCCTATCTGACAGTTCAGAGTAGGCACCAAATTCCTTCCAACTATCCAATTCTTTTTGTTCTGCCTCTTATTGATTTGTCTTCTGATTTGTTTGTAGCCACCAAAACTTCCTGATCACAAGGTCTTCTACTTCTAGTAGAGTTTCTAATTTATTCTTCTGGTCCTTATTCTAGTCAATCTATGGCCTCTACTTGCCCGCCTATCTCGTTCTGGACTATTGCTCCATGACCTCTCCCCACCGTGATCAGAGATTCTGTCCCTGATACGTGACTATTTCCTAAGGCCAGAGTCACTTCCAGATCCACAATGGGGACTCATACTGCACTTTCTTGCTTTCCATAGTTTCATCTCATTTTGCCTGCCCATAGATCTTACCTCTTGTCTGTCATCTTTACCATTTAGCCAATGTTTGAATTTTCTGGTGGTTTTCCCCGCTCCCCCTACAATGATTGCATTACTCTGTTCACCGTATGTTACCCTAGTACTGACTTTCAGCAGTTATTCTTTGGGATAAATAGCCCTATTCTGTGCTTTAGTATCACTTGGTCTATCATTATCCAACCCCTTATCTACTGTATTCTGTCAAACATATAAATATATGAGGCACAGGGTGCTTCATCACCTTCTATTCAAATTCAGCAAGTTTGTAATTAGTCCTGATTAACCTAGATAAATGGACCCTAATAGCTTGATTACCCTAATAGAGAATTATTACCTTCCCATCACACCTTATCACTTTAATTAGGGACCTTATCACTCTTTCTGACCCTCTCTTTTATACTATGCTAAATCCCCAGGATTAAAGTTTATCTCTGGTGGTCTTATGTGATGCTGTAACCTCGCCAAATTTTCCCTGAGATTTCTGCCTTAATGAATTCCCCTTTCCCTGCATGTAGAGCATTCAAGTGCATGGGAAAGGTGGAACTATTGTAGTTCCTCACAAGGCTAGGGATGGTCACACAACGCAGAAGATATTTTTGGACTTCTCCTTTAGATCAACTGATATGTATTATAGCCACAATCATTTGAAGTGAATTCTGTCAAAAAAAAAATCTTAGTTTCTAATCTTTACCTTTAGGTAGCCATTCTCTCCTACCATGTTATATGGATCCAAGCCAGAGAGTGATGTACAAAACAAGACACAATTCTTATCCTTGGTAGTAGATTTATTCACAGGATGCAGCCTTATAGATCTCTGCCTCCTAACTATGACCCTTATGTCCCAACTGACTCTCATTAAATGTGGCCGTGATCCTTAATCTAACAATGCCCATCACTTGTGTATCTTTAACAACATCGTCAACAAACCTTTAACAGTGGCGCCCAGTACTGAACACAGAGCTCCAGGTGGGATCTGACCAAGACCCTGTACAACTGAAGCTTCTCTTCCACCCCTTTGTGTCAGGGGTCTAAAGACCTTGCATTATATATTTTTATAATATGTATATTATATATAAGTAAATGTGTACATCCTCGTGGCTAATAGCTAAAAGTTTAAAACTGGACAATGATCTTTTAAAATAGCTGAAGCTATGTCAGCCTGTGACCCTGAACAAAAGAGACTATCTGGCAGTATCGAAGAAGTTTGCATCTCATTACCTCTGGAGAGCAGCACCCCCTGTGGGCTGTAGAGACCAAGTTCAAAGGAAACTACACAAAAGCCATCTGCATTTCAGAGCCCAGTTTGGCCAACCAGAGTCTACTAGTCTGCTAGGACAAAAAACCCTGCAACCATCCCTTAAATTCTTGATGGCTGGGACATTAAACAATCTCGGGGGCCCAGATGAGGAACACACATCCTTTGTAAAAGGTGGTGTGTCATGTGACACGAACATCTAGCTGGGAGAACCAGTTATACCGTCTTAATGTACTGCAAAGCTCAGTCATTCATCTTTCCATCTAACAAGCAGCAACACAGAAAAGGGGCTGTGTCTAGGTTTGAATGCCTGGCCCCCATCTACACTTTTCCGACTGTACAATCTCCTACAAGACTAATACACCTCTACATGCCCATCTCATCGTGGAAGTCAATTCTACTGGAAAAGTGAATTATCCAATGTCAGTTCAGCCTGCCGACCTTTGTGAAGGAATGCACCATTGGACTTTGATTCCAGACTCTGGACTCACATGAAACAATAATTCTTTTCTTTATGGTCTTTGCCCTGCAAAATTTTTCTTTTCTCTATCCCTCTTTTATTATATGAGTGAAAAGGAGGCAACGTTGCTACCCTCCTCCCATGCTTTGAGTGTGTGCAAATAAATTAACCCTCCGAGTTCATCCTATCCCGTGTGTGCTGTGTGGTTATGGATAGCACCGAGACTGAGCACCACCACTTATAAAGGGGGAAATAAATCAAAACGCCTTTCAGTTTATGGACAGGTGGTGAGAGGAGAAATCAGGGCTGTTTAAATTAACTCCCCCTCCTTCTGTCCGTAACATTTGTATTCCAGTGCCCTTGAGGTAAAAACCAACATTCAAATAACATTTTTGTTTATTCTTTGAACCTGTCCACTATCCTTTAATAATTTGAGCATTTGGACACAATTCATAGTTCCTAATCGCTCACCATTAAGTAAATATTCTGATTTCTCTTTGTCAGATCCAAAGACGATGACCTCACTTCTCCACATTGAAAGCCATCAGCCATCACTCTGTCTAACTTCATAACTTCCAGCTCCCATCCAGGCAGCTTACCGTGCCTCCTCACTAAATAGCCTGAAGACATGATATGACACTGTTTAAGTGCAATTGAGTACAATCCAGGGATTATTGGTCTATTGTACATTAATTCCTGAACTTTGAAGAATCATTTCCAGTACTACGTGAAATTACATATGTTGTGAATATCTCGTTCATTGTTCATGTTAATATTTGAGAGATAACGTTTGGTTCCGGGAAGATTAAAGTTTAACTATAGGAAATAGATGAATGCAGCTTAGAGTCTATTACGCATAAAAGGTTACACCATGTTAACTGAGGGTTTAGCAGCTCAAAAGATGATGTTACTTAGCTGGAGAACTGGAGATGTGGGGCAGAATTTTCTGCCTGTCGGGTGGGCGGGCCCGACCCAATCTCCGGAGGGCAGGGAGCCGATCCCCGTCATCATTTTAAGTGGGTGGGTCAATTAGGGCCCGCCCAGTGTGACATCCATTGGGAAGCGCTATGCGCTCCCTGTGCGGGCGGGGGGGGGATTCCCCAAATGCGAGAGTGCGCTCTTTCACGCATGCGCACGAAAGAGCGCACATCCCCCTGAGGCTAAGTGCTGCCTCAGGGAGATCGCTGACACTTTTAAAAGGATTAAAAATAGAAAAAATGTTTCCCTAACATGTTCCCCTCATGTGACAATGTCACATGAGTTGGGACATGTTCATAAATTACAGTAAAACTTTATTAAACTTTTTAGAACCCTGCATGAAACCTCAACCCGCCGCTGGATGAGATTTCATGTTTTTTCTAGTTGTTGCCGGGGCTCCTGGCCGACCCGCCAACCTTAAGGTTGGATGGGCAGGTCCTTTAATTGTTTCAATGATCCTGTCAATGGCCTCAAGTTGCCATTGACAGGTCGGCGGGCCCGCAGCTGATTTTGCTGTGCCCCCGCCTTCCTGAAAATTTAAATGGGGCGGGATGATGTCAGGGGTTCTGCCCAACATCATCCAGCGTTATTTTACACGTCGGTGAGCGGGCCCCGCCCCCCTGCTCGCTGACGGTAAAATTCTTCCCGTGATGTCTACACTGCTCGCAAAGAAGTGCAGTCCAGAGAGTGGGTTTGTTTTGGGAGTTGGACTAAAATTAGTTTAAAAGCATTCAGTGAACTCTGAAAGGAGGTGGATGGAGCTTAAGAAGGTTCTCTGGTTTCAATTTATCTGTTTGTTGGGAGAGGGAGCTGGTTGCAGTTTGAACTTCATGTGGTTTGCAGCTCATAGAGAAACTCTGGGAGTCATTTGGTGCAATTAAGGCTCAGAAGAAGTCCTGGGGACCTGAGAAGGTGGTGGAAGGTTGCTGGCTCTGTGCTCAAGAGGAGTAAGTCTCAGAAGAAGCTTTGGGACCCATTTATGGCTCAGTGTAGCTGGGAGACTGGAATTCAGAGAAATCCAGGGGCAATGCTGGTTTCTTGAACCTAGAGGCCTGCGAATGAGCTAGAATTGTCAGGTAATAAGAGGGGGGAGTGCAGCTTTGTGAATCCCATGGAACGCAGTGTCAAGAGGAGAGATTCAACCATTGGGAGGTGAGCAGTCATTGAGGCAGTCTGAGTCAGAGTGACTTATGAGGGAATTCAGAGGCTAGATCTTTGAGGATCTTCAAAAGTGAGGAATTGAGATCCGTACTGAGGGAGACTGAGATTTTGTGACTCACAGTGGCCACTGACGTCTGTGTGGGCTGCTGAGAAATCCATGGGGTCTGTATTGGTTGTATCTGCTGTGTGTGTTTGACCACGGGTTGCCTGTTAATTCATATTTAACTCATGTCAATTCTAAATGTCGGAATATAAAATAGATATTGCAGATTGTTTTACTTTTCTGACTCTGTAAAGTTTATTTTGTTTGTTTAAAACCATAGAATCTTATGACTTTATTCTCCTAGTGGGGTAACTGGGATTTCAAACTTTGTCTACTTTAAACAAATATTTACTGGTTTCTAATTGGATCATAACATAAACTGGAGGTTCCTGCGGGATTTTGAATCCACGGGTAAATCCGGATCCTGGGACATGCTGGGTTAAGGCTGATAAGATTTTCATGGTGAATTTTACCTTACGCATTGAAATGCAGAATGGCTTTGTCAGTTGCTACAACTTTTCTGCTGAGGGAGGATTGATCCCTGAGTGGTTTGCAACAATTAACCAAGGCTAGGTTTATCGCATTAGCAGAAAAGCTGAAGTTAGAATTGAAAGCAGCGGCTAAGAAAGCAGACAAAGTTGAAAACGATGGCACAGCATTTGAAATTAGAAGGAGGAAAAGAAAATCCAGGTAGTAATTCAGTTCAGTTGGCTAGAATTCAGTTGCAGGTGAAACAGCTTGAGATGGACAGTGAGAAGCAAAAACTGGAACCTGAAGAAGAGAAAGAAGGAGAAACGTGAAGTCTTGAACTTGAACCCCAGTGAGAGGTTAGCAAGGGAAGAAAGAGAAAAGGCAGGAGCACTTCAGTGAGAAAGAGAAATCAGTCAGCATGCACTGGCTAAAGAAAAACTTAGGTTACAGGGTGAAAAAGAGTCTGGTAGTTTGGATGATGCGTCGAGACTCACTGCGAGTTTTGATATAATGAAGAACCTTTGCCCAGTACCTCAATTCACTGAGGATGGAGTTGAGAGATATCTTATCTCAATTGAAAAGGTGGCTACAAAGCTAGGGTGACCAAAAGGCAAATGGACTCTTATGTTGCAGAGTGGTTTTGGTCAGGAATGCATTGGATGTGTACTCTAGCCTTTTGGCAGAACAGTCCTCAGTTTATGAGACAGTTAAAGCCTAATGCTTATGGTCTTGTCCTGGAAGCATATCAGTTGAAATTATGGACTTCAGAGAAAAAAAAAACGAACAAAACATTTGTAGAATTCGCTGTGGAGAAAGATACGTTGTGGGACCGATGATCTTGGGTAATGAAACTTGAATGCAATTTTGAGAATGTAAGAGAGCTAATGATAATGACAGAACTTTAAAACAGCAATCCAATAGCTATCAGGTCACACCTGGAACATCACATGGTTTCTAATGTAAGGGAATTGGTGGTTCGGGCCGATGGGTATGATATATCACATAGGTAGCTCGGGGGCAATAGATCTCCAGTTTTAAATCCATAGGAGAGCTGGAACATAAGAACATAAGGGGAAGAATTTTACCCCCGTCGGGCGGGAAGTGCAGGAGCGGGTGCTGACAGGCGCGCCTCCGATCGGGGGGGGGGCGCTGCCATTTTACGTGGGTGGGCTAATTAAGGCCTGTCCATCATGACGTCCGCCAGGAAGTGTTATGCGCTCTCTGTGCGGGTGGAGGGGGATCCCTCACCCAGGAGCGCGCTCTTTCGTGCATGCACATAAAAGAGCGCACAGATCTCCCTGAGGCTAAGTGCTGCCTCAGGAAGATCGGTGCCAAATTTAAAAATGGTCAATGCACAAAATTAAAATTCCCCTGACATGTCCCCTCATGTGACCCTGTCACATGAGTTGGGACATGTCCATCACTTTAATTAAAACTTCTATTAAGTTTTTAAAAACCTACATGAAACCTCATCCCGCCCGTGGATGAGGTTTGATGCTTTTTCTGAAGCCCGTCAGGGTTCCCGGCCTTCCCAGGTCCATCAACTAGTTCAAATACTTTTTAAATGGCCTCAATTGGCCGTTGACAGGTCAGCGGGAGCACAGCTGACTCAGCAGCACCCCCGCCAACCTGAAAATTGAAATGAGGCGGGGTGACGTTGGGAGTTCCGCCCGACATCATCCTGTGACATTTTATGCATCGGCGAGCAGGTCCCGCCCCCTGCTTGCCGACCTCAATATCCTGGCCCAGAAATAAGAGCAGGAGTAGGCCATTCGGCCCCTCAAGCCTGCCCCGCCATTCAATAAGATCATGGCTGATCTGCCCCAGGTCTCAACTCCTCTTTCGTGCCAGCTCCTCATGGACGTCAACTCCCCGATATTTCAAAACTCAGTCCACCTCCTCTTTAAATACTTTCAGTGATCCAGCCTCCACAACTCTCTGGGGTAGAGAATTCCAGACATTCACTGCCCTCTACACTAGAGGAGAAATTCCTTTCCATCTCAGTTTTAAATGAATGAATAAGGATTAGAAAATAAGGAATAGAAAAGAGCTGAGCTTTGGGGAGAAGGCAAAATCATTTGAGTCAATAAGAATGATAGTATTGAGAATAAAAGTGGTGCAAAGAAACTAGTATCTTTTTATTGCCACAAGATAGGGAATATAAAAGCAAATTGTTGGAGGGTTAAAGCCCAAAGCAGTGGCATTGGTGCAAATAGCAGGAATTCCCACAGAGAAAGCTGCACAGAAAGTGAAGATTGAAATAAACCCATTGTCGCTAATGTTTTTATCCTGGGAATAGATAGGAATGCAAAGGACTATCAGGGATTTATGTTTGAAGGGGAAGTCATTCCATTTGTGTCAAGAAAGAGCCTAGAAACAGGCCTTTCAGCCCAACTGGTCTATGCAGGTGTTTATACTCCTCCCGCTCACCTCCTGACTCCCCAAAGCCTGTTCGCCATCTACAAGGCACAAGTCAGGAGAATGCACTTGCCTGGATGAGTGCAGCTCCCACAACACTAAAGGAGCTGGACACCATCCAAGACAAAGCAGCCTGCTTGATTGGCACCCCATCTACAAATATTCACTCCCTCCACCACTGACGCACAGTAGCAGCAGTGTGTACCATCTGCAAGATGCACTGCAGCAACTCACCAAGGCTCCTTTAACAGCACCTTCCAAACCCATGACCACTATCATCTAGAAGGACAAGGACAGCAGATTCATGGGAACACCACCACCTGGAAGTTCCCCTTCAAGCCGCTCACCGTCCTGAGTTGGAAATATATTGCCGTTCTTTCACTGTCACTGGGTCAAATCCTGGAACTCCCTCCCTAATAGCACTGTGGGTGTACCTACACCTCATGGACTGCAGCGGTTCATGAAGGCAGCTCATGAAGGTGGGCAATGAATGCTGGCGTAACCAGTGATACCCAAGTCCGCAGAATAAATTTTTTAAAATCTCTCCTTAAGTGCATCGATGCTGTCTGCTTCAAGCACTCCGCTTGGCAGTGAGTTCCATACTTCAACCACTCCGCTTGGCAGTGAGTTCCATACTTTAACCACTCTCGGTGTAAATCCTTTGCTTATCCCTAACCAGTTGTTCTGGATTCACCCAATGGAGGAAACAGTTTCTCCCTTGGTTATATCACCGGGACATCGACGGAAAAATGGCACTACTAAGAACGGCCTCAACTGATATTTATTAGATTGAAAATAAAGTTTGCGTACTTGAAAATGATCCTTAGAACATATCCTGGGACGTGTAGATTATGTTTCTTGATCAGAACAGAGCCCGGCTTTTAATGGCTTGTTCACTGATCGTTGCTGTACATTGACAGTGACTCTGATTTCAGATCCAAATATTTAAACTGCCTGAGGGAAACAAACCTTTTCCTTTAGATTGTAAAAGCACAGAATAATCTTCAGTGCCTGAGCAGCCAGGTCCTTGGGGATTCTCCTGCCAAGTATTAATTCTAGCCCTTGTCTCTAATTAGCGCTGCGAACAGTTTGAATGGGTTATTCTTAACTAAAGGTTCCTGAGTTTTGTTAACTACATTTCTAAACCTTGTGTGGGGTGGAAATCCCTGTGGGCTGACTCTAACTGGAGAGGCACAAGGCAGGCCTTTGATTTGGTCCTGGCTCTCATTATGAAGAAATAAAGAAATATAATGCCTTTCACAGCCAGAGGGCATGAAGGGAGTAATTTTGAAGTGTAATTATTGGTGCAGTGTAGGAAATACTGTCACCAATTTGCTCACACTAAGATTCTGCAAAGAACAATGTGATAATGACCAGATAATGTGTTTTAGTGATGGTGTCTGAAGGATAAATATGGACCAGTACACTGGGGAGAACTCCCCTGTTCTTCAAACAGTGCCTTGGGATCTTTTAGATAGAGCCTCAGCTTAACGTCTCATCCAAAAGGCAGCACCCCCTCAATGCTGCACTAAGATTGTCAGCCTAGAATGTTTGTGCCCAATGACCTGTTGATCCACAAACGCTACCCCTCCACTGGTGGATAGTCATAGAGACAACTGTGGTCTTTAAAAGGTAGACACTTGTTTGGCAAGTTAGGTGTGTTGTGGGTTACAAATAAAGGCTGGAAAATTGGGATTAAGACGATAGGGATATCACAGCTAAAACATTGGCATAAATGAGATGGATTGAATTGTCTAATCCTGTTGCTATGTCCTGAGTCAGAATAATTCTCAATCAAATAAGAGCATCATAATTGGTTTAAAGCAAGGTTTTGTTTTAAAGGTTGACACTCCTTGGTGGTAAAGAGTTCCTTCTGAGAAACCTGAAAACTGAATTCTGAAGACTTTGTTAAACCTTTGGAGATGGTATGGTCGGTCATTGCAGAGAATCTCTACACGTTAGGATTACTGGTGTCTGCTCAATAATAACTGTTTAATAAAAAGGACACCCTCTATAATTCTAACATTGAAATGTTCTGTTCTGTACTGTTATATCTATAATACCACTACGTGGGCTGAAAAATTGCCTTGAAATATTTATGATGCAAAATGTAGATTTACAGAGTTCAAACGGGATCCTTAACACCCTCTTGTTTACTTAGTAATGAGCTGGGGTTATTCAGCGGTAATCTGAATTTTTTACACAGAATGCAGCACAGAAACTGGCAATTCAGCCCAAAGGACGATGTTTATGTTCCACTCCAGCCTCCTCCCACCTTAGAACCATAGAACCATAGAAAGGCTACAGCACAGAAGGAGGCCAATCGGCCCATCTTGTCCATTCCAGCCCAAGGGCACCCAGGTGCACTTTCTAATCCCACCTTCCTGCACCCGGCCCATAGCCCTGCAGCTTACAGCACTTTAGGTGCAGATCCAAGTGCTTTTTAGAAGAGTTTAGAGTTTCTGCCTCTACCACCAACTTGGGCAGCGAATTCCAGACACCCAATGCCCTCTGCGTAAAAAAGTTCTTTCTCATGCCCCCCCTACACCTTCTGCCACTTATCTTGAATCTATGTCCCCTGATTCTAGAATTCTCCATCAAGGGAAACAATTTTATCCTGTCCATTCTATCTATTCCCCTCATAATTTTGTACACCTCAATCAAGTCACCTCTCAGCCTTCTTTGTTCTAAGGAAAATAACCCCAGCGTATCCAATCTCTCCTCGTAGCTACACTTTTCTAACCCTGGCAACATTCATGTAAACCTCCTCTGCACTCTCTCCATTTACGTCCTTCCTGTAATGTGGTGACCAGATCTGCACACAATACTCCAGTTGTGGCCTCACCAGTCTTTTATACAATTCCAACATTATATCCTTACTTTTATATTCCGTACCTCTGCCAATGAAGGAGAGCATTCCATATGCCTTCTTTACAACCTTGTCTACTTGAACTGCTGCCTTCAGGGACCTGTGTACTTGTACGCCAAGATCTCTCACTTCATCTACCCCTCTTAGTATATTCCCATTTATTGTGTAATCCCTGTAACTGTTTTACCTCCTTAAATGTATGACCTCACACTTCTCTATGTTAAAATCCATCTGCCACTTTACCGCCCACTCCACCAACCCATCTATATCGTTTTGGAGATTATGGCTATCCTCTACATTATCCACTACTTGGCCAACCTTTGTGTCATCTGCAAATTTCCCAATCGTGCCCCCAACGTTCACGTCCAAATCGTTAATATATAACACAAACAGCAAGGGTCCCAACACCGAGCCCTGTGGAACACCACTTGAGACAACTTTCCATTCGCAAAGGCATCCATCGACCATTATCCTTTGTTTCCTGTTACAAAGCCAACCTTTTATCCAGTTTGCCACATTACCCTGAATCCCATGGGCTTTTACTTTCCTGACCAATCTGCCATGTGGGACCTTGTCAAATGCCTTGCTAAAATCCATATACACAACATCCACTGCACTACCTTCATCACTTCCTCAAAGAATTCAATTAAATTATTTCACCTCCTTATTTCCCCTCCCATTATCAGCATATCTTCGGACTTTGCAATGTTGCCGTACCAGCTTTCATCTTATTGCCGCATAAATTTACATCACAAGAGGTGATCATTCAGCCCATCATGTCAGTACTGGCTCTTGTGCTACAGCAATCTAAAATAATCCAACTGCCACAGTCCCCTCCATAGGCCTATGCCTCCCTCTGCTTCAAAATGTTCTACAATTCTCCCTTGAGATGCAGGGGCCTTTGCTTGTGACAGACCTTGTTACATTCTCCTAAAATCCTTTTGTGATTTTTCTTTTATTCGTTCATGGGGTGTGAATGTCGCTAGCAAGGCCAGCATTTATTGCCCATCCCTAATTGCCCTTGAGAAGGTGGTGATGAGCTGCCTTCTTGAACCGCTGCAGTCCATGTGGTGTAGGTACACCCATAGTGCTGTTAGGGAGGGAGTTCCAGGATTTTGACCCAATGACAGATAGCGCTGAGTTTTTCATCATGCGTTAATTGGCCAGCCAGCGTAAAATCGCGGTCCGCTGCCGATTGAGGTCGGAGGTCCGTTTCCTGACTGCTCCCAGGCCCGCCAGTCGGATGTGCCCGCCAAAGGTGAAATTCAGGCCCAAATCAGTGGCTTGGAGGGGAACTTTGCAGAAGGTAGGGTTCCCAGCGTTTGCTGTCCTTGTCATTCTAGGTGGTAGAGATCATGGGTTTGGAAGGTGCTTCGAAGGAGACTTTGTGAGTTGCTGCAGTGCACAGATGGTACACTCTGCTGCCACTGTGCATCGGTGGTGTTATAAGTTAATGTTTAAGGTGGTGAACTGGGTACCAATCAAGTGAGCTGCTTTGTCCTGGATAGCGTTGAACCTCTTGAGCGTTGATGGAGCTGCACTCATTCAGGTAAGTGGAAAATATTCCATCACACTCCTGACTTGTGCCTTGTAGATGATGGACAGGTTTTGGGATGTCAGGAGGAGTCAGAATTCCCAACCTCTGACCTGATTTTGCAGCCACAGTATTTATCTGGCTAGTGCAGTTCAGTTTCTGGTGACCCCAGGATGTTGATATTAAGGGATTCATTAATAGTAATGCTGTTGAATGTCAAGTGGAGATGGTTAGATTCTTAAGTATTGCTCATTACCTGACACGTGTGGTATGAATGTTACGTACCACGTATGATACCTTCCATCAGTTTGTTGGTGATTGTAGTATTGATGGGGCAAGGACTGGCAGAAATGAGTCTGTCTTGGTTTTTGCAATAGGGCATACCTGGGCAATTTTCTATCCTGTCGGGTAGATGCCAGCATTGTAGCTTTACTGGAACAGCTTGGCTTGGGACATGGCTCATTCCGGAGCAAAAGTAGTCAGCAATAGCCCTGGGAGGTTAATGGGGCCCATACACCTACCTGTATCCAGTGCCTTCAGCTGCTTCTTGATCACTTAGAGTGAATCAAATTGGCTGAAGGCTTGCATCTGTGATGCTGGGGACCTCCGGAGGAGGCTGAGATGGATCATCCACTCAGCACTTCTGGCTGAAGATTGTTGCGAATGCTTCAGCCTTATCTTTTGCACTGATGTGCTGGGATCCCCCATCATTGAGGATGGGGATATTTCTGAAGAATCCTTCTCCAGTGAGTTGTTTAATTGTCCACCACCATTCACGACTGGATGTGGCAGGACTCCAGAGCTTAGATCTGATCTGTTGGCTGTGAAATCACTTAGCTCTGTCTATCACTTGCTGTTTTCGCTGTTTGGTATGTAAGTAGTCCTGTCTTATAGCTTCACCAGGTTGACACCTCACTTTTAGGTATACCTGGTGCTGCTCCTGACATGTCCTCCTGCACTCTTCAATAAACCAGAATGAATTGCCCTCCGAGGTGGACGTAAAAGATCCCACAGGACAATTTCAAAGAAGAGCAGGAGAGTTCTTTCTGGCATCCTGGGCTCGTATTCCTCCCACAGACAATATCTAAAACAAATTATCTGTTCATTATCGTGTTGTTTGTGGGATCCTGCTGTGCAAATTGGCTGCTGCATTCCCTACGCTTCAACAGCGACGACACGTCAGAAATATTTCATTGGCCCTAAAGCAGATTGAAATATCCTGAGGTTGTGAAAGGCGCTACAGGAATGAAGGTCAGTAAGCTTCCTCCTTCCTTTTCCTTCTTCCCAATTACCATCCTCCTCTAAAATTCTTGGATATCACGGAAATGAACATGTTATATCCAACACTTCAAGGCCGATTTGCCACGTGCTGATGCATTGAATATAATTAAAAGTACCGGGAGACCCTGAATAGAATGATTAGATGAAATAAATGGACCTTATCCTTGATTCACTGGTGCACACATTTAAGAATCATGGTGACAAGATATGAACACCAACTTTGTACAGACAAACAAAGCAGCTATTAATTCCTGGCAGGGTTATCTCAGCAGAACAGTTCATTCATTTGTTTTACAAAGACTCCGGGGTTAATATTAAACACAAGCATTACAATGTCTAGACTAACCATGGCTCTGTGGGTAGCTGTCTCTTGTTTCTATGTCAGTTGGTTGTGGGTTCAAACCCCACTCTGGCAAAGATTAGATTAGGTGATATATCTAATATTCTGTAGGCAGAGTTTTCTGAGCCGGCTGGTGGTGGGTGTGATAGGCGGTGTGTGCAGAAAATATGGCGGGACCCACATCGCGATGGTGTGAAGGCAGGGTGAGATCTTCCGCTTAGCCCACTGATGTAGGCCGCGTTTCTTGCCATCAGTCGACGGGGAGATAATTGTAATATATTAGCATATAATTAAAAGGCCATCCCACCAGGCTCTTGGAATCCCATCGTATTGTCCGTCCACCTCAGCGGGAAAGCACACCGACCTGTTTCACAACAGCGCACAAGCGACATGCACTTGGCGGCTTCACTTTGGGGGAGCTGAGGTGAATGCACAGCAGTGTTCTCCACAGCTCACCCACTGTTTACAGGCCTCAGGGACACCGGGGGAGGGGAGGGGGGGTGGGGGTGGGAGAAACTGATGCCCGGCCCTGCAGGTGACTGTTGAGGGTTGGGGGGGATGGCTGGGGGAAAGTGCTGACAAGCCTCGGAGGCGACTGCTGAGGCCGGGGTTGGGGGTGGGGGGGTCAAGTGCTGCCCTGGTGCTGCATCCCGCGCACAGGCAATCAAGGTGGGGGGTCAGGGTGAGTGAGGGAAGTGGCCACGCATTAGGGACACCTGTATAAACTGACCAGGCCTCTGCAACTGAGACAGATCAAGCGCAGCCACAGTGATATGATTGGGGTCAGGCTCCTAGCCTGCCCGCCCATGCAAGCATCTCGGAGGCACCAAAGGGCCACCAAGCGCTCCATACCTTACCCCCATCACCCCCCACACCCTCAACCCCGCCCCCCACACCCCCAACCCCTTGGCACAGATTTCGAGTCCGCCGCCACTTTATTGGACCGTGGAGCAGTTGGACTGCACACGTTGTACAATCTCCTCACTAACACTGGCCATGTAGCAGTCACTGCTGGAGGCGCACTCAGCCCCTTCCAATCTCAGCATCCCGGATTGGACCAGTGTCCCCCATGTCGCAGGCTGACAGGGCAGCCATGCAGCGCACTCACCCCGGCCATCCGAGGGGTGACTATCACTCTCCGGGAAGCACTAAGGGACAGTCAGACAGGGCCAGGAAAGGTGCTGAGTACACCCATGATAACCACGTCTCTCTCTCTTTCATGCTGCAGGAGGACCACATCAGGACCATGAATCCTGGTGACCTAGCTGTATCCCTGATGGTCTATAGAGGCTGTAGAAGATGGAGGAGAGAGTGACTGAGGGTCCTGGCTGTGCAAAGGCAGGAGCAGCAACCTCATGAAGAAGGGGCAGCAGGAGCTCCCACACACACTGCCCAGGAGCGACAGTGAGCCATGACTAGTCAGCGCCTAGCGACACCCGAGGTCTATAGACACCGCCTGTCATTCCTGCAGATGACTGAGAACCAGTGTCACCGACGGCTGTGCATGTCTAGGGACCTGGTGGGTCACATCTGCCACTTACTGCAGGACATGGTGCTAAGGGGACATGGAGGGCATCCACTGCCAGTGGCTGTGAAAGTGACCACGGGCTCAATTTCTATGCCAGTGGCTCCTTTCAGGGCTCCACAGGTGACCTATGTAGGATTTCACAATCCGCCACCCACAAATGCATCCATGAGGTCCCGGGTCCCATCGTCTCCATGGCAACAACTTTGTGCATTTCGCCTGGGACCGGGACAGCCAGGATACCAGGGCCATTGGATTATCCCGGATCTCGGGATTCCCACAGGTGCAGGGTGTGATTGGCTGCACTCATGTGGCGCTCAGGTCTCCGTCACTACACTCAGTGACTTCATCAACCACAAGGGCTTCGACTCACTGAACATGCAGCTGGTGTGCGACCACCAGAAACACATCCTGCAGGTCTGCGCACGGTTTCCAGGGAGTGTGCACGACGCCTACATCCTGAGTCGCTCGCAGATCCCTGATGTCTTCCAGGGTCCACAGAAGCTGCAGGGTTGGCTCCTCGGGGACAAGGGCTACCCACAGAGGCCGTGGCTGATGACACCCGTGTGGCAGCCTCAGACTGCAGCAGAGCGACAGTATAATGAGGCTCATGCAGCAGCTCATAACTTGGTGGAGCAGATCATTGGGATGCTGAAGATGAGGTTCCTGGCCTGGACCGGTCTGGTGGAGCCCTGCAATATAGTCCGCAGAGGGTGTCACACATCGTCATCGTCTGCTGCGTCCTTTACAACCTGGCGCTGCAACGGGGAGAGGAGCTGGCTGAGGAGGAGATGAAGGAGCTGGAGGTCTCCTCCGATGAGGAGGATGCCGACGGAAATGAGGGTAAGGGGGTCCTCAGTGGTTCCGACGATGGCGATGAGGCTCTCACACTGGTTAGAAGAGGCAGGCGCACTCGGGAGGCTCTCATAGCTGCCAGATTTGTGGAGGATGATGACGTCATGTAGTGAGGTGTCCCCGTAGACCCTCACATCCCAGTTGTGAATGTTTGACTCCAGTCTGGCTTATCTCAGCACCAATACCCTCTGAGGGAATGCTCCTGTCATGGAGATGCAGTGGAGGCCCTAATAGTCGCTCGATTGCAGGAGGAGGATGACGACATGCAGTGAAGACACTCCATAGATCTTCACACAGCCTCTGAGAATGTCTGACTCCTGTCTGGCTGAGGGCAGCTCACTTGCGCTCCATGATCAGCGCCATCTCAGAGACACAGCCATGAAACTTTAGACGCATTTGCCTTCAGCACCTCCGCCATTCAGGAGTTGGTGCACAGCATCACTGGTCACAAATGCTGGTGTGGGGGGTGCCAGCCCCACCTTAAAGGTGCTGAGAGCACACAGAGAGAATGAGAGAACTCTGTGGCGCCTGCACACTACATTCTGGCAGCAATGACCAGCACCGCCGAGGTGCAGGTATCAGTAATGTGTCCAGGGAAGGTGAGGCTGGACCATCACTGTGGTCTGAAGGCTGCACAGACACAGGGAAGAGGCCCTGGACTGAGACACCTGCCTTTTATCTTTTGCAGAGAGGTTTCACATGAGAACATAAGAACTAGGAGCAGGATTAGGTAATTCAGCCCCTCGAGCCTGCCCCGCCATTCAATACGATCATGGCTGATCTCATTTCGGCCTCAACTCCAATTTCCTGCCCTCTCCCCATAACCTTTCAACCTGCTACTAATTAAAAATCTGTCTATCTCCTCCTTAAATTTATTCAGCATCCCGGCATCCACTTCACTCTGAGGTAGTGAATTCCACAGATTCACGACCCTTTGAGAAAAGTAATTCCTCCTCATCTCTGATTTAAATCTACCACCCCTTAGCCTAAAACTATGGCCTCTCGATCTAGAATGCCCCACAAGGGGAAACATCTGCTCCACGTCCACTTTGTCTATCCCCTTTAGCATCTTATATACCTCAATTATATTTCCTCTCATCCTTCTAAACTCTAGCGAGTATAGGCCTAAATTGCTCAATCTCTCCTCATAAGACAAGCCCCGCATCTCTGGAATCAATCTAGTGAACCTCCTCTGAACCGCCTCCAATGTAACTACATCCTTCCTCAAGTAAGGGGACCAAAACTGTGCACAGTAATCCAGGTGCGGTCTCACCAATGCCTTGTACAGTTGCAACAACACTTCCCTATTTTTATGCTCTATTCCTTTAGCAATAAATGCCAAAATTCCATTTGCCTTCCTTATTACCTGCTGTACCTGCATACTAGCTTTCAGCGATTCATGCACGAGGACACCCAGATCCCTCTGCACTGAAGCATTCTGAAGTTTCTCTCCATTTAAATAATAAGTCGCCTTTTTATTCTTCTGACCAAAATGGATAACCTCACACTTATCCACGTTGAACTCCATCTGCCAAATTTTGGCCCATTCACCTAACCTGTCCATATCCATTTGTAAATTTCTTATTTCTTCATTGCAACTTACTTTCCCACCTATTTTGGTGTCATCTGCAAATTTAGCTCTAGTACCTTCTATCCCTGAATCCAAGTCATTAATATAGATTATAAATAGTTGGGGCCCAAGGACCGAACCCTGTGGCACCCCACTAGTTACAGCTTGCCATCCAGAAAAAGACCCATTTATCCCGACTCCCTGCTTTCTGTTGGTTAGCCAATCCTCTATCCAAGCTAATATATTACCCCTAACTCTGTGTGATCTTATCTTGTGTATTAATCTTTTGTGCGGCACCTTATCAAAGGCCTTCTGGAAGTCCAGATATACTACATCTACAGGATCCCCATTATCCACTTTGCTTGTCACATCTTCAAAGAACTCTCGCAAATTAGTCAAACACGATTTACTCTTCACAAAACCATGCTGACTCTGATGGATTGCATTTTGACTTTCCAAATGCCCCATTACTACTTCTTTAATAATGGATTCCAACAATTTCCCAACGACAGACGTTAAACTAACTGGTCTATAGTTTCCTACTTTCTGCTTCCCCCCTTTTTGAATAAGGGCGTTATATTAGCATTTTTCCAGTCCACTGGAACCTTTCCAGAATCCAGGGAATTTTGGAATATTATAGCCAATGCATCCATTATCTCCGCTGCCACTTCCTTTAAGACCCTGGGATGTAGGCCATCAGGTCTTGGGGACTTGTCACCCTTTAACCCCAATAGTTTGCTCAGTACTTTTTCTCTAGTGATGGTGATTGTTCTAAGTTCCTCCTTCTCTATACCCTCTGCACTACCTGTTACTATTGGGGTGGTACTAATGTCCTCCGCCATGAAAACTGAGGCAAAATATTGATTAAGCATCTCTGCCATTTCTGCGTTCCCCACTATTAACTCCCCAGCCTCATCCTCCAAGGGACCAACATTCACTTTAGTTACTCTCTTTCCTTTTATATACTTGTAGAAGCTTTTGTTATCAGTTTTTACATTTTGCGTTAGTTTTCTTTCATAATTTACCTTTGCTCTTTTTATTATTTTTTTAGTAATCCTTTGTTGATCTTTAAAAGTTTCCCAATCTTCCAGCCTGCCACTGACCATTGCAATTTGGTATGCCTTAGTTTTTGCCTTTATGTTATCTTTAACTTCCTTGCTTAGCCATGGATGCTTTCCCCCCTTACCATCTTTCTTCCTCTTTGGAATATATTTTACTTGGGAGGAATTGAATATCTCCTTAAATATCTGCCACTGTTCATCAACTGTCCTACCTTGTAGTCTTCCTGCTCAGTCCACTAGGGCCAAATCTGCCCTTATGCCAATGTGGTTACCTTTGTTTAACTCCAGAACACTAGTGTGGGACTCAAGTTTCTCACTCTCCAACTGAACTTGAAATTTCATCATGCTATGATCACTCTTCCCTAGAGGATCCTTTACTATGAGATCATTAATTAATCCCATCACATTACACAAAACCAAATCCAGAATAGCCTGCTCCCTGGTTGGTTCCACAACATATTGCTCCAAGAAACAATCTCTAATACACTCTATGAACTCTCCCTCGAGGCTACCCTTGCCAATTTGATTAGCCCAGTCTATGTGCATATTAAAATCACCAATGATTATTGCCGTGCCTTTCTTACATGCTCCCAGTATTTCCTGGTTTATACTGTGCCCTACTGCTAAACTACTGTTTGGGGACCTATAGATTACTCCCACCAGGGACTTCTTTCCCTTGCTATTTCTTATTTCTACCCAGACTGACTCTACGTCTTGCTCTCCAGTGCTTATATCATTCCTCACTATAGCACTGATCTCTTCCTTTACTAACAAAGCTACACCACCTCCTTTTCTTTCCTGCCTATCCTTCCGAAACACTGAGTACCCTGGGATATTCAACTCCCAAACCTGTTCTCGCTGTAACCACGTCTCAGTAATCGCCACCAAATCATATCTATTTATCTCTATTTGCAATCTTAGCTCATTAGTTTTATTCCAAGTGCTACGTGCATTCAGATGCAAAGCCTTTAAGTTTGCCCTACTGTCCATTTTCCCTACTTTTATATGATTCTTTGGTGCAATATGGTGTTCACACACTCTGTCCCTTCCTTTCACTTTTTGGTAACAATCAGCCTCGTCACTAACCTGCACTCTTACCCTCTCCTTAAACTTTGATTTTTTATATTTCCATGCAACTGAACCCTCCCCCCGACCTATTTAGCTTGAAGCCCTATCTCCAACCCTAGTTATGCGATTTAACAGGACACTGGTCCCAGCAGTCTGAGTGACAAGAACATTGCTCATCAGAACAAGGAGCCATAGGCAGGGAGACATTCTTGGCAGTTTATTGACAATAGTGAACATTATGTACAAGTAATTAACACCTGTGCCCAGGCTGTGCAACTAATTCTCCTTAACTGTCCTAACCCTGCCGCTACGTCTTGGTGCTCCCCGGACACCCACATCGGAGGTGGAGGCAGCCTGCTGACTTTGACGCCCTGTCTGTGATGACATTGGCGGGTGCCATCAGGAGGGCTGAGACCTGGAGGGCCCCGGCCTGCTTTCGGGGTCCTGCTGTGTGGCAGTGGCCCCCTCCTTGGCCTGTGAAGCTGGAGCTGCTGAGGTCAAAGGAAGAGGGGATTCGGATGGGCCGGTCACTCCCAGGGTAACCTGGGTGAATGGCCCCAGAGCGTGTACTTGCTGATCCTCCTCCCTATGGGTGCCCGAGGGCCCCTGGCTGACTCCGTGAGCTGAAGGGGTAGCTGGACTGAGATCGAGCTGCCCAGCACCCCTCTCGCGTACACACTATTGGAGGCCAACCTTGGCATTGGATGCCAAGCGATGGATTTAAACCCGCGCAGCAGCACAGGAGCAACGTCCTGGACCAAGGTCTCCATGGTGGTTGCAGTCCTGCCAGTGTTGGCCCTGGTCTGAAGACGGATGGACTCCGCCATTGTGTCTTGCAATCTGAGGAGTGCAGCGGACATCCCTTCCTGATGTTCCCGAGCTTGCCTTTGCAGCTCCAGCAACTGACATGACCGAGTCTAGAGGCTCGTCATCTGACTTGGACTCAGCAACGTTCTGGCCTCCAGCAGCTCCTCCGAGTGCCGGACGCCAGGGAGGTCTCTGCCTCCACCTGCTGTGGATCAGACAGTGCGATGTGCTCACCAAATTGTGATCCCGAGGCTACTCTAAAGCTAGCTCCCACCGAGGTGTGTGTGTCTCTGCGCTGGTGAAGGGTGTTGGTGAGCGTTGTGACGGGACTTCAGGGAGGGAGCCTTCAAATTCCACTTCAGAGGTTTCTTCGGGGCTTGCTTGGAGGCCCTGGGTCATGGACTCCGTCTGCTGCTTCCCAGATGTGCCTGTGAAAGCAAGGAGAGAAAATTAGTGCATGGCAGTGGCCTGTGAAAGAGGACACGTCACTCACAGGATGGTTGTCTGATGGATGTCGCACTGCTGGATCCTCACTTGGTAGAGCAGCGCCGACCTCACCATCAGTACAGGACTGGTCCAGATCCTCGCCGGCCAGCTGGATGGCTCTGTTTTCAAATTCTGTGAGAACCTTAAATTCCAGCATCCCTCCATCTGTCTGTGACCTTTCCCTCCTGTTGTGAGCCAGTTTGTTCTGCACGGATAGAGATGGGGAGAGTGTATCAGGATGCCTGACAGGCCAGATGATAAGCATGTCTGGCCTGTGTGGGTGGTGAGTGGTCCCATGGACAGGATGAGGACAATGATGGTGAGTGTGAGAGAGTGAATGGTGATGTCCGTTGCATTGAGAGTGAGTGAGGGCCCTGTGTGTGTGTGATGGGTTTGTGAGTGTGTGAGTTGGGAGTGATGAGAAGAGTGACTTACCCTGGCAGAACGGAGCAGATCATTCATCCTCTTGCGGCACTGGGTGGCTGTCCTCCTCTGCAGGGCGTTGGCGCTGACCACCGCATCCCAAGCCGGGTTGGTGATTTTGCTGCCCATCCTGTGGTCAGAGAGGGGGTAGATCGCATCCCGGCGGCCTCCAGGGCATCCAGCAGTCGCTCGAGGGACCCGTCGTTGAAGGGGGGGCTGCAGTCTTTTTGCCTTTGCTGGCCATGTCTCCCGGGCAGCGGTGGTGAGCCGGTGGCGATGAGGTGCTTTGCTGGCGGCTGCCTTTTAAAGATGGCGGCCGACGTGTTGCATCAGCGGGTGATGGCGAGAGGGCGAATGAGAGCCCGTCTGCCATGGAAGTGGCATGTTTCACAGGAGTGAATATATATCGAGGCGAGCTCAGGATGATACAGCGTGAAAACCCGCCATTTTCATTGGCGGGTAGGACTCCATTTTACCCGCCCGCTACCCCATTTAGTGGAATTCTGGGAAAATTCAGCCCTCTGTTTTACAACATCTAGTGGAAGTTAAAATTACCAGGACAAAAATAATTTGTCTCAATGTCCTGATTGTTTTTGAGTGCTTCTCCAGTACAGCACTGACTCTGTTTCTAACAGACACTGTCTTTAAAAACCTATGGACCCCCATGGTTCTGAAGACTGGAAAACTACGATCTTCAGAGATCCTGAATGCTTTGTCAACAGACACATGAGGCAGAATTTTCCCATAAAGGTCAGAGACCTGGGAGGAGCCAGGAATGTGCATCAGCCACACGCACAACCGGTCAGCGGGACTTCCCCTTTGATTCTACATTGCTGCCCTATTGTGCAGTCAGGGGACCGGCAGCTCACCAGCGCCACCAGGAATGGTGGTCACTGCTGAGAATGGCAGGGACCCTGCAGCCTACACCAGGTAGGCCAAAGAGTCCCTGAATAAACTTTACAATTACACCTATGGAGAGGGGCAATCGTTGGGAGCTGCCTCCCCTGCCTGCAGCCACCACTTTGAATTAAAAAGTACTTCCCCACCCACCTGGACTGGGAGGCCACCTGCATTCACCTGGTGCCCTTCCCGCCTGCTAGATCCACTATTGGCCCGGTAAAATGACCATTAGTGGAGCATTTGAATATATGTAAATTTGCTTCCTCTCTCCTTGTGACTGGAAGCCTGTCGTAACCTCTTCCCACAGCTGTTATTATTCCCTGACTGCAGGACATGGTCAGGGGGCTGATATGTTACATCTCCCCCACCCCACAGCTTAACCCCAGCATCGCTTCCATCGTGATCCAGATCGTGCAGGACAGTGAAACTATCCACAGGGACTCAAAGCAAGTCGGCAGCAACACAATGTTTGTTGATGTAACGTGGGATCCAAGTTCCTAATTACAACATAATCCCTTATCACCCCACACCAGCAAGTGTCTCTGGAAATGCAGGATTCAATGTCCACAGACTCCTATTAAGTGGGAAACTTGTGCCCTCCATGTGGCAAGCTGTGGGGGGGAGGGGGAGGGGGGGGTGCATTTAATTGGGCAGGATGGTAATGCATGGGGACCTTGTCACTTTGATGCCTCCACCTTGATTAAGACTGGCAGGAAGGCCTATTAATGCCCACGTAAGAACCTCATCCCGCTGCCACTTGTGTTAACCCAGCAGTGGGCAAGCTCCTCACCATTCAGGGGGCACAACAAGCAAACTCACGCTGGGTTTCCTGCCGTCTCCAATGGGGCCCCTTGTTCAAAGGTACTCAGTACCTGATCGAGGCGACTGACATCGGGAAGGGGGCACTCACTGACAGCCCCTCCAGCACTTGCAGTTGAAGCCCCCTCCTCCTCTCCTTCCTAACAGGAAACAGCGAGTAGGCATAAATGGGTTATTTCCTGGTTGTCAAGATGTAACGAGCGGTGTGCCACAGGGATCAGTTCTGAGGCCTCAACTTTTTATAAGTTATTTAAATGACTTGGATGAAGGGACCAAAGGAATGGTTGCTAAATTTGCTAATGATGCAAAGATAAGTAGGAAAGTAAGTTGTGAAGAGGACATAAGGAGGCTGCAAAGGGTTAAAGGTAGGTTAAGGGAGTGGGCAAAGATCTGGCAAATGGAGCATTATGTGGGAAAATGTGAAATTGTCCATTTTGGCAGGAAGAATAAAAAAGAAGCATATTATCTAAATGGTGAGAGATTGCAGAGCTCTGAGATGCAGAGGGATCTGGGTGTCCTGGTGCATCAATCACAATTAATTAGGAAAGCTAATAGAATGCTATAATTTATTGTGAGGGGAACTGAATACAAAAGTAGGGAGGTTATGCTTCAGTTATACAGAACACCAGTGAGGCCACATCTGGAGACTGTGTAGAGCCTTGGTCTCCTTATTTTAGGAAGGGTGTAAATGCATTGGAAGCAGTTCAGAGAAGGTTCACTAGACTAATAACTGGGATGGGCAGGTTGTCTTATGAGGGAAGGTTGGACAGGTTAGGCTTGTATCCACTGGAGTTTAGAAGAGTGAGAGGTGTCTTGATTGAAACCCTTAAGATCCCAAGGGGTCTTTACAGGATGGATGTAGAGATAATATTTCCTCTTGTGGGAAAATCTAGAACTGTTTAAAAATCAGGGGTCGTCCATTTAAGATAGAGATAAGCAGAGATTTTTTCTCCACAGGGTCATGAGTCTTTGGAACTCTCTTCCTCAAAAGGCAGTGAAATCAGAGTCTTGGAATATTTTTAAGGCAAGGCTAGATAGGTTCTTGATAAGCAAGGGGGTGAAAGGTTATGATAGGCGGAATGTAGAGTTGAGCTCACAATCAGATCAGCCATGATCTTATTTAATGATGGAGCAGTTTCGATGGGCCGAGTGGCCTCCTCCTGCTCCTAATTGATATGTTTGTGTGTTCATATGACCCACACCTCATGCCACCCTTCCAGCAATCACTCCCCTGTGCCTGGGTCCCTTCTGGACCCAATGCCTCGGGATTGAGGGGAGGGGCGTAAGGGTGTTCTACCAACACCAGCTACCCTCTGGTGCTGCTAAGGAGCTGCTGGCCTCTAATTGGGATTTCCTCCCCCCGGGTCCGTGATCCTGGTCTTTGATGCTTAAGTGGTACAAGATGCAATGGGCCTTCTCAGAAAGAGGCGGCGTGGGGTCTTATCAGCTCTCCAGCCTGTGGCTGGGACCCCCAGTGTAATCAGAAAAAACCTGTCTCCAGCCTGTTAGACAGGTCATTGTGCTAGAAAATACAAATAGCACAGAGAGGTTTGAAGCTCTTGAGCTGCTCTGAGAATCTCATGAAGCACAAAAGTATAATTTTTAACATGTTTCAAACCCTTCAATTATATTTCTGCCAGCAACATATCCCCAGCTAACATTTATAAGATTGTTAAAAAAATTATCTGCATTTCAAAATGCGTGTGTGAATACTGATATTTATAATTGATATTTATAAATGGTATTATAACTGATATCTATAACTGATAACTATAATTAATATCTATCACTGATAACTATAATTAATGTCTATAACTGATATTATACCTGATATCTGTAACCAAGATCCATAATTGACATTGATTATTGATATTATAACAGGTATCTATAAATGATATTATAACTGATATTATAAGTAACATCATAACTTGAGGTGATGGTAGTGGTATTGTTGGTGGCTAATAACCCAGGGTAATGCTCTGGTGAACCTAGGTTCAAATCCTGCTATGGTAAATGCTGGTGGGATAGAACATACCCAGTGATAGGCCAGGTAAGGACAGCAGATTTTCTTCCCTAAACGACATTAGTGAACCCAGTGGGTTTTTACAACAATCGACAATGGTTTCATAGTCATCATTAGACTTTTAATTCCAGATTTTTATTGCACTGATATTTATAACTGAGATCTATAGCTGCAAAGTCCTTCTTACTAACATCTGGGGGGCTTTTGCCAAAATTGGGAGAGCTGCCCCACAGACTAGTCAAGCAACAGCCTGACATGGTCATCCTCAGGGAATCATACCTTACAGATAATGTCCCAGGCACCACCATCACCATCCCTGGGTATGTCCTGTCCCACCAGCAGGGCAGGCCCAGCAGAGGTGGTGGCACAGTGGGACACAGTCGGAAGGGAGTAGCCCTGGGAGTCCTCAACATCGACTCTGGACCCTATGAAGTCTCATGGCATCAGGTCAGACAAGAGCAAGAAAACCTCCTGCTGATTATCATGTACCACCCTCGCTCAGCTGATGATCTTCAGCCAGAAGTACCGAGTGGAGATCAATCTCGGCCTCCTCCAGAGGTCCCCCAGCCATCAAGTGGCACCTGCTCACTGGAGTCAATGGAATCGGGGGGAAATTCTCCAGGATGTTGATAGTGGGGGATTCAGTGATGGTAATGACATTGAACATCATGGGGTGATGGTTGGATTCTGTCTTGTTGGAGATGGTCATTGCTTGACACTTGTGTGGCACGAATGTCACTTGCCACTTGTCAGCCCAAGCCTGAATATTGTCCAGGTCTTACTGCGTATGGACATGGACTGCTTCAGTATCTGAGGAGTCACGAATGGTGCTGAACATTGTGCAATCATCAGTGAACATCCCCACTTCTGACCTTATGATGGAAGGAAGGTCATTGATGAAACAGCTGAAGATGGTTGGGCCGAGGACACTACCCTGAGGAATCCTGCAGTGATGTCCTGGAGCTGAGATGACTGACCTCCAACAACCACAACCATTTTCCTTTGTGCTAGGTATGACTCCAACCAGTGGAGAGTTTTCCCCCTGATTCCCATTGACTCCATTTTTGTGAGGGCTCCTTGATGCCACTCGGTCAATTGCAGCCTTGATGACAAGGGCAGTCACTCTTACCTCACGTCAGGAGTTCAGCTCTTTTGTCCATGTTTGAACCAAGGCTGTAATGAGGCCAGGAGCTGAGTGGCCCTGGCACTCTGGTGTCAGTGAGCAGGTTATTGCTAAGCAAGTGACGCTTGATAGCACTGTTGATGACCCCTTCCATTACTTTACTGATGATCGAGAGTAGACTGATGGGGTGGTAATTGGCCGGGTTGGATTTGTCCTGCTTTTTGTGTATGGGACATTCCTGGGCAATTCTCTACATAGCAGGGTAGATACCAGTGTTCTGGCTGTACTGGAACAGCTTGGCTAGGGGTGCAGCAAGTTCTGGAGCACAAGTCTTCAGTACTATTGCTGGAATATTTAAGGGTCTATAGCCTTTGCAGTATCCAGTGCCTTCAGCCACTTCTTGATATCACGTCGAGTGAATAGAATTGGCTGAAGACTGGCATCTGTGATGCTGGGGACCTCCGGAGGAGGCCAAGATGGATCATCTACTTGGCACTTCTGGCTGAAGATTGTTGCAAATGCTTCAGCCTTATCTTTTGCACTGATATGCTGAGCTCCTCAATCATTGAGGATGGGAATATTTGTGGAGCCTCCTCCTCCAGTGAGTTGTTTAATTATCCACCTATCTATCACTTGCTGTTTGGCACATTAGTAGTCCTGTGTTATAGCATCACCAGGCTGACACCTCATTTTTAGGTATGCTGGTGCTGCTCCTGGCATGCCCTCCTGCACTCTTCATTGAACCAGGGCTGACCTCAAGGCTTGGTGGTAATGGTAGAATGGGGGATATGCTGGGCCATGAGGTTACAGACTGTGTTTGGGCACAATTCCCATTTAACAGAGTGGTAGTGCCACACAACACTATGGAGGGTATCCTCAATGTGAAGGCGGGACTTCGTCTCCATAACGACTGTGCGGTGGTCACTCCTACCGATACTGTCATGGACAGATGCATCTGTGGCAGGCAGGTTGGTGAGAATGATGTCAAGTATGTTTTTCCCTCTTGGTGGTTCCCTCACCACCTGCCGCAGACCCAGTCTAGCAGCTATGTCCATTAGGACTTGGCCAGCTCGGTCAGTAGTGGTGCTACCGAGCCATTCTTGGCGATGGACATTGAAGTCCCCCATCCAGAGTACATTCTGCGCCCTTGCCACCCTCAGTGCTTCCTCCAAGTGATGTTCAACATGGAGGAGCACTGATTTATCAGCTGAGGGAGGGCGGTACATGATAATCAGCAGGAGGTTTCCTTGCCCATGTTTGACCTGATTCCATGAGACTTCACGGGGTCCGGAATTGATGTTGAGCACTCACAGGGCAACTCCGTCCTGACTGTATACCACTGTGCTGCCACCTCTGCTGGGCCTGTCCTGCCGGTGGGACAGGACATACCCAGGGATGGTGATGGAGTCTGGGACATTATCTGTAAGGTATAATTTCGTGAGGATGACTATGTCAAGCTGTTGCTTGACTGGTCTGTGAGACAGCTCTCCCAATTTTGGCACTGGTGCCCAGATGTTAGTAAGGAGGACTTTGCAGGGTCAACAGGGCTGAGGTTAACATTGTTGTTGCTGGTGCCTAGGTCGATGCTGGGCAGTCTGTCCAGTTTCATTCCTTTTTGGAGTCTTTATAACGGTTTGATACAACTGAGTGGCAGCAGGGCCATTTCACAGGGCATTTAAGAGTCAACCACATTGAGGTGGGTCTGGAGTCACACGTAGGCCAGTATTTCAATGTAGATACTGTGGCCACAAGAGGAAGTCAGAGGCTAGGAATCCTGCAACGAGTAACTCACCTCTGACTCCCAAATCCTGTCCACCATCTACAAGGCACAAGTCAGGAGTGTGATGGAATATTCCCCACTTGCCTGGGTAAGTGCAGCTCCCACAGCATTCAAGAAGCTTGACACCATCCAGGACAAAGCAGCCTGCTTTATTGGTACCATTTCCACAAACACTCACTCTCTCCACCACCGACGCACAGTAGCAGCAGTGTGTACCATCCAGAAGATGCACTGCAGGAATTCACCAAGGCTCCTTAGACAGCACCTTCCAAACCCACAACCTCTACCATCTAGAAGGACAAGGGCAGCAGATAGATGGGAACACCACCACCTGGAAGTTCCCCTCCAAGCCACTCACCATCCTGACTTGGAAATATATCGCCGTTCCTTCACTGTCGCTGGGTCAAAATCCTGGAACTCCCTCCCTAACACCACTGTGGGTGTACCTACACCACATGGACTGCAGCGGCTCAAGAAGGCAGCTCACCACCACCTTCTCAAGGGCAATTAGGGATGGGCAATAAATGCTGGCCCAGCCAGCGAAGCCCACATCCCATGAATGAATTTTTAAAAAATGATAACTGATATCTATCAGCGGGATTTTCCATGCCCGCCCATCGCCGCGATCTTCCGGTCCCGCCGCAAGTCAACGGACTCCTGGCCGGGCGCCACCTCACCCGGGGCGGGGCCAGAGAATCCAGACCTAGAACCGATATTATAACTGGTGTTATAACTTACAATTTTAATGGGGTGAAATCGTTTGCATTAATTTGTATATAATTTCCCGTGGTAGGAAGTTAGAGCAGTTGTTATGCAGGTACTTTCTGGAGTTTCTAATACTCTTTCTTAGTTCAGTTGATCATCAAAATGTGCCTCTGCATTGCCATTTCTTTGATCTTAAGGAACACCTGATAAGGCACTCAACAGAGATTTGAACTCATAATCAGCTTGGTCCAGAAACTGTTGGGTAAATAATAGTGGATTAAATGGCACTCATTGTTATTAATCTGTAAATAATACAGCAACTTGTGGCGAGGAAGTGGTGCCCTGTGAATTGCAAGTCACCACAAGTTGCTGAAGGATTTGTGTCACTCTGCCCTCAGTATCAGAAAGAGCAACTCATCCTCAGATTCCCCATGACTATCAAGAAATTGCTGCCTTTGTACATTGATTACCCATTATACTCATCACAGAAAGTTAGGGCTGGTAAATAGTGTAACAGTTTTCATGAGAAAATTTATACCCCTCAACCTCTCTCGCCCAGAAGAGGAACAATTAAAACTGACTGCCTCATTCCTAAAGTATATATCGTTCCCTGAGATTTTGGAAATCTAATTTTTTCCTTTACTTCTCATTTCTGTCTCTTTTCTCTCTCTCTCTCTCCTAATCCAGTCTGTTTTCCTCTCTCTTCATTTCTATTTCTGGACTTGATTTGACTCTAATTCACCCGGTTTCTTTTGCCATTCCTCTGTTTCTTTCTCAATCCTTACATCTCATTGGATGTTAAGGAGATGAGACTGTTGGCCCCATCATTTACTGAGGTCCCAGATGCCCAGTTACACTCACTTCGTGGTTATCAGCTCTCACTCCCAGCAAGTCACCGCAGAAAAATAATTGGAGCCTAAGGCGAAGGAACAAAATGCATTTCACTGCGTTCACCGTGGGAAGCCTCATTCCGGTAAATTCTGTGCCATTGATTTTAATAGTGTTCAGGGATAATTGCTTCAGAGAGGTCTCAATGGAATATAGGTGCAATCTCAAAATGAAATGAGCAGGTAGTTCAGTAATTACTGACTTAATGTTTACTCTGTTGAAAAGCTGTAGGCAATAAAAGTATGTCTGAAATAGAGTGAGGATTAAAATTGACCCTTGGGTGACAGTTGAGATAACATGGAGCATTTTGCTTGATATTGAGAAGGTGCCAGTCTTAACTCAGTGAGTAGCACTCTCACTTTTGATTTTGAATGTTTTTGATTCAAGTTTCACCCCAGAGACTTGGAACAGGGTTTTCCCTTTGGGACGGGGACCTCAATGTCAGAACCACTTCTGGGTCATGGCCCCGTTCTGAGGGAGAAGTGGTCACATGTCTGGATTTCCACAGGGGCAGCTGTAATTGGCTGGAGGGTGGGCCTATCAGCAGTGGGCTTGGGAAGGAGGTGGAACTCTGAAATCGCAGGTATGTTTTGAAGGTGGGGAGGCAGCCATCACTATGGCGCCTGCCTTGCAATGTAATGGCAGCTGAGGAAGAGGAGAGGCAGAGGCCAGACACCCACAGTAGGGCTGCACCAAGGTTCAGTGATGCTGCTGTTGAGTTCATGTTGGAGGCCGTGAGACAAGCCTTATTCCCTGTGGGGGACAGAAGGAGGCCACACGGCCAATCTAAGCAGGTCCGGCTGGAGGTGCCAAGACATTTCGGCATCAGCGGGATCTGGGTGCAGTGCCACAAGAACTTTAATCACCTTCATGGCTCTGGCAAGGTGAGTGCCGCAGAACACCAAGGTGATGGGCCTCCAAATCTGCAGCCAAACTGTACACACACCAGAGGAGCAGCCTGAGGTTACAAAGGGCTGCTGGACATGGGAGAAATGTGTGCCCAGGGTAATCGCCAACCCATCATCAAGGCTCAAACCCCTAGTTCAGGGCTTCCCAAACTAGGGGTGGCGAAATGAGATTCTGAGCTCTGTGGCAGCAATGGCTGCTGTGGAGCTCAGACTGAATGTTAACAGCTGTGAGGCCCCTTTAAATCCGCATGTTTTTTTTTAATGGTGGGCTCCAACTAACTGAGTGATGTTTGAGGGCTGATTCCTGCCTCAAAAAAGCATGTGAAAAGGTAGATCCTTAAAAATCCCTAAAGATTAAGCACTTAGTACTACTGTCACAGGTCTCTCTCCATCCCTCGCACACCACCCCCTCTACCCTAACCGTCTATCGCAGATCTCTCCAACCCCCTCCCCGCTATCGCATGTTTTTTTGCCCCATTCCCCCCCACCACCGCCACTCTTACAGGTCCTACTGAGGGGACACAGCAATTTTCAAGCCTTGAAATGGGATCACAATGGGAAAAAGTTTGGGAAGCTCTGCCCTGGTACTCAGGGAGCAGCTGGCATCTGGCAGCGTCTCAGCTAAATGAACCACTGATATTGATGAGAGAGGCCAGCACACAGCCTATCTCTCTCTCTCTCTCTTGCAGGAGAAGAGGGCCCACAATGGTTGAGAGAAGACCCACACAGGAGGAGTGCCCCAGCTCACCATCCTTACTAAAACGGAGGAGGCGATACTGCGCAAACTGAGTTAGAGGGACAACAGCACGGCACTGGACATTGTGAGGGTGGCCCCTCATGAGGACGTGGGCAATGGAGTGATGGGAATGCCTGTTAGAAAGGGTGAGAAGATGCTGAAGTCTGGTGATGGAGCTCACTCCTCCCCATGCAGCAACACATCAAACCCTCAGCTGCATTGAGAAGCCTCAGCTCAGCAGAGTCATCAGCTTCCACAGCAAATTCTCGTGAACTCCTTCTTATGTCTCCCACAGGCTTAGTTGAGGAGGGGGAACGTGCCAGTGCCACAGCAGCATTACTGGGTCACCAGACGAGATCAAAGCAACAGGTTCAGATGCCGGACTGCATCTTCAGAAGCCCGATGGCCTGTTTGCTGGTGGTGCTGGTCAGCAGATAGCTATGGTTGCAGCATTTCTATGCGTCTATCTCAGGATCAGGCAGAGGGGTGAGCGTCCATCACTTCAAGGTATTCCCCTTGTCCCCTCAGATCCCATCATGGACTTTCAGTGGTGACATGAAGAGCTGTGGAGCTCTGGATCACCATAGGATGGAGGCGCCATAGCAGTTGCCAGGATAGTGAGCACACACATGTGTAAAGCTCTTGTTGTGGTCATAGACAAGCTGAATGTTCAGAGAGTGGAAACCCTTCCTGTTGGTGAATCTCACTGACTTCTCACTTGATGCCTTAAAGACCACATGGGTGCAATCAATGATGCCCTACACCAGGGTGATTCCGGCAATGAAGTCGAATCCAATGGAGTCAATGTCCTCTGTGCCTGTGAGGCCCTATCCACAGTTGTATGTACTATCCAGCTCTCGCAAACAGGGCGTCAGTGAGCTGTGAAATACAATGGTGTGCCTCCACCAGCACGATGCCACAAAATTTGGTAGTTGATCCTTGGAAACAAACCAGAGATGAAGAAGTTCAAGTCCACAGTGACCTTAAGGGCCACTGGCAGAGCATGATGAGCAATGCAGTGAGCTCTGAGGTCTCCCTCAATGAGGGCAAATACCTCCATTGCAATCTGCCTAGATAGACATAGTCTCCTGCAGCCCTGATTCCCTGCAGGCTCTATCTTCTTCACCCAATGTTGAGGCTATGACCTTTGTTGCTTTCCTCTCCTCTGCCATCCTCATTCCCAGGGCTCTGCATCTGCTCCTCAGGATGTTGACCCTCATCACCATTCGACCCGATCTTCAAGTTCTTTAATCCCATGTCCAGCTGCTGCCTAGCTTGTGGTTAGCTGCAGTCACAATGCTTCCTGAACTTTCCCCTCTTATGGCCCCACAATCCCTGGAGGGTCACGAGCTCTTCAACTGACCAATCTCACAAAGACCACTTCTCTGCTAACTCTGCTCACCTGATGCCATCTGTGTGCCAATGGATGAGCACTCCTCTCAGTCATACATGCTTCTACGTACGCATCTCATTGAACAGCACAGTTGTGACTGACTGCCCGCTGTGTTGTCACCTCCTATTTGACCTGTTCCAGATCCAAAGTAGATCCCTTGCCTTCCAACAAAAATTGCAGATGGGCCATTAACGAGATGACAACAAGCTCATTAACGGACATAATTGGACACTGATCCAGATCAGGTGGATTGCTGGGTCCCACCTTCCCCAACCTGAGCAAAACCAGTGTCAGAGCAGCATCGGGAATCAACACAACTGTCAGCATCGGGAAATGATCTGCCTGCCCTCCTCCAACCCTGTCTTCATTTGGCCACCAAAGTCCTTTCCTTGAGCATAAAATCCAGGCTGACACTCCAGTGCAGTACTGAGAGAGTGCTGCTCTGGCAGAGGTGCTGTCTTTCGGATGAGACATTAAACCGAGGCCCTTTCTGCCATCCTGGGTGGATGTAAAAGATCCCATGGCGCTATTTCAAAGAAGAGAAGGCGAGTTCTCCCCGGTGTGCTGACCAATATTTATCCCTGAATCAACATCACAAAAAAAAATCCAGTTATCTATTTATTGCTGCATGTGGGAGCAAATTGGCTATCGTGTTTACCACCTTGCAACAGTGACTACATTTCAAAGTACTTTACTGACTGTAAAGCAGTTTTGGGATGTGGTGAATCATGAAAGATGTTGTAGAAACGCAAGTCTTTCTGTGGATAATGTTCCATGATGTGCCTGTATACCATTGTAATGTAAGGATGCTCGGCAGTGCAAAGCTTAATGTGGGACCGGAGAATGGCACTGCCCACGGTATGATGCATAGAGTCGCATGGTAATAGACTCAGAGAACAGCCTAGAGACTACACTCTGGAAACAGCTTGCATGGGGACATTAGCTCCATGCATGACCATACCTTGGATCTGCAAAGAGTTAAGGGTTAACAATAAAGAATTCATATTCAAACATACAAGTCTCAATAACTCATCATTGAGACATCAGTCGCAGCACCATATTACAACAGATAACACAGAAAGAAAGAAAAATATTTTATTTTATTTCCAGGCATGGTGGAGATGATGGCATAGTGGTAATGTCAATGGACTAGTAATCCAGAGGCCTAGGCTAATGCTTGGAGGACATGGGTTCAAATCCTCCCCCGCCAACAGCAGCTGGTAGGATTTGAATTTGATTAACAAATCTGGGATATAGAACCAGCCTCAGTAATGATGACCACAACAACATTCATTGAATGTTGTAAAAACCCATCTGGTTCACCAAAACCCTTCAAGGAAGGAAATCTGCCGTCCATATCTGGTCTGGCCTGCATGTGACTCCAGATCCACAGCAATGTGGTTGACTGTGAAATGGCCAAGCAAGTCATTCAGTTCATGGGCTACAAACACTGGTCTGGTCAGCGATGCCTGTGTCCCATGAAAGGATAAAGGAAACAGAGTTGCTGAGTTTGTTTCCTTTCACAGGATAAAACCTTTGTTCACTGACCAACATTCTTTTAATATGTTCAACAGGCCATTTATTTTATCGGTTGAAATGAAACCAGTTGAAAAATGTAATTTGTTCTTAAACAAGTATCTGATGTACCAGAATAATGGGTAAATTTCTTTAAACTTTCATTTAAAGGGGTATATATTTTTATTTTTCCTATAGCCCTGATTGTTTACCCTGGGTTATTGTTTAACCCCAATTTTCTGTTCCAGAATACGTTTATGAAATTTCTGGAATGGGGGCGGAAATTTAATAGTAAATTAATATCGGGAAAAATAATACACCAATGGGCAGAATTTTCACTGTAACTTCCTGATTACAACCCCAAAGAAATGCCCATTCCTATATAGGATGCGGCCATTCAGCCCCTCAAGCCTGTTTCACTATTCAGTTAGATCATGGTTGATCTGCGCCTTCACTCCATCTACCTGCCTTGGTTCCATATTCCTTAATACTCTTATCTAATTCCATCAATCTCAGTGTTGAAATGTTTAATTCCACACCTCCCTTGCCGCCACCCCGACTTCTCTCCACCCCCACCCTACCCTCCCCCCCAAACCCCTCCCCCACCACTCCCCCTGCCACTGCCCAGCCCCCTTCACCCCACCCCAACACCCTCCCCACCATTCGCCCTCCCAACAGCCCCCTCCCATGCCACCACCCACCCTCCCCACCCCATCTCAAAACCCTCACCCACCACTCCCCTGCCACCTGCCTCCTCTCCTGCCACCACCCACCCCAACCCTCTCCTCCACCACCCCCCCTCCCCCAGGCTACAATCCTACCCGGCTCCCCACTACCCCACACCCCCGCACCACCCTGTTTGGGAGAGAGCGTTCGATATTTGCACAAGCCTTTATTTCATTCTATTTTTAAAAATTCATTTGTGGGATGTGGACATCGCTGGCTGGACCAGCATTTATTGCCCATCCCTAGTTGCCCTTGAGAAAGTGGTGGTGAGCTGCCTTCTTGAACCGCTGCAGTCCATGCGGTGTAGGTACACCCACAGTGCTGTTAGTGTGCAGAACACAAAGATGTCACCCCAGAACGGCCTAGTTTTGATTTGAAAGTTATGCCTCCTTGGTGTGGATTTCCCCCAACAAGAGGAAGGTTTCTCCCGATCAACACATTGAAAATCCACGTTTATTAAATTAGAACTTCAAAAGGGTTTAACCGAACCTCAATTTTAACGGCTGACTCTGCGAGCAATTACATCATTTTTTACAGTCTGTTGGCTTGTATCTCATGGAAGGAGACCATTCGGACCATTATACCAGTGCAAGTTCTTCAATGGAACTGTTGCCCATCATCCCAATCTCCTGCCATTTCTTCGGTACCCATTCATTTTTTAATTTTTTATCTTATTCCGATAATACAAAGATCAATTTAGGAGATGGGGCATTTCTGTCAAGACACAGTACAATCTTGCACAATGTAACTCTCAGAAATTACATTAAACTGGTTGCCATGGAAACTGCAGTGCCAGCATTTATTAATCCTTCAAATTTACTCTCCTAAATATTTGCAAAATATGGATGAAATGGTGTAGAATAATAATTAGATGCAATGCAGTGAGGAGGTGCTAAATACACAGTTTCAAAATCTAATAACATTTTATTAAATTTATCCACTCACTGCCTATTTCTGCCAGCGAAAGGAAAGTTGCCCCATAAACAAAACAGCAGGGGAGAAAGATTCAGCTCAAAGCACAGCAACTCACATCCATCAATGACTCCAGTCACTGCTTAAATCAGGAATTCATTTCGTTAATAATGGAAGTCCACATTTTATCTGCTTCACCAAGTAAATCAGCATATTGGCCTGGGAAACAACACTTTTCACTGTTTGCTATTTTAATGCGGGCATCAAATTTTTATTTTAAACTGCTTAACAACTGCAGTGGGATAACAAGCAAGGAAAATTTGTAGTAGTGCGTGGTGCATTCATCCCTGGCAGAAGGTTCAGCATTCCCCAAATGGGACTATATACAACCATGCCCTTTCATGTTATTTTTTATTCATTCACGGGATGTGGGTGTCGCTGGCTGGGCCAGCATTTATTGCCCATCCCTAATTGCCCTTGAGAAGGTGGTGGTGAGCTGCCCTTCTTGAACCGCTGCAGTCTATGTGGTGTAGGTACACCCACAGTGCTGTTAGGGAGAGAGTTCTAGGATTTTAGCCCAGCGACAGTGAAGGAACGGAGATATATTTCCAAGTCAGGATGGTGAGCGGCTTGGAGGGGAACTTGCAGGTGGTGGTGTTTCCACCCCATGTATCATAAACCCAAAGATCTACCGGTTTTGGACTTGGATGTTCTCAACCACTGAACATCCACAACCCTCTGGGTGGATTCCCAAGATTCACAACCCTCCTCTCAGTCCTAAATGATCAGCCTCCTATCCTGATACTACAGGCTGGATTTCGAGAAGACGGCGGAGGTTACAAACTCACCCTGCAGTGCAGCAGGGCCGGTTACCCAGCGTGAAGACACCTCTGTACCATTTCTCCGGAGGTCGGCTTCACAAGGAGAAGGGTCACCTGCACGTCCGGAGCGGAAGGCAGATTATTGTGATGGAGATTGTAAAGGAGGCAGCTGAGAGGGCTTTAAATGAGCAATTGAGATATTCCCAGAGGTGCACAGGCCCACGCTGTGTCAGCACCTCATCTGAACAGGCCAGGCCCTTGATTGAGAAGGCAGCCATTTAAAATGAATATAAAATGAGGAATCATCAATCAGAAGCTCATGCATATCTATTAAGAACTCTATAATTAGATATTGGAAAGAGAGGGAGCATCTTGAAGAATGTCTCTTTTATCTTGGTGCAAGAGAAGATTGGTAGCTGAGGTCCTAGTGCCTGACAACATATCTGATTTTGGGACCAGCAGCTCAGCCTGAAGCATTGGGGAGGAGCAATATTCCTAGCACATGGTGCCCAAGGGACTGAGGGGCAGCAGGTGCCAAAAGGCAATACTCATGGAATCAACTGTACTCGCCAGAGGATGGGTTTCCTGAACATGTTGGAGCAGCTTCACCTGTCCAGGCCAATGACTGAGTTGTGCTCACTCCTGGAGGATGACCTTATTTCACAAGGTTCAGAGGGGCACCAAAGGTCAGCAGCGGTCAAGCTGGCAGTGACCTTGAACTTCCTTTTGGGCTCATTTCAGGGGGCAGCAGCTGACCTCTGTGGGGTCTTGCAATCAGCTGCCTGGAGCTGCTTATCTCCGGTGATGGTTTATGTGAGGCCATTGGACTTTGTCACTTTCAGCACAGTTACAGCCAATCAGGCACAAAGGGCCATGAGGTTGGCCTCAATGACAGGGTCCCTTCAGGTGCCTTCTTCTTATGCAGGTCCCTCGGGATCGAGGACGACTCCAGTTTGATGGGTTCTGAGATGGCTGATAATGTGCGATCTGCAGGCTCTGACATGCGTGGGGCAGGTGGGTCAGGTAGATAAGTTGTTGGGAAGTTTTTGTGTTGCCTCCGATGCCTCGACTTCACCTCTGCATGTTCCCGATGAAGTCACTCAACGTGTCCGGTGCCTTCCCGAATGAACCTTCTCCGTTTTGTCAGTCAAGAGCCAGGATCTCCCACGACTCAGAGGGATGTTTGACCCCTTCAGGGATGCTTTGAGGACAACCTTAAAGCTTTTTCCATGTCCTCCTGGGAGTCTCCTGCCATGACTGAGTTCTGAATAGCGCAGCTGCTTTGGAAGTTTGATGTCAGGAATGACATGTCCCATCCAGCAGAGCTGGTTTTGAGAGATTAACACCCCGATGCTGGGCACATTGGCTTGGGAGAGGACGCTGCTGTTGGACCACCTTTCTGCCATCGGATTTGGAGGATCTTGTGAAGGTACCGCTAGTGATACTTCTCCAGTGCTTTGAGGTGCCTGCTGTTGGTCATTCAAATCTCCAAAGCATATGGGAGGGCGGGAATCACTGCTGCCTGGTAAACCATGGCCTTAGTCTCGGGTTGGAGATCCTGGTCCTCAAATAATCTTTTCCTCAGTCAACCGAAGACTGAACCGGCACATTGGAGGCGATGACGAATTTTGCCATCTGTGTCTGTCTTCACCAAGAGGAGGCTCCCAAGGTATGGAAAATGGCTGATATTTTCCAGGATCTCACCGATTATCCTAATTGATACGGTGTGCTGTGGGAGCTGGCAGGAAGAGGACCTTAGTTTTTAATGAGAGGATTCCCTCACATGCAGGTTGTGATTGACTCCGTCGTCTCTGTTTGGAGCGTTCAGCAACAGGCAATGCTTCAGTTCCTTAAACATTAAAAGCTGGTGTGGAACCATCGTAAACACTTCCTTCAGGTTTGCGCGAGCTTTCAAGTGGCCCCTCCTCCATGAGCATCGAGATTACCGGAAATAAAAGCAAAAACTGCTCGAAATACTCAGCAGATCAGGCAGCACCTGTGGAGAGAAATATAGTTAACGTTCCAAGCCACAAAGGTGGGAGGATGGAGTCAAGATACAAATCAACCATGATCTCATTTCAGAGTACCTGAGGGGGGTGGGTGGGGATTGTAGGCACTGTTATGAGGCAGCCTTTCGGTAAAGCTGAGTTATTTAAAATTCCCAGAGGGAAACTTTAAACAACTGTCATTACCTATATTTTTAAGTGGTATGTTTGAGATGCAACTCTAAATTCAGGATTCAGACCCCCAGTTCTCGAGAGGTTTCATATTAAACTAAATGAAACATTTTATTGATTTAAACAAGTTAAATATATAATCATGGCTACAAATTACTACTATCATAACTTCTAACAAATTCCCAAACTAATCTCTGTTAAGGCAACTTAACCAGACACCAGGCAAAGCATTTTCACCTCACGAATTCAAAATGAGGTTCCTTTCACTTTGGTTCCTGTGGAGACAGTTGGAGGTTTACAGCTACTTTGATCTTACATTGCCTCAGCTCTGCACACACAAAAATTGCTGAAGTTATACCCAGCACAGCTCTTTGAATGTAAATTCTCATTGTGTCACCAGCCTCTTCTAACAATAAAACTCCTTTCATGGCACCAATTTTATTAGAAATATAAACATTGCTTGTTCTCTGCTCACTAGGTGCCAGATTTCACCCCACTTCTTGAATGCTCTATTTAACAAAATGCAAATACACTCTATCTCGCTTACATCTCAGAACTAGTACACATCAAAGCACCCAGGCTAGCTGGCTTTAATCCAATTAAGACACACCCACAGACTATTTTAAAAGTCTATTTTAAAAGTCTCTATTTTAAAAGCAAAATAATTTCCAACAATATTATATACATTAATAGCTTCATGACAGCAGCTCCAACAGTGCAGCACTATGAGTATCAGCTTGAACTTTGTGTTCAAGTCCCTGAAGTAGCATTTCAACTCCCAGGCTTCTAACTCAGAGGTGAGAGTGCTACCCACTGCATCACAACTGGCATATGTAGCAACAGACAGAAACAGATGGACAGAGAATGCAGGAATAGCTGGAGGGAGCAGAGTACCAGTTGCAATGGGATGATGGGCTGATGATAGGTGGACTGGAAGCACTAAAGTTGTTTCATTCAGAATTGTAAATGGAGTTTAATAGAATGTGCATGAAAAAACACATACAAGAATCTTTTAGGGGCATAGAGTAACTTTATGGAAATCTTAATGTAAAAGACGTTAAATATTTATAATATTTATAAATATGTAATATAAATCAGGGCTAGAGTGGACTCTTGGACTGGTTTCAATCTCCTAAGGGGGAGGGTTGCTGAGAAATTTTCCAGCTTTCTTTTTTTCTCCAATTGAACTGGAATTTCTCACCTCCCCCAAGGGGCTCACATGGTGGAGTGAGGAGCAGCAACACTGTGATACACAAGGTATCACGGCTGCGTGGGACAGGCTGAATGGACCAGTGAGACTATTCCACCCATCTTTTTAATCTGCTTGTATTTAATAAATTGGGAAGTTGACAGAGAGAGAGAGAGAAAGAGGGAGAGAGATTGAAGAGGAGTTATTCGACACTAGAATTTTTCACCCGAGAATAATCTTATTCCATGAATGGGGAAACTTCTCTCACTACCTGTCCAGAGAGGGAAGCTAAAAGCTACTTAAAGTATTTACCTTGTGGCAAAAGTATAATAATTTTCATAATACTTTTCTGCTTTATTGTGAAGTCGGTTTATGGGGTTAAGTATAGTTGAGTCTGTGTGTGAGTTAATTACATTTGGGGTCAAGCACACTTCAAGCTTTAACTCATCAAAAGAAGCTAGGTGCTTAACATGCTAATGAGTAAACATGGATGCTAGCTTAGCATGTAAGATGTGAAGGAAATTTGCATTTTTACATAAATGAAGGGTTTTGGATTTCAAAGGGATCTTAGTCTGTTTACAACTAGCCAGATAAACAAGGCTAAGGAGTGTGATTATTTTCCCAAAGGTTACTGACAATATTGGCAACATGAAAGTTTTTATATTGTGAGGAAGATACAGTTTCAAAGACATATGGAACAATAGAATTTACATATTAAAAAGAGAAACGTGTATATAAAGGAGAATGAAAGGCTATGTGGAGAAAGCCCATGTTAGATCTAACAGGAGTGTGTGAAAAGCCTTAATGAAGCTTCCAGCTATTTGTGCATAAGTCTGCTCTACAATGAAACTGAAGTTGGGGGAAAGCCAGTGGGAATTACACTGTCAAGTAGGTATTGTGTTAACTCGCTGGTTCTGTATTAAATCTAACATCTATTTTGGACTGTTGCCTTAATAGGGGTGTAACTGGGGGTGAAGTTAATTAGGAATTTTAAGAGTTATAGTAGTAAGTAATTGTAGCCTTATGTATGTGTTTGAAATCATTTATTTTGCTAATAAATATTTTAATTTAATTTTTTAAATGTCTAAAGGTCTTGGTGGAATTATTACTTCTGAATTCAATTTTTTAAATGTCTAAAGGTCTTGGTGGAATTATTACTTCTGAATTCAGTGCACACATTTTCTCATAATAAATACAAATTGCAAAACTGTTGTGATAGCACCACCAAGATTCCCTTGTAGATTTGGTCTGCCTGGCACACATTATCTGCCATGTCATAACAACATTAACATCTCCAACAAAATAGCGGGAATTTGAATTTCAGGTGAAGCCTTTACACAATTGTGTATCAGGTGTAATTCCAGCGCCTGTGTTACTAAATATTGCAATTAAAATATGGAACTCCAGAGAGACTGTAAGCACCAATAGCAGGTAATTCTGAGATAGAAAAGTATTCTTCAAATCCCAGGAATATTGGCTAGCTTTCCGATTGATTCCCTATGTCTCTATCTAATTTCCTAGTGTGGTCTCTTTCAATTCAAAATGTGTTATTGGAGCTTAATAGAATGTACAGAGTCATCAGTGTGCCACAACTTTTAAGTACTTCAAGTAACTTAATGTAATGAGACATTAAATATTAACCTGTTCTGTAAAACTTGCTGAGAAGAGTGCAGCTCTCACAACACTCAAGAAACTTGAGGTGTCCAGGACAAAGCAGCCCATTTGTTTGGCACCACGTCCACAAACATTCACTCTCTCCACCACCGATGCACAGTAGCAGCAGTGTGTACCATCTACAAGATGCACTGCAGGAATTTCACCAAGGCTCCTTAGACAGCACCTTCCAAACCCACGAGCATTATCATCTAGAAGGACAAAGGCAGCAGATAGATGGGAACACCACCACCTGGAAATTCCCCTCCAAGTCGCTCACCATCCTGACTTGGAAATATATTGTCGTTCCTTCACTGTCGCTGGGTCAAAATCCCGGAACTCCCTTCTTAACAGCACTGTGGGTGTACCTACACCACATGGACTGCAGCAGTTGAAGAAGGCAACTCACCACCACCTTCTCAGGGGCAACTAGTAATGGGCACTAAATGTTGGCCCAGCCAGCGAAGCCCACATCCCGTGAATGAATAAAAAAAAGATAGTCTGACTGGGTGGTGATCAAATACAAGTCTGTAATAAGGAAAAGGGAGAAACCTATATTTATACAATACCTTTCACAACCTCAGGAAGTCCCAAAACACTTCATCACCAATGAAGTACTTTTGAAGCATTGTCACTGCTGTAATGTTGGAAATCCTGCACACATCAAGATCCCACAAACAGCAGCGATCGGATAATACATTTTTGATTTTAGTGAGGTATAGGTATTGGCTGGGACACGAAGGGGAATACCCCTGCTCATCTTGAAATAGTGCCATGGGATCTTTTAGATCCACCTGAGAGGGCAGGAGAGGTCTCAGTTTAATGTCTCATTCAAAATTAGCATCTCTGACAGTGCAGCACCCCCTTAGCAATGCAGTGGGAGTGTCAACCTCAAGTTTCTGGACTGAAATTACAACCTTCTGACACAGATACGTAGGTGTTACCAACTGGGTCATGGCTGCCACATGAAATAGTGATTAACGTGGGAAAATACGATATAATAAGGCAAGGGAAAGGACATAAAGAGTGGGAATATAATCTGAATGGTTCTAAGGTACAAAACCAACACAAGGAGAGGGATCTGAGCAATAGTGGGTAATGGGTCACCACGTTTTCAGGAATGGACGATAAATATTGGCCTTTCCAGCAATGCCCACATTCCCAGAATTATGTTTTTTAATCCCTTTTGATTTATCCTGCTAAAGCTTATGCTATTGATATTCACTAGAATGTTGGGAATACACCAGGACCAAACTATCCCAGAAAGGAAATAAAATGTGCCTGAACGACAGGCAGCTTGGTAGATTGGCGAAGATGGAGAAACTGGAACCACTGAGACTATTCTCCTGAAAGCAGGGAAGGTTAAAGAAGAATTTAATAAAGCTGTTCAAAATTAAGAGGGGTTTGGTGGAGTAGAAAGGGAGGTTGAGTGTCTTGGGCTACAGGAAGATATAGACGGGATGGTCAAATGGGCTGATAAGTGGCAGATGGAGTTTAACCCTGAAAAGTGTGAGGTGATACACTTTGGAAGGAGTAATTTGACAAGGAAGCATTCAATGAACGGCACGACACTAGGAAGTTCTGAGGAACAAAGGGACCTTGGCGTGTGTGTCTATAGATCTCTGAAGGCGGAGGGGCTGTTAGTGGGGTGGTGAAAAAGGCATATGGGACACTTGCCTTTATCAATCGAGGCATAGATTACAAAAGTAGGGAGGTCATGTTGGAGTTTTATAGAACCTTAGTGAGGCCACAGCTGGAGTACTGTGTGCAGTTCTGGTCGCCACATTATAGGAAGGATGTGATTGCACTGGAGGGGGTGCAGAGGAGATTCACCAGGATGTTACCTGGGATGAAACATTTAAGTTATGAAGAGAGATTGGATAGGCTTGGGTTGTTTTCGTTGGAGCAGAGAAGACTGAGGGGCGACCTGATCGAGGTGTACAAGATTATGAGGGGCATGGACAGGGTGGATAGGGAGCAGCTGTTCCCCTTAGCTGAAGGGTCAGTCACAAGGGGGCATAAGTTCAAGGTGAGGGGCAGGAGGTTTAGGGGGGGATGTGAGGAAAAACTTTTTTACCCAGAGGGTGCTGACAGTCTGGAATGCACTGCCTGGGAGGGTGGTGGAGGCGGGTTGCCTCACATCCTTTACAAAGTACCTGGATGAGCACTTGGCACGTCATAACATTCAAGGCTATGGGCCATGTGCTGGTAAATGGGATTAGGTAGGTAGGTAGGTCAGGTGTTTCTCACGTGTCGGTGCAGACTCGATGGGCCAAAGGGCCTCTTCTGCACTGTGTGATTCTGTGAAAGAGTTTGAAGTGGCAGGAACACAGTGACCAGAGGCAGACAGATTTAAGGTAACTGGTAAAAGAAACAGAGGGAGAGATCACGAGAAATTTGTTTACACAGTAAACTGATGTGATCCGGAATGCACTGCCTGAAAAGGCGATGGATGCAGAGTCAATAGTAACTTCCAAAAGGGGATTGGATATATAATTAGAATAGAAAATTTTGCAGGTCCATGGGGAAAGAGCAGGGTTGGGGAGGTCTGGTGGGGAAATGTGATAACCCAGAAAGAAGGAACAGTTCGGGTCAGTACTCTTATTTCCCAGTTTTTCCTGTTTTTTCCCGTCTGGGAACTCTTTCAAAGAACTAGCACAGTTATCATCGGCCAAATGTCCTCCTCTGGCGCTGTGTGATTCTAAGATACTTATCAGAATGAGTGCCTTTGAGATACACATGAGTCAAAATATCTCATTGTGCAAAGGCACAGAATTTACCTTAAGGTCATTAACAGAACCTTAGCGCAAGCCAGTTTGTTGCCTCTGTGTCCCTATTATCTTTGCTACACTTCTGGTATTTTATAATCTCCGACTGTCACAAGGAGAAATCCATCCATCCAACCATTTCTTGCTGCTATTTCAGAATGCAAGTCTGAACTGAATAGCTTCAAGTCCCCATTAGAGTTGAGAGTGCTGGCAGATTGTTATCTTTGCCAAGAGCAACGTTTAATTTGTGGTTCTGTGATACTTTTGCCAAAATACACAAAAACACCAGCAATTCGGAGTTCACAGGTTGCACATCAGTCAAAGCCATCAGTAACCACAGGTTAGGCTGTGTTTCTAAGTGTAAAGTCACTATAACTGTCAGTTGTATGCACAAGGAACATAGAATATAAATATTGCTCAGTAACTACTGCTACTCCAACTGGCAAAGTTTCAAAGATACAACAACAGTAACAACAACAATTTGTACTGATATAGCACCGTTAATGCTGTAAAATGTCTCAATTTTTCAGGATTGTAATCAGACACATTTTGACACTGAGCCACAAAAGGAGACCATGGGGCACGTCAGCACAGGTTTGGCTAAAGAGGTAGGTTTTAAGGAGCATATTAAAGGAGGAGAGAATGGTAGAGAGATTAAGAGAGGGACTGCAGAGAGACTAAAAAGAATATTGTACGTAGCTGTATAGATTAGGAAATCAGTGTGAAAAGTAACCATTTAAATAATTGATCTCTAAATGAATTTTGGATTGGATTTCCTTTATAAAATAAGGCCTGGAAGCACGGAAGGAAAGACCTGGATTTCTATAGCGCCTTTCACAACCTCGGGGTGTCTCAAAGCGCTTTGCAGCCAATGAGGTACTTTGGAAATTTAGTCACTGTTGTCATGTGGGCAACACAGCAAGATCCCACAGACAACAGTGTGATATTAACCAGGTAATCTGTTTTAACAAGGCTAGTTAAAGGACAAATATTAGCCTGGACACTGGGAGGAGCTACCCTGCTCTGCAAAATAGTGCCACGGGGTCTTTTACATCCACCTGAGAGGGCATGCCTCAGCTTGGTATCTCATTTGAAAGACAGCGCCCCAGGCAGTGGTACTGCACTGGGATTGTCACCATGGATTATGTGCTCCAGGTTTGGAGTGGGACTTCCCGGAGGGATGGGAATGACCTGGCAGGAGTCTTTAAAATTCAAAGGGAATTGATAGGGTATTCGTAACGAAGATAGTTTCATTGATGGGGAAACATAAACTAGGGGCCATAAATACAAAATGTTGGCTGTCCCTCGAGGATGACATATACTCAGGGTCATCAGTTTCTGCCATGGGTCTTCATGTGACTGACCAGGCTGATTCTCGACCCGCAGATATTTGGGACATCCCGTGGGGTTGTGGGATCCGCAATAATTGCTTCCTTTTCTTTCCCTTCCCTCCCCGTCTGTGGTCAACAGAGGTTATCCTGAAGAGGACTGCTCAGTCACAGATGCTGCTGCCCAAAGGCAACTCTGTCCCAACACAGATGTCCTATAACCTTCATGCATCTGTTGCCTGTATGCAGATCCTTGGCTAGGGACTCAGGTTCACAGCCCTGCTCCTCTCCCCTGGCCTCTGCCCACATCTGGAGCACTGTGTACAGTACTGGTCTCCTTATTTGAGGAAAGATGTAACTGCATTAGAAGCAGTTCAGAGGCAGTTTACTAGACTAATACCAGGAATGGGCAGGTTGTTTTATGAGGAAAGGTTGGACAGTTTAGGCTTGTGTCCACTGGAATTTGGAAGAGTAAGATGTGACTTAATTGAAACCTTTAAGATCCTGAGGAGTCTTGACAGGTGGATGTGGAGAGGATGTTTCCTCTTGTGGGAGAATCTAGAACTAGGGGTCACTGTTTAAAAATAAGGTGTTGCTCATTTAGGACAGAGATGAGGAAAAAAATTTTCTCTCAGAAGGTTATGAGTCTTTGGAACTCTCTTCCTCAAAAGGTGGTGAAAGCAGAGTCTTTGACTATTTTTAAGGCAGAACTAGATAGATTCTTGATTAATAAGGGGGGTGAAAGGTTATCAGGGGTAATCAGGAATGTGGGGTTGAGATCAGATCAACCATGATCTTATTGAATGGTGGAGCAGACTCGAGTGGCTGAGTGGCCTCCTCCTGCCTTTAATTCATATGTTCGTATGTACCTATGGCCAGTTGGTCTTCTGAGTGTAACATTCTATGCACATTAAAGGCGTGGATGTTGGAAAATAATCGCTGTACAGAGCATGGTTGGAATGTGGAACTACATCCCACTGAAGCAGAGTCTAGAGCTTCTTTTTAAAGGGAATGAGATACTTCCTCAAAAATATTGAAGTTATGTGGTTTAATCTGGAAAATGAGGTTAGACAGGGCAACCCATGTGAAGCAAAGCACTGTCACAGATATGATGGGCTGAATAGCTTGTTTCTTGTCCTGTTATTAGACATTTATTAAAAATGAACAGATCAACATTTTAAAGTCCAATGATTTATCATGATACCTAAGCATGGATTCAGGAGAATTCAGCTTCCCTGCTACCAGTGACTGAAAAAAAATGTTTTATTCATCTATCCCCTTTAGTTATTAGAATCTATTTCTCTTCAACAATTTAATCTGTTCCAAAAATGGATGGTCCATTGCTCCTTAATTTTAACTCATGTCTCTTCCTCACTTTTTTAGTGCATGAATCAGTACTTTGTCAAAATTAATTTCGGTCGCTGCAGTAACTTTGATCCCAATTTGAACTGTGCACCTGGCACTACACCAGTCAGATTATTTTAAAAAGGCCAGAAAACGTGTCCTTAAACTATAACAGCTCAAACTGTTTCAATAAATTATAGTCACACATTCTATGCCAATTTTCTCTGCGAATGAACATCTGTGTAATGTGTTATGCACATCCTTTGCACTTTTGATTTTGGACATCACGGAATCTTGTAACTCAGAAGGTGCCCATCGGCCCATTGTGTCTGTACTGGCTCTTTGAAAGAGCTATTCAATTAGCCCCACTCCCCCGCTCTTTCCCCATAGCCATGCAAATTTTTACCCATTCAAGAATTCAGTTTCCCTGAGTGGCAAAGAGGCCTACTCCTGCTCCTGATTCAGATGTTCGGGTACATCCAGTTCCCATTTGAACGTTACTACTGAATCTGTTTTCACCGCCCTTTAAGGCGGCACACTCCAGGCCAGAACTCACTGCACAACAAAAATCTCCTTTTCTCCCCCACCCCACCATCTCTGTTACCAGTTATCTTAAAGCTTCGGGTTACCAATACTCGCTAGTGGAAACAGTTCCTCCATATTTACTCTGTCAAAACTCCTCATGATCCCTGGTAGCATTCTATTAAATCTCTGCACCTGTGATATCTGTAAAGCCTTTATCATCCTTCCTCAAGTGTGCTGTTGCAAACTGAACGCAATACTCTAGCTGAGGCCTAACCAGTGTTTCGTAAAGATTTAGCACAATTCCTTTGCTTTTGTACTCTATGCCTCTATTTATAAAGCCAAAAGATCCCGTATGCTTTTCTATTTTAAAGGTTGCAAATTAAATTATAATGTGTTTGAATAAACCATGTGGAGCTAAAATTAGGCAGCCTCAAGGTTATTAGACAGTAGCCAATGAAATTGTAAAGTGATGGATAAAGATGCACAGTGAGGTATCAGGAAAGAGAAAAGGGCTCCCTCAGCGACCAGTGCCTGTTAGAGATATCTTGTATCAGATGCCAGGAGAAACCAGTGAAAGTAGCTGCCAGGAAAATTAATCACACTGACAACTGATGCTTCTCAAAAGATATAGGGCAGCACATGGCTCAGAGTGAACCAGGAGGAATTAGGAACCTGGGCAATCTCAAGGGGAAGTTAGATTTTTAAAAGAGGTTTTCTCAAGTGGGTGTGAATCCTCCAGTTCTCCAGATGTCCTGGTCAACATGATTTACTACAATCACATTGCACTTTGTGGGAGCTTGCTGTGTGAAAATTGGTTCTCGCTTTTCTGACATTGCAGCAGTGACTACACAAATACTTAATTGACTGTCCCTGGGAGAGTGTAGTGGCTATTCAGACCTTACAGGATATGAGAGCTCAAAGGTTCAACGATTCCCCCAGGGCTTGTGTTTTGTGTTGGTATCATCCTACATATTGGTGTAAAGTGAGGCTCAATGGGTGGCTCTCGTGCCTCTGAAGCAGAAAGTTGTGGATTCAAGGCACATTTCGGAGGTTTAAGCACAAAAGTCTAGGCTGACACATCAGTGCAATGCTATCGGAGTGTCAGTACTGAGGGAGCACTGGGGCAGTTCTGAGGGAGTGCTGCACTGTCAGGGGGTCAATACGGAGGCTGTGATGCTATGCCAGAAAAGTGCCACCTATCGGAAAAGTATTTTTGGTCCTCGTTGAACTATTGTAAACTCTAATCTCCCTGAGTGCACAATACTTGTGTGTTTTATGAAGTCCTGTTGAGTACATTACTCTACATCGCAAAATTACTTGTCTCAGCATTCTTGGCTCTCATGATCACTCATGGACTGGAAATGTTTGATTTCCAAAGCTATGGGCATTGTAAGTGGGTTTTGATTAAGTGTTGTCAAATGGCACAAGCATGCTGTATAATGTAGCACTGAGTGTAAAATAACCAGGCTAGTCCACAGCTCAGCACCATCACTCATCTGCAAAAAAAATCAATTTTCTCGTGTCAGAGATAATGTGCTTTTCCTGTGCTTTATTTGATAAAATAGCAGAGAGATTGCAAAGCTGTGTCAATTCATAATATAGTTTTGATATTTTCATCTATCAAAAATATGATTTTTGCATTTAAGTGGAAGCTAGCTAAGTACATGAGGGAGAAAGGAATAGAAGAATATGTTGATGGGGAAAGATGAAGTAGGGTGCGAAGAGGCTCATATGGAGCATTAGCCCCAGCAGAGACCTGTGTCTGCTATGGTTATGTTGGTAACACACTGGCCTCTGGGTCCAAGTCCCACCTGAGCACACAAATCAAGGCTGACACGCCAGTGCAATATTGGGGGAGTGCTATGGTGCTCTACTTCAGGTGTGGTGTTAAACTGAGGCCCCATCTACCTGCTTGGCTGGATGTAAAAACTCCCTGGCACTATTTTCAAGAAGAGCAGCAGAGTTTTTCCTCGCATCCTGGCCAATATTTAACCCTCAATCAACTTGACTAAGAAACAGATTAACTGGCCATTATCATATTGCTGTCTGTGGGAGCTTGCTGTGCAAGAATGGGCTGCCACATTTCCTGCATAACAATGACTACACGTCAAAAGTACCTCATTGGCAGTAAAATGCCTTGGGATGTTTGGTGTTTGTGAAAAGTGTTATATAAATTCAAGCCTTTCTTTTTCTATGTTTTATGTTTTAAGTTATCCAGTTTGCATTGTCCAGTGAACTCGAGCTGAATCCTTGATATTCACACATTCGTTGGTGCTGAAAACAATATAGGCAGATAGAACAATTGACTGAACAAACACTAGTGGTTTATTGGAACTAAGAACAGAGCACGAACACCATGTGTGCTTCTTCAATCACCTCCAGCTCTAGACTTACAGTTACCCAAGTAGCCCCTGCTATATAGCGATTGGTTGGTACAGTCACATGCTCAGTTAACTACATTCTCTTAAAGGTACATAGCACTCCACTTTACCACATCCCTCCCCTGTACTTGAAAGTACAGTTGACAAGCTTCACAACATCCCAATTATTAAATGAATAACTACTTACAAGTCAAATCTCTCTGGAGGCTTCCTCAGACGTGTCAAGCATCGTAGCTCAATGACCTCGGCTGGTTTTTCTGAGACCCCCTTCTCAGGGGCCAACTGTCCACCAGGCTCTTCGGTGGAAGTTTGTGTCTTCGACCCTCTTGGGTCCAACAGGCCCCTCTGTGTGCGGTGCAGACTCAAATGCAGGTAGTGACTGCATTCCTTCATGTGGGACTGTCTCTCTTCTCCGGAGATGATCCACATGTCATCTAATTACTTGGCTGTTTATTGATACATAATAGGAGCGAGGTCCTGTCACGGCACTCACTCCGCCTAATAACCAATTGGGCCCATCTCCAAAGTTCTTCACGAGAACTGGGTCTCCTACTGTGAAATGTCTTTCATGATTACAGCCATCATGTCTAGTCTTCTGGACCTCTTGACTTCTCCCCACCTTCACCCCTAAATTTGGCCTGATAAGAGTTAGACAGGTGCGAAGACATTTCTTCAATGGTAAATCAGTGCGGGCAATACCGGTGACCGTGTGCGGTATCGTCCGGCATGCAAACAGGAGCCATGACAATCTGGTGGTGATGGAATCCCCATTCAGCTTATTCATCCCAGACTTAAAAGTTTGGACTGCCCACTTAGCCAAACCATTAGCGGCGGGGTGGGTAAGGCAAGGTTTTGATATGAGTTATTCCATTGAGGATTGTAAACCTGTGGAACTCCCCGCTGGTAAATACAGTCCCGTTGTCTGACACGAGCACCTCCGGTAACCCGTGCACTGCAAAACTCTGTCGCAAATGGTCTATCGTGGCAGCAGACGTGGGTGGGCAGACATCGTAGACATCCATCCACTTGGAGAGGGCGTCTATCAGTAAAAGGAACATCGTGCCCAGGAAGGGCACTACGTAGTCGACATGGAGGCGCGCCCATGGTCACCCTGGCCATTCCCAGGTGTGCAATGGAGCTAAGGGGTGTAGTTTTTGTACCTGCTGGCATTGAAGACAACTTTTGGCTAGGGTTCGATGTCTGTGTCCACCCCTGGACACCACAAGTAGCTGCGCGCGAGTAGCTTCATCCGACTAATACCAGGGTGAATGCTATTTAATTTGGCCAGTAATGGCCTTCGCCCTCTCGGGGGTACTATAACCCTTACTCCCCAGGGCAATATGCCATCCTGGCAAGTGAGCTCATAACTGCGATTGAAATAGGGCTTCATGTGAACAGACTTTGACTCACCTGACCATCCATTCAAGACCTGCTCCTAGACGGCTTGTCCACTCACGAATTTGTTTGGCCTGGACAGGGGAGGAATCCAAAATGTTTAATACTAAGACAAGTTCCTGGGGAATTGGAATCTTCACGTTGTTATCTGGCAGGGGGAGGCAGTTCAGTGCATCAGCATGTGCGATCTGGCTTCCCGATCGGTGAATCAAAGTGTATTCGTAAACAGCCAATATCAGTGCCCACCTCTGGATGTAAACAGATGTGATGGGGGGTATCGCCTTATCCTCCCCAAATAATCCCAGCAGAGGCTTGTGGTCGGATATAATGTGAAAATGGCGACCATGGAGGTACTGATGGAATTTCTGAACACCAAACACAACAGACAAGCCTCCCCCTCAACCTGAGAATATCATCGCTCTGCAGCACTGAGTGTGCGAGATGTAAAACCAGTGGGTCGTTCAGAACCACCCGCCACCCAATGTGAAAGTACAGCCCCTACTCCATAAGAGGATGAGTCACAAGTTAAAATCAATTCTTTCTTTGGGTCAAAGTGGACCAGAAGGGCCGATAATCTTAACAATCGCTTTACCTTCAGAAACGCCTCCTGGTACAGAGCTTTCCACATCCATTTCTGATTTTTCTTAAGCTATATGTGTAATGGAGCCAGTACAGTTGATAGGTTTTGGGTGAAATCGCCCATAGTAGTTTATCATGTCTAAGAAGACTTTTAGTTCTGTAGTGCTCTTTGGTGCAGGTGCCTCATGAATAGCTTTGACCTTTTCTTCCACAGGGTGCAGGCCCTGCGCATCGACTTTACGGCCCACGTAAACTACCTCCTTGACTTGGAAAATGCATTTCTCTCATTTGAAGCTCACCCCCGCTTGTGAGAAATGTTTCAGCACCTCCTCCAAATTAGCTAAGTGTTCTTCATCAGTTCGTCCAGTGACTAAGGCATCATCCAGGTGAACAATGACATGGGGCAGTCCCTGAAGTAGATTTTCCATGGTACGTTGGAAAAGAGCACACGCCGATGAGACCCTAAAGGGTAGTTGAGTATATTGATACAATCCTTGATGTGTATTGATGGTCACGCATTCCCCAGAGCCCTTTTCCAACTCTACCTGCTGGTAGGTGTGGCTCATGTCGAGTGTTGAATATGTGCTGCCCCCTGCCAATTTCAAATATAATTCATCAATTTTCGGTATTGTGTGCCTATGAAGTTTGGCCACTCTGTTTACAGTTAATTTATAGTCACTGCATAAGTGAACTGTTTGCTCTGGCTTCAGCACGGGTACTATGGGTGCCGCCCACTCAGAAAATTGCACCGGTTGTAAGATACCCAACTTTTCCAGCCTGTTTACCTCGGTCTCGATCTTGTGCCATAGAGTGTAAAGGACTGGGGGAGCAGGTGGAGCTGGATAGAAGGCCAGTGATAGGTGGGGGCAAAGGAGAGATTGACAAAGATGTCATGAACAAAAGGACAAAGGGGTGTTAATGGTCGTGGTGCTGGCTAAAGGAGGTGATGGTGGCATTAAGGTAAGAAAGCAGAATGTGATAATAGCAGGACAAGGACATTCTGGAAAGAACAACATGAGCAAGTGACAGATGGCACTAGTGGGGGGCCCGTGATAGGGTCCCCCTTGTCCTCACTTATCACCCCACCAGCCTCCGCATTCAAAGGATCATCCTCTGCCATTTCCGCCAACTCCAGCATGATGCCACCATCAAACACAACTTCCCTTCACCCCCCCGGTGGCATTCCGCAGGGATCATTCCCTCCGGGACACCCTGGTCCACTCCTCCATCATGCCCTACACCTCAACTCCCTCCCACGGCACCTTCCCATGCAACCGCAGAAGGTGCAACACCCACCCCTTTACTTCCCCTCTCCTCAAGGTCCAAGGGCCCAAACACTCCTTTCAAGTGAAGCAGCATTTCACTTGCACCTCCTACAATTTAGTCTACTGCATTCGCTGCTCTTAATGTGGTCTCCTCTACATTGGAGAGACGAAACGCAGACTGGGTGATGGCTTTGCGGAACACCTTCGGTCTGTCCACAAGCATGACCCAGGCCTCCCTGTCGCTTGCCATTTCAACACACTGCCCTGCTCTCATGCCCACATGTCCGTCCTTGGCCTGCTGCATTGTTCCAGTGAAGCTCAACGCAAACTGGAGGAACAGCACCTCATCTTCTGACTAGGCCCTTTACAGCCTTCCGGACTGAATATTGAGTTCAACAATTTTAGATCATGAACTCTCTCCTCCATCCCCACCCCCTTTATCCCCTTTTTTCAATATTCATCTTAATTTTTTAATGTTTATCTTTTATCCACTTTTTAAAAAAGTAATTTTCATTTTTATTCATTGGGCAGAATATTGCCGTTAGCGTGTGGGGGTGGGCCCCACACGTCGACATGTAAAATGCTGCGCGGTGACGTCGGGCATGCGTCCTGGTGTTATCACGCGCCATTTCGATATTTCATTCACCGGAGGCAACTGCGCGGCAGCCGAACTGTCAACGGCCTGTTAAGGCCTTTGAAAAGTAATTAAAGTTGTTAAGAATGCTGCCCCTCTAACCTTAAGGCTGGCGGTGGGGGGTGGGGGGGGCGGTGTAGGCGAAGAGCCCAGGCGGCCTTTGCTTTTTCAGGAAACCTCATCCCCGGGCGGGATGAGGTTTCCGGGAGGTATTTATAAAATAATTAAACGAATTTTGCTAACTTCACAAACATGTCCCAGCTCATGTGACACTGTCACATGATGGGACATGTTTAAATAAATTTTAACTTTATTTATTAAAGACTTTTATAATCCAGTCAATCTCCAGAGGCAGCTCCGTGCCTCAGGGAGATTGTTGCGCTCTTTCAGGCGCATGCTCAAAAGAACGCCGGCCCCAACTCTTCCTCCTCCCCTCCCCCCACCCGCACAGATAGCGCTGAGCGCTTCCGGCCACGTGTTACACTGGGCGGGCCTTAATGGACCCACCCACGTAAAATGGTGGCACGCAGCCAATCGGGGGCAGCGATCAGCTCCGCGCCCATCACTGCCCGCTCCCGTACAGCCCGCCCGCCATAAGTAAATTCCTGGACATTATTTTATCCTCACCTTTTATCCTATTTTTGGTCTTTTTTCCCACCACCGTCCCCTCCCCCCACCCCAACCCCCACAAGGACCACTTGTTCACGTTGTTCTTTCCAGAGTGCTTACCCTTTTCCTGCTCTTCTCACATTCTACTTTCTTACCTTAATGCCATCATCAGCACCTCCTTTAGCCAGTACCACTTCCATTAACACCCATTTGTCCTTGTGTCCATGACATCTTTGTCAATCTCTCCTTTGCCCCCACCTATCGATGGCCCTCTATCCAGCTTCACCTGCTCCATCCCCCTTAAACAGTATAAATTTCATCACATATTTACTTCTCTTTAGCTCTGAAGAAGAGTCATACGGACTCGAAATGTTAACTCTGTTTTTCTCTCCCCAGATGCTGTTAGACCTGCTGAGCTTTTTCAGCACTTTCTGTTTTTATCAGGTGCACTTTGTCTGGTGAACGGGAGCTGCGCCCTTGATATTAACACATTGGTTAGCGCTTGAAACAATATAGGCAGAGAGACCGATCGACCGAACTAACACTGGTGGCTTATTGGAACTAAGAACAGAGCCACTAACACACTGTGTGCTCCTTCAGTCACCCAAGTAGCCTCTGCTGCATAACGATTGGCTGATACAGTCATGTGGTCAGTTAACTACGTTCTCTTAAACGTACCAGGCACTCCACTTTACCACACTATGCAACTATTTTATTTTTCTGTTGCTGTAATTATTTCAATTCTGCTGATTAACATCTAACCTTGAATTTTACTAAATGGGCAGAGTTAACATTTTTGGACATTTATTTTATTGATGTAGAGCCTCACTATTGTAAAGCAAGGAATAAGTTGTGAATAAAAGCAAAATACTGCGGGTGCTGGAAATCTGAAAGAAAAGCAGAAAGTGCTGGAAATATTCAGCAGGTCCGGCAGCATCTGTAAAGAGAGAAACAGAGTTAACATTTCGAGTCCGATATGACTGTTCGTCGGAACATTGTGGTGCAAAAGGTTGTGAACTTTATCTATGTGCAAATCCAAAATGGCCTGATCACAATCTTTCCAGAGATTCCTGTTCAAGATCAGCACCAGGTTGCAAAGTTCTTCACTCGGGCCCAGAGGTAACTGGAGAACAATCAATACCGTGGGCAAGAATGTGTGCTGACTGTGCAGGAACTAACTTCAATTTTTTAACATTACCTCAAGGTATGAGATGTGCTAAAAGACTGAAAGATTGCCAATTATGCACCTGTGCGAATAGAAAAGCAGCAACTGGTCAGACAACCTAATAGGTATTGCCTTATATCAGTCAGAGGACCTTTACAAAAGAGTGTACAAAACATAAACGAGCGTGGGCATAATTTTCTGAATATAGATCATGCTTAACTAACCTGATAGCATTCTTTGAGGGAACAATGGATAGTACATCAATAAAGAAAGGAATGCAGTGGATGTGGTTTATATGGACTCCAGGAAAGAATTTGATAAACTGCCATGTAAGAAAAGCTTGTTTAGTGAGGTCGGATTTAAAGAATATCTTAAAGGAGGAGAGAGAGAGAGACTGTCTGGAAGAGGATTCCAAAGCTTAGGGCCTAGGCAGGCTAAATGTACAATTGCCATTGGTGGAGTGAAGGAAGTGGGGGGGCTGAACAAGAGGCCAGAATTGGAGGAGCGCAGAGATGTTTTAGGGGCGCAGGAGGTTACAGAGAAAGGGAGTTACGAAGCCATGGAAGGATAGAAGACAGGATCAGAATTTAAAATCAAGGTATTGTCAGACCGAGAGCCAGTCTGGGTCTCAGTGAGCAGGAAGGTAATGAGTGAATGGGATTTGGTGTGCGTTAGGATACAGGCAGTAGTGACTCCAGTGACCAATGGAAGACCACTGTACACTGAAGCACTCTAACCTGGAGCTGTACTTTATCACGGTCTCCACTGGCCTTTAGTTTATGTCTACAATTGATTAAATTTGTTCCTTACAATGCCAGTACGTCAATGCCAGGGGCACCGGTGTTGATGAGTCAAGTGATGAGGTAAAACATTTGCAGGAAAATGACTAAGAATCAAATAGAATTTGAACGATTTCCCATTTACAGGAGGTGGAGTGTTTGATATTTAATATTGGATTTGGCATAGGGATACCCACCGCTGGCACATAATCATTTTCATTTCAGCAGGCTTTTGTTCAGTAGCAAATGCAATACAGCTGGAACTTAAACAATTTCTCAGCAGTTTAAATTACATATTTCCCCAAAGAATTTAAAGTATCTTTCAAGAACGCAGGGAACATAACAACCGAGGTGGTGAAAAGGGGGAATAACTTGTTTCAACTTCTTGCCTCAGGGGGAAATTTGAGCAGTTTTTCAATAACATGAGAGATTTGGCAAACGGTTTTTCTCACAGTGAATCTCACGCGCAACAGTGAGAGTTAGTGCTGAACTCCAAAACCCCAGCCATCATCCAATTGTTTTATGAAATGGCAAAGAGGATTCTAAAAGAATTCAGGTTCTTTTGTTGCTGTTATTTCCAATTGGAAGTCCAATGACATCCTCCTGTCGGGTATCTGAACATCTGACTCAACCCTGAAACAAAAGCAGAAAAAGCTGGAACAGCTCAGCGGGTCCGACAGCATTAGTGGAGAGAAGAAAAAGGGTCATGAGGACTCGAAACGTCAACTGTGCTCTTCTCCGCTGATGCTGCCAGACCTGCTGAGTTTTTCCAGGTATTTCTGTTTCTGTTTTTATTTTGAAAACAAAGGTAGTGTTTCGAGTCCGTATGACCCTTCGTCAGAGTCACGCGGACTTGAAACATTAGCTCTGCTTTTCTCTTTACACAGATGCTGTCAGGCCCGCTGAGCTTTTCCAGCTTTTTCTGTTTTTGTTTTGGCTTTCCAGCATATGCAGTATTTTGCTTTTATCATAGACTCAACCCTGTTTGTTTTATCTAAACCAGGGTTAATATCTGCATTAAACCAGGAAATGAAGGAATGTGACGTGAATACATGAAGTGCTCATTCACCAAGATTCACGATCCTTCGAGTGAAGAAATTTCTCCTCATCTCAGTCCTAAATGATTGGCCCATTACCCTGATACTCTGCCCCCTTGTTCTAGATTCCTCAGCCAGAGGAAACAACCTCCTAGAATCTACCCTGTCAAACCCATTCCGAATCTTATATATTTCATTCTCATAAACTCCAGAGAATATCCACCAAATTTACTCAGCCTCTCATGATAGGACAATCCTCTCAACCTGGAGACCAATCTAGTGAAACTTGCATTGCAGGAATTCTGTCCCACCCAGAAGAACTCCCATTTCTGAGAACTGCTGGCCAATCGAATGACGGGCACCTCTCTTGTCCCAGCAGCCCCATCAGGAGCAGTGGCCACTCCTGGGACTGCAGGCAGTTTCCCAAAGAAGGGGAGACAAGGGGCCTGGGCACAAATATGCCTGGGGTCTTGCCTGAACCAGGTTAGCAGGTCCCAGCGAGGTAGATAGGGGGTTGGGATTGTCAGATCGGGGAGCAGGGAAAATGCAGGGGCTGGGGGGGAATACCCTTGGCGGGGTGGGGGGTGGGGTGGGGTGTGGGGTGGGGTGGGGTGGGGTGTGGGGGGTGGGGGGTTCATCTCTGATGGCACAGGTTGACTGAACACGAGGCACTCCCCATCAAACCCGGCTTCAAGGCTCATCACCTTTTACTGGGTGGCCTGGGCACTTGGCACGTGCTTCCCCCATCAAGGGTAAAATCCCAATGGCGACGGGATAAGGCCCTTAAATGACCATTAATTGGCCACTTAAGGACCTCATTTGGCCCATGGGTGAGTGAGCCACCTTCCCCGCTGTGTGTAACATGCCAGCAGGGTGAGCAGGGGCAGGTAGGCATTGGGCACAGTGTCACTGCCATGGCGTCCAATTTCATGATCCCTCATTCCTGCCATCCCAACCACAAAAGGAATATAAAATTCTGGCCATAAGCTAGTAATTAGACCACCATTAAAAAAAAACTTCTACAAATAATCTGGTTTCCATTATTGTTCTTTTCTGCTTTAAGATTAAGAGCCATACTTGAGTACAACACTCTTAGTGCACGGTGCTCAGACCTGGTATCCTTTGTACAAAATCAATAGAGACATGCCACAGAAGGCATAAACAAAAGGATTTACAAGGATGATGCCAGAACTGAGAGGTCTTAACTGCTAGAAAATGCTGAACAGATTGGGGCTCTTTTATCTAGAAAAGAGAAGACCTGATAGAGGACTTTAAACCGATGAAAGAGTTTGATAGACTGGAGGTAGAGAAGATGTTTCCACTTGTGGGGAAGTCCAGAACTAGAGGCCATAAATAAAAGACAGTCAGGAATGAATCCAGTGGGGAATTCAGGAGAAACTTCTTTAGCTAGAAAGTAGTGAGAAGGTGGAACTTGCTACCACAGGGACTAGTCAAGGTGAATAGCAGAGATGCATTTAAGGAGGAAGCTGGATAAACACATGAGGGAGAATGGAATAGAAGAAATAGAAGATAGGGTGAGATGAAGTATTGTGGGAGGAGGCTCGTGTGAAACATAAACACTAGCATGGACCAGTTGGGCTGAATGGTCTGTAAACCTGATGTGACTTTATGTAATCATCTCACGTTGTCCTCCCGGTTGGGAGACTCACCCATTGGAAATTTGGGATCGTACTATGTATTGAAATAAATGCTCAGGAAAATCATCGGCTGCACATACCCAAGCTTCCAAAGCCCACCCCTGGCAGCTCACAGTGCATGGGAGGGGCACCAGGTGGGAAATTTGCCACAGCCTCACCATTTCCAGGCTGTGCTGAGGGGGCAGCGGGCTGGTTGCCTGTGGTGCTGATGTTCTACCCTTTAGCTTTTTTGGACCAGACACATGACAAACTGTTATTTGAGAATCGTTGTCACCCAGCGAACAGATCTTCCTTGCAGCTTTGTTTGGGGCTCTGGGTAGCTGACAGATTAATCGTGATGATCTCGTACTGTGTGTCACTGGATAATGAGCACTATACAAGTTTCTTTGAAATAACAATAGGTTTAAAAGCCTCCACTGAAGGGTTTAGGCAGTTACATTGTGTGCTCAAACTCTACTGATCTGTCTTGGTCCATATCAGCATCTGGCATAGCCCTGACCTCAAAGACTATGACGCTGTCAAATTGCTGCATCTCCTCTTCATATCTTTTCAACTTAAGGTTTAAGTATGAAACCTGTGTGTCTGAAAGAGCAGCCATCAAGCACTGTGCACTCTTCTGGGGAGTGAAATCTGAAAGTCCGAGATCTTGTCATGTGATCACTTTATATTCTATTCCAGTGATGTTCAACCTCCAACTAAAGAGCTCCAGGCAATCCCATAGCCCAAAAATCTGACCCTCAAAGAAGACCTCAGCAATTTAGACATGCTCATAACTCTCCGCTGGTTTGTCGAATTTGAATTTTGTGGCCCTTGCCTAGGTTTGGAAAGGGGCTGTTCTGAAAATCTGCCTCATTGGTGGAATCCTTATCCTGGGCATCAATATGGTTAGTATTTTAGTTGTGTTTTTTATCCCATGATCTCATTTGATCATCCTTTAACTGTCAAACAAGCTTGTTTAATGTTAAAAAAAAAAGCAAATAGAAGCAGGAGCACAAGGTATATTTTTTAAACCAGTAATTAACCTCGGGTGGCTTATTGTGCAGTAGACAGTGTAAATCATTTGCACCTGCTATGCTAAATTAAATTACAACTAACACCTCCGTGTAGCTCTTACCCTTTTTTCTCTAGAGGGGTTATCTGGCCAGTCTCTCTTGGAAAGCTGTAGACAGACTCATTGATTTGAACAAGACAGGGTGATAAATACCTTTAAAAAAGTGACAGGACCAAGAAGATTTTTTCTTGAAAAAAAACTACCAAACATATGTTTGAAAAGATCCCACAGGATGTTAGTATCTGAGCTGAATTGCTTGAACCCTTGCAACAATGTTGACTGGAGACCAATATAGACCTGTAGACCGATACTACACAGAAGGAGGCCATTTAGCCAATCATACCTATGCCAGATTTTTGAAAGTGCAATCCAAATGATCTCACTCCCCTGCTCTTTCCCCATATCCAAGCAATCTTTACCCTTCCAATTCTCTTTTTTTTTTTGAAAGTTACTATTGAATCTGCTTTCACTGACCTTTCAACGCATTCTAGATCTCATCAATTCACGATGAAAAAATGTTTCCTCAACTTCTACCTGATTCTTTTGCTAATTATCTTAAATTTGGCTACCAACCTTCCTGACACAGGAAACAGTTTCCTCTTAATAACGCTGTCAAAACCATCCAGAATTTTCAATACATCTATTAAATCTCACCTTCACCTTCTCTGTTTTAAGGGGAACAATCCCAGCTTCTCTGGTATCTACATGCCTCCCTGACTAAACCATCTAAAATATGTAGTCAATGTATTAATTTAAGCTGGGACATGATTTAAAACAATAAAAACCTGACATACAGCAACATGTCAGTCAACCAATTGGGTTTTTTTTCTTTGCTGGGGCAATCCATAGCCTGATATCATCCCTCATTTATATTTTTGTCTATGTTAACTGTCCCTCGACTATTCCCTATTCAAAGAAGGCCAGAAAGAAATCTCTCCCAAATGCTCCCTTCACTCAAAAACCTTCATCTGTAGATTGAAAACCCTTCATCTCTGACACAATAACAATTTCTCCTTTTACTTTATCAAAAGTCTTCATAATTTAAAAAAAAAACTCTGTTAAATCCCTCCACTTCTCTACTCCACTCAGTTACATTACAGGTTTGTCCTGATAACTCGAGTTTCTAATCTCTCTCAGAGTCCGAGCGTGGGGTGAAGTAAGCAAGGCCTTACACACAAACATACAAATTAGGAGCAGGAGTAGGCCACTCAGCCCATCAAGCCTGCTCTGCTATTCAAATAGTTCATGGCTGATCTGATTGTAACCTCGTGCCTATCCCCGGTAAGCTTTCACCCCCTTGTTAATCAAGAACCTATCTAAGCTCTACCTTAAAAATATTCAAAGGCCAGGATTTTAAGGCCTGCCAGGTGAGTCTACCCCCGCCCCGTGGATGCCATTTAAATCTCCACTCAGTTCAGCGGGACCGCAATATCCGGCTGGGCAGGAGAGGCCGTAAAATCGTGGCCAATGACTCTGCTTCCACTGCCTTTTGAGGAAGAGAGTTACAAAGGCTCATGACCTTCTGAGAGAAAAGAATTCTCCTCATCTCCGTCTTAAAAGAGCGGCCCCTTATTTTTAAACTGTAACCCCCAGTTCTAGATTCTCCCACAAGAGGAAACATCCTCTCCACATCCACCCTGTCAAGGCCCTGCAGGATCTTAAAGGTTTCAATCAAGTCACCACTTACTCTTCTAAACTCCAGTGGATACAAATCTAACCTGTCCAACCTTTCCTCATAAGACAACCTGCCCATTCCTGGTGTTAGTCTGGTAAACCTTCTCTGAACTGCTTCTAATGCATTTGCATCTTTCCTTAAATAAGGAGACCAGTACACTACACAGTACTCCAGATGTGGTCTCACCAATGTACAACTGATTCCCCTCGCAATAAATGGTAATATTATATTAGCTTTCCTAATTACTTGCTGTACCTGCAAACTAGCCTTCTGTGATTCATGCACTAGGACACCCAGATCCCTCTGCATCTCAGAGCTCTGCAATCTCTCGCCATTTAGATAATAAACTTAATTTTTATTCTTCCTATGAAAATGGACAATTTCTCATTTGCCCACATTATACTCCACTTGCTAGATCTTCACCCACACACTTAACCTATCTATATCCCTTTGTAGCCTCCTTACTTCCTCCTCACAACTTACATTCCTACTATCTTTGTGTCATCAGCAAATTTAGCAACCATACCATCTGTCCCTTCATCCATGACATTTATATAAATTGTAACGAGCTGAGGCCCCAGCACTGATCCCTATGGCACACCACTCATCACATCCTGCCAACCAGAATAAGACCCATTTATGGCTACCCTCTGTTTCCTGTTAGGTAGCCAATATTCTATCCATGCCAATATGTTACCCCCTACTCTATAAGCTGCAATAACCTTTGATGTGGCACCTTATCAAATGCCTTTTGGAAATCTAAGTACAGTACATCCATCAGTTCTCGTTTACCTGCAGCACATGTGACTCCTTCAAAGAACTCCAATAAATTGGCTAAATATTATTTCCCTTTTACAAAACCATGTTGACTCTGCCCGATTGCCTTAAAGTTTTCTAAGTGCCCTGCTATAACATATTTAATAATAGATTGTTGTAAAAATGCATCTGGGTCACTAATGTCCTTTAGGGAAGGAAATCTGCTGTCCTTACCTGGTCTGGCCTACATGTGACTCCAGACCCACAGCAATGTTGTGCACTCTTAAATGCCCTCTGAATTGGCCTAACAAGCCACTCAGTTGGATCAAACCACTACAAAGCCACAAAAAATGAATGAAACCGGACAGACCACCCGGCATCGACCTAAGCATCGGAAACGACAACAGCAAACTCAGCCCTGCGAAACTGCAAAGCTCTCCTTACTAACATCTGGGGGCTTGTGCCAAAATTGGGAGAGCTGTCACACAGACTAGTCAAGCAGCAGCCTGATACAGTCATCCTCACAGAATCATATCTTCCAGACAATGTCCCAGACACCACCATCATAATCCCTGGGTATGTCCTGTCCCAGCGGCAGGACAGACCCAGCAGAGGTGGCGGCACAGTGATATACAGTCGGGAGAGAGTTTCCCTGGAAGTCCTCAACATCAACTCCGGACCCTATGAAGTCTCATGGCATCAAGTCAAACATGGGCAAGGAAACCTCCTGCTGATTACCACGTAACGCCCTCCCTCAGCTGATAAATCAGCGCTCCTCCATGTTGATCACCACCTACAGGAAGCACGGAGTGGCTAGGGTGCAGAATGTACTCTGGGTGGGGGACTTCACCAAGAGTGGTTCGGTAGCACCACTACTGACTGAGTGGCCGAGTCCTAAAGGACATAGTTGTTAGGCTGGGTCTGCGGCAGGTGGTTAGGGAACCAACAAGAGGGAAAAACATACTTGACCTCATCCTCACCAAACTGCCTGCCACAGATGCATCTGTCCATGACAGTATCAGTAGGAGTGACCACCGCACAGTCGTTGTGGAGACAAAATCGCACCTTCACATTGAGGATACCCTCCATCGTGTTGTGTGGCACTACCACCGTGCTAAATGGGATAGATTACGAACAGATCTAGCAACTCAAGACTGGGCATCCGTGAGGCATTGTGGGCCATCAGCAGCAGCAGAATTGTACTCAAACACAAGCTGTAAGTTGATGGCCCAGCCTATCCCTCACTCTACTATTACTATCAAGCCCGGGATCAACACTGGTACAATGAAGAGTGCAGGAGGGCATACCAGTAGCAGCATCAGGCATACCTAAAAATGAGGTGTCAACCTGGTGAAGCTATAACACAGGACTACTTGCATACCAAACAGCATAAGCAGCAAGTGATAGACAGAGCTAAGCGATCCCACAACCAACAGATCAGATCTAAGCTTTGCAGTCCTGCCACATCCAGTCATGAATGGTGGTAAGCAATTAAACAACTCACTGGAGGAGGTGGCTCCACAAATATCCCCATCCTCAATGACGTGGGAGCCCAGCACAACAGTGCAAAAGATAAGACTGAAGCATATGTTACAATCTTCAGCCAGAAGTGCAGAGTGGATGATCCATCTCGGCCTCCTCCGGCGGTCCCCAGCATCACATCTGCCAGTCTTCAGCCAATTCGATCCTTTCCGCATGGTATCAAGAAACTGAAAGCACTGGATACTGCAAAGGCTATGGGCCCTGAAAAGATTCCAGCAATAATACTGAAGACTTGTGCTCCAGAAATTGCCGTGCCCATAGCCAATCTGTTCCAGTACAGCTACAACACTGGCATCTACCCGGCTTTGTGGAAAATTGCAGGACAAGTCCAACCCAGCCAATTACTGCCCCATCAGTCTACTCTCCATCATCAGTAAAGTAATGGAAGGAGTCATCAACAGTGCTATCAAGTGGCACTTGCTTAACCATAACCTGCTCACTGATGCCCAGTTTGGGTTCCGCCAGGGCCACTCAGCTCCTGACCTCAGTACAGCCTTGCTTCAAACATGGACAAAAGAGCTCAATTCCCGAGGTGAGGTGAGAGTGACTGCCCTTGACATCAAGGCTGTATTTGACCGAGTGTGGCATCAAGGAGCCCTAACAAAACTGGAGTCAATGGGAACCAGGGGAAAAACTCTCCACTGGTTGGAGTCATACCTAGCGCAAAGGAAGTTGGTTGTCGTTGTTGGAGGTCAGTCATCTCAGCTCCAGGGCATTACTGTTGGAGTTCCTCAGTGTAATGCCCTTGGCCCAACCATCTTCAGCTGCTTCATCAATGACCTTCCTTCCATCTTAAGGTCAGAAGTGGGGATGTTCACTGATGATTGCACAATGTTCAGCACCATTCATGACTCCTCAGATACTGAAGCAGTCCATGTCCAAATGCAGCAAGACCTGGACAATATCCACCTTGTAACATTCATGCCACACACATGTCAGGCAATGACCATCTCCAACAAGAGAGAATGCAACCATCACCACTTGATGTTCAATGGCAGTACCATCACTGAATCCCTCACTATCAGCATCCTGGGGGTTACCATTGACCAGAAACTGAACTGGGCTAGCCATATAAATACTGTGGCTACAAGAGCGGGTCAGAGGCTAGGAATAGTGCGATGAGTAACCCACCTCCTGACTCCCCAAAGCCTGTCCACCATCTACAAGGCACAAGTCAGGAGCGTGATGCCCACTTGCCTGGATGAGTGCAGCCCCCACAATACTCAAGAAGCTTGACTCTGTCCAGGACAAAGCAGCCCGCTTGATTGGTACCACAACCACAAATATTCATTCCTTCCACCACTGACACACAGCAGCAGCAGTGTGTACCATCTACAAGATGCACTGCAGGAATTCACCAAGTCTCCTTCGACAGCACCTTCCAAACCCATGACCACTACCATCTAGAAAGACAAGGGCAGCAGATTCACGGGAACACCACCACCTTTCAAGTCACTCACCATCCTGACTTGGAAATAAATCGGCCGTTCCTTCACTGTCGCTGGGTCAAAATCCTGGAACTCCCTTCCTAGCAGCACTGTGGGTGCACCTACACCACATGGACTACAGCGGTTCAAGAAGGCAGCTCACCACCACCTTCTCAAGGGCAATTAGGGATGGGCAATAAATGCTGGCACAGCCAGCGAAGCCCACATCCCGTGAATGAATAAAAACAAAAATAAATTGATAAACAAGTATTCAATGTACCACAGAGATAAAAACAAAAAACTACTGCGGATGCTGGAAATCCAAAACAAAAACAGAATTACCTGGAAAAACTCAGCAGTTCTGGCAGCATCGGTGGAGAAGAAAAGAGTTGACGTTTCGAGTCCTCATGACCCTTCAACAGAACTGAGTGTAGTTAGGAGAGGGGTGAAATATAAGCTGGTTTAAGGTGGGGGGGGCGGGGGGAGAGAGAAGTTGAGGGTGGGGTGGTTGTAGGTACAAGCAAGCAGTGATAGGAGCAGATAATCAAAAGATGTCACAGACAAAAGGATCAAAGAGGTGTTGAAGGTGGTGATATTATCTAAGAAAAGTGCTAATTAAGAATGAATGGCAGGACACTCAAGGTACAGCTCTAGTGGAGGTGGGGTGGAAAGACTGAGAAGGTATTAGTTGTAGATTTTAAAATAATGGAAATAGGTGGGAAAAGAAAAATCTATATAAATTATTGAAAAAAACAAAAGGGAGGGGGAAGAAACGGGGTGGTGATGGGGGAGGGAGTTTAAGATCTAAAGTTGTTGAATTCAATATTCAGTCCGGAAGGCTGTGAAGTGCCTAGTCGGAAGATGAGGTGCTGTTCCTCCAGTTTGCGTTGGGCTTCACTGGAACAATGCAGCAAGCCAAGGACAGACATGTGGAGCAGCATTTCACTTGCATTTCCCCTAACTTAGCCTACTGCATTCATTGCTCCCAATGCGGTCTCCTCTACATTGGAGAGACCAAACGCAAACTGGGCGACCGCTTTGCAGAACACCTGCGGTCTGTCGGCAAGAAAGACCCAAACCTTCCTGTCGCTTGCCATTTTAACACTCTACCCTGCTCTCTTGCCCACATGTCTGTCCTAATTCTGTTTTTGTTTTATTCAATGTATCGTCCAACAACATCGTAGGGAGGCAATGCTCTATCTTTCTACCACCGGCAAGCGATGATTAATGAAGTGTGGTCCCCATTGAAGCTGAGCGACAGCTTTTCTCCATTTCATTGTCACTTTTAGCTCTGTCAAGCATTTTTGTCAGAAAGTGTCATTTAATTGCATTAATTATTGCCTTTAATCGTGTACAAAACAAGAGAAACTGGTAATATATTTGCTTGAAATGGTTGACATGGTGTTTACTGATATTGTATTACATCACAAAGTTGAATTTCCAGCATAGCTTCCAAACTGAAGAAGCTTTACTGTAAAGCAATTTCAGTGGGACATTAGCCAGTTTTTTTTAAGGTTTTATGATTTATTTTAAGTGCCTTGGGACATTAAATCATGTTAAAGACACTATACAAATGCAAACTGCTGTTGATTCCATCAGATTCTTAACTGAAACTCTGGTCATCAGGAATCTGACACTATATTAAACCAGTTTAAAATGAATGGTTTAATGGCAGTGCTTAAATACCATGACCAAGGGTGTTGTTCTCTGTTATGTCATGTTAGAAGTCTTGTACAGTCACCTCTCCACGCCCATCGGATACAAGGCATGAATGCAAATAATTAGCAACCATTAAATCCATTAAAGGAGAATTGGAAGAGGCTAGTTAAGACATTAATCCTTCTACCATTCAGTGTATTCTCTCAACGAGTCTTAATCTAAAGGTTAATCTGCCTTTTATCCATACAGATGTTAATCATCCTGCTGTGACTTCACAGCACTCGGCATCGTTTTCTCTTTTGCATTTGTCGCAATATTAGTTATTGCCGCTGTTAATCTTCAGCTGTTGATGAACTGCAATCAGGTAAAAATTTAAGTATCAGCTGTGGTTCAGTTGGTAGCACACTTGCCTCTGAATCACAATGAGATCAAATCTCACATCAGGGCTTGAGTACAAAAATTAAGGCTGGCAGCCCAGTGCAGTCCTGAGGGAGTGTGACACTGTTGGAGGTGCCATCTTTTGGATGAGATGTTAAACTGAGGCCCCACCTGCACTCTAAGGTGGACGTAAAAGATCCCATGGTACTATTTCAAAGGAGGCCGGGGGAATTTTCCCCAGTTTATCCCACAATCAACATCACAAAAGCAGATTCTCAGGTTATCACATTACTGTCTGTGGGAGCTTGCTGTGTGCAAATTGACTGCCGTGCTTCCCATATTTACAGCAATGGCTACACTTCAAAAAGTACTTCATTGGCTGTCAAGTACTTTGAGACATCTGGTGTCATGCAAGGCTCTTTTTAAAGTTGGAAGCTTTCATGACCTCAAGATATCTACATACAAATTCCAATTCAGGTGGTTGGGATTCCATGCTCTGGATTATTAGCCCAGTAACATAACCCCTTCATCACTCTTCCCATTCCTATGGGAAAGTGTCCCATAGGCTTTGAAACACTTCCGCGAAAATATCAGGGTACAACCGATTTGCACCCATCGGTGTAAAACTGCTTTTTAATTTTAACAGATGAGTAATCCAGCTAAAATGCATTGGTCACTACATCTATTACAATAATGGATGGAGGTTACAAATCTGTGGGCAAATACAACGTCACTATCTTCATTTTACTACAGTTCAAAATAATCCCCAGGATCAAGGATCAGAGGTCTGAGTGAGGTCTGGAGAAACTCCAAGGCAGATTAGCATTGGCCCACGCTTTAAAACAAACGGTTTGTAACCAATCAATCAGCTGTCATAACTTTCAGTGAAGTTCAGTGGAAAAGATCATTGGGCAAGTGTACAACGTAGAGTGTAATGGGCGACTAATCCACCTGCAAACACTGAAAATTGAAATACCCACTTGGGTTTTTGAACCTAGGGTATCAGAGGTAAACAACATGGAACTGTTTAAGAAGCAGTTGGATAATGCAATGGGATGAGGTTAGGGTGAGTAATATCTAAAAGCAAGAGAAGACATTCAGCCCATATAAACCCACCTATCCACAGCATTCTCTTGGCACATTTCTAATAACCCTGATAACAACCTGCCTGCCTCCAACCCGTTAAGATTCCTGCCTATAATCTGTTCCACAAACTGACCGTCCCTTTAATAAAAAGCTTCCCGCATTTCCCATCTTCTTTTGCTGTCCTCAAGTTGTTAACATTTTACCATTTGTGTCCCTATACTGTACAGAGCAGAAAAGCTTCCTTGGTTCAATGATACTCATCATACTGATCTGTAAATGGGAATTGATCGGATTTATGAATTACCTCTGAGCCAGTTTAACGGGGAGCAGGTCACGGGATCAACAGATCATGAAGGACTCCTGACTGCGATTTCCCACCCTGGTAGCGTTTCACTAAGACCATTTCCTGTGGCCTAATTTGATATTTAAGTAATTAGATCACTAAATTATACATTGCATTCAAGCAGAGGATAATTAATTCACTGTTTAATTAACAATATCTGGTAATTGTCAACAAATTCTGATGGAGGCTGATAGCATTCATAGGGGATTTGATGCATTTTAAATTGCTACACTAAGGGATGATAGATGGGTAAAAATCAGTTATGCACATTGAAGTAGGTGTCCACGATGAAGGAATCCTTTTTAGATAGTCTGATGAGCCTGTGCTAAACGCAAATCCTTCAAAAGGGCAACAGTATTAGAAGTCCAAAGTGGCAGAAGCTAATTGATTATTTGGGAGGAATGCCTATTTTTATGATGTAGATTTCCACATAAGTAAAATCGATGAGTTCTCGACCTCTTGCTCATCCTTTAAGATGCTCCTTAATATCTAACTAACTCAGGGGCAGGTGACAGGCGGTGTTACAGAGTAGGAATACGCATCATGGAATCAGAGTCTGCACCAAACGATTGAGGCAAATAGAACTTAACACCTATCACTAAATGAATGGGCATCCTGGAAATCACAGATCTGTGAGCCTAACTTTTTTCCTTTATCCTTCATGGAATGTGGGCATCATTGGCAAGGCCAGCATTTGTTACTTACCCCACATTACCCCTTAACTGATTAATTTGCTAGGCAAGAGCATTTAAGAGTCAACCACATTGCTGTAGGCCTGGAGTCACATGTAGGCCAGGCAAATTTCCTTCCCTAAAGGGCATTAGTGAACTTGAGGGATTTTTACAACAATCAATGATAGTTTCATAGTCACTATCACACATATTCATTGAAATTAAATTCCACCATCTGCCATGGTGGGATTTGAACCTTTGTCCCCAGAGCATTAACCTGGGCCCCTGGATTACCAATCCAGTGATATTACCACTGTGCTGCCATCTCTCTATTTGTCATGGAATAAAATGTTACAAGCATTCTGAAGAAAGTTATTGTGAAATCGAGAGACGTATTAATTTATCAGGACAAGTCAGGATAGCTTTATAAAGTAAAGATAATGTTATTAGAATTCATGAGGGACTTATCGGAGCAAGCGGAGAAGGGGATTTCTATCACCATTGTTTCTCTAGGCTTCAGCAAGGCTTTTGACATAATGTCACATACAAGGTTAGTCAATAGGTCAAAGAGCAATGGATTATATGTGGGTGATTATTGATGATGATTGGCAATGGCTGGAAAAGAAGAGAAGATAGTGAGAGACCCCAAGGATCAGGTTTGGGGCCATTTGCTACTCACATTGACTAGTAAGTGGAAATAGAGAAAGCAACTCTTAAAATTTAGCAATGACAATTTGGGTAGGGAGAGCTGCAAATAGTCAAGGTCAGGCTATCAGAGACAGAGGCATCCAGGTAGATTAAAATATTAGTTTGAGATGTGGTAAATGGAACTAAATATCAACAAGTCCAAAGTGGCAAGTCTAAGGAAGGAAAATAAACATTGGAACTACAAACAGTTCACAGGATACAGCACAGCAAAAGGACTTAGTGATTTAGCGAATGAACCATATAATCATAGAATCATAGAGTGGTTACAACACAGAGAGAGGCCATTCATCCAGTCATAGTCATGTCAGCTCACTGCAAGAACAACTCAGGTACTCCCATTTCCCCGTCTTTTCCCCATAGCCCTGCAAATTTTTTCTTGTCAGATAATGATCCAATTCACTTTTGAAATCTCTTGGATCTCCCTCTGCAATTCTCCCAGGCAGTTCAATTCGGATCCTAATGACTCGCTGCATAATAAAATTTTTCCTTGTCACTGTTGGTTCTCTTGCCAATCACTGTAAATTGGTGTCCTCTGGTTCAGATCACCATCTTACAGGAAGAGACTGCAGGAGAGCAGACTGAGAAGGATGTTGAGGGGCTCAAGGTCCTTCAGGATTGTGTCCAGGTTGAACTGTTTACCATAAAAATAATGAGATGGCACAGGATGAAGGTCATTAGAGCGAAGGTGAATGGATGGAGCAGATAGAACTAGATAGTGGGAATAATTGGAAAGGTCAGCCTAGGGAGAGAATTAATGCTGATAACACCAATCATTTTAAGAGAGAGTTGGGCAAACAATGGGCTGGGAAACAAGCTGAGGGATTGTGGCAGTGATTGATATATTCCATTTCTGAACTTAGGGGCTGGCCAGATGGATTGAAATGGTCTTTTCTGTACATTCCTCTATTCCTCGTTATAATAGGCCAATCCCTACTAAAATAGCTAGTAGATAAAGGAAGCAACAATCTGCTAACCATTAATAGAATGATCCAGGCCAGCTCCTGAGTTTGTTGACTGAATCCCTAGGCAGATCCTTCCTGCAGTCTCTCCTGATAGCTTCGGTATCTGATGCTGCTCATTTCCATTGCTGTTCTGACCATCCTGTAAATGGTGATCTGAACTGCACATGGTATTCAGCAGGGGGCTGAACCAATGATGCGTCTAAGCTCAATGTCACTCTCTGTGATTTCTGTTCTATTGCATGTGGTACACAATCTGTTGCCACACACTGTGCAATTGGTTTCAATAGTGCAAATTCCTGAGGGGTCTGGACAGAGCAGGTAGGGAGAAGTTGTTCCCATTAGCAAAAGAGAACCAGAGGACACAGATTTAAGGTGATTGGCTAAAGAAGCAGCAGCCTATAACATCTGTGCTGATATTTAGTTCCACAAGGTACCTATGCCTATAAATTCACCTGTAAAGCATTCATTTTCACTCTAGTTCCTGTGAATAGAAAATCCAGAAAGCTGCATATTGTCATCACTCTTCTGAAACCAGAAATATTATAACTGTAAAGATATAAAAGTGGCTCATGTTTGTACATTACTCAGATATATGTAGTTCTAAGCAGCCAAATAGCTATACTATCACCAATGAAACATCTGAAGATTCTATTTTCAGCTTGACAGAATTTCCTACATTTTAGGATGTCAAAAACACATCTACCAACTCCCCAGTGGACACAAAGCTCTCTGCCAGACTTATCTCTTCATCATTCCTGCAAATTTCTGACTTTAACAGATGTTAATTGCCAGCAAATCCTAGCATTTGCCTCCTTGCATTTCACATTCCCAAGTTCTGTTTTGTTAAACAGGAGCAAGGGCTGTGCTAACGTACGAGTCTTTATCATAGGCCACAAATGCTCAGTTAAACTGGAGTGCACATAGCATCAGAAGGAAAATCTCTGCCGATCGATTGTGTGATGGCAAAACAACGGATAATGAGCCAACAGCCCATGTTACATCACTCCACGTTTTTATGTGATTGCTATAGTAGCACTCTTACCTCTAAGTTAAAAGGTTGCTCATTCATGTCCCACGTCCAGAGACTTGACACAAAAATCTAGACTAATACTCCAGCAAAATACTGAGGGAGCACTGTGCTGTTGGAGGTGCTGTCTTTCAGATACAATGTAAAATGGGGCCCTGGTTGCACTCTCACCTGGGTGCAAAAAAAAACCCCGTGGCATTATTTCAAAAGAAGTGGAGAGTCATCCTGGTGTCCTGACCAACATTTTTTCCTCAATCAACATCGCAAAAACAAATGATCTGATCATTATTACATTGCTGATTGTGGGAGCTTGCTGTGTGCAAATTGGCTGCTGTATTTCCAAAAGGCAACAGTGACTATATTTCTTCATTGGTTGCCAAGTACTCTGGGACACACTGAACTCATGGTAAGCGCTATGTAAATGCAAGCCATGTCTTTCATATTTATTTCCATTCACTTCAATGGGGAAATATGCAAAATATGCACTAATGCACAGCATCAATATTATTCTATGTTGTGTTATTTTAAATTACATAGAATTTACAGGACTACAGCAGGCCAATTAGCTCAACTGGTCTAAACTGACACTATGCTTAATGTGAACCTCTTTCCATTGGCATCATCTAACTCTATCAACATAACCTTCTCTTCCTTTCTTCCTAATGTGCTTACCTAGCTTTCCATTAAATGCATATATGTTATTTGCCTCAACTGCTCAGTATGGTAACAAGTTCCATGTGCTCCTGAATTCACTGTTGGATTTACTGGTGATTATCTTATGCTTATAGCTTCTAGTCTGGGACTCCCCCACAAGTGAAAACGTCCCTACATTTACCTTGTCAAACCCCCATGTGTGTAAGGCAATGGACATTCCATTCAGGATTCCCATAGCTGGACATGGCAGCACAGAAGTCCCTTGGGACTCATCCTACAACCATAAATGATGAAGAATCTTAATATATTAATACATAATATTATGATTCATGTCACTTAAAAGCACTTCGCTACATTTGGAGCTACCGCTCTAGATTATATTAGCTCAAATCCTATTTCAAAAGATTTAAATCTATAACCCTTGGATCGAAAGACACAAGTCCAACTAAGCAAGCCTAACTGGCACCTTGCCCATATCCTCCTGCTTAGCTGGCTGTGGATACACAACCACTTACACAATTGAGAGTTAAGAAATTTTCATTGACCTTCACTCCTGTCAGGGTTTTCAATGTACCAGTCTTTGATTTACAAGTTCATTGCTGAAAAAGAGATATTTTTGTCAAAGGCTTTCATCTTTCACTCGTCTGTGACATTTCGCAAGAATACCGATCCAAGGGAGAACAGGGCCCTGTGTATTAATACGTGTAGCTTCCAGCCCACGTGAATGCACCACACTGCAAGCCCAACTGACAATCTTAAATTGGTTGTCAGCGTAATTTTTAGCATACTGAGGATTATTTAGCAAATGTTGCCCAATCGCAGAATCACATCTAATGTCGGACACTGTGTTTTGAGTTTTACAAGCACGGGCTGGTTGAGTACAGTCTGTACCCTGTCCATTGCGAACAGCGGCTGGGACTTGCTGCTTGATACGATCCGCCAATTTTTGGGACCTACGACCTACGTACCTAGAATCACACTGGCACTGAAATTCATACACCACAATATTGATTTGTGTGATAGGCAGAATGTCTTTTTGCTAAAGCTACTGTGGTTGCTGGAAATCCAAAACAAAAACAGAATTACCTGGAAAAACTCAGCAGGTCTGGCAGCATCGGTGGAGAAGAAATCAGTTAACGTTTCGAGTCCTCATGACCCTTCGGCAGAACTGGGTATAGTTAGGAGAAAGGTCTAAGGTGGGGGGGCGGGGGGAGAGAGAAGTTGAGGGTGGGGTGATTGTGGAGATAAGCAAGCAGTGATAGGAGCAGATAATCAAAAGATGTCACAGACAAAAGGATCAAAGAGGTGTTGAAGGTGGTGATATTATCTAAGAAAAGTGCTAATTAAGAATGGAAGGCAGGATACTCAAAGTACAGCTCTAGTGGGGGTGGGGTGGAAAGACTAACAAAGTTTTAGTTTTAGATTTAAAAATAATGGAAATAGGTGGGAAAAGAAGAATCTATATAAATTATTGAAAAAAAAGGGAGGGGGGAGAAACGGGGTGGGGATGGGGGGAGGGGGAGTTTAAGATCTAAAGTTGTTGAATTCAATATTCAGCCCGGAAGGCTGTAAAGTGCCTAGTCGGAAGATGAGGTGCTGTTCCTCCAGTTTGCGTTGGGCTTCACTGGAACAATGCAGCAAGCCAAGGACAGACATGTGGGCAAGAGAACAGGGTGGAGTGTTAAAATGGTGAGCGACAGGGAGGTTTGGGTCTTTCTTGCGGACAGACCGCAGGTGTACTGCAAAGCGGTCGCCCAGTTTGCGTTTGGTCTCTCCAATGTAGAGGAGACCGCATTGGGAGCAACGAATGCAGTAGACTAAGTTAGGGGAAATGCAAGTGAAATGCTGCTTCACTTGAAAGGAGTGTTTGGGCCCTTGGACGGTGAGGAGAGAGGAAGTGAAGGGGCAGGTGTTGCATCTTCTGCGTGGGCATGGGGAGGTGCCATAGGTGGGGGTTGAGGAGTAGGGGGTGATGGAGGAGTGGACCAGGGTGTCCCGGAGGGAACGATCCCTACGGAATGCCGCCAGGGGGGGTGAAGGGAAGATGTGTTTGGTGGTGGCATCATGCTGGAGTTGGCGGAAATGGCGGAGGATGATCCCTTGAATGCGGAGGCTGGTGGGGTGATAAGTGAGGACAAGGGGGACCCTATCATGTTTCTGGGAAGGAGGAGAAGGCATGAGGGCGGATGCGCGGGATATGGGCCGGACACGGTTGAGGGCCCTGTCAACAACCGTGGTTGGAAAACCTCGGTTAAGGAAGAAGGAGGACATGTCAGAGGAACTGCTTTTGAAGGTAGCGTCATCAGAACAGATGCGACGGAGGCGAAGGAACTGAGAGAATGGGATGGAGTCCTTACAGGAAGCGGGGTGTGAGGAGCTGTAGTCGAGGTAGCTGTGGGAGTCGGTAGGCTTGTAATGGATATTGGTGGACAGTCTATCATCAGAAATTGAGACAGAAAGGTCAAGGAAGGGAATAGAAGTGTCAGAGATGGACCATGTGAAAATGATGGAGGGGTGGAGATTGGAAGCAAAATTAATACATTTTTCCAGGTCCCGACGAGAGCATGAAGCAGCACCGAAGTAATCATCGATGTACCGGAGAAAGAGTTGTGGGAGGGGGCCGGAGTAGGACTGGAACAAGGAATGTTCCACATACCCCATAAAGAGACAGGCATAGCTGGGGCCCATGCGGGTACCCATAGCCACACCTTTTATTTGGAGGAAGTGAGAGGAGTTAAAGGAGAAATTGTTCAGTGTGAGAACAAGTTCAGCCAGACGGAGGAGAGTAGTGGTGGATGGGGATTGTTCGGGCCTCTGTTCAAGGAAGAAGCTAAGGGCCCTCAGACCATCCTGGTGGGGGATCGAGGTGTAGAGGGATTGGACATCCATGGTGAAGAGGAAGCGGTTGGGGCCAGGGAACTGGAAATTGTTGATGAGACGTAAGGTGTCAGAGGAATCACGGATGTAGGTGGGAAGGGACTGGACAAGGGGAGAGAGAAGGGAGTCAAGATAACGAGAAATGAGTTCCGTGGGGCAGGAACAGGCTGACACGATCGGTCTGCCAGGACAGTTCTGTTTGTGGATTTTGGGTAGGAGGTAGAAGCGGGCCGTCCGAGGTTGGGTGACTATCAAGTTGGAAGCTGTGGGAGGAAGATCTCCAGAGGAGATGAGGTCAGTGACAGTCCTGGACAATGTTGAGGTTGGACCTGAGAGAACGGAGTGCAGTGAGTTCAGAGAGAGACAGATTAGAATGGGTGAGAGGAGCAGAGAAATTGAGACGGCTAATGTCACGCCGACAGTTCTCAATGAAAAGATCAAGAGAAGGTAAGAATCCAGAGGGAGGGGTCCAGGTGGAGGGAGAATATTGGAGGTGGGTAAAAGGATCCGTTGAACGGGGAGAGGACTCCTGCCCAAAGAAGTGAGCACGGAGAAAAAGACGGAGGAAGAAGAGTTCAGCATCGTGCCGAGCCCGAAATTCATTGAGATGAGGGCGTAAGGGTATGAAGCTAAATCCTTTGCTGAGCACTGAACGTTCAGCATCGGAGAGGGGAAGGTCAGGGGGTATAGTGAATACGCGGCTGGAGCTGGGATTGGAAGATGGGGTGGGGACGGAGGAACAAGCAGGGGTGGAGGGTCCCAGATGGGTGTTGGTGTCGATGAGTTGTTGGAGCTTGCGTTCCTTAGCACTTGAGAGAAAGAGAAAAAGTTTCTTGTTGAGGCGACGGATGAGGCGAAGAATAAAATGAAACTGGGGGCATGCGCAGCTTTGAAAAAGGGTGCGGCGGTGCTGCTGGAGGGAGAGGTCGAGTGTGTTCATATGGCGGCGCATGGCACTGAGTGTGGATCTCAGAATGCGACGGGAACAGCAGTCCGAGAAACGTTTTATGTCCCGGAGATACCTATAAGAACACCTGCGGTCTGTCCGCAAGAAAGACCCAAACCTCCCTGTCGCTCACCATTTTAACACTCCACCCTGTTCTCTTGCCCACATGTCTGTCCTTGGCTTGCTGCATTGTTCCAGTGAAGCCCAACGCAAACTGGAGGAACAGCACCTCATCTTCCGACTAGGCACTTTACAGCCTTCCGGGCTGAATATTGAATTCAACAACTTTAGATCTTAAACTCCCCCTCCCCCCATCCCCACCCCGTTTCTCCCCCCTCCCTTTTTTTTCAATAAATTATATAGATTATTCTTTTCCCACCTATTTCCATTATTTTTAAATCTAAAACTAAAACTTTGTTAGTCTTTCCACCCCACCCCCACTAGAGCTGTACCTTGAGTGTCCTGCCTTCCATTCTTAATTAGCACTTTTCTTAGATAATATCACCACCTTCAACACCTCTTTGATCCTTTTGTCTGTGACATCTTTTGATTATCTGCTCCTATCACTGCTTGCTTATCTCCACAATCACCCCACCCTCAACTTCTCTCTCCCCCCGCCCCCCCCACCTTAGACCTTTCTCCTAACTATACCCAGTTCTGCCGAAGGGTCATGAAGGCTCAAAACGTTAACTGATTTCTTCTCCACCGATGCTGCCAGACCTGCTGAGTTTTTCCAGGTAAGAATGTCTTTTTGACTTGACAGCAGCATCCTGTTAGTGGTGAATACCACTCACAATGCTACTGCATAGTAGCAACGTGAAACCTGTTGCTCAAATTTATCCTTATTTCCCTGACAAACTAGTTGAGCAATCTGCTGGGGGGATTCTCTACGTCGGTCTACCGCAAGCCTTCCTTCACTGGTCAATATTGGAATTGGGCTCGCAGTGTGATACATTTGCGTGTACTGAAAGCTACATTTATTAATACACACGGCCAGTTTCTTTGCAGACAGAGAGAACACACATTGTGCCTGTTTCAGCTAAACAAAACTAATAACAACCATTTGCTCGTTCATTCTTCAGGGCAATGCCATGACTAATCAGAGTCAAACTGCCTGGTTTAAATTTCGAACAATGCTTGGCATTTAACTGTCAGTCACCGTCAACTGGTGCATTCTCCATGACAACGCCTCTACCAATCAGAGTCCACTTGCCAACCAATCAGCACTCTATTCTTATACATTTATTGTCTCCCTTGGATTTGTATTCTTGCAAAATATCCTGATGAGTGCAAGATGAAAAGCTTTGACAAAAATGTCTTTTCTCAGCAATACTCAAGCTCAGCATTACCAAACAACTATTTACAAGTTTATTAGTGTGTAAATAGCCAGCTGCTTCGATCCTGCCCTCATTTCCCATAATCATAGAATGATTAGAGAACAAAAGCAGGCTATTCATCCTATCATGTCCATGATGGCTCTTTGTAAGAGCTAATCAGAGTGCCACTGCCCTGTTGCCCTGCATTTTTTTTCTCTTCAGATATAATTATCCAATTCCCTTTTGAAAGCCTCAGTTGAATCTGCCTCCACCACACTCTCAGTCAGTGCATTCCAGATTCTAACCACTCACTGCCTAAAAGAGGATTTCCTCAGGTCCCCATTATTTCTTTTGCCAATTACCTTAAATCAGTATCTTCAGGTTCTCGACAGGTCCACCAATGAGAGCAGTTTTTTTTTAGGTGTACCTCTTTGGTCAAGCTTCACCCTCCCTAATATCACTTCAAAGACGCAATGTCAATTTCTGTCCGATTACACCCTTATCGAGTGCGTTGGGATGATCTTACTATGCGAAAGGTGCTGTACGAATGCAAGTTGTGTTTGGTATTAGCTGGGTCTTTCACTTCCAGTTTGTGTTTCACAGACATTCTGATAGCGAGGTTTTGGAACGAGTGAAATGCACTGAGGCAAGAATATTGTTGCACTGCCATTCCCCAGAGCTTCTGTGTCTGTGCATGATTATATAAGCATGGTGCACTCCCACCCTACACAGCGTGGTGCCCATGCACACAGAATGATAAGGTTAAACTGCCGTGTAGCTGCTTTAAGGGTTTCAGCAGCAAATCAAGAGATATTTTCACTGGCAGACTTATTTTTTTCCTGGAAAAATACTGGCAATGAGTATTTCCTGTCCAGCCTTAGGTGATCCAAGGGCAGTGAGTGAGACTGGAATCCCATATGAGCCAGAGCAGGTTTCCAATCATGAAAGTCATCAGTGAAGCGGTTGGAATTTTACAACACACTGGGAGGAATATAATGCAGAGTCACCAGAAACTTACAAAGGCTCCAAGGGGTAGATTATAAGGAGAAGTTACATAAACTAGATTTGTATTCCCTGGAATGCAGGTTAAGAGATGACTTGATTGAGGTTTATAGGATTTTGAAAGGAATTGATAAGGTAGATAGAGAGAAACTTTTGCCAATGGTGGGGGAATGTAGGACAAGGGGTCATAACCTTAAAATCAGATCCAAGTCATTCAGGAGAGAAGTCAAGAAAACTTCTCCATGCGAAAGATGGGAGAAATGTGGAACTCCCTTCCATAAAACCAGCCGATGCTCAGTAAATACATAATTTTAAAACTGAGAGCGATCGATTTTTATTAGATGATATGAAAGGATAGGAAAGCAATGCAGGTAATTGGTGTTACAGGTTGCCATGATCTTATCGAATGACAGAACAGATTTGAGGGGCTGAATGGCCTCCTCCTGTTCCTATGCTCCTAATTTGACATCATAAAATGGTCTTGTTTCCTGGTGCAGATTTATTGAATTTAATTTCAGAATTTACCACAATGGGATTTCAATCCATGTCCTGCGAGAGTAGTCTGCCAGTACTACTCAAAAAAATGATATTTCACAGCAATCTGTATCTTGCTGAGCAACATTTGTAAGCATCATCCCATCTCCCATTGGATCAGCTTCAGGAGGTAGTACTCGCTTTAGCTATAGCACAAAAGTCAGAAGAAGAGAGTGGTGATGGCAATAGGTAAGGAGATGAAAGACCTGGCACATACTACACCAGTCAGTCATTTGGTTGATACACTCATGGGCAACATATGGACTAATACTTTGCCTGATGCCAGCTTAGAAACAGGAAGAGACAGTAAAGTCATGAGTGAAGTGACCACTGGCCATCCAACCCCTATAACTGGATATATACACCTTGCACTGGATGGAAAAACACTGCCACTGCCACTCAGATACCAAGACAATGATAATAACACTGGATTAGTCATCCGGAGGCCCATGTTTATGCTCTGGGGATATGGTTTCAAACCCCACCATGGAAGCTAGTGGAGCTTAAACTCAATTAACTAATTTTAAAAATTGGGAATTGAAAGTCAATTTCGGTAATGGTGATCATGAAACATTGGTTGTTGTAAAAACCCAACTGGTTCACTGATGTCCTTTAGGGAAGGAAATTTGCTGTCTTTACCTGGTCTGGCCCACACATGACTCCAGACCCACAGCAATGTGGTTGACTATTAACTGCCCCCTGAAACCTCCAAGCAAACCGCTCTGTTGTAGCGATTAGGGATGGGCAATTAATGCTGATTTTGCCAGCACCATCCACGCCTCATGAAAGAATTAAAATATCATATATTTGATAGCGGTGCTGTCTTGGTCAGTGCCAGGTAGTAGTGCCTGCTCCTGTGGATAAGGCCATAGGGCGTAGGAGCAGAAGTAGGCCATTCAGCCCATTGAGTCTGCTCTGCCATTTAATGAGATCATGGCTGATCTGATACAAGTTTAAAGCACACACACAGGCCATCTGCACAACTGGTCAATCCCACTGCATCACACAGGCCCCCTCCCACTTTACTTCATCTAAACCCATTAACATATCCTTCTATTCCTTCCTCCCTCATTGTGTTTTTCTAGCTTCTTTTAACTACATCTCTGCTATATTCACTTCAACCACTCCACGTAGCAGTGAGCTCCACATGCTCACTGTTCTCTGGGTAAAGAAGTTTCTCCTGAATTCCTTATATTATTGCTGATGCAATGATGGATACATGTGCCATCTGAACCTGTTTGAATTCATCCATTGCCATTCTTCAATCTTCATCCTCATGCATGAACGTCAATGAGAGAGGAGCTTTGAGAATAATGGGTCTAGTATAAGATAAATCATTCTTTGCCACCATAGCCTTAGTGGGGCCATTGGCACCATCTTGCTTCTTCTCTGGCTTTCTTCCAGTCTCCCTCAGTCCACGTCTCAATGTTATCCACCCACCCAATACTTCTTCTTCCTCTCTCCTGTTTTTGACCTCAGTTGCTCCTTCAATTGTTGGATACAATATTGTGAACTAAAAACAGAAAATGCCGGAAATACTGAGCAGGTCGGGCACCATCGGTGGAGAGAGAAACAGTGTTAATATTTCAGGTTGGTGGCCCTTCCTCAGTAAAGTCAGGTACTATATTGTGGTGGTAATGCTACTATACTAGTCATCCAGTTAAAAGTGAATTCATAACAGTTTGACAATTTGAATTTAGTTTAAAAATCTAGAAATTTAAAAAGTGACTATGAAGCTGTTGAATTATCATTAAAAGCCCAACTTGTTCAGTCAAGTCCTTTGGGGAAGGAAATTTGCTGTTCTTACCCAGTCTGGCATAACATTTATGAAATATTTGGATGTGCATTTGCGATGCCATGGCTACAAGGCTATGGGCCTAGTGCTGGGAAATGGGATTGGTATAATTAGGTACTTGTTTGACCGGCACAGACTCGATGGGCCGAAGGGTCTTTTTCTGTGCTGTAGGCCTCTATGACTCTGGCCTATGTGTGACTTCAGTCCTATGGCATTGTGACTGACTCTTAACTGCCTCTGCAGTTGGTCCACCAATCTGTTTCATATCCTTCTCAGAGTAATTATCTTAAGACGGATAATAAATGCCAGCCTCACGAGCAAGAATGGATTAATTATTTTTTTTTAAAATCACTATATCTTGCAATAGAAAATTGACATTTAAAAGTCTCCTTCACAGCAGAATGGAATTTAATGTCCTTTGAAATGGACAAGAATTGTGCAGGAAACATGGGGAAGGAAGAACACTATCACAACGTAAGGAAACTCTTGCACATTCCGTGCAAAAGCAGAAAACACGGCAAGGAAACTAGGTATGGAAAGTTACACTCCATCCAAAATGAGCAAAGCTTCAGAAAAAAAAAACTTGCATTTAGTGACTTTCACAACCTCCGGACAATCCAAATGCTTTAGAGCCTACACACTGAAATACAAATAGAAAATGCTGGCAGCATTCAGCAGGTCTGACAGCATCTGTGGAGAGAGAAACAGAGTTAACATTTCCAGTCCATATGACACTTCTTCAGCATGCTCACTTACTCCATAGTACTTCTGAAGTGTAGTTACTGTCCTAACATCAGAAACACGACAGCTAATTTACACCCAGTAAGGTCCCATGAATAGAAATGTGATAAAGGCAAGAAAATCGGTATCTTTAGTGATAAAAGCAAAAAACTGCGGATGCTGGAAATCCAAAACAAAAACAAAAATAAAAATACCTGGAAAAACTCAGCAGGTCTGACAGCATCTGCGGAGAGGAACACAGTTAACATTTCGAGTCCGAATGACTCTTCGAGACTCGAAACGTTTACTGCGTTCCTCTCCGCAGATGCTGTCAGACCTGCTGAGTTTTTCCAGGTGTTTTTATTTTTGTTTTTGTATCTTTAGTGATGTTAGTTGAGGGAAAATACTGGGCTCCCAAGAGAATGTCAATGTATAAATAATCACACTGCCTAGCAATCACCTTGTAAAGACAATTACTAGGTAAACAGGCGATGGGCATTGATTACCCCATCTAAACAGAATAAAAAGATACAGCTGAAACACTGGGTGGAAACTATTTAGGAGCTGTCTTGAAAATAAATCAGCTTGAATGAAAAGACCGGCCTGGATTCATTCTTTCACTATAATCACTTATGGCGAGTAACAGCGAACCTCCCTGCTGTCCTTTGAAACAGTTTCATGGGATCTATTTCATCCACCTGAACGGCAGGTGGGACCTTGGATTTAATGCCACAGCTGAAAGACAGCGTCTCTGATAGTGCAGCACTCCCTCAGTGCTGCTCTCAATGCTGGCTTGGATTTTGGGCTCGAGTCTCTGGAGTGGCACTTGAACCTATAGCTTTCTGACTCAGAGGGAGAGATTGACACCTAAACAGTGCTTGTGGCCCCCTTGGTGCCTTTGGCAGTAGCATTTAGCTCATTTGTTGCTAGTCCATTATTCTTTCTTGAGTGACTTTACTCTGTTGTCTCTTCCAATTTATTGTCGTGCCTTCCTGGAAATCACACTGCTCAAACTTTATTGTTGTACCTTAAATTACAGAAACTCCTTTTGCACTTCATTCTCTCTTTCCCTGGGATCTCTGCTATCAACAAGTCTTTGCTTCATTGATTGAAGCAGATTTGTTATTGAGGCCTTAATACCCTCAATAAGGTTTCCATTCAAGGTCACTCCATTGTTCTTCCAGCAACTGAAGCTAGATTTTTCTCTCTTGTTTCTGACAAGATTCATTGTGCTTCTCACTAACACCAGACTTGTCATGGATATTAATAGATCAGCAATTAACACAATGGCTGACATTCTTCTTGTGATGCACAAAAAGGTTTTCATGAATTAATTTGGGAAAGATTACTTCCACTGGTTGTTAAGTCAATGAAACAGAAAGAAATACAATATTTGCATTTATATAGCGCCTTTCACAACTTCAAGACTTCCCAAAGCACCGCCTAGTGAAAAAAAAAATGCTTTTGGAGGTGCTGTCACTGCTATAAGGAGGAAGTGGGGAGGTGGCGGTGTAGTGATAATTTGGACTAGTAATCCAGAGGCCCAGGCTCATCCTCTGGGGACATGGGTTCAAATCCCACTGCAGCAATTGGTGGAATTTAAATTCAATTTTTAAAAAAATCTGGAATTGAAAGCTAGTCTCAGTAATGGTGACCGTAAAACGATCATCGGTTGTTGTAAAAACACATCTCATTCATTAAATAATGCTGTGAAGGGGAAGGAAGGAAGTCTGCAAGCCTACATGTAACTCCAGGTCCACAGTAATGTGGTTGACTCCTAACTGCCCTCAGAAATGGTCTAGTTCGGCTCAAGGGCAATTTGGGATGGGCAACAAATGTTGTCCCTGTCAGCAACACCCATGTCCCATGAAAGAAGTAAACGCGAAGATGTACTCAGTGAGATCCCAGAAATGGCATTAAACGGATAATTTGGTTGAGGAATAACAGCCAGCTGGATACTGAGAGAATTCCCCTGTTCTTCTTTGAAATGCCTGTAGTGCCACGCAATGTTTTACGTGCACCTGAGAGATGGTTTAACATCAAGGCCGTGGAAGGATTTGAAATTGAGGATGAAATGTTTTAAATAAAGGCGTTTGTGAACAGGAAGAAAATGTAGGTCAGCAAGTACAGAGAAGAGAGGTCAGCGGAACTGAGTGAGAATTAGGATATGGGGAGCAGAATTTTAGATGACCTCAGGTTTAAGGAGTGTAGAATGTGGGAGGCCAGCCAGTGGAATATTAAAGTCTGAAGTTAACAAAGGCATCAGATGAGGTGAAGCAAGGAGAGGAGCCAGGCGATGTTATGGAGGTGGAAGTGGACGGTCTTGGCAAGGCCGTGCCCGTTACCAATAAGTCATGTTCTGAACTTCAAACTAATTTCATGTTTTAAAAAACTGGACAAAAAGGCTGGAGAAGGTGCTCAAAGTCACCTGACTTCTTTTGTGGATTAGAACCGCTCCCCTGTCTCAAGAGGGAATCAAAGAACATTCCAGACTGATGTAAGCCAATGAAACTAATTCTGTTGAAGGGTCATGAGGACTCGAAACGTCAACTCTTTTCTTCTCCGCCGATGCTGCCAGACCTGCTGAGTTTTTCCAGGTAATTCTGTTTTTGTTTTGAAACTAATAAAGCCATTGAAACAAATCAAAGAGGTATTATCTGATTTGAATGGGTCATTCTAAGACAAAGACACTGACTGTCTCAAACTCTCAGAGGTGTTAACCCACAACACAGGGAGGTGGAATCAACATGAACAGCACATCTTATTTAGAAAAGGCCTTGACTTTATGAAAAGCCACATGGAGACAGCCATATTTTATTTCTCTGTTAAAGATCAGCTAAAAACTGTCTGCAGTCAGTTCCACCAAGGTCATTCAAAGCATCAGTTTGTGAATCATTTTTGGAGACAAGCTACAAGACATCAGGCAGCCAGGATACATAAACGTTCCAGTTTAAAGTTCACTTGAGAATCAACCCCCTAGATATTCAACTACAGGAAACCTCACAAGTTAGCTGCTGTGAACCCTTCTCTTTACAAGACCCTCACTCCAACTTTAAACCATGGGGGATAATTTTCTCCCCGTCGGGTGGGCTGTTCGGGAGCGGGAGCGGGCGTGGGCTGCGATCAGCTCCGTGCCACCATTTTATGCAGATGGGCCAATTAAGGCCCGCCCAGCGTGAAACGTGGCTCCTGAGGATAGCAGGAGTGGGCGGGCGGTGGCGGGAATGCAATGACCACTGGGTCCAATAGTGACCCGACGGCCTGTTCAAATAGGGCATAGGCAACCTCGCAAAGGCTGTTCATCATGGCCAACAGATGGGCTCCCCAGAGCGCTGTGGGAGAGCAGGCCAGGCCGGAGGGTAGGGCAGGGAGGCAGTGCGGCCCTCGGTCTTCTGACGAGTGCCTAGCTGCCCTCCTGGAGGAGGTGGCAGTGTGGTGGGAGGTCCTCGTTCCGAGGGACAGGAGGAGGAGACCCCCCCCCACTACCTGACCAAACGTGCCTGGGAGGAGGTGGTGGACGTAGTCAGCTCCCGTGACGTGGTGCGACACACGTGGGTCCAGTGCCGCAAGCATTTCAACAACATCTTGCGCTCGGGAAGGGTGAGCACCATGTTGGCCTAGAGGCCACTTAACACAGAAGGTAGGCTTTACACCCAGCCCTGCACACCCACCCACCCCCCACCCCACCCACAACAACCCCCCCCACCCCCCACCCTCCCCCACCCACCCCCCCCACCCCCCCCAACCCCCCAACCCTGAGTGCAGTTACAGCATTGAATCCTTCACGGCATGTTTCCCTTGCTGGGTGGGCCAGCAGATGCCCATGCCTTGCTCACCCTGACAGGGTATTGCTGAGATGGGTTCTGCACCCTCAGCATGTGTTAGACTGACACCCGGAGTACAGTTTTGGGGGAAACCTGAAGGATCTGCACCCAGGCGCAGTGCTGGAGCAGCGAAACATGTCAAAATCAGGCTGTTGACAGGCTGGAAGGGGGGCTTCTGGGTGGTGGGCCACCCATCCATCAGCTGCCCTAGGTGTTCCACATGTTTGTGCCTCCTCGCTTTGCAAGGTCAGACCATGCGGTGCCAAATGTGATGGGGGCAGCAATTGGGCAAAGGCGGGTCAGCCCTGGCTTGTTGGAGACTGTGTGGCAGCTGTATGGTCAGGATTCACTGGAGCCCGGCAATGTCCCACTCAGGTGGGGGTGGCAGGGATGCGATGGGAATCCAGGTACAGGGTGGAATAACCAAAGCTCCTCTCTCCTTTTCAGGAGAAGACTGCACACAACAACTCCACCGAGCGGATACAGACTGGGGGAGGCCAGGCCCAGTTGGCCATAATCACCAAATACGAGCAGGAGACGATGGATCATGCGTCCAGGTCCACCGGTGGCGGTGAGGCTGGGGTGCCACGGGGAGGTATGTTTGCCGAGCACTGAGGTCACCATGTGTGTCCCAGCAGCCATGGCACTGCTGAATGTTCAGTGATTGAAGCTTCCAACATGGGGTTTCCCATTGATTATGGAAGGATGAGCACATACTGATCCGGGGGCCAGGCATGCACATTGACATTGTCTCCACTTGAACTAATCAAATGTCCTTGTTCTTCCTTTCAGCATCACCAGGGCAGGGCCAGGAGGAGGAGGCAGAGGGGCCACCTCTGACAACTGAGGGCCCTGAACAAATGGATTCACCAGCGCCACACCATCTCTGCCAGGCAGGCACCAGCGCAGATACCAGCACCTCAGTGGGAATTAGATCATCGGCTAGTGTAGGGCACAGCGGTGAGGGCACTTCACACTCGCTTGAGGTGCGGGCAGAGACAGAGAGTGCCCATATCGAGTACTGCTGGGGACCAGGTACATGCCCGGTCAGTGGCTGATGATGAACCTCTGGAGTCATCCATGAGGCAGCAAACACTGGAGGTCCAGCAGAGTGTGCGGGAGGATCTGACAGAGAAACATGAGGCTATGCGTGGCATGGTGCCCATGCTGGAGGAGTCCACGAGGAAAATCACCAATGCAATGAGCCTCATGTCCGAGCGCCATGCTTCCTCCATAGAGAGAGTGGCGACTCTCGTGGAGAGGCTCCTCCAGGAGACCAATCAGAGCCTCCTGGGGTTGCGCTCTGACCAGCAAGCTCTTACAGCGGCATTGACCTCAGCTGGTCAGTGCCAGTGTGGAAGATGGATTGGGCACCAAGTTTCCCAGCTTGATGCCCATCCATCAATGGTGAGCAGGGAGGTCCGAAGCATCCTCATGTCGGCGCAGCAGCTGCCTGTCGTCTCTGTGGGCTCCTCTCAGGGCGCTCCAGATGCGGGTAACAGCTCCTCTGCCCCCCTGCCAGTGACTGTGGCATCCAATGAGGTTGCAGGGACTGGGGAAATGCCAGCCATGGAACTGGCTGCTCCCTCCCAGGCCATCAAAAGATCCAGAGGCCAGAGGTCACCCGCCAAGGTCATCGAGGCCAACAGAACAGCACAGTGAGAAAGCTGTCAACAAAGAGGGGAGCATCTAGACGTAGCACCCAGAAACATAAGCTTAAGGCACCTTAGACACACCGTGGGTTCTCACTGGTGGTTTCATGGCCCTGCTATGAGTTGATGACAAGTTGGTGTGATGCTGAACACCTTTGTATTCATTTTATTTTCTGCTTCATTTTGTTAATTCATTAAATTTTGATATGTTGCCATGGCTCAGGGTGACTCCTTACTTCTGCAGGTGGACGGGAATCCATAACGTTATGAGTGAGTTATTTGTCATTGAGCTTTATTGACAAGGCACATAGTTAATGTTCCTAACCAGGCAGATGTTGCTCTCAGGTATCGAGTATGGAGCCTGCAGCCCTGGGTGGTGTTGGAGGTCCATCTGTGGTGGGATAGCTGAAAATTCTCTGGATTAAAGCCTCCTGGGTGTCCCTGCCTCCATGGAGGTTGCCCAGGTCAGCGTCTACCCCCTCAGCGTTCTCCTGCATGTGCTTATCCTCGGACTCACTGCTGGCCTCATCGTGTGCAGCTGGAGCATCTGCATCTACAGCTTCTTCCTCCACTGTGTCCCCCCTTTCCAGCGCCAGATTGTAGAGAGCGCAGCATGCAACCACTATCAGTGACACACGATCTGGGGGGTATTGGAGTGAGCCCCCTGAACGGTCCAGGCATTGGAAGTGCATCTTGAGAAGACCGATGGTTCTCTCCACCACAGTCCTTGTGGAGATGTGGCTCCTATTGTACCACTGCTCAGCTTCTGTTCTTGGATGGCGGAGAGACGTCATGAGCCACCTTCTGAGGGGATAGCCCTTGTCACCCAGCAGCCATCCATCCAGCCGGGCTGGAGCACTGAAGAGCCCCAGCACCTGGGAGTGTCTGAGGATGTAGGCGTCGTGGGAGCTGCCTGGATATCTTGCACAGACTTGTAGAATCAGCATCCTGTGATCACACACTATCTGCACGTTCATGGAGTGGAAGCCCTTCCTGTTGACGAAGGTACCGGGCTCACCTGCTGGTGCCTTGATGGCCACATGTGTACAGTCTATAGCACCCTGGACACGGGGGAAGCCAGCAATGGCCGCGAAGCCTCTGGCTCGCTGTGTCTGGCTGGCCTGGTCCCAGCGGTAGTGAATGAAAGTCAATGCACGCCTGAACAGAGCATCTGTCACCTGCTTGACACAAGTGTGGACAGCTGATTGGGAGACATCGCAAAGATCACCCACCGACCCCTAGAAAGAGCCAGAGGCATAGAAGTTGAGGGCAGCCATGACCTTCAGCGCCACTGGCATGGGGAGCCCACCACACAGTTAGCAAAGATCTCAGGGCCTATCATCTGACAAATGGGGGTCACTGTCCCTCTTGAGAGACGGAGCCTCCTTCGGCACTGCACCTCAGACATGTTGAGGTAGCTGCTTCGCTGTCTGTAAACCCTGGCAGCAGGATAGTGGCGCCCTCTGCGGCCCCTTCCGCCTTGCAGTTCCTGTTGGCCTTGCGCCCCTTGTGCCTGCACCTATCCTCCCAAAGGTGGCTCCCCTGGAGGCTGAATGTGGACTCCTGGCCTCCTTCCCCTTCTGGCCCTCCCTTCCCCCTCAGTGGAGGTGCCTCCAGTGGAGAGCACAACTCCCATTCCCAGGGTAAGCGAAGGCTTCCTGAAACCAGCAAGGCCCCAGAAATGATGTTTACTCCAGAGTCCTGACCTGAAGCCTGTCACTCCTGCCCAAGCAGCTGTGAAGAGTTTTGAAATATTCCTGCTCACACAGGCCAAGTAGCAGTAACTTTAAGCATTAAATGTCTGACAAATAACATTAGCGATCCCACTCACACCTCTTAGCCTGTCTGTGGGTGAGGTTTATAAAAACGTGGCCTACCCGCCTGCCTATTGCCCCCGCGTAACGATCTGAAGATCGCCCAGGCCCCGGAAAATCAGCATCAATTGCTGCCTCAAGGGCCTTAAGTGGCCTGTTAATTAATGGCAGGTGCGCATTGGAGATCATTGCGTGCCCGCCCACCGAAATATCACGATGGTGCGCGGTGATGTCAGGACGCTCGCCCGACATCACACCATGTGTCATTTTAGCCGTCGGCGTGCAGGGCCCATCCCCGCACGCTGATGAGAAAACTCTGGCCATGGAATCCATTCAAAAGACCACAGGCCTTGAGATGGGAGACTAGAGACCATAACCAGAGGCTGGGATAACTGTAATCTGTAAAGGTGCGTGATCTTTGTCTGTATTCAACCTTTGTGTGTGTGGGTATGTGAGTGAAACCGAGTGTCTGTGACATTATGTTTAATTTGGGGTAATTGTGTGAGAATAAATAACATTCTTTATTTTAACCTCACCAAAGCTTACTGCTGAATTATTTAATTGGAATACACACTCCAAGGGTAAGAAAAGGCACACCCCTTTCTGTACAAAACATATTGATTACAGGCAGTACGAGAGCAAATACATTCTCTCTGTGCAGTGATAGAGAGGATATGAGGCCCAAAGCTCAAAATCGGGTTTAAATAGGTCACTCAAGCTGCAAGCAGTCTTGGTTAGCCTCAAACAGTGACCTAGGAGAGGCATAAAGTGGGTGTTCAGGGAACAGTGTTTGTGGTGACAATCAAAGACCATAGCTCCTGTCTTCCCAATACTTATGATTCAAAATACATGATTATTTCATGTTTTACTACAAAATAAAGCATACCCATGGATTGTCTATATCACAGTAATTAGCATTACTTGCAGATTTAATATTAGTTGCAAATAGGTTTTCATTATTTTAGCTTGCTGTATGCATAGACAGACAGATGTTTACATTTGAGTTTATTGTAGTTAGAATTAGCAGAAGTTCCATGTTCGGGGTTGTTTCTAAGAGAATTTACATCACATTGGGGTAGAAATTATGTTCAGTGTTGTGTGCAGCAAACCCCTCTGTACCATTCTAAATGTCTGTTAAAATTGCGTGTAGCATGAAATTTGCTATGTGTGTTAAATATTTGCGTGAAGACAATGCTGATCATAATTGCTGTGTAAATTGCAGAGTATAGAAAGGCATAGTTCATGTTGTTTCGTTAAGGCAATTCGCCATAATCCATGAGGGACCAGAGGCACCTCTCTCCGTTGGAGAGAGACAATTGAGTAGCACCACTCCACATCATACACGGGGAAGGGTGAAGGTGACCAGATTTTCAGAATCAAAACCGGGACACGTTGAAAAGCCGTGGGAAGACAGGGTTCTTTAATGATTGACATGCTGGGCTACCAATGGCAGGAGCCTGGGTGAGGGCAGTAGAATGTAGGAGGTCATGCGATGACATCTGTTGAAATATGTCCAGCCAGAGTTGACAACCCTATTAAGACACCCAATTATTGAAGACAGTGTAGTATAAAGGGTTAACAGATAGTATATACTAATGTATGACATAGATGATGATGTATCAATGGCATTAGTCAGCCAATGTATTAGACGCTTTCTTGAGAGAAAGGTTGGAACACAGCCTAGGAGCAACATGCCTACTCTGTAACCTGTTTAGAAGTAGTACTAATAAACAAGTGTTTAGCAGATACCAGGGTATGTCTACAGTTTGTCTACTAACTAAGTCCCACACGCAGAGTCCAAGACAGAAAGACCATCTCAGAACATGGTGGCAGCAGTTGAGACATCGATGTAAAAAAACACATCAGTGTGAAGAAATCCTCAATAGCAGCTCATAACAAATCGACAAAAGGAGGAGGCACACTGGAAGAGGTAACAATGACCAGACCTGGTAAGCAGACCCTGCCCATATCCCGCCCATTTGACTCCCTCAAGGGCCTGCAGAGCGACCAACAATCAGACTTATGGAAAAGCCATTTTCCTCCGGTATCATGCAGCATCAGGTCTTCACTTTAAAGAGTAGAAGCATCAAGTCAGTCCCTTTCTTTATGCTGTAGGTCCAGTAGTAGACGATGTTCTCCTAAGGCAGAGGGTGCAGGAGTCCACCGCAGACTTTGAGGCTGTGCTCAAAGCCTTCGACACTTATTTTAGCCGGAAGACAAACTTAGTAATTGAACAAACATGTTTTAACAACAGGTCACAACGCCCTGGGGAATAAATTAAATTATTTCTAACTGAGCTATATTACCTGGCTAGTTCTTGCAGATATGGAGCACTGAAGGATAAGCTAATCAATGATCACGTAGTTGTGGGTGTACGGGATGAAAAACTCTCAACTTTTAGCAGATCAAAGAAGATCTTACTTTGGATCAAATGTTCCAGTATGTGAGGCAGGCCAAGCTTAGAGACGTTAATTGAGCTATAATTCAGCGCGACTCTGAGGCTTCACACGACTCCACTGAATGGGTAGGCCCATGAGTAGCAACCCCACCAACAAGAGAGCCCACCAAACCAGGGGAAAGGGCAGGAAACTCCATGCTGGCAGCCGTTTTGAGTCACTTGCATTGTGGCGTGAAAACCAACACCAGCCAGGACTGCCCAGCAGAGGATGCAGAATGCTTCAAGTGTGGCAAAATTGGACACTTCCAGAGTTTTTGCAAATCTAACAACTTTAATCAAGGTAGGAGACAAAAAAACATCGATGAAACACACTCCATCCAAAAAATGAGAGATCGAAGACATTACAGAGTTCCCAGGGGAAACTGATCATCTTAATCCAGACTATTGATCAGTTAGAGTGCAAGTTCAAGGCTTCGATACCATCTTTAAAATTGATACTGGAGCTGCTGTTAACATATTAGTAGGTGATCTCGACTAGCTTCAGCCAGTGACCCTTCATCCATCAGACATCAAATTACAAGCTCCATGTGGCATAGACCTTCCAATTAAAGGCAGGGTTATTGCTCCTCTTGTACAGTGGTGACAGATCATTAACTATCTCTATGTTCCTCACAATCAACACACATCCTTATTGAGTGGTGAAGTTGGCATACTTCTAGGAATCTTAGAAAAATCAGATGATGCTCATCAATTGATCGACTTACTGTCTTTAATGCAACAATCTTCAACCTTTTAATTAGAACCAGGGGAACTTCAGCCTTCAGAAGCTGAGGAAGTTTATACAATCAGCAGCAAGTTCCTTTCTTTCACAGAGGTGCCATGCATTGGACCCCGAGCAGAGATTGAAGTTATGAATCTCTCAGTTCTTCATGAAGTAAGGCCAGAGGTGGAGGATACAGAAGGCGCTGCAGCAGATGATGATCATCCCCATGGAGACCTGCTGGACTTAAATTGGATTTTTCTTAGAAGGAAGTGACAAGGAAGAAGCCCTTGCAGTATTGAGTGATCCGTTGGAGGTTGAGGTCCTAGAGGATGATTCATCCTTCCAGCTGGTAGACGCACTATAAGAAGTCTCTGTTTCTGTTTAGAAGAACCAGCTGTGTTTCTAGTGGCTGAACAACATTCAGATCTTTGTTCCACTGAACCTATCAATGTACTGCCCAGTCTATCTGCTGTTGGCTGTGAAGAGTCATCCAAGGACAATGTCTTGCATGATTCTACACTGCTAAAGAGCTGGTACCTTCCCAGGGGGAAAGTCATTTGACACCCATACTTCAGTCCCAGCTGAATGTCTTCTTTCCTCCAGAGCTGGAGGTCAGCACAGAAACTGAGGCAGAACCTTTAGCACTTACGAAGCTGCAGAATCCTCTACAGCCATCTTGTCCCTGAGTTAATTATCTACAGGAAATTAATCCCGTTACAGAAGATGATGCTGTCTGGTCTCCATATCCTCAGCAATTCTTCCCATTGCTCAGCGCAGAGCAGCCTAACACAGAGAGAAGCCTGACTCTCTTACCACTGCCTACAGAAAGTACACGGTCTTTAAGAAGTATCATTGGGAAATCATCTCTTCATCTTTTCCTGAAAGGCTTACAGAAATTTTGCTATGTTTTCCCTCGTCGTTTAATTGGAATCTCATATCTTCAATACCTTTTCAGTTTTCGATGCAGCAGTGAATGATATGGCTGTGACAGTCTTCCCTGGAGTTGAAGATCATTCCTCTTCTGAAGGGTCTTTCCCTGTATGCTTCCAGGGAGCAACAGAGAGTCCTGAGCTCTTCTCTTCTCTTCTCAGAGAGTCCAGTCCTCTTCAGTCTTCAAACTTGGGTTAGCCTTTTATTGAAATATCCTTGCTGTCCTTACACTTCAGTCATCCTGAAAACCTATTCTCTGCTTTCCAGCAATGCTGCTAAATTGCTGTCCCATCCTACTGATGTTTTTTTTTTATTCATTCACGGGATGTGGGCTTCACTGGCTGGGCCAGCATTTATTGCCCATCACTAGTTGAAAAGGTGATGGTGAGCTGCCTTCTTGGATGGCTGTAAGTTTTTAGTTACTAAAATCTCAAGAAAGAAATAATAAAAATGCAACACACATACACACAGATCAGGTCACCCTAGGCAAGGCAAGCCACCATGAACTACCACAGCCAGTACAAGGGTTGAACCTGCATCATTTTGCATCACTATTATAACTGATGCAGTTGGTATAGCGAAGTTAATTAAAAATCCCAGAGGAAAACTTTAAACAACTGTCATAACCTATAATTTTAAGTGTTATGTTTGAGATGTGACTAAATTCAAGAATCAGACCACCAGTTCTCAAGGTTTTACATTAAACTAAATGAAACATTTTTTCTAATTTACACTGGGTAAAATATATATACACATGGCTTCAAATTTCTACTGTCATAACTTTTAACAAATTCCCAAACTAACCCCCATTAAGGCAACAGAAACCCATAGACTTAACCAAACAACAGGCAAAGCATTTTCACCTTACGAATTCAAAATGAGGTTCTTTTCACTTTAGTTCCTTTGGAGGCAGTTGGACACTTACAGCTGCCTTTTGATCTTACATTGCCTCTACCCTGCATACCTGAAAACTGACTAAGTTATACCTAGCACCACAGTTTGAATGCAAATTTTCATCATATCATCAGCCTCTTTGAACTCTATCTTTTAACAATGAAAACCTTTCATTGTACCAATTTTATTAGTAATATAAACATGTGGCTTGGTAGCTGCAAGATAGGTGTCAGTTTTCACCCCACTTCTTAAATGCTCTATTCAAAAAATGCAAATGCACACTATCTCTCTTACGTATCAAAACTAGTACACATCAAAGCACCCAGACTAGCTGGCTTTAATCCAATTAAGACACACCCAAAGGCTAAACCTCTATTTTAAAAGATAAATATTTTCCAGTAATACTATATACATTAATAGCCTCATGACATCCCCCTCCTTATCGAAAAATGAACTGTCATAATTCTAAAAGACGGCTTCATTTTAATAACCCATCTCACACTATCTCCTCTACTCATTACACTATTATATTACCAGATGCATGCATTAAGAACTATATATATATATATACACACATGACCTTGGTATCAATAGAAATCACTCCAGTTCAGTGTCCAAGTTTTTTTAAAAATGTCCCATTTTCCTTTAAGCTTCAAACTCTTGATGATACATCAGATTTTCTCTTCCAGCAAGATGTATAATACAGTAGATTAAATGGTTGTAACAATAGACTCCATCTGAAAAGTTTTGCACTTTTGTCACAAAATTAGTCCAAAAAAGTCAAAGGATTATGGTCTGTATAAACAATTGTTTCTGATGAATTGTTTGCAACATAAATTTCAAAATGCTGCAACGCTAACACCAAATTCAAAGTCTCTTTCTCGATCGTCGAATATCTTCTCTGTTGTACATTCAGCATCCGTGAAAATACCCTATCGATTTTTCAATTCCAGTGTCATCTTCTTATAACAGTACGGCCCCAATGTCTATATCGCTTACATCAACGGCCAATTTGAATTGCTTGGGATAATTGGGTACTGCCAAAACTGGTGTCACGGTTAATACAGTTTTCAAACTATCGAATAACTTCTGACACTCCAGTGTCCATTGAAATTTCTTGCTCTTTTTTAATAGTTCAGTCAGTGGAGCAACCACTTGGCTAAAATTTGGTATTAATTTCTGGTAAAACCCACTCATGCCCAGAAATCTCAAAACTTCTCATTTTGTTGTAGGCACTGGGAAATCCATGATACCCTTGACTTTCACATCTCTCGGAGCCACCTTACATGTCCAATGCTATGGCCTAGATACATAATTTGCACTTTTGCAAATTCACTTTTAGCCAAGTTCATCACCAAATTAGCTTCTTGTAGTCAAAACCAGATGGAATACAAAGACTGTGTGTGGACAATCAAAAGGTGAATGCAGTGACAAAAGCAGATTCATATCCCATACCACAGTTGGAAGATTGCATTGAGAAAGTGGGAGAATCGAAATTTATCACAAAGATTGACTTGCTAAAAGGATATTAGCAGGTACTGTTGTCAGAGACAGCAAAGGAGATATCAGCTTTTGTAACGCCTAATTGACTATATCAGCTTAAATTCATGCCAATTGATATGAAGAATGCACCTGCGACATTTCAAAGACTGACAAACAAAGTAATTGCAGGTCCTGTAAATGTTCCTCCCACATCTGACTGAAAACAATTAGATCATCAATATGAACAGCACAGTTGCTTAGACCCACAATTACTTTGTTTGTCAGTCTTTGAAATGTCGCAGGTGCATTCTTCATACCAAATGACATGAATTTAAGCTGATATAGTCTGCTTGGCGTTACAAAAGCTGATATCTCCTTTGCTCTCTCTGACAACAGTACCTGCTAATATCCTTTTAGCAAGTCAATCTTTGTGATAAATTTCGATTGTCCCACTTTCTCAATGCAATTCTCCAACCATGGCATGGGATATGAATCCGCTTTTGTCACCGCATTCCCCTTTTGATAGTCCACACACAGTCTTTGTGTCCAATCCAGTTTCAGTACCAGTACAACAGGCAAACTCCAGTTACTGCAACTAGACCCAGTGATATCATTTTGAAGCATGAAATCACTTTCTTTCTGTACTTGTGATAACTTTGCTGGATTTAACCTATAAGGTTGTTGCCTTATTGAAGATGATATTCCTATACATACATCATGTAAAGCTAAATGTGTCTTTCCAAACTTATTTCCACAAATAGGTTTGTGTGACTGCAATAGCTTGTCCAACTCACTTTGACACTTGCTTGAAATATAACTCAATATTTAATTTAAATTTTCAAGCACACCCTCATTATCCAATTTGATGAGAGGAAGATCAATTTCAGAGTCCTGCACTTCTACCCCTTTCTCATCATCCACCATCACTAACACCTCTTTTTGTTCCTCTTCCCTGTCAAAGTACTTTTTAAGCATATTTATATGACACACACTCTGCTTCTTTCTTCTATCTGGAGTATTTATTAAATAATTTACTTCACTCAATTTCTTTACAATCCTGTAAGGCCCATTAAGTCTCGCATTTAATGAATCACCTAGTACTGGTAACAAAGCTAATGCTTTCTCTCCAGAAACAAAGCTGCGAATTTTAGCCTTCTTATCTACTTTCACTTTCATCACTTGCTGTGAGATCTTTAAATGTTCCCTAGCCAGCTCATGTGCTCTGTTCAATCTTTCCCTGAAATTTGATACGTAATCCAGGAGAGTAGTTCCTGAATTTTGACCCACCAATTTCTCATGAATCAATTTCAGTGGTCCCCTTACCTCATGACCATAAACTAGTTAAAAAGGGCTAAAACCAGTCGATGCATTAGAATCGTCTCTAATAGCAAATAACAAAAGTGGAATTCCTGTATCCCAATCCTGTGCATAATCCTGACAGTACGCTCTTATCATAGTTTTTAAAGTTTGATGCCACCTTTCCAAAGCTCCTTATGACTCCCGATGATAAGCTGTTGACTTAAACTGTTTTATCCCCAAACTGTTCATTACTTCCTTAAACAGCTGTGACATGGAATTTGACCCCTGATCTGGTTGTATTTCTTTAGGTAAACCATATCGTGTGAAAAATTTAATTAACTCCTCCACAACCTTCTTAGTTGTTATATTTCTTAAAAGTATCGCTTCAGGAAACCTGGTAGACACATCCATTATTGTTAATAAATGCTGATTTCCACTTTTAGTCTTAGGGAGGGGTCCTGCACAATCCATCATGACCCTGGTAAAAGGTTATGCAAATGCTGGTATTTGGATTAAAGGCACCAGCTTAATCACTGCTTGTGGTTTCCCTGTTGCTTGACATATATGACAGGTTCTACAGAATTTGACTACATCCCTATGCAACCCTGGCCAAAAAAAAACCTCTCTATCTTTTCCAGTGTTTTCCTAATTCCTACAATTCCCTCCCCATTGGAATTTCATGAGCAATCCTCAGAATCTCATTTCTATACACTATTGGGAGAACAATCTGATGCACCTCCCTCCAGCTTTCATTTGCTGAGACATGATCCCACTGCCACTTTCTCATCAGACTACCTTCCTGAAGACAATAATGCACTGGAATACATTTTGCTTTGGTTTCTTTTTGATATAACTGTTTTGATTGCAAATCATTTTTCTGTAACTCCACTAACCTCTTTGAATTAAACACTTCAACTGAACTGTCCTGCATTCCTTCCTCCTGAACAATGTTATCAAACACCATGCCAGCTAATTGGATTTCAACACCTTCTCCTTGCCTTTGAACTGCCTGCTTATCTTGTTTATCTTGTTCTTCCCTATGGGCCTTTGACTTCATTATAACACAATCGGGAAACAATCCAGGATGTTCCTTCTGTTGCACTTCTGTTGAAAACACCTCTACAGGCTGCTCAACTACCATAGGTATCACCAACATTTACGATTCAGCGATATCATTACCCAGAATAAATTGAACCCCTACAATGGGTAATTTTTCCTCCACTGCAATTATAATTTCACCAGTCTTCCATTTGATCTTTAAATTTGCCATCCACAATGGAATAGATTTAGCATCTTAATGAACACTACTTATTATTACTTTCTCCTGCAATACTCCCTTTGAACAACAAATATCACTATCCCACAACATAAGGATTGACTAGCCCCTGTGTCTCTTAAAATTTTAACATCTTTACCAACTCCACCCTGTACACATGGAAAGACTTTCCCCTTACATACAAAATCTTTAATTATTTCTGCAATTTGCTCCCAAGAATTCCTTTGAGTAAACTGTGAACACAACCCCACTCCTTTACTTTTCACTGATTCTCCCTGTTTCACCTGTGCACAAACCACTGGTGTCTCCTGTGCCTGAACTTCAGAACCCACAGTACCTTTACTTCCAGAACTTTTCTGTACTCCTACAATTCCTACAGATTTTTCCTGCAACTCCCAACACACTAACTTTGTGTGGTCCAACTTTATTACAATGAAAACACTTCAATTTTCAAATGTCACTTCTACCTTCAGCACCTTCTTTTTTATTCTGAGAAAAAACTTCCTGGGAACTTCCAGCTACTCCTCTTCCTGACTACCAGCCTTCCTTTCACCTTCCCACTTTGTATCCTTTTCCAATTTGAAAGGGTGACGGAAAAAAGGAAGCTGTATGAATTAACTCATAATCATCATCTATTTCTGCTGCTTGTCTTACAGAATCAACCCTCTGTTCCTCCACATGAGTTCTCACTACTAAAGGGATTGAATCTTTAAATTCTTCCAAAAGAATGACTACCCTATGAGCTGCATAGGTTGTCTCTATTTTTAACGCCCATATTCACCGCTTAAAATTACTTTGTTTTACTCTTTCAAACTCAATATAAGTTTGCCCAGACTATTTTCTCATATTCCTAAATTTCTGCCTGTATGCTTCAGGAACCAACTCATATACACTCAAAATAGCTTTTTTCACCATATCATAATTCACTGACATTTCTTCTGATAGTGAAGCATATACCTCATGTGCCCTACCTAACAACTTAGACTGTAATAATAACGTCCAGTTTTCCTGTGGCCATTTCATCTGTTTAGTTAGCTTCTCAAATGAAATAAAAAATGCTTCAACATCTTTTTCCTCAAACTTTGAAAGAACTTGTACAAATTTAAACATATCCCCACTGTGTTCTACTCTAGAGATAAATCCTTCCTCACCTACTAACACCTCTTTTGTAACTGCCAACATTTTCAGTCGGAATTCTCTCTCTCTCTCTCTTTCTCTTTCCTCCTTCTCCATCTTCACAATTAAAATTCCCTTGCTTCTAATTCAAGCTTTTTCATTTGCAACTGAAGTCTCACTACCTCCAACTGTGACTCACTAGTGTCAGGTAGATGCTGTGCTATACTTTTATACTTTTAACTTTATCTGGCTTCCCAGCCCCTGCAGGTAACCCCAATTTTAAGTTATCTGCCAACTCTGTTAACTCACTTTTGGTTATTTTCTCCAATCCAATCAGAGTTATCTCGTCTACTCCCAGACAAGTCTTAGCAATTGCCAAAGCCATCTTGCAGTCTCACCACTTCTAAAATACCTCACCAACTCCTGAATTCAAGGTGCCTCTCATACTTGTAAGCTTAATAGTCACCAATTCCTAACCAATCAAGGAATTAGAAATATAATTTATCCCGGCAAGAGCCCCCAATTGTTATGACCGATGCAGTTGGTAAAGCTGAGTTATTTAAAAATCCCAGAGGGAAACTTTAAACAACTGTCATAACTTGTAATTTTAAGTGTTATGTTTGAGATGCGACTAAATTCAGGAATCAGACCACCAGTTCTCAAGGTTTTACATTAAACTAAATGAAACATTTTTTCTAATTTACACTGGTTAAAATATATATACATATGGCTTCACATTACTACTATCATAACTTTTAAGGAATTCCTAAACTAATCTCCATTAAGGCAATAGAAACCATAGACTTAACCAAACACCAGGCAAAGCATTTTCACCTTACAAGTTCAGAATGAGGTTCTTTTCACTTTGGTTCCTGTGGAGCCAGTTGGAGGATTGCAGCTGCCTTTTGATCTCACATTGCCTCTGCCCTGCCCACCCGAAAACTGCTGAAGTTATACCTACCACCACTGATTGAATTCAAATTCTCATTGTATCACCAGCCTCTTTGAACTCCACCTTTTAACAATAAAACCCCTTTCATTGTACCAATTTTATTAGTAATATAAACATATTGCTTGGTAGCTGCTAGATAGGTGTCAGTTTTCACCCCACTTCTTGAATGCTGTATTCAAAAAATGCAAATGCACGCTATCTCTCTTACATATCAAAACTAGTTGACATCAAAGCGCCCAGATTAGCCATCCTTCATCCAATTAAGACACACCCACAGACTAAAACTCTATTTTAAATGAATATTTTCCAATAATATTATATACATTAATAGCTTCATGACAATTACATGCTAGCCATCTAGCCAATTGCTAATCAAACCCCACTGTTTTGACGGGAGAGTATCTATACTGTACCTATTCAAATCTATTCAGGATGTCTCGTAGCATTTAACATCCATTGATTATGATGCTGTGCAGTAAAATTTGACAAAAAAACGAGATGCATGACCAGAATTTCTTTTTTAATAGAGTTGGTACTACTGCTCTTCTTTGCAAATGCCAATTGGTGTCAGCTGTGGCACAGTTAGTTGCACTTTCACCTCTAAGCCAGACAATTGTGGGTTCAAGTCCCACTCGAGTGAGACATCCAGGTTGACATTCCCAATGCAGTATTGAGGGAGTACAGCACTGTTAGGGGTGCTGTTATTTGGATGAGGTGTTACAACTGAGGCCCTGTTTGTCTATTCAATTGAGTACAAAATATTATTAAATTAGTTGAAAGATGAGAATGGGAGTTCTTCCCAGTGTCCTTTCCAATATTTGTCCCTCAATCAACATCACAGAAACAGATTATCTGGTCACTATCACATTGCTGTTGTGGGAACTTGCTGTATGGAAAATGGCTGCTGTATTTCCTCCATTACAATAGTGTTGACACTGTAAAGCACTCAAGACACCTGAGGTTGTTAAGTGCACTATATAAATGCTCCTGAAGCAATGGGGTGGGCTGCAGCTGTATGCAATGCTTTCTCCACACTAACAAATAGATAATGCCTTAAAGTTGCAGAGTGGGATTTAGCACCATGATCATCTAACTGCCAGGTAAAAACTTTCACTGAGCCAAAATTTCACAGCTACACACAATGAGGATCAAAGCCAATTTTAGTGTTATTCACACTTGATTATTTCATAGTCAGGTGCCTTGGTTCAACGAAATGTTTTGGCAAAATGTTTTCAGTGTTTGACATACAATGCACTAAGTAACGCATCATGGACTATCTTTTCCTGACTGCATTGTCCCCATGTGAATTTTTAACATGCTCGTACTAAACCCTCCTGGAAACATTTTTTATTGCCATTTAGTTTATACAATGTTACATCACTTGCATATAATAATTAGGACAAAGATTCTGTTCTTCCCATAACTTTCAGTGATGGCAAAGATAATAAAAACATCTTTGAAGTTTGAAGTTCAGGCACTGGGAGGGGTTTTGTTTTCAACTTAGACTAGCTAATGTGTTTATTGTCAAATTTATCCATCCAAGAATCTCTTGTGTAACGGTTACAGGGCAAAGGTCTTTGTAATACTGCTTATCAGTTGAGTTAAACAATCATGCCTGTGCAACATCATTTTCAATGCGGATGGTGAGTGTATATGGTTGCCAAATCTGGTAGCGCGTATGTCTGGAGGTTATTGCCTATTGGCTGCCCCCAGGCTCTCCCCACTGGTCACAATGAATGCCCATCTTCCCAGCACCCGGCCTTCCCTTGGCCAAATTGGAAAGCGAGCAGACTCTTTGTTCTCCCATTGAATGGTTCTTCCTGTCAGTCCAGCAACTGTTTCTTTCCCATCAACAACATTTTTATAGTTAATAAATAAAGGTGTTGCATCATTTTATTAATGCTCCTAACAGTTTTCTCCTGGGTCTGCTCCCATCAATATCCTGGAGATTAATCTTCAATTGCTGGAGATTCCTGGATAACCCTCGGGGCAGAATTTTTCCCTCGGTGAGTGTGTGCGTGCCCGACCCGCTTGAGCGTGAAATAACACACGGTGACGTGGGCTGAGCATGCTGACATCAACACGCACTTGCGCGATATTTCGTAAGGCAGGCACACGATGGAGAGGGAGATGCGCCCGCCATCAATTAAGAGGCCAGCTAAGGCCCTTGACACACCAATTGTCTCCGACTTCATGTGACCCGTGAGATCTTTCAGCCGTCGCACGGGCAAAACAGGCGGGCAGGCCACAATTAGCAAAAGCTCACCCGCGGGCGGGATAAGAAGGGTCAGTGGCCTTGTCAATGTGAGTACTGAAGAGTTTTGGATCAAACTTGCTGCTGTGAACTGGACAGCTTCATCTGACTTCAGAGCTGCATTCTGAGCATTTCTAGGCTTCATTTCAGGGCTCATTGGTGTCTTCCAGGCCCCTGGAGGATTCAGATCGCATGGGCCCTTCCAGGCCTCAGGCAGCCTGGTCATGGGGATTGTGGTCTCTGCTGGAGGCACCTCCTCTGAGGAGGGAGAGAGGGACAGAAGGGAGAGGAGGCCAGGAGTCCCAATGCAGTTTCCAGGGGAGGGTCCTGTGGGAGGAGAGGGGCAGGCACAACGGGGCACAGGGCTAGCTGGCAGTCCAAGGCAGAAGGGGCCACACAAGACATCACTATCCTGCTGCCAGGGTTTACAGGCGGTGATGCAGCTACCTCAATATGTCTGAGGTGCAGTGCCGAAGGAGGCTCCGTCTCTCAAGGGAGACAGTGACCTCCATCTGTCATGGCATTGGGCCTGAGTATAGCTCCAACTGTGTGGGTGGACACCCCATGCCAGTGGCACTGAAGGTCACAGTGGCCCTTAACTTCTATGCCTCCGGCTCTTTCCAGGGGTCAGTGGGGGGTCTATGTGGAGTCTCCCAATGAGCTGTCCACAGTTGTGTCAAACTGGTGACAGAAGCTCTGTCCAGGCGGGTATTGACTTTCATTCATTACCATACGGTCGAGGCCAGCCAGACAGAGTGAGCCAGAGGCTTCACGGCCATTGCTGGCTTCCCCCGTGTCCAGAGTGCTATAGACTGTACACATGTGGCCATCAAGGCGCCAGCAGGTGAGCCCGGTGCCTTCGTCAACAGGAAGGACTTCCACTCCATGAATGTGCAGATAGTGTGTGACCACAGGATGCTGACTCTACAAGTCTGTGCAAGGTACCCAGGCAGCTCCCACGACACCTACATCCTCAGACACTCCCGGGTGCCGGGGCTCTTCAGTGCTCCAGCCCGGCTGGATGGGTGGCTGCTGGGTGACAAGGGCTATCCCCTCAGAAGGTGGCTCATGACGCTTCTCCACCATCCAAGAACAGAAGCTGAGCAGCGGTACAATAGGAGCCACAGCACCACAAAAGCTGTGGTGGAGAGAACCATCGGTCTTCTCAAGATTCGCTTCCGATGCCTGGACCGTTCAGGATGAGCACAGCAATCCCCCCAGAGTGGGTATCACTGATAGTGGTTGCATGCTGCACTCTCTACAATCTGACACTGGCAAAGGGAGACTCTGTGGAGGAAGAAGATCTTGACGTAGCTGCACAGGCAACAGATGATGAGTCCAGTAGTGAGTCCAAGGATGAGCACGGTCAGGAGAACGCTGAGGGCAAGGATGCTGGCCTGGGTAACCTCCAGGGAGGTATGGACACCCAGGAGGCTTTGATCCAACGCTCCTTCAGCTAGCCTACCAATAAGAGCCACCATCACATGCCAGGGCTGCGGGTTCCATACTCGATCCCTGACAGGACCAGATCCTTGGCCAACAACATACACTCTGTGCCTTCGCAATAAAGTTTCAGGAGACACGTCCATCATTACATAATGGCCTTCCCTGCACCAACAGAACAAATAAGCATACAGAAACCAATAGCACAAAATAACATCTCATTTAGCTGTGAATGTGAAACAGAGCTGAAATGAACATTAACCGGTGTTTGTAATCACACATGAAAAAACTTAAACCAAAATGAGGAAATAAAATATCATCCGTGATAAGTCCATCTTGTGCTTAAGGTGTTTTACATTTATGTTTGTGGGTGCTACGTCTAGGTTCTCCCCCCTCGCTGGCACCAGCCTTGCAGATAGCCTGCTGTCCAATTTTGCCTGCTGTCCACCCTCCAATTTTGCCTGAAAGCAAAATACTGCGGATGCTGGAAATCTGAAACAAAAACAAAAATTGCTGGAAAAACTCAGCAGGTTTGACAGCATTTGTGGAGAGAAAGACAGAGTTAACTTTTCGAGTCTGTGTTCGAGTTCCATCGCTCATGTTTCAAACCCACCCAGGATTACAGGTATCTCCGGGGCATACAAACCTCCTCGGACTGCTGTTCCCGTCGCATTCTGAGATCCACACTCAATGCCAGCGCCGCCATATGAACACACACGACCTCTCCCTCCAGCAGCACCGTCGCACCCTTTTTCAAAGCTGTCCTTGCCCCCAGTTTCATTTTATTCTTCATCTCATCCGACGTCTTAACAAGAAACTTTGTCTCTTTCTTTCAGATGCTAAAGAACGCAAGCCCCAACTACTCATTGATTCCAACATCCATCCAGGACCCTCCACCCCTTCCCGTCCCTCTCACCCAATCCCGTCTTCCAATCCCAGCCCGGGCTGTATATTCACCATACCCTGACCTTCCCCTCTCCGATGATGAACGTTCAATGCTCAGCAAAGGACTTAGTTTCATACCCTTACACCCTCATCTCAATGAATTTCGGGCTCGGCATGATGCTGAACTCTTCTTCCGCCGCCTTCGTCTCCGTGCTCACTTCTTTGGGCAGGAGTCCTCTCCCCGTTCAACGGATCCTTTTACCCACCTCCAATATTCTCCCTCCACCTGGACCCCTCCCTCTGGATTCTTACCTTCTCTTGATCTTTTCATTGAGAACTGTCGGCGTGACATTGGCCATCTCAATCTCTCTGCTCCCCTCACCCACTCTAACTTGTCTCTCTCTGAATTTGCCGCACTCGGTTCTCTCAGGTCCAACCCTGACTTTGTTGTCAAACCCGCTGACAAGGGTGGTGCTGTTGTTGTCTGGCGCACTGACCACCTTCGGTCTGTCCGCAAGCATTACCCAGACCTCCCTGTCGATTGTCATTTCAACACTCCACCCTGCTCTCATGCCCACATGTCCGTCCTTGGCCTGTTGCATTGTTACAGTGAAGCTCAACACAAACTGGAGGAACAGCACCTCATCTTCCGACTAGGCACTTTACAGCCTTCCGGACTGAATATTGAGTTCAACAACTTTAGATCATGAACTCTCTCCTCCATCCCCACCCCCTTTTTGATCTCCTTTTTTCAAATATTTATTTTTAAATTTTTATATATATTTTTTCCCACCTATTTCCATTATTATTATTTTTAAAATTTATTTCCATTCATTGTTTCATTCCCACCTTTTAGCCTATTTCGATCTTTTCTCCCACACCATCCCCTCCCCCCACCCCGCCCCCACTAGGGCTATCTGTCACTTGCTCATCCTGCTTTCTACTCTTAATGTCACCATTAGCACCTCCTTTAGCTAATATCACCACCATCAACATCCCTTCCACCTTCTGTTCTTGACATCTTTTGCAATCTCTCCTTTGCCTCCACCTATCACTGGCCCTCTATCCAACTCCACCTGTCCCACTCCCCTTAAACAGTATATATTTCACCACATTTTTACTTCTCCTTAGTTCTGAAGAAGAGTCAAATGGACTCGAAATGTTAACTCTGTCTTTCTCTCCACAGATGCTGTCAGACGTGCTGAGTTCTTGCAGCAATTTTTGTTTTTGTTTGCTGCTGACTCCACTGTCCTGTTGGCCTCGATGATATTGGTGGGCGTCCTCTGGCCCGTGAAGCCTCTGAAGGCCCCGCCTGGGAAGGAGTGGCCAGTGCCACGGCTGGCATCTCCCCAGATGCTGCAGCCTCATCAGATGCCATGGTCACTGGCAGAGGGGCGGAGGAGCTGCTGCCATCATCCAGAGCGCCCTGAGAGGAGACCGCAGAGACGATAGGCAGCTCATGCACCAACGTCAGGTCACATTGGGCCTCCCTGCTCATCATTGATGGACGGGCACCGAGCTGGGATACTGGGTGCCCAATCCATCTCCCACATTGACACTGACCAGCTGAGGCCATTGCTGGTGTGAGGGCTGCAGGTCTGAGTGCAACCCCAAGGACCCCTGATTGAGTCCCTGGAGCAGCCTCTCCATGAGAGTCACCACTCTCCCCATGGAGGAAGCATTGTGCTCGGCCATGAAGGTCAATGCAGTACTTATGCTCTGCAGGGACTCCTCCACAATGGACACCATGGCACGCATTCCCTCATGTATCTCCGCCAGATCCTCCCGCACACCCTGCTGGACTTCCAGCATCTGCTCAGAGACGACTCCAGGGGCTCATCATCAGCCACCGACTGAGCATGTTCCTGGTCCCAGCATTCCTCTGACTGCCGACGCCCTGGGCACTCTTTGCCTCCACCTGTACCTCAAGCGAGTGTGAAATGCCCTCACCAATGTGCACCGAGATACTAGATGGCAATCTTATGCCCACCGAGGTGCTGGTATCTGCGCTGGTGCCTGCTTCACAGAGATGGTGTGATGCAGTTGCGTTCTCAGCATGGCGATCACCCCGGGTCAGGGGTGGGCCTTCAGGATCCTCATTGCAACCACCTGCTGAGCCTAAAAGGGAGAAGAAGGACATGTCATTAGTTTAAGTCATGACATTGTCACTGTGCATGCCAGGCACCCTGGTGAGACAGAGATATGCACCATGATGCCCTCGTCTTTCCATCATCAATGGGGATTCCAGGTTCGAGGCTCACATCAATATAGAGACAACACTGGAATCGTTGCAATAACTGACATTCTCACCTTAGTGCACTGCACTCTTACCTGTGTCTGGGATCCCAGCCTCACCGCGGCCACTTGATGGCACCTCTCCAGCTCCAGGGCCTCCTGCTCGTTTTGCGTGAGGATTAGGAGGTGTGGGGTCCCCCGCTAGTCTGCAACCTCTCAATGTTGTTATGGGTCATCTTCTCCTGAAAGGACAGAGGAGCATTGATTCGTCCGCTCTCTACCTGCAGCACCATTGCAGCCTGGCCAACCCCACCTGAGGAACACCTCACAGATCTCAGCCGATTCATGGCCCCTGAGCTGCAAGGCACAGTCCAAGCAGCCAGGGCTCACTTCCTTAGCCAGCTCCTGCCTTGTTGACATTTGTCGCTCTCACTCTAACACCTCTGAGGTCTGCGGGGGATGGCAGCTCTTACCTGTTCTGCAAAGTGACCCATGCCAACACGGTATTGGAGAAGATTCTTCGTGACAGGATTTACTACCATTTGGAAGCAAATGGGTGTATTAGTGAGAGGTAGCATGGTTTTGTGAAGGGGAGGTCGTGTCTCACTAACTTGATCGAGTTTTTCGAGGAAGTGACAAAGATGATCAACGATGGAAGGGCAGTGGATGTTATCTACACGGATTTCAGTAAGGCCTTTGACAAGGTCCCTCATGACAGACTGGTACAGAAGGTAAAGTCGCACGGGATCAGAGGTGAGCTGGCAGGATGGATACAGAATTGGCTTGGTCATAGAAGACAGAGGGTAGCAGTGGAAGGGTGCTTTTCTGAATGGAGAGCTGTGACTAGTGGAGTTCCGCAGGGATCAGTGCTGGGACCTTTGATGTTTGTGGTATACATAAATGATTTGGAGGAAAATGTAACTGGGCTAATTAGTAAGTTTGCAGACGACACTAAGGTTGGAGGAGTTGCAGATAGTGAAGAGGATTGTCAAAGGATACAACGGGATATAGATCGGTTGGAGACTTGGGCGGAGAAATGGCAGATGGAGTTTAATCCAGACAAATGCAAGGTAATGCATTTTGGAAGGTCTAATACAGGTAGGAATTATACAGTAAATGGCGGAATCCTTAAGTGCATCGACGGGCAGAGGGATCTGGGTGTACAGGTCCACAGGTCACTGAAAGTGGCAACGCAGGTGGATAAGGTAGTCAGGAAGGCATATGGCATGCTTGCCTTCATTGGCAGGGGTATTGAGTATAAAAGCTGGGAAGTCATGCTGCAGCTGTATAGAACCTTGGTTAGGCCACACTTGGAATATTGCGTGCAATTCTGGTCGCCACATTACCAGAAGGATATGGAGGCATTGGAGAAGGTGCAGAGGAGGTTTACCAGGATGCTGCTTGGTCTGGAGGTTATTAGCTATGAGGAGAGGTTGGAGAAACTCGGATTGTTCTCACTAGAGCGACGGAGATTGAGGGGCGACTTGATAGAAGTTTACAAAATTATGAGTGGCATGGACAGAGTAGATAGTCAGAAGCTTTTTCCCAGGGTGGAAGAGTCAATTACTAGGGGACATAGATTTAAGGTGAGAGGAGAAAACTATAGAGGAGATGTGTGGGGCAAGTTTTTTATGAAGAGGGTAGTGAGTGTCTGGAATTCGCTGCCAGAGGAGGTGGTGGAAGCAGGTACGATAGTGGTGTTTAAGAGGCAGCTTGACAAATACATGAATAGGATGGGAATAGAGGGATACGGACCCTGGAAGTGCAAAATGTTTTAGTTGATGGGCAATATGATTGGCGCAGGCTTGGAGGGCCGAAGGGCCTGTTCCTGTGCTGTACTTTTCTTTGTTCTTTGTTCTTTGGTACTCACCCTTTCCCGATCGCAGGAGATCGGTGAAGCGCTTCCGGCACTGGACCCATGTGTGCCTCACTCCGTCGTGGCGCTGAACCAGGATGCCACCTCCTCCCAGGCCTTTTTGGTGAGTTGGGGGATGCGGGGCCTCCTCCTCCCGTCCCTGGGGGAAAAGGGTTTCCCTCCTGGCTGCCACCTCCACCAGGAGGGCAGCGAGACACTCACCTGAGAGACCCGGGGCCCATTGCCCCGCCGACCTGCCCTCCAGCCTGCCGTGTGCAACCACAACGGGATCCATCTTCAGTTCAGTGTCTCTCCGTGGCAGCCTCCCAGGGGCTGCCTGGGCCAACTTTCAATTGGCCGTTGGGTCACCATTGGACCCAGCGGACATCGTGCCCCCGCCCCCGCCTGCCCCTTCTTGCTGATTCCCCAGCCGCCTTTCACACTGGGTGGGCTTTAATTGGCCGGGCAGCGTGAAATCGCGGTGCGCTGCCGATCGTGGTGGGGGGCAGCCGGCTTCCCAACCACCCCTGCAGCCCCCACCGAGCCCACACGGCAAAGGGTAAAACTCTGCCCCAGGAGTGTGTAATGTTGCAGAACGTATCTGAAGACTCTGCGGACTGAGGATCTGAAGAATAAACAGTAGAAGATTGAGTGATGTTAGTAGCGGTGACCAAAGTCATTTGCCTCTTGCCAGTAAACTGTGGGTGGAAACTTCCCATTCAGATCACAATGCACCAGTTATTCTAACAACAAGGACTGTCAAACTGCCAGACATCTGTGTGGTCAGTGCTCCAGTTAACCTGATGAATCGATGCATTAATCATTCATTCCAAGTGTTGCATTTGAACCCCTCTCCTCTTCCAAGCTCACTGATTTTCATGACCAATACAGCAAATTATACTTCGATACCTGAGATGGAGAAAGTGCATGAGGTGGAGGAGGAGCTATGTATAAAAGCAAAATACTATGGATGCCGGAAATCTCCTGTCAGTAGAGGAGATGGTGACATTGTGGTAATGTCACTGGACTAGTAATCCAGAGGCCTGACTAATACTCTGGGGGCACAGGGTCAAATCCCGCCTTATTAGCTGGTGGAATTTAAATTCATTTAATAAAGGAAGCCATGAAACTATCATCAGCTGTTGTAAAAACCCATCTGGTTCACTAATGCCCCTTTAGGAAGTGAATCTGACATCCTACATGTGACTCCAGACTCACAGCAACATGATTGACTCTTAACAATCATCTCAGTTCCAGGACATCACTGCAGGAGTTCCTCAGAGTAGTGTCCTCGGCCCAACCATCTTCAGCTGCTTCATCAGTGACCTTCCTTCCATGACAAGGTCAGAAGTGGGGATGTGCGCTGATGGTTGCACAATGTTCAGCACCATTCGTGACTCCTCAGATACTGAAGCAGTCCATGTCCACATGCAGCAAGACCTGAACAACATTCAGACTTGGGCTGACAAAGGGCAAGTAACATTCACACCATACAACTGCCAGGCAATGACCATCTGACAAGAGAGAATCTAACTATCTCTCCGTGACATTCAATGCCATTACCCTCTCTGAATCCCCCACTATCAATTAACATCCTGGGGGCTACCCTTGACCAGAAACTGAACTGGACCAGCTATATAAATACTGTGGCTACAAGAGCAGCTCAGAGGTCAGGAATTCTGCAGAGAGTAACTCACCTCCTGACTCCCCAAATTCTGTCCACCATTCACAAGTTACAAGTCAGGAGTGTGATGGAATACTCTCCACTTACCTGGATGAGTGCAGCTCACACAACACTAAGAAGCTCGACACCATCCAGAACAAAGCCCCTCGCTTGTTTGGCACCACATCCACAAACATTCACTCCCTCCACCACTGACGCACACCATCCACAAGATGGACTTCAGCAACTTGCCAAGGCTCCTTCAACAGCACCTTCCAAACCTGCAACCTCTACCATCTAGAAAGACAAGGGCAGCAGATAGATGGGAACACCACCACCTGGAAGCTCCCCTCCAAGCCACTCACCATCCTGACTTGGAAATATATCACCGTTCCTTCACTGTTGCTGGGTCAAAATCCTGGAACTCCCTCCCTAACAGTGCAGTGGGTGTTCCTACAACACAGTTGTTCAAGAAGGCAGCTCACTATCCATGAAAAAAGAATTCCCAATGAAATGACTTGGCCAGCCACTCAGCTGTGCAAACTGCTACAGAGACTAGACGGCTGCCTCAACCATGAGTCCGCAGCGGCAGCCGATACTCTCCAGGCTATCCCCCAGCACATGGGTGAACCACCATCGATTGGAGAGCTTCAACGAGCAATCAAACAGATGAAAAACAATAAAGCCTGTGACCCCGATGGTATTCCAGCTGAGGTCTTCAAAGCCGGTGGGCTTTTACTCCTTTTACTCACATCAAGACTCCATGCAATCATCCTGCGAATTCGGGATGATAAAGGACTCCTCAACCACTCTGTCCCATCCCCTCCCCTACCGCCCACCGCCCCCCCGGCACTTAAAGGAATGCGGCAATTGTAACTACCCTGAAGAGGGGAGATAAATCATGCTGTGGAAATGATTGAGCTATTCCCTCTTGTTCATAGCAGTTAAAAACCCTGACATGCATTCTCCTGAACTGCCTACTTCCCAAAATTGCTTCATAATGATAAGACTGTCTTGAGTGAGAGATCTGAAATAGACCCCTTCAAAATCCGGGACAGGGTCAAGCAAGATCCTGTGACAGCTCCTGTACCAATTACAATCTACTGACAGTGGCTACTCGCCTCATCAAAGATCAACTGCCCTCTGGTGTGAGTAGTAAGTTCCGCCTGGATAGAAAACTCCTCAGTCGCCTCTGTGCCAAAACTAAACTGACCACCTTAGACATACACGATCAGTTTGCGGACGACTAGTGTCGATGTCCATTCTGCAGCAGATTTGCAAGCCACTCTCTATCTCTTCAAATCTGCATACAAGAGACTCAGCCTACCCTTGAATGTTGCCAAAACAAAACTCATGACAACCCGGACCTGGTCAGCCAAATATTCCACCTCCCATATATGTTGAAGGAGAGACTCTGGTTTATCCCCATACCTTGGCAGCCACCTCTCTCAAAAGGCCGTCACTGATAGGAGACCCAACACTGGATCAGCTGCTCCAGCTCAGCCTTCTACAAACTCCGGCAGTGGATGTTTGACAACAAAGACCTCTTCAAGTCAACAAAAGCCCTAGGCCAGGATTTTATGGCCCCTCCCACCCAGCTATACATTACGGTCCTAATGAACTGAATGGAGATTTAAACGCTTCATGGCATCTGCCGGGGCCATAAAATCCTGGTCCTAGTGCACGGATAATTGTCATCATCACACTCCTGTGTTTCAATGAGACCTTGACTGTGTATCAGTGACACATAAGAGCATTAGAGAAATTCCATCTGCCGCATCCTCCGGATTCAATGGGAGGACTATCAAACAAACGTTAGTGTCTTTCCTGAAGCCAGCTCCACAAACATCCAGGCAAAACTCCTGTCAAATCAAGTACACGGATTCTGTGTCCGATGGCCAAAAACGTTTCCTCAGCTAGGTCCTGTTTTCTCTGACTTGGAAATATGTCGCCGTTCCTTCACTGTCGCTGGATCAAAATCCTGCAACTCCTTCCCTAACAGCACTGTGGGTGTACCTACACCACATGGACTGCAGCGGCTCAAGAGGGCAGCTCACCACCACCTTCCCAAGGGGCAATTAGAGATGGGCAATAAAGCCCACAACCCGCAAATGAGTTTTTAGAAAAACTCTCAAATGGACGTTTCCAGGGAGGACAAAGAAAATGCTTCAAGGACACTCTGAAGTTCTCATTGAAGCGGGGTTTAGAGACTGGGAGAAGCTTGTTCATCAAGCTGCATCATGCTTTGAATCCAGTGCCTTAATGTTGCAGCAGAACAGCGGCAGAAAAGGAAAGAAAAGGAAGCAAATCCTGCACTCGGGGTCCCACTACTGCCCCATGTAGGTCAAAGATCTGCGAGTCAATAATCAGTCTGTTCAGTCACATGAAGATCCATGGCAGAAACTCATGACCTTGAGTAGATGTCATCCTCGAATCGAGGGAGAGCCAAAAATGACCAGATGGACTGCAGTGTTTCAGAAAGGTGGCTCACCACCAGGGCAATTAGGGATGGGCAACAAATGCTGGCTTTGTCATCGGTGCCCACATACCATGAGAGAATAAAAATAAAAAGAAGAATAAAAATAAGGAAAGAACCAATTAAAGATTAGCAATCAGGTTTGCAATGTGGCTCACTTATGCTTGCTAGAAGCTACTCATATACAGGAACCTGTCCTCCGCGGGCAAAAGGAACATATCCAGGCATTGAGCCTTTTTTGAATTAAACAAAAGCATGGGAGACAATAGTTCTCTGTGCATTTTCCATGGCAACACCTTGACCAATCAAAGTCAGCTTGCCAGCCAATCAGCACCCTTTTCTCATGCAGTATAAATTGTTGCTCCCTTTGAAATTCTTGTATCTGTCCTGATGAGTGCATGATGGAAAGCTTCAGCAGCATGTCTCTTCTTTTAGCAATAAGAAGAAATATTCAAAGTGCATGTCCATTTAAAACTAGAAAAGACTTTTGTCTTTTGACCAGTGATACTGAATCCATACTCTTGGAAATTGATGGTATGCACTACAAGGATATTATTCCTATTTTTACTTAGTTCTGTTGAAGAGTCATACGGACTCGAAACATCAACTGTGTTCCTCTCCGCAGATGCTGCCAGACCTGCTGAGTTTTTCAAGGTATGTTTATTTTTGTTACAAGAATATTATTGTCATTATCATACACTGGAAACCCAATGTTAATCTTGAATTATTCCGCGATGAATTTGAATATTTGTCAGACAAGTTGTCAAATTAAAATAAAGAACTGTGTTTAATGGGAGACTATAATGTCAATATTTTGATTGAAATTTGAACTAGTTACAAGTTCCTCAATTCATTGTATTCAAATTATTTCCTCCCATTTATCAATAAACCTACACAAACACATTTTGAGACATTGATAGACAATATTTTTGCTAGTACTGTAAGAAAACCTGTTGTTTCTGGAATTTTATACTCAGGTCTTTCTGATCATCTTTTGATATTCTCTATATATTACTTGAAAATGAATAAATGTTTAAAAACAAATGTTTAAAAAGTCAAAGTTTATGAAAATAAACCAAAGAAAACAAATGCGGGATCTGAACACAGAGTTATCTGTTGAAAGTTGGGGTGGTGTATTGCTACGTAATGATGTGGAAAATTCCTACAATCTCTGTCTTGGAAACTTTTATTGTTTGCTTGACTGTCATATCTCAAAAGTAAGACAGAATGCTCTTGCTAAGAGAATTAAGAAAGCTTGGATTGCGATAGGGATATTAAAATTCAGATGAAAAATAAACTCTAAAAATTAAGCTTCCATGATCCAAAGACATCTAATATGGAGAAGCATAAACATTATAGGAGCAAACTCAAAACTATTATCAAAGTTTCAAAGAAACTGTATTTTTCAAACGAATTAGAAAAATGCTGATATGCCTGAGGTATGGGAAACGCTGATGTCCTGGGCAAGTCCAACAGGATTCAATTACAACAAAAATCTGTATATAAGGATATCATTTTTGACAGTCCTAAAGATATTGCTAATGGTTTGTCATGTTTTTATAATGATAGAAAGGCACCAATCACTCATAAGGGATTGGGTAAACACGATGTGGGTTCACTTATTGAGACTAGGCACATGAGAACAGATATACATGGTATAGAACTTGATGACAATAGCAGCAGCGCTGTCTGTGTGTGTTCTGCTTAAAAGCAAAAATGAAACTAAAATTGGATTGTGTGACGCACTTCCTTCCAGTGATGTCGTGCTGCAATCCCTTAAAGGCATATTACAACATGGTTTTAAACATTGTATGTGAACAAGCCTCCAAAATACCACAGAGTACCAAAGATTTTAAAGATTTCCATATTGATTCTTGTGCCAATTCATTGTGTTTAACTCCTGCTGACTGAGGTAAAATAATGAAACTTGTTAACTCCTCCGGTCATGATGAAGTAAGCAATAATCTATTGAAAAGTATTATCTTAAATATGGTTAATCCTCTTGACTCATGTATGCAATTTTTCACTGTCATCTGTCATCTTTTCAACATTTTAAATTGTCGACTTCCCAAATTATCCACATGGTTTCATAGTAATGGGTTATTCCTAAATTTACAGAAGACAAATTTTAATTCACTAAAAAAATCACTACTGAATGATTCTCCATTTAGAAGCAAGGCAGCTGGAGTAGAAACTGAGGAAAAGAAAGGTACAACATTCCTAGATGTTGTAACTGACGAGTTTTTAAATTAGGATGAATAAATATCAAAAGTGCTGAAAAATGTTTCTCGTTGCAGAGGAATACTGTGTAATTTGAGATACCATTTGCCGGATCAACCATTCGATTCTTTTGCTGAATATAACCGACTGCAACAATGTATTGGCATACCACAAATCAAAAAACAATTCTATTCCTCTATTACAGAAGAAAGCTATCGGGACTTGTGCAGTTATAGGTTTTTTTGACAACACTAACCCATTACTTATTTGCTTTAAAGACTTTGAAAATTGAAGATATATATTTTTTGCAAAATGCTCTACATAAGTTTCAATATCATTCCAATCAATTATCAACTTTGTTCACGTTATGGCACGGCAGATGGTAAATGCTGAGCTGTTCAAATCCCAGAGGGAAACTTGAAACAGTCACAACTAATTTTCAATTTGTATGTTTCGAGATGCGGGTTTTGAATTCAGCAGTAACACCACAGGTCTTGAGAGGTTTTTGTAAAACTAAATTAAACATTTATTAATAAAAGAAAAGATTGTAAGCACTTATGTATGTCTACAAATTACTACTATAATAACTTCTAAATCCCCTAACTAATTAACTCCCAGTTACACTTTCATTAAGGCAACAGTAAGAATTATAGATTTTAAAAGACCCAGGCAAAGTAAATGATACCCTGAACAGTTGGATTCGAAGTGAGTTCTCTTAACTTCAGTCCCTGAGGCAGAAATTTGGTACATACAGGCTGCAGGCTTTTCACACTTGTTGGATCTTAAACTGCCTCTCTTACAAACAGCCTTCTCTCCTTTATATGTATTTTCCCCTTTGAATGCAAATTCTGATTGCTTCACAATGTAATTTGAACTTTACCTATCTACTAATAAAAAATATATCATAGTACTAATTCCACCAGTAATCTTTGGGAAAATAAATAAACACACTATTTCTTACTACTTCTGGTGGCTAGGTATACATTACACCCCCTCCTTTTAATTCAAGTCACTATAGTTTGTTTAAAAATGCAAATGTTCCCTTTATACTTCGCATTCTAAAACTTCCCCATGTTTACCTAATTAACATTTCAAATCTAACTTCTCTCCTTACATCAAAGCACCCAGACTAGCAGCTCTAATTCAATTAAGTCACACACACACACACACACAGACACACATATCCCACTGCTACTCTATTTTACAATAAATTCCAATAATATTTTGGGAATTATTATATCTTTTTGATAGTTCAAACGCATGTTTCAATTGAATTCTGCCATTCGCAATGACCAGAATTTCCTATAACATATATCTGGTCAATCCAAAAACTGCTTTAGTGCATAAATCAATAAGACACACTGGTCCAGATGTGTGGAATTCCAGATCCTCGGATCTAAGAACCAGTTCAACAAAATTTTTTGTTCAAGTTCAAAGTGAAAGGATTTCTCCTTGTTGGATACTCTCCGTGATAATATGGTAGCCAATATCTGACCATCGCAGGGATGGCTATATCATCCACATGTTTTTATGATATAAGGTAATCTCAAGTACTGCTCTTAATACTCGTTCTTCTTGCTCTCTTTTTTGAATCAACACTCTCCCATTGTAAATATGTGTATGGTAAGTAAATGTAGTTATCTCTGTGTATAACACGGGGATTCTGGCTTTCCTTCCTGTCAATACCTCGTGACTCACATATCTCTCTCTCTGTCTTTCTCCCTTTCTCTCCCTCGAGGACAGTCAACCTGCAAACAAATGCTTACAGCCGCCCCCTCCATACAAGCATAACAACAATCCATATGCACTGATGTATTTGAATCTCGCAACTGTTGTAAATGCTGTGATCACGATCATTGTATTGTGTGTGAATTGTTTGGAAATAAATAAAATTGTTATACGATATCTCCAAAAAAATCACAAAACTCAAGCAGCCCAATTGACAGAATGCACATGGCCGATTTGAATACAGTGCTTATAATTCTCAGCAGTTTCTCTGCATTGGTTGTATAGTTTATCATTCTCTCTGAGTATTTAATTCACCCCAGTGTTCATTCATTCAGTGCTAGGTAAGGGAAAAGGGCATTGATGAAATGGGTGATTAACAATCCTATTCTGAACCAACCACCCACATGGCAAAGACAATCAGAAGTGTACTTACAGATAAGGTAGAAAGGTTGTCAGCTCTCCTTAAAAGTCAGAGCAATGTTCTGAAAGATGATTAGCTACATGAGATGGTAATGAGTCTGTCAGTCACAATCAGGACCTGATCATGTCGTCTTAATTGTCAGATCACAAACCTGTTGGATGCCTAAATCAATTTCATTTTTAAAAGACTGTCTTCATTGCCATTTCTTCAATTGAATCTCCTCTCAGTTGAACAGGCAGCTGCTTGGACAAGTTTCAAGGAGTCCGAACAGAGACAGCAATGACAAATAGCAGTAAATATCTTTTTCTCTATTATTCATTCACGGGATGTGGGCTTCGCTGGCTGGGCCACATTTATTGTCCATCCCTAGTTGCCCTTGAGAAGGTGGTGGTGAGCTGCCTTCTTGAACCGCTGCAGTCCATGTGGTGTAGGTACACCTACAGTGCTGTTAGGGAGGGAGTTCCAGGGTTTTGACCCAGAGACAGTGAAGGAACGGCGATATATTTCCAAGTCAGGGTGGTGTGTGACTCAGAGGGGAACTTCCAGGTGGTAGTGTTCCTATGTGTCTGCTGCCCTTGTCCTTCTAGATAGTAGTGGTTGTGAGTGTGGAAGGTACTGTCTAAGGAGCCTTGGTGAATTCCTGCAGTGCATCTTGTAGATGGTACACACTGCTGCTACTGTGCGTCGGTGGTGGAGGGAGTGAATGTTTGTGGATGGGGTGCCAATCAAGCGGGCTGTTTTGTCCTGGATGGTGCCAAGCTTCTTGAGTGTTGTGGGAACTGCACTCATCCAGGTAAGTGGAGAGTATTCCATCACGCTCCTGACTTGTACCTTGTGAATTGGGGACAGACTTTGGGGATTCAGGAGGTGAGTTACTCTCCATATAATTCCCAATCCCTAACCTGCTCTTATAGCCACAGTATTTAAATAGCTAGTTCAGTTCAGTTTCTGGTCAATGGTAACCCCTAGGATGTTGATAGTGGGAGATTCAGTGATGGTAATGCCATTGAACGTCAGGGGTGATGGTTAGATTCTCTATTGTTACAGATGGTCATTGCCTGGCACTTGTATGGTGAATGTTACTTGCCACTTGTCAGCCCAAGCCTGGATATTGTCCAGGTCTTGCTGCATTTGGACATGGACTGTTTCAGAGTCTGAGGAGTTGCGAATGGTGCTGAACATTGTGCAATCACCAGCGAACATCGCCACTTCTCACCTTAAGTTGGAAAGAAGGTCATTGATGAAGCAGCTGAAGATGGTTGGGTCTAGGACACTACCCTGAGGAACTCCTGCAGTGATGTCCTGGAGCTGAGATGATTGACCTCCAACAACCACAACCATCTGCCTTTGTTCTAGGTATGATTCCAACTAGTGGAGAGTTTTCCCCCTGATTCCCATTGACTTCAGTTTTGCTAGGGCTCCTTAATGCCACACTCAGTCAAATGCGGCCTTGATGTAAAAGGGAGTCACTCTCACCTCACCTCTGGAATTCAGCTCTTTTATCCATGTTTGAACCAAGGCTGTAATGAGGTCAGGAGCTGAGTGGCCCTGGCGGAACCCAAACTGGGCATCAGTGAGCAGGTTATTGCTAAGCAAGTGCCTCTTGATAGCACTGTTGATAACCCCTTCCATTACTTTACTGATGGAGAGGAGACTGATGGGGCGGTAATTGGCCGGGTTGGATTTGTCCTGTGTTTTGTGCACAGGACATACTCAGGCAATTTTCCACATAGCTGGGTAGATTGTCAGTGTTGTAGCTGTACTGGAACAGCTTGGCTCGAGGTGTGGCAAGTTTTGGGGTACTATTGCAGGAATATTGTCAAGGCCCATAGCCTTTGTACTACCCAGTGCCTTCAGCAGTTCCTTGATATCATGTGGAGTGAATTGAATTGGCTGAAGACTGGCACCTCTGATGCTAGTGACTTCAGGAGGAGGCTGAAATGGATCATCCACTCGGCATTTCTAGCTGAAGATTGTAGCAAATGCTTCAGCCTTATCTTTTGCATTGATGTGCTGTGCTCCTCCATCATTGAGGATGGGGACATTTGCAGAGCCTCCTCCTCCAGTGAGTTGTTTCATTGTCCAGCAACATTCACCATTGGATGTGGCATGACTGCAGAATTTAGATCTGATCCATTGGTTCTGGGATTGCTTAGCTCTGTCTATCACTTGCTTCTTATGCTGTTTGGCCTGCAAATAGCTTCGCCAGGTTGACACCTCATTTTCAGGTACGCCTGGTGCTGCTCCTGGCATGCCCTACCCCTCTCTTCATTGAACCAGGGTTGATCCCCTGGCTTGATGGTAATGGTAGCGTGGGGGATGTGCCGAGCCATGAGGTTACAGATTGTGTTTGAGTAGAATTCTGATGCTCACAATGCCTGATGGCCCACAGCACCTCATGGTTGCCCAGTCTTGATTTGCTAGATCTGATCAAGATCTATCCCATTTAGCACGGTGGTAGTGCCACAGAACATGATGGAGGGTATCCCCAATGTGAAGGTGGGACTTCGTCTCCACAATGACTGTGCAGTGGTCACTCCTACCGATACTGTCAAGGACAGATGCATCTGCTGAGTATGAGGTCAAGTATGTTTTTCCCTCTTGTTGGTTCACTCACTACCTACCGCAAACCGAGTCTAGCAGCTATGTCCTTTAGGACTCGGCCAGCTCGGTCAGTAGTGGTGCTACCGAGCCACTCTTGTTGATGGACATTGATGTTCCCTACCCACAGTACATTCTGCGTCCTTGCCACCCTCAGTGCTTCCTCCGAGTGGTGTTCAACATGGAGGAGCATTGATTCATCAGCTGAGGGAGGACGGTATGTGGTAATCAGCAGGAGGTTTCCCTGCCCATGTTTGACCTGATGCCATGAGGCTTCATGGGGTCTGGAGTCGATGTTGAGGACTCCCAGGGCAACTCCCTCCCGACTGTATACCACTGTGCTTTCACCTCTGCTGGGTCTGTCCTGCCGGTGGGATAGGACATACCCAGGGATAGCAATGATGGTGTCCGGGACATTATCTGTAAGGTATGATTCTGTGAGGATGACTATGTCAGGCTGTGAGGCAGCTCTCCCAATTTTGGCACTAGCCCCCAGATGTTAGTAAGGAGGGCGACAGGGCTGAGTTTGCCGTTGTTGTTACCGGTGCCTAGGTCGTCCGCCAGAAGGTGCATCCGGTTTCAATCCCGTTTTGAGACATTTTAAGAGTCAAGCACATTTGTTGTGGGTCTGGAGTCACATGTAGGCCAGACCAGGTAAGGACGGCAGATTTCCTTCCCTAAAGGGCATTAGTGAACCAGATGGGTTTTTACAACAATCGACAATGATTTAATGGTCATCATTAGACTTTTAGAATATAGAACATAAAAAATAGGAGCAGTAGGCCATTCGGCCCTTCAAGCCTGCTCCGCCATTCATCATGATCATGGCTGATCATCCAACTCAATAGCCTGCTCCCGCTTTCTCCCCATATCCTTTGATCCCTTTCGCCACAAGAGCTATATCTTTTATAGGTTTCTATGAGATCCCCCCTCATTCTTCTGAACTCCAGCGAATATAATCCTAACCGACTCAATCTCTCCTCATATGTCAGTCCCGCCATCCCAAGAATCAGTCTGGTAAACCTTCGCTGCACTCCCTCTATAGCAAGTACATCCTTCCTCAGATAAGGAGACCAAAACTGCACACAGTATTCCAGGTGTGGTCTCACCAAGGCCCTTTACAATTGCAGCAAGACATCCCTGTTCCTATACTCGAATCCTCTGGTTATGAAGGCCAACATACCATTTGCCTCCTTTACCGCCTGCTGCACCTGCACGCTTACCTTCAGTGACTGGTGTACGAGGTCTCGTTGCACATTCCCCTCTCTCAATTTATGGCCATTCAGATAATAATCTGCCTTCCTGCTTTTGCTATCAAAATGGATAACCTCACATTTATCCACATTATACTGCATCTGCCATGCATTTGCCCACTCACTCAGTTTGTCCGAATCACCCTGAAGCATTTCTGCATCCTCCTCACAGCTCACCCTCCCACCCAGCTTTGTGTCATCTGCAAATTTGGAGATATTACATTTAATTCCCTCATCTAAATCATTAATATATATTGTGAAAAACTGGGGTCCCAGCACCGATCCCTGTGGTATCCCACTAGTCACAGCCTGCCATTCGGAAAAATACCCGTTTATTCCTACTCTTTGTTTCCTGTCTGCCAAGCAGTTTTCGATCCATCTCAATACACTACCCCAATCCCATGCGCTTTAATTTTACACGCCAATCTCTTATGTGGGACTTTGTCGAAAGCCTTCTGAAAGTCCAAATAAACCACATCCACTGGCTCCCCCTCATCAACTCTACTAGCTACATCCTCGAAAAATTCCAGTAGATTTGTCAAGCATGATTTCCCTTTCGTAAATCCACATCTCTGGAGAGGGGAATCTCTGTCCGATTCTGCCACTGTTTTCCCAAGTGCTCAGCTATTAAATCTTTTATAATGGACTCTAGAATTTTTCCCACTATTGACGTCAGGCTGACTGATCTATCATTCCCTGTTTTCCCTCTACCTTCCTTTTTAAAATAGTGGGGTTACATTAGCTACCCACCAATCTGTAGGAACTGTTCCAGAGTCTATAGAATCTCAGAAGATGACAACCAATGCATCCACTATTTCTAGGGCCACTTCCTTAAGTACTCTGTGAATTCACATTCCACCACCTACCATGGCAGGATTCGAACCCACATCCCCACAGCATTACCTTGGGTCCCTGGATTACTAGTCCAATGAAAACACCACTATACCAACACCTTCCCTGAGTGAAACATATGTTAAATAATTCTGTTTTTCCTAATGTGTTTGCATTTTGAATGCAGCAGCAAATAGAACATGGCAATAAACTGATTTTGATAGACTTCTGTCCTCAAAAAGATGAATGCTGGAGGAGGCTTTGACCTTTCAAGGCAGAGATTGTTAGAGAGCCGGGCAAAGGTACCGAGAGATCTCAGGCAAAGGTGCGTAAATGGAGTTGAAGTATGGCATAGTCATGATCGCATTAAATGGTGGAACAGGCTCAAAAGCTGAATGACACCCCCCATCTCGCTACTGTGAATCTAGGGCAAATAAGTCAATACAGCTTCAAAGAAGTAACAGAAACTGGTTTGATATTGATTGTAAATTTCTCACCATTTTATTATGATTTTAAATTTCAGTGGAATAGAAGCCAGAACACCGGGGGGCTGCCTCTGCACTGTGGGAAGCGATGTGTTGGGGGGGGGGACTATCGGGGTGGGGGCGAGCCTCAGCTTTATAAACAATGAACAACCATCATCTGAACACACCCGGTTACCATGGACCCTCCCGCTTATCGTGGTGACCCCTTCAGCTCCAGTTACCATTCCCCCCACGCCCCCCCTGGTTGCTATCAACCACCCCCCTCTCCTGCCCCCAGCCCCAACGTGGTGCCATTCACCATCACCCCCTCTCCCCCAGTTGCAATGATCCTGGTTGCCATGACCACCGGTTTTTATAAAAATTATTCGTTCACCAGACGTTTTGGGCCAGCATTTTCATTGCCCATCCCCAACTGCCCTTGAGGAGGTGGTAGTGAGCAGCCTTAGAACTATAGAACCATAGCAAATAGAAACAAGCCTTCTTGAACCGCTGCAGTCCATGTGGTGTAGGTACACCCGCAGTGCTGTTAGGGAGGGAGTTCCAGGGTTTTGACCCAGCGACACTGAAGGAACGGTGATATATTCCCAAGTCAGGATGGTGAGTGGCTTGGAGGGGAACTTCCAGGTGGTGCTGTTCCCAAACTTCTGCTCCATTTGTCCTTCTAGGTGGTAGAAGTCGCAGGTTTGGAAAGTGCTGTCGAAGAAGCCTTGGTGAGTTGCTGCAATGTATCATGTAGATGGTACACACTTTGCTGCCACTGTGCGTTGGTGGTGGAGGCAGGGGATGTTGGAGGTGGTGGATGGGTTGCAAATCAAGCGGGCTGCTTTGTCCTGGATGGTGTCGAGTTTCTTGAGTGTTGATGGAGTTGAACTCATCCAGGCAAGTGGGGAGTATTCCATCACACTCCTGACTTGTGCCTTGTAGATGGTGGACACAGGCTTTGGGGAGTCCAGAGGTGAGTTACTCGTCACAAGATTCCCAGCCTCTGACCTGCTCTTATAGCCACACGATTGCTATGGCCCAGATTGCCATGCAAAGCCCACCGGTTGCTGTAGCCCCAGTTTCCATGGCTCCCTGATTACATACGAACATATGAATTAGGAGCTGGATAGGCCACTCGGCCCCTTGAGCCTGCTCCCCCATTCAATAAGATCATGGCTAATCTGACTGTAACCACAACTCCAAATTCCCACCTGCCTCCAATAGCCTTTCACCCACTTGCTTATCAAGAATCTATCTCCCTCTGCCAGAAAAATGTTCAAAGACTCTGCTTCCATCGCAGTTTGAGGAAGTGCATTCCAAAGACTCATGACCCTCTGAGAGAAAAAAATCCTCCTCATCTCCACTTTTTTTTAAACAGTGACTCCTAGTTCTAGATTCTCCCACAAGAGGAAACATCCTTTCCACATCCACCCTGTCAAGACCCCTCAGAATGTTATAAGTTTCAGTCAAGTTGCCTCTTACTTTTCTAAACTCCAGTGGATACAAGTCTAGCCTGTCCAACCTTTCCTCATGGACAACCCACCCATTCCAGGTATTGGTCCAATAAATGTCCTCTGAGCTGCATCCAATGGATTTACATCCTTCCTTAAATAAGGAGACCAATACTGTACACAGTATACAAGAAGTGGTCTCACCAATGCCCTGCACAACTGAAGCATAACCTTGCTACTTTTGTATTCAATTTCACTCACATTAAACTATAACAATCTATTAGTTTTCCTAATTACTTGCTGTACATGCCCCACTCCCTATTGCCATGCCCTCACCCCTCCCAATAGCCATGCCCTCCCCCCTCCCCCCTCCCCATAGCCATGCCCTCCCCCCTCCCCCACCCATAGCCATGCCCTCCCCCATAGCCATGCCCTCCCTCTCCCCCATAGCCATGCCCTCCCTCTCCCCCTCAGCCATGCCCTCCCCTCCCCCTCCCCATAGACATCCCTTCCCCCACCCCTCCCCCACCCCCATAGCCATCACCTCCCCCATAGCCATCCACTCCCCCATAGCCATCCCCTCCCCCTCCCTCTCCCCCTCCCCATGCCCTCCCCTCCCCATCCCCATGCCCTCCCCCTCAGCCATGCCCTCCCCTCCCCTTCCCCCATAGACATCACCTCCCCCACCCCCTCCCCATAGCCATCCCCTCCCCCACCCCCTCCCCCATAGCCATCCCCTCCCCCACCCCCTCCCCCATAGCCATCCCCTCCCCCACCCCCTCCCCCATAGCCATCCCCTCCCCCACCCCCTCCCCCATAGCCATGCCCTCCCCCTCCCCCTAGCCATCCCCTCCCCTCCCCCTCAGCCATCCCCTCCCCTCCCCCTCAGCCATCCCCTCCCCTCCCCCTCAGCCATCCCCTCCCCTCCCTCTCCCCCTCCCCCTCAGCCATCCCCTCCCCCTCCCCCATAGCCATGCCCTCCCCCTCCCCCCATAGCCATCACCTCCCCTCCCCCTCCCCCATAGCCATGCCCTCCCCCCCTCCCTTCCCCTCAGCCATCCCCTCCCCTCCCCCTCAGCCATGCCCTCCCCCTCCCCCATAGCCATCCCATCCCCCTCCCCCTCCCCCATAGCCATGCTCTCCCCCCCTCCCCCAACCCCTCCCCCTCAGCCATCCCCTCCCCTCCCTCTCCCCCTCAGCCATCCCATCCCCCTCCCCCTCCCCCCTAGCCATGCCCCCCCACTAGCCATGCCCTCCCCCCCTCCCCCTCAGCCATCCCCTCCCCTCCCCCTCAGCCATCCCCTCCCCTCCCCCTCAGTCATCCCCTCCCCCTCCCCCACCCCCTCCCCATAGCCATCCCCTCCCCCTCCCCTCCCCCTCCCCTCCCCCCCAGCCATCCCCTCCCCCCTCCCCTCCCATCCCCCTCCCCTCCCCTCCCCCTCCCCTCCCCTCCCCCCCCCCCCCCCCCCTCAGCCATCCCCTCCCCCTCCCCCATAGCCATGCCCTCCCCCTCCCCATAGCCATCCCCTCCCCCTCCCCTCCCCCTCAGCCATCCCCTCCCCCTCCCCATCCCCTCCCCCATCCCCTCCCCCATCCCCTCCCCATAGCCATCCCCTCCCCTCCCCCATCCCCTCCCCCTCCCCTCCCCCTCCCCCTCCCCTCCCCCTCCCCTCCCCTCCCCTCCCCCTCCCCTCCCCCTCCCCCTCCCCTCCCCCTCCCCCTCCCCTCCCCCTCCCCCTCCCCTCCCCATAGCCATCCCCTCCCCCTCCCCCCCCCTCCCCTCCCCCTCCCCTCCCCTCCCCCTCCCCTCCCCCTCCCCATAGCCATCCCCTCCCCCCTCCCCTCCCCCATAGCCATGCCCTCCCCCTCCCCTCCCCCTCCCCCATAGCCATGCCCTCCCCCTCCCCTCCCCTCCCCCTCCCCCTCCCCATAGCCATCCCCTCCCCCTCCCCTCCCCCTCCCCCTCCCCTCCCCCTCCCCCATAGCCATGCCCTCCCCCTCCCCCTCCCCTCCCCTCCCCCTCCCGGGTTGCTATGCGGCCGCGGAAGTGTCGTCAGGCGGCGGGTGTGGAGCCGGAGCCGGGACCGGGACCGGGACCATGTCGGGGGTGAAGGAGCGGAGCCCGGGCTCGGCCTTCCCGATCCAGCGCTGCTGCCCAAACAGGAGACCGGGGCCTCGGGCTTCGTCAGCCGGAGGCCGGAGAGTGACGGCCGCGGGGCCCTGATCGCGGTGCTGGACTCGGGGGTGGACCCGGGGGCGGCGGGACTGCAGGTACCGGGGGGGGGGGGGGGGCAGGGGACAGGGCACCGACACTGACCCCCCCCCAAACACCCGGCCCCACCCCCCCCCACTAACCCCCTCCCACACTGAACCCCCCCCTCCCCCCACTGACCCCCCCCCACTGATCACCCCCCCCCACTAACCCCCCCCACACTGATCACCCCCCCTCCCCCCCACTGAACCCCCCCCACTGACCCCCCCCCCCAAACACCCGGCCCCACCCCCCCCCACACTGATCACCCCCCCACACTGATCACCCCCCCTCCCCCCCACTGAACCCCCCCCACTGATCACCCCCCCCACTGATCCACTGATCACCCCCCCCACTGATCACCCCCCCACTGATCACCCCCCCCACTGATCACCCCCCCCACTGATCACCCCCCCCACTCATCACCCCCCCACTGATCACCCCGACCCCCCCCACTGATCACCCCCCCCCACTGATCACCCCCCCCCACTGATCACCCCCCCCACTCATCACCCCCCCCACTGATCACCCCCCCCCACTGATCACCCCCCCCACTTATCACCCCCCCCACTGATCACCCCCCCCACTGATCACCCCGACCCCCCCACTGATCACCCCCCCCACTGATCACCCCCCCCACTGATCACCCCGACCCCCCCCACTGATCACCCCCCCCCACTGATCACCCCCCCCCCACTGATCACCCCCCCCACTGATCACCCCAACCCCCCCACTGAACACTGCCCCCCACCTCCCCTGAGCACCAGAACACCAGAATCTACCTCGCTCTGCCTTCACCCTCCGTTCTAGGTTATACCACAAGAGGAAACATCCTCTCCACGTCCACCCTGTCTAAACCCCTCAGGATCTGATATGTTTCAATTAAATCACCTCTCACTCTTCTAAACTCCAGCGGATACTAGCCTAGGCTGTCCAATCTTTCCTCATAAAACAACCTGCCCATTTCTGTTATTAGTTTAGTCAACCTGCTCTGAACTGCTTCCAACACATTTATATCCTTCCTTAAATAAGGAGACCAATACTGTACACGGTATTCCAGATGTGGTCTCACCAGTGTCCTGCACATCTGAAGCATAACCTCCCTACTTTTAAGTTCAGTTCCCCTCACATTTAACAACAACATTCTCTTAGCTTTCCTAGTTACCTGCTGTACCTGCATATGTGATTCATGCACTAGGACACCCAGATCCCCCTGCATGTCGGAGCTCTGCAATCTTTCACCATGTAGATAATATGCTTCGTTTTTATTCTTCCTGCCAGGACAGCCAAAGTGCTTCATGACCCCAAAGCCTTTTGCAGCCAATGAAATCCTTTTGAATTGTAGTTACTGTTGTCATGTACGAAACACTGAAGCTAAGTTGTGAATAGTAAAAAGTTTCAATGATATTGGTTGAGCGATGGTCACCAGGGATAACTGCCATTGATTTTTTTACCTCCACCTGAGAGGGCAGACTTGCTTTGACGTCTCATCCGGAAGGCAGCATCTCACACAGTGCAGCACTCCCTCAGTACTGAGACTGTCAGCCTGGATTACGCGCTCAAGTGTCTGAAGTGAGACTTGAACCTGTGACTTTCTGACTTGGGCAAGAGTCTATCAGCTGAGTCAGGGCTCTCAGTGAGAGAGGTGTGCTTTTGGCATTTTAGTCTCACCACCAGGAAATATAATGACAAATTGACAAATTAGTTGCTTATAGGCTTCACAGGCCAGATTAGCAGAATTTGTGGTTTGCATATGGCACCTGAGTAATCATCAGCACACCCCAGTGTTAACCTCACCTATTCTATAACATCATGGAATGATATGGCAAAGAGGGAGGCCCTTCAGCCCATCTCATCTGTGCCTATGCTGATACGTAGTTGGAATTCAGGGAGCAGACTGGTTATTGTCTCTGACAGTCTACCATGAAGCTTGCCCAGGTAATTTGCACTCCCAACATGCTGGTACTTAATTCCCTGTAGATCACGAGTGCGTAGGACAGTTGACATGTTATCTACATTCTGGGGGATTCTGCAAGGCTCATGACAGTTCTTAACAAAAACAGAAACAGAAATACCTGGAAAAAACTCAGCAGGTCTGGCAGCATCGGCGGAGAAGAGCACAGTTGACATTTCGAGTCCTCATGACCCTTCAACAGGTGTTGAAGGGTCGTGAGGACTCAAAATGTCAACTGTGCTCGTCTCTGCTGATGCTGCCAGACCGGCTGAGTTTTTTCCAGGTATTTCTGTTTCTGTTTTTGTTTTGGATTTCCAGCATCGGCAGTTTTTTGTTTTTATTTTTTGTTTTTACCATGACAGTTCTTGTCTGACCATTGCTGTGCTTGGTCTTCAAAAAGAGTAAGATTTAAAATGTTATTTAGTTGTTTAGTTGCCAATCGGGGGTGGGGGAAGCAATGTTTGTTGAAATATTGTTTTTTTTTCAAAGGAGCAACTAAATAACGTGAATTTTTGTCTGATTTTTGTTATGACATTAAATAGTCGGGTATCAAAAAGTGTCACCATGAATGTTAGGGGAGTGATGGGTGATCTGGTGTTTAAAAAGGATTTAGTAGGTTCGATACAGAGGAACTATTCCTGCCGGGGGAAGCATGAACAAGGGGACATAAAATTGGAGCTTGGTCATTCAGGTAAGACATCAGGAAGTACATCTTTGCACACGAATTGATGGCAATTGGGAATTCTCTCTCCTCTGAAAGGCTGGGGGAATAACTGGAGCTGTCAAGACTGAGATCAATAGGCTATTGTTGGGTTAGGAAATCGAGGGATATGAAGCAAAGGCAGGTAAATAGAGTTGCAGTACAGAACATCCCTGATTTAATTTGAGTGGCAGTCATTGGCAGGCACATTAGGGCTGAATTGCCTCCTGTTCCAGCGCCCCTCTTTACTTATTTACCCAACAATGTGGTGAGAATTTTTGTGGAGAGTTCAGACACAGGTTTGTTGGAGGCTGGGTGTAGTCAGCAGCTCTTTGAAAAATTAAGCGTAAAGCATGTTGGGCCGATTGCTTCGTGATGCTAATTCATGCACAGGCTTGGCCAGGCACCACTGAACACCAAACAGCAGCCGTGCCTGTGAGCTGGAGAGAGAGAATCCTGGTACTGACCCGAGCAGGTGAGTTGACCAAAAACGATTTGGTCCATTTATTTTCCTTGCCTCGCTGTGCCTGATCGGCAATCTCTGACGAGCTGTGAAAGCACACAAACAGAATCCAACCTAAAACCATGCGAGGTTAACTGGCATCTCCCCAGCTCCTCATGGGTGATTTATCTGCAGTTACCTTCTCCAAAGTTTACAGTATTGCTTTAAAAGCTGCTGGTAAAATTGTCTCTGTCACACCAGAGTCAATTGAAAAGGGGTTTAAAGTGGAGGAGGGGACTGCCAAGGATGGTGCCAGGTACTGATTGCGTGTGCATTGATCACACTGATGGAGGACCTAATAAAACATGACGTTATTTCACTGACGCCTTTGGTCTTTTTATACCTGGGCTAAAAGGATTAAATTATAAAGAGAAATTGCATCCGCTAAATACAGAAGAGTAAGGGTGATCAAAGGAGGTGTTTAAGACGGTTAATTGAGTTGATAGAGTAGATGGAGAAAACCTTCCCTGTGGCGGGAGTGGCAAAACAAGAGGGCGTAACGTGAAATTAGAGGTCGACCATTCAGGGCGATGTCGGGTAACTTTTGAATGTTCCGAGTTCATAAAAGTTGCTAAATAAATGCAAATCTTTCTTTGTTCTGTTCTGCGCTAGTTTCTCTCGTTTGTTAGCTCTCGCAAACATCCCATAGGTTTGCAGGCTGGTGCTTATAATTATTCCGTCTCTTCAGCGGACGGAGTGTCGATAATAAACTGTTTGCTGCCAGGAAAGTTTTTCACCTGGCTGAGCCTGAAACATATTCTGTTGGATTGTTTCTAGGCGTAGGACTAGATAAATACTTGAAAAGAAACCATTTGCAGAGCTACAGGGATAAAGCAGGGGAGTGGGATTAATTGATTAGCTCTTTCAAAGAGCCAGCTATAGACACGATGGGCAGAATGGCCTCCTTCTGCGTTGTATGATTCTGTGACACTCTTAATGCTTGTCACAACAGCAAATAGATCCAGATTGCTAACCTAGACACAGGAGCGGTGTCAGAAAACTGGAGAATTGTGAATGTTGCACCCTTGTTCAAAAAGGGGTGCAAGGATAAAGCCGGCAACTACAGACCAGTCAGCTTGACCTCAGTGGTAGGGAAACTTATGGAAACTGTAGTACGGGATAAACTCAATAATCACTTAGACAAGTGCAGGATAAATAAGGAAAGTCAGCATGGATTCATTAAGGGAAAGTCATGTTTAATTAACTTGCTGGAGTTTTTTGAGGTGGTAACTGAGAAGGTTGATAAAGGAAACGCTGTTGAGGTGGTGTATATATGGATTTTCAAAAGGCGTTTGATACAGTGCCACACAACAGACTTGTGGGAAAAATTCTAGGTCATGGCATAAAAGGGAAAGTAGGCACTTGGTAAGAAATTGGCTGAGTGACAGGAAACAGAGAGCAGTGATAAATGATTGTTTTTCAGATTGGAGGAAGGTTTGTCGTGGAGTTCCCCAGGGATCAGTGTTGGGACCCGTGCTCTTCCTCATGTATATTAATGACCTGTGGTGTTAAGGGCATGATTTCAAAATTTGCAGATGATATAGAGATTGAAAATGTTGTCAACTGTGATGGGGATAGTCTTGAACTTCAGAAGGATATAGACATGTTGATGGATTGGGCAGACAAGTGGCAGATGAAGTCCAGTGCAGAGAAGTGTAAGGTGATTCATTTTGACAGGAAAAATATGGTGAGACAGTATAAAATAAAGGGAGATCCTCTAAACGTAGTGCAGGAACAGAGGGACCTCGGTGTACATGTTTGTGGGAGCTTGCTGTGTGCAAATTGGCTGCTGCTTTTCCTACATAATAATAATGACTACACTTCAAGGAGTATGTGATTAGCTGGAAAGCACTTTTGGACATCCTGAGGTTGTGAAAGGTGCTGTAAAAATGCATATCTTTCTTATCTTTTACTGGAACAAACTTGATTAGTTTCCGTTTACAGTGCTTCTTTTCACAAAGTCATGCCCCTTCCACTTGAAACTAACAACTCATCTCAAGACAGTATTCTTTGATTTTTTGAACTCTTTCCTGCCAACTGCCCCCCCATCCCTCCCCACTCCAACACACACACGCAAAATAATTGTTTCCAAAAGTTTGTTTTCATTGATTTGTGGGATATGAGCATCATTCCCCCCCCCACCACCCACCATCTTTAATTGCCCTTGAGAAGGTGGAGTGAGCCAGGTGGTGTGCAATCCTTTTCGGTGTAGGTACACCCACAGTGCTGTTCGGAAGAGAGCTCCAAGATTTTGACCCACCGGCACTGAAGGAACAATGACATAGCTCCAAGTCAGGATGGTGGGGTTTGGAGGGGACCTTGCAGCAGTGTTCCCATGCATCTACTGCCCAAGTGAGTTACTTGCCACACAATTCCCAGCCTCTGACCTGCTCTTGTAGCCACAGCATTTATATGGCTGGTCCGATTCAGTTTCTGGTCAATGGTAACCCCCCCCAGGGTGTTTTGGTGAGGGATTCAATGATGGTAATGGCATTTAATGTCAAGGGAAGATGGCTAAGTTCTCTCTTGTCAAAGAGGGTCATTACCTGGCACTTGTGTGGCACAAATGTCACTTGCCACTTATCAGCCCAAGCCTGATGTGGCTGCATGCAGGAGTTGTGAATGGTGAACATTGTGCAATCATCAGTGAACATCCCCACTTCTAAGGGACTCCTGTAGCAATGTCCTGGGGTTGTGATAATTGACTTCTAATAACTGCAAGCATCTTTCTATGTGCGAGGTATGACTCTAACCAGTGGAGACTTCAATTTTGCCAGAGCTGCTTGATGCTACACTGGTCTGTTGCTTTAATGTCAAAGACAGTCACTCTGATCTGCAGCTTGCATAGATAGTTTCACTTTCAATTCATGATATTTGGACCATTCACATAACCTTTTTTGATTAGAAGCAAAGATTGAGCTGCGCTTCCGTCACCATTGAGGTTAATAAATATTTTGGAGTGTTGCCAGTTTATGGTTTATTTTTCGAAAGGAAGTAGAGACTGTAGATATAAAAACTTAGCAGAAGTGTTTCTGGTTCATTCATTGACGCTTATATTTCCAAGGTGATGAGTTGAAGCCACATTATAAGACTGGAATGCATAATCTATACCGATACTTCAATGTTACCCTGTACCTGCAATGTTAAATAGCATTGATCTTTTCCAAAAATAACTTCTTGCACATAAAACCTTTCGGTCTTTCTGAGAGTTGTATAAATGTTTGCTTGTTTTCTTCCAGTGGGTGATAATGGGGTGGGTTGAATCCAGGATGAATTAGTTTGATATGGTCTGCAGGAAAAAAATTTTAATATATAATTGCTTACAAGAATAATTTGTAACATGTCATCTCCAAAATTGTCAATTGTCATACATACAAACATATGAATTAGGAGCAGGAGTAGGCCACTCAGCCCCTCGAGCTTGCTCTACCATTCAATAAGATCATGGCTGATCTGAATGGCACCGCAACCCAACATTCCTGCCTACCCCTGATAACCTTTTGCCCTCTTGTTAATCAAGGATCTATCTAGCTCTGCCTTGAAAACATTCAAAGATTCTGTTCCAAAGATTCACAACCCTCTTGAGAGAAAAAAAAATTCTCATCTGTCTTAAATGGGCGACCCCTTATTTTTAAACAGTGACCCCTAGTTCTAAAATCCCCCACAAGAGGAAACGTCCTCTCCATATCCACCCTGTCAAGACTCCTCAGGATCTTAAAGGTTTCAATCAAGTCGCCTCTTACTCTTCTAAACTCCAGTGGATACAAGCCTAACCTGTTCAACCTTTCCTCATAAGACAACCTGGCCATTCCTGGTATCAGTCTAGTAAACCTTCTCTGAGTTGCTAATGCATTTACATCTTTCCTTAAATAAGGAGACTAAGACAATACACAATACTCCAGATGTGGACTCACCAGTGCCTTGTACAACTGAAGCATAACCTCCCTACTTTTGAGTTCAATTCCCCTCACAGTAAATGATGATGTTCTATTAGCTTTCCGAATTACTTGCTGTACCTGCACACTAACCTTTTGTGATTCATGCGCTGGGGCACGCAGATCCCTCTGAATCTCAGAGCTCTATAATCTCTCACCATTTAGATATTAAGCTTCTATTTTATTCTTCCTGCCAAAATGGACAATTTCACATTTGCCCACATTATTCTCGAGTGATTGTAAAAAAAAAAATCCATTTGGGATCTGTACCAGTTTTAACTCTGATCTGTCTCCTTATTGATATTATACTCAGTGTGTTTGACTTCAGTTTACTTGCAATTTATTAGGAAGCTCTGATTCTATTTGTTACAACACAAAGTAATTAATCATTGAGTATTCAGGGAGTAGGATAATATATGACCAAAAGATGAAGCAGCATTCCTACAACAAAATGATAGAATTACTCCATGAATAAGGTTTTTAAGATTCTGTTATTTTCAAGTCTCAAAGATTACAGTTTTATGTGGAATGGTTTTTGGGTAGACATGTTCAGAACATTAGAAATCTTGTGGAAATTCTTCACACACAGGATTGAGGATTGAAGCACTCTGTTGCAAGCAGCAATTGATGCTTGGTTAATTCTTGGTTTTAAATCTGAGACTAATAGATTTATGTTAGTCAAAGGTATTTTGGGGCAAAGGCTGGTTTATGATGTTAGTTCCCAGAACAACCATGATCTCAATGAATGACAGAACAGACTTGAGGGTCTAAATGGCCTCCTCCTGTCTAATATTCCTATGTATTTCAGCTTTCTGAACACTCTTTTGTTGTAAAACAGCATAACCTCTGAGTCACTGTGATCAACAGCACAGAAGACCAGCTATCATTTATACAATGTCTAATTCTTGCAATTCAAAGTTATCTTGGATGCTTAAAAGAAGTGAATCATGTAATATGAAGAACATATTAGAGGGAGCAGTACTGTTATATAAATGAATGACCAAATCATTTGAATAAAACAAGCCCATTTCAAATTAGTAAGAGATATATTGTGTTATAAACAATATTAATCTTTCAGTGTTCACAGCATTTCTGTTTGAATATGTGTAACTATCAGAAATGAGCATATTCACATCTGGTCTCCCAGATGTTGAGAGCATGGAACACAAATGAACTGTCTGATTTGCTGATTACCTCTTATGTACTGTTCAGATAACAACAGATGGAAAGCCAAAGATTGTTGACCTCATTGATGTCTCAGGAAGTGGAGATGTGGACACTTCCATTGTGCTGGAAGCTAAGGATGGCATTCTAGTTGGCCTCTCAGGAAGAACTCTGAAGGTAACCCCTAGGTCACTTCTGTACGGTTAACTTAAGCACAAAATTGTTCAACACTTCATCTTGTTTCAGCAATGAGAGTGCACTTGCCAATGGAACACTAATACAATGCTGGAAATATTTTACGTAGTATGGTTTAGAATTACATTGAGTGTACAGCACAGACTCAGGCCGTTCAGCTCAACCGGGCTATGCTGATGTTTCTGCTCAACACGATTGTTCTCCTGCCTCTCTTCATCTAACCCCATCAACATATTCTTCTACTCCTTTCTCATGTTTATCTAGCTTCCCATTGATGCATCTTTGCTATTTGCCTCAACCACTCCATGTGTTAGCATTTCTATGTTCTAACCACTCCCTGGGTAAAGAAGTTTTTCCTGAATTCTCCTATTGGATTCATTAGTGACTATCTTTTATTTATGGCCTCTAGTTTTGGTCTCCCCCTGCAAATGGAAACATCATCGCTACATCAACCTTATCAAACCCTATCATAATTTTAAACCCCTCTATCAGGTCACTCCTCAGCCTTCCCCTTTTGTTCTCGGAAATATTTTTTTAAAGTTATGATGCATGGGTTAAAATGATTAATTGTAAGAACTGATGATTTAACTGTAGTTGGTTGCAGTGGGAAGATATGCCTACATATAGTTGTGACTTATGTATGAAGCTTCTCAAAGCAGTCATCACTTATCCCCTTGACTCAATCAAGTAGGAACCACCACTGTGGGGAGCGTGGGTTTGAGATTGCTGATGTTTTCTGATGTGTTGTCAATTTAACCCATGTAACAAGCTAATGAACTGACTTTGATTGTGGTGGTCTTAGCAGTGTTCTGTAGATAATGACAGTTAGGATTTAGCTATATGTCATAAATTATGCACATGACATGTTCAATTTGGCTGTTGTGGTAATTTTCATAATCCAGCTCACATTAATAAAGACCCAGCTACAGTTCAGACATCACCATTAATACCATGCAGTGACGCATATTCCATCCTTACTGTTTGGAGATAGTTTTCACAAATAGAATTTTCTGATGTCAGCATTTGATGTCTTGCAGCTTGGGATTCAAAAGCCCAGTTGTCAAAGTTGTCATGGGAATGGTTGACAAAAATGAAACGAATACTTATTTTTTTCTAAATGCTTCATTAATGCTGCAGATGGATTTTTCTCATTTCATACTTTACAAGTCTTGTGCGTTTGGTGCGGGACTGAGACACCTGCTGACCCTACTCATGTAACAGGAAAAAGAACATTGTTAGTCAGGGAGGTGGTGGCGTAATGGTAGTGTCACTGCACTAATAATCCAGAAGCCCAGGCAAATGCTCTGGGGGCAGGGGTTCAAATCCCACCACGGTAGCTGGCGGAATTTAAATTCAATTAATAAGAATAACCTGAAACGTAAAGCTAGACTCAATGACGTGACCATGAAACTATCATCGATTGTCATAAAAACACATCTGGTTCACTCATGCCCTTTACCTGGCCTGGCCTACATGCCAGACCCACAGCAATGTGGTTGACTTCTTAAGTGCCCTCTGAAATGGCTCAGCGAGCCACTCAGTTCTGGGTCAATTAGGGATGGGCAACAAATGCTGGCCTTGCCAGTGAGTGAGGCCCACATCCCATGAAAGAATAGTTATTCAGCATTGGAAGGGCTAGTTAAAATGCACAACCTTAAGCAGATTTGTTGGTTGCTTCCCAACCTGTGTGTGGATTAACTGGGAAGTTGTTGATGGAGGGAGTGAGGTCCTATCCTTGATATCAATAAGTATGGAGATATTGTACCATTTATTCAGTGTACAGCCTACTGAGGACATAAGCTCAGAGAATGCTGTGTGTGATATACTCTCTGTACTGTGTATTGTTTGTGTTTTGACCTAGGTACCAGCAGATTGGATTAACCCTTCTTTGAGATACCACATTGGTATAAAAAATGTCTTTGAACTCTACCCCACAGCCCTCAAGGAGAGAATTCAGGTGAGGCCCTGATAAGAGAAGATCGAATTTGCAATGTGCATGTGTGTATGTTTACATGCGTGCGTGTTTGCGCACATCTCTGCGCATGTGAGCAAACATGTGTGTGTGTACATGCGTGTATGTCAAGTTGCTGCTGTCTATGTAGGTGCACATCAGATTACTCCATTAAGACAGCTATTTTACACTCCTTTCCTTATGCATTTGGTCAGTGCAGTATTTAGTATTATAAGCATTCCTAGTGAATGCTGGCAATTTATAAAAATAAATTTTGCTAGAGCATTATTTGGAATAGACTCGTCCCTACCAATGAATAAGCATTGCATTTTAGATCTAAAGAACTGTAGAAGTTTACAGCATAGGAGGAGGCGATTCACCTAATGTGCTGGCCCTAATTCTTCATTTTCTTCAAGATCCATTTTTTTTTCCAGTCTGTCCTAATTTTGTGTGTTTGCGCATCTTTATAAACAGCAAGAGAGACGGGAGAAGCAGTGGGACCCTTCACACCGTGCTGCTGTGGCAGAAGCCCATCGAAGATTGAATGAGTTCAACAAAAACAGCACAAACCTAACTCAGGTACCAAGTCCTAGTGTAATCATAAGAAATGGGGGCAGGAGAAAGGCCATTTGGCTCATCAAGCCTTGGAGGGAAAAGGTGTGGAACCAGATTTGTGCAGGCTCACTTGGGGCTGGCCGTTGGGATTGTATGTAAAAATGAGTGACGCATGATCCAGCTCATCCACCATTCATCCTCAGTTTGGTATCGTGCTGGGGACATGCAGGGAGTAAAATAAGCACTGAAATATTTTTAAAACTAATTGACAAAAGAACCAGAGGGAAGATGAGGAACATTTTTTTTTAATGCAGAAAGTTGTTGTGATCTGGAATGTGCTGCTTTAAAAGGCAGTGGAAAAAGATCCAATCATAATTTTCAAAGGGGAATTGATTAGTTGAAGGGGAAAAAACTTACAGGACTGTGGCGAAAGAGCAGGAGAGTGGAACTAATTGGATATCTCTTTCAAAGATGCCTGATAAGCCGAATGCTCTCCTTCTGTTCTGTAAGATTCCATGTTTCTAGGCGCAGAAGGGATTTTTCCAAGTTTGGTTGAGATTTTGGGTGTTTAACACCATGATCAGGCGCAAAAAAACCCTTTTATTTTCCCCAACACCTTTTGTTTCCTCCTCGGGTTGAATGATGTGGCAGTGAAGAGATATTGTCGGGAATGATAATTCAATGGTGTGTAATTAAATAGTTTTTACTCCCCATTGTTGTCTGGACTCTATGGGGGATCTTGCCTCCATATGAAATATTTACTGGTGTTATTGTGGTGTGTTGAAGAGATAACATAGATGGGAGTCAGTTGCTACTACTTATGTGTACAAACTGCAGATATGCTGTATACCAGAATCAAGGGTGTTTATGTGCCACAGATTTTACAAAGGCTGTTTCTTTCACTGTGTTGCTCCCCGCACAGACACCTTGTACTTTTAAGTTTCATAATTTGCAAGAGCAATCTAACAGGGCTGTCACCCTGAGAGATTAGCAGCATTTAAACAGTTGGTCTCTTTTACATGACTAGCTTTGAGGGTCATGGGTATGCTTAGACATCTATACTCATGCATATGGAGGGTGTTAACAGGATCCAAGCTGGTGAAGTCAAAACCAAGACACAGAGCTTTTCTTTACTGAGATAGTTTATTGACTTTGTTCAGTCCCAAAGCTGCTCTCACACTCCCAGTGTCCCAGCAGTCCCCTGTTTATATGCTCTTTTTGAGAACAAATAAAATACACTAACAAATAACAAGTAAACCCCTTAACCAATTAAAAGCCCCTTAAAGGGATGTCCCCAGTTTATATGTGCTCAAAGTACTTAATTAAACAATGCCCTTCACCTGTGTATCTTAGCAATATGATTAGCATACTATCAACAGAGGGGCTGTCTGAACTAAAAAGCAGGCTTTAAATTCGGCTTACTTTGCTTGGAGTCGCATGTGCACGAACACACACGTTTTGTTACTGGTGCCCAGCCTACTAACTGGCAACGGTTAGACTTGTGGCAGCAACAAGATTATTGAAGCCTTGTTTATACTGTCGCTCTTGTACAGGCTTTAATACAAACTGCTCAGATAACCATGTATAGGATGTATATTTATCTCTGAGATTGGTGAATTCCTGTTACATCAATTTAATGCCTGATCCATACCAAAATCGACATGAGCTCAGGACCAATTTGTAAGTATAACTGCAGAATTAAATTGTGCTTCATAAATCAGCTGAACATTTAATCAGAACGTAGTTTGACATTTCAGCGATGAAAAATAATTGCAAATTGGTCATTGAGACATGGGTTCTCAGAATTTCAGACATGTTTTGAGGTTGAACCTGACCAGTCCCAGAGTCCTTGGTTTATATTGTACATATTGTTTTTGTCTTGCTGTACTGACCTAGGTTTTTGATTTATAAGTGAACATTTTTTGTAAACTGGAATGTCAGCCTAGATTATGCGCTCAAGTCTCCAGAACGGGACTTGACCCAGCAACATTCTGACCCTCTGAGCGACCGCTGACTTCTTTCTGATGCCTAATTTTCCTTCTCAAGAGGGTGAATTCTATATACCCAAACAACTTCTTAACTTCCTTTGTTATAAATGACCTATCACTCCTAAATCTTTGTTTATTAGCCATACTTTATAGATTTTATACCAGTCGAAATTCGCCATACATTTTTCTACATTAAATGGATTTTGCTAGTGATCTGTTTAAGAATTAGGCCTTCGTAATTCCTTAGTTTGCCAAAACACTGTTAATCCTCTAACTCAATGAGGCAAAATCTGTAAGTGGACATCCGTGACCTGGTGTTGTACAGATCACTTGGTGGCACTTGACAGGCAATTTTTACTCTGAATTCCCCGGGACCAGGCATTGTTGCTTCCCCGCAATGATATTGGGTGCTGTTAGCTGATCAGAAGGAAACCCTGACACAAATATAAGAACCGAGAAAACCAGACAAAAGTGCTTCTTGCAGTACAAGAATGGACAGCCTCTGTTAGCCACTACTATGATTATTAACATGATGAATATACTGTTGTCTAGTGCATTTTGTAACAGTGGATGTAATTCTAGCAGATTCTAGAATCTAACAGTGCAAAGGAGGCTGATTGGTCTATAGTGCCAAGCCAGCTCTTGGAAGCAGCTATCCAATTTGTTCTGTAATTTTTTTCCCCATTCAAGTTTTTATACAGTTCTCCACTAAACTGAGATTGAATCTACCTCCACCACCCTTTCAGGCAATGAAGCCCAGATCACACCAGTTTGCTGTGTCAAAAAAAAAATCCTCAACTGCCCTCTGGTTCTTTTGCCAACTATCTTAAATTTGTGCCCTCTGGTTACTGACCCACCCACCAGTGTATAGACTGTTTTCCTCTTATTTACTCCCTGAAAACACCTCATAATTTTGAACACCTCCATGAAATCACCCCCTAACTTTTTCTACTTTAGGGAGAACAATCCTAGCTTCTCCACTCTTGCCACGTGACTGAAGTCCCTTGTTCCTTGCAGAATCACAGAATTGTTACAGTGTAGGAGGTCATTCAGCCCATCATGTCTGCACCAGCCCTAAGAATGAGCATTATGACTCAGTGCCATTCTCCTGCTTTTTCCCCATAACCCTGCACATTGTTTCTATTTAAATAATCATCTAATGCCCTCTTGAATGCCTTGATTGAACCTGCCTCCAACACACTCCCAGGCAGTGCATTCCAGACCCGAACCACTCGCAGTGTGAATAAGTTTTTTCTCACATCGCATTTGCTTCTTTTGCAAATCACTTTAAACCTGCCCTCCCATTCTCGATCCTTCTATGAGTGGGAGCAGTTTCTCCTTATCTACTCTATCCAGTCCCCTCATGATTTTGAACACCTCTATCAAATCTCCTCTTAGCCTGCTTCTCTCCAAAGAGAACAGTGCCAACTTCTCCAATCTATCTTCATAACTGAAGTTTCTCATCCCTTTTTGTAACCCTCTTCTGCACTCCCTCCAATGTGTTCACATCATTCCTAAAGTGTGGTGCCCAGAACTGTACACAATACTCCAGCTGAGGTCTAACTAGTATCCTATACAGGTTCAGCATAACCTCCTTGCTCTTGTACTCTATGCCCCTATTAATAAAACCTAGGATACTGTATGCTTTATTAACTGCTCTCTCCACCTGTCCTGCCGCCTTTAATGGCTTATGCACATATATACCCTGGTCCCTCTGCTCCTGCACACCCTTTCGAGTTGTGCCCCTTATTTTTTATTGTGTCTCCATGTTCTTTCTACCAAAATGAATCACCTCACACTTCTCTGCACTTGTCACCTCTCTGCCCACTCCACCAACTATATCCTGATGTCATTCTGGGGAGATCTCTCAGTCTTTTAAGATGTTAACATGTTGTCTTGCAATTGAACTCTCCAACAGGAAGAGAAGTTGGTCCTGGAAGACCTTCAGTGCCAAGTTGATCAGTTGGATGTGCTGGAGAAGAAGTACTGTGACCATGGGCCCATATATGATTGCTTGGTTTGGCACGATGGAGAAAGTTGGAGGTGAATTAATTGTGAACACTTGTTGTGTCCGTTCTTCAGACTTTGATGTAATGCACAATGAATTTTACTTGAGACATTTCCAAGAGACACAATCAAGCTCTTAAGACCAATTGACATTTCCTAAAAGTGAATCTGCATCATTTAAAAAAATGTTGATCGATTATTTATTTTGAGCAATGACATAGAAGACAAATTCTTTATTTACCTATCAAAATCCAGTTGCAACATGCATCTGATGATGATTACAAGAAAGTAGAGAAATTTATTTGGGAGCAAAGCAAGCTTTGTTGCTTGCAATGATTGGTAATCTTTGCAGAAATCCTGCTGAAACTTCTGAAAGGAGAATGAAACTGTGAGAAAATTTTGTGACTGAATTGTTAGATCTTTCCTCCTGCCCATATATACTTACCCTATCCTTGACTTTTTCTGCTTGTGAACTACCCCCCATATTTACTTTAACATACTTGAATTAAACATTTGGATGTTGGCTGCAGGGCCTAGCCATTCAATCCTGGCTGCCAGCTATGCCAGATTCCCACAGCTCAGGCATAGAAAAACACTAGTACATTGGCTAATCTAAACTCCAAGTGCCTATTCCTGCTGCTAGTATGTGCTCAGCATCAACAGGTCATGTGAGCAGAGGTTAGTTTTAACATCATGCCTTTGAGCTTCGGAAACGCAGTGAAAGGTGGCAAGCTGGAAAAGAGGACAGGTCTCTCGTGGTAAGTTTTAAATTAAAAAAAGTGAACCTGAAAGTGAAAGCTGAAAGCACAGCTGCCAATGGTGGGGAAAAGGAAACTGGGGATGCACAAAAGGCCAGAATTGAAGGATCATAGAGATCTCTGAGATCTGTGGGCTGGTTCCAGAGTAGGGAGGGGGCAAGGTTACAGAGTAGGGAGGACCAAAGGCACAGAGGGATTTGAGCACAAGGATTAGAATTTCGAATTTGAGGCATTGCGGGGACTGCTAGTCCGATCAATTAGTTTACATTTGGCTACATTTATTTATGAAAGGCAGAATGATAGCTATAGCATTGGGACCTTTGCGGAGTTATTTAGAAAGGATCTAAAATTACTCATATACTGTATCCCAAAATATTATTAATTGTTATAAATCTCTATTTGTATTTGGATGGATCAGTGTGAATTGTTTCCATTGTCTCCCTAGGGCGCCTGCTTCATAAATTGACCACTCGTTCACTGGTTAGTTTTAAATTCCCTTCAAGCACAGACTGTGTCCTCTGGTTCTCCGGACAAGGTGAAACAGTTGTTGTGGTTAACATTATCCAGTCCTGAAAAAAGACACTTGTTGCCAAAGCTTTTCATCTTGCACTCATCAGGACAATTCACAAGAATACCAAATGTAAAGGGAACAACAATTTATACTGCATGAGAAGATCGCATGATTGCTCAATGTGCAAGATTGATGCTGAAATAGGATGCATCAAAGCCACCCTGAGAGATAATGGCTACCCTGATCAGATCATTGCTCGCTGTATGTTGCACTAACTCATTAATGGGCCTAAAGTTGCTATCTTAGGTCGAAAAGTGTCCAGTTTATTTCCGATTACCCTAAAAGGGTAAGGTATCTCAAACAATTTGAGCAACAGGGTGAAGCTAGCCATTTCACGTTGCTACTGTGCAGTAGCAGCACAGGTTGTATTTTCCACTAATAGGATACTGCCCTCAAGCCAAAAAGACGTTCAGCCTATCATAAATGGGAAATAGAGTACATGAATTTCAGTGTCGGTGTGATGCTAGGTACATAGTCCCTACGTATCAAAGAATGGCGGATTGTATCAAACTGCATGTCCCTTTAGCTGTTCGTAACAGGCAAGGTACTGACCATACCCAACCAGTCTGTGCTTGCAAAACACACAATATAGTGTCCAACATTAGATGCGATTCCACGATTGGACAACATTTGCTAAACAATCCTGAGTGTGCTAAGAATTACACTGACAACCAATTTAAGATTATCACTTGGGCTCACAGTGTGGCTCACTTACATGTGCTAGAAGCTACATATATTAATACACAGGGTCCTGCCCTTTGCAAACAGAAAGAACATGTGTACACATTGTGACAGCCATTCTCTGGTTCATTCCCCAGGGCAATGTCTTGACCAATCAGAGTCAACCTGTCTGGTTTGATTTTAAACAAAGCTTGGCAGTTAACTGTCATCTTCAGTTAACTAGTACATTTTCCATAGTAACACCTCTGCCAATCAGAGTCTATTTGCCAACCAATCAGCACTCCGTTCTCATGCAGTATAAATTGTTGTTCCCCTTACATTTGGTATTCTTGCGCATTGTCCTGATGAGTGCAAGACGAAAAGTTTCAACATGTCTTTTTTCAGCAATACTCAATTTCTGTACTACCAAAGGACTATTGCCCAGTCCCTTTAGAATCCTTAAGAAAACAATCATATCACCTCTCGACCGCTTTTCCAGTGAGAACGTACCCAATTTACATTGTTGCTCCTCGTAATGCAATCCCTCTGTAGAAACAGAAGGAAACCATTCAGTCCCTTGAGCATGTTCCGCCATTCAGTTAGATAATGGATGATCTGTATCTTATCTATTGCGTTGGTTTAGTATCTGTGAGTACTCTTGCCTAACAAAAACCTATTAATCTCAGTTTTGAAATTTTCAGAGAACCACAGCCTCAACAGTTATTTGCGGAAGAGAGATGAAGTACTTCATTCCTGAATGCACTAATTCTAATTTTAAGGTTATTTCCCATTGACCTGGACTCCCCTGCCAGAGCAAATAGGGTTGATAGAGAGAAACTATCAACCCCTTTGCTCATCTTAAACAGTTCAATTAGATCATTCCTTAACCTATTATACTCAAAGGAAATATAAGCTTAGCCTATGCAACCTGTTCTCATAATTTAACCCTTTTCACTCAGGATGGTCTCTTCAATACCTACAATATATTTTTTGTAATGTGGTGGCCAGGACCATATGCAGTATCTTACCAGTGATTCATTAACTTCACTATTTCAGCACAACATTCACCTTTTAATACATCCCAATGTTTTTCCATACATGTGATTTTCTTTCTGGACTCTTTTTGTCCCCAAGTGGAGCCTCTTGCATTTTTCTGCATTAAATTTCATTTGCCACCTGTCTGCTCAATTCCCAAGTAAATTTAATTCCTCCTGTAGCTTATCCTATTCAGCTTTGGAGTGTACTATCGTTATTAGCTTTGTATCATCTGCAAATTGAGCCACTCTGTTTGTGACTCATAGCTCCTGGTCATTTATAAAGATATTAAACAAAAGCGGTCCCAAAACAATGCAAACCCATCATCGCAGTGGATTCATGCTCCACGAGATTAACATTGGCGCAGAGTCAAAATGAATTTATTCCAAACCTAACCTTGATATTCAAAACCTGAGAGGGATATGCAGAAATTTGCTAGAATGATACTAGGGATAAGGGACTTCAGAGACGTGGGGAGATTGGAGAAGCTGGGGTTGATCTCCTTAGTGTAGAGTGTGTGAACCGGAGATTTAATAGAGGTGTTCAAAATCATGAAGGATTTTGATAGGGTGAATAAGGTGAAACGTTTTCCATTGAAAGGAGGATCGATAACCAGAGGCACGGATTGAAGGTAAATTGAGAAAAGAATCAGAAGAGAGACGGGAATCTCTTTTAGGCAGCATTTTGTTATGATCTGGAACGTAAGAAACAGGAGTAGGCCCCACATCCCATCTGCCATCAAATACGATCGTGACTGATCTTGGGCTTCGACTCCATTTTCCCGCCCACTCCCCGTGTCCCTTAATTCCCCGAGAGACCAAAAATCTGCCTATCCCAGCCTTTATCGTATTCAACGGTGGAGCATCCACAACCCTCTGGGACAGGGAATTCCAAAGGTTCACAGCCCTTAGAGTGAAGTAATTTCCCTGAAGTGATCGGCGTCTTCTCCTGAGACTGTGCCCCCATGTTTTAGACACCCTGACCAGGGGAAATAATCTCTCAGCATCGGCCCTATCGGGGGCCTTCAGAGTGAAATGGGATGGAATGCCATGTCTGAAAAGGTGGTGGAAGCAGATTTCAAAAGGAATTAAATGAATATTTAAAAATGAAAAATTTGTCGGGATATGGGGAAAGAACCGGGGAGTGGGTCTAATGGATAGCTCTTTCAACGATCCAGCACAGCCACAATGTGCTGGATAGCCTCTTTTTGTGCTCTGTGATTCTGTGCACTGATTCTTAAGGGGAGCAGTGTGAGGCTCCAAGAGCTGAGTCTCACTCTGCTTCATTCTGGCCCCAGTTCAGGTCCTGACTCCAGATTCCAGCTGCGTTTAACTGTAACAACAGCTTTAGTGAAAAAGCATAATCGCCAACAGAAATGCTGCAATTACAGCACAGGATCAGTCTTTGACTCTTTGAGCGCCCCTTGGGCATCTGCTTGGAGTTTATCCTTTACATGCCCCTCATTTATTTTCTCTCTGGCTTTGTAGAGCTTGTGTTGACACCAGTGAATGTGGAGACCTGAGCAGCTGCAGTGTGCTGAGGAACTACAAAGAAGACCATGAGTATGCACAGCTGGGCAAGTCTGAAATGCTGAATTACTCCATCAATGTGTATGATGATGGGAACACTCTTTGCATTGTCACCAATGCAGGTGAGTGTACAAGTGGAAGGAATATGCGTGTTGTCTGTCTTTCTTTAAAAAAGAGAGTATTGAAATAAACTGAAGCTGTGTTTCTAACATGGAGAAAATAAGTTACAAGTACCTTGAGTAAAGTTTAAGGAGAACCAGAGGGAGATGAAGATTCTTTTTTCAACATACTGAGCTGTGATCTGGAATGCACTGCCTAAAAGGGTGATGGAAGCTGATTCGATAGTAATTTTCAGAAAGAAATTCAATAGAGTTGAAAAAAAAAATTGTAGAGCTTTGGGAATAGAGCTGGGAAAGTGGGACTAATTGGATAGCTCGTTTAAAGAGCCAGCACAGGCCAGATGGACCAAATGGCCTTCTGTGCTGCATCATTCTTAAAAAAAAGTGTTCTCTTTATGTACACAGGGTCCCATGGAACACATGTAGCTGCAATAGCTGCCGGACACTTCCCAGACGAACCGGAAAGGAATGGTGTAGCTCCCGGGGCCCAGATATTGGCTATCAAGGTGGCCGACTCCAGGTTAAACACTATGGAAACTGGGACCAGCTTAATCCGTGCGGTAAGTGGTATTCTATTCACTAATTTTTAGCGTACTGTTGTAGCAAAGAATTGCTTCTAATTACATGGTAGCCTTTTACTGCGATCCACTTTGTAGAATGTAGTTTTGTATGTAAGTTGAGTAAATGCATCTTCCACCACGTGTGGTGTATTTGTGTCTCATGGGAACATAGGAATAGGAGTAGGCCATTCAGCCCATGGAGCCTGCTCTGCAATTCAATACGCTCATGGCTGATCATCCACTTGAATGCCTTTTTCTCACACTATCCCCATATCCTTTTATTTCATTGGTATTTAGAAATCTGTCAATCTCTACTTTAAACATACTCAATGACTGAGCTTCCACGGCCCTCTAGGGTAGAGAATGCCAAAGATTCACAGCCCTCTGAGTGAAAACATTTTTCCTCAGCTCGGTCCTAAGTGGCTTCCCCCTTATTTTGTAATTGTGTCCCCTGGTTCTAGACTCCCCAACCAACTCCCCAACATCTTACTTGCATCTTCCCTGTCTATCGCTTTAAAAATTTTGTAGGTTTCAATGAGATCACCTCTCATTCTTCAAAACTCTAGAGAATGCAGGCCCAGTTTCCCCAATCTCTCTTCATACAACAGCCCTGCTATCCTGGGAATAAGTCTGGTGAACCTTCGTTGCACTCCCTCTATGGCAATAATATCCTTCCTAAGGTAAAGGGACCAAAACTGCACACAGTACTCCAGGTGCAATCTAATCAAGCTTTTATACAATTGAAACAAGACTTCACTACTCCGGTCCTCAAATCCTCTTGCAATAAAGGCACATTAGCCTTGTTAATTGTTTGCTGCACCCACACGTTAGCCTTCAGTGACTTATTGACGAGGACATGTAGGTCCCTTTGTACATCTACACATTCTAATCTCTTAACATTTAAGAAATACTCTGCACATCTGTTCTTCCTACCAAAGTAGATAACCTCACATTTTTCCACATTATATTCCATCTGCTATATTCTTGCCCACTCACTTAGTCTGTCCAAACCCACTTGAAGTTGCTTTGCATCTTCCTCACAACACACATTCCCACCTAGCTTTGTATCGACCGTGAACTTGGAAACGTTTTATTTGGTCCCCACATCCAAATCACTGATGTATATTTTCCCTCTGGGAGATAGGAGATTTCCAATCTCTGTGTTGAAGTGAAACAAGATCATAATAAATAGGAGCAGGATTAGGCCATTTTGTCCTCAAACCTGCTCTGCCATTCAGTAAGATCATGGCTGACCTGATTGTGGCTATAACTCCACTTTCCTGCCTGCCCCCGACAACCTTTTCACTTTCCTGTCCAGTGTCACATTGCTTGGGGGCCACTCCAGTTAAAACTGGTCTCTGATACCGTGGCTGCACGACATAATTAAAGTTCCCACTTATGCTGTTCCAGATGGCCTCCCATCTTACACTTTCCATTGTCTTGAGCTCATCCAAAATTCTGTTTCCCAAATCCTATCTCACACCGTGTCGTTCACCCATCATCATGTGTTTGCTGACTTGCATTGGCTCGTGGTCCACCGACACCTCGATTTCAATATTTGCATCTTCGTGTTCGATTCCCTCCACCCCCTCCCTATCTCTGTAACTCCCTCCGCCCCAACAGCCTTCCAATAATTCTGATTTTTTTCAGTTCTGGCCTCTTGCATCCCTTCTTTCTTTGCCCCACCAAAAGTGGCCATGTCTTTAACAGGCTAGACTTTAATCTCCAGAATTGCCTCCCTAAACCTCTGCTTTTTCCCATTTAAAACGCTGTTTATAAGCCATATCTTTTACCAAACATTTGGCCGTGTAGGAATGTCTCCATTGGCTCAGTATCAATTTTTGTCTGATTATCCGCTTGTTAATTCCGTTATTGTTGTATCGTCAACTGCCAGGATTGTAGAAGGTGATCCAGATGCATCTCGGTCTTTTTCACCCAGCAATTCCTTTGTCCCTCCTCTGCCCACTATCTTAAAGGTGATGTTTGCCCGTTTACTTTAAATAGGCCAACTCCTACACCAAAGCAGAGGATAGAGGAACGTTGTAACTGTTCATCTGCTGCAATTACCAACAGTAATTTCTATGCTATTATGTAATTTGGGATGGTTCATAATAATTTATGTCATCGTCGGCATCCTTCCATCTACGTAAGATGGTGGACAGGCAGCAAATCAAATCTGTTGGGAATGTGGTAGCTTTATACGGTGCACTTGTACGGTGCTGATGGCTGAAGAAACCAATCCGTAAGAAGCAGGTTCTGCCACAAGAGTTGCATACAATGTGGTGATCAGGTGTTGTTGTGGGTTATTGTTTTTGGTGTTTGAATGTATGAAGGGATATCAAAAGAAATAAAGCCTTGTCAGTTGTAAATAATCACAGGCATTTTCCCTTCAATTTTCCAGATGATTGAAGTGATCAATTACAAGTGTGACCTTGTAAATTACAGCTATGGTGAAGCATCTCACTGGGCTAACTCTGGGTAGGTAGAAATTCATCTTGTGTTACACTGATGTAAACTGGACAGATACTGAGTTCGTTTTGTGAATAGCCTTACTGACGAAGCTGCCTGTTGGTCACAGCTGCAGAATTCACTTAGATTAATATAGATTACAGTATAGTTTACGTATTCAATCGAAGCATTCAAAAGGGAATTAGACTATTATCTGGAAAGGAACTATGTGCATGTTTATGGGGAGAAGGCGAGAGAATGGCACTAAGTGAATTGCTCATTCAGAGAGCTGGTACACTCTCTCAATGGGCTGAATGGCCTCTGCCTGAGCTGTAACAATTCTGTGATTGTACAGAACAAAATATGAAAGCACTTTGTGTGTGTGAGTCTGTGTGTGCATGTGTGTGTGTGTTAGCATAATCCCCATATAACTGTGCCACTTTATCATGTGGTTACGTATACATAGAATTTACAGCATAGAAACAGGCCTTTTGGCCCAACTGGTCTATGTTGGTGTTTGTACTCCACGTGAGCCTCTTCTTATCCTTCTTCACATCACCCTATCAACATATCCTTCTAATCCTTTCTCTCTTATATACTTATCTAACTTCCCTTTAAATTTATCTGTCCTATATTCACAATTATTTACATGGTACCAAGTTCCACACTCTCTGTGCTCTCTGGGTAAAGAAATTTCTTCTGAATTCCTTATTCGATTTATTAATATCTTGTATTTATAACCTCTAGTTTATAGGACCCAAGTTGTGTTTGTCACTGCCCTTTTATATAAAATTTAACACACCAGGAAACCATGGCCATGATCGCAAAACCGTTGCAAGAATTGAAAGGAGCAAAGAGTTTGCTTTTATTGGCATTGTTTGATAAAGCTTACTCAATCCAGTAAAATTTTAATTGCAAATAGAGAGCTGACAACCCCAGTTTATTGATATCAGTCTTTCAGTAGATTGACAAATTAATGATTGTGAAGAAAACAAAGCTGCCTTCTCTGGAAACTCCAGCCAGGCTTTATGCAAAAGGGGCAGACTGAAAGCAAATGTGAATGGAATTAACTTTTGCTGATGTTTTTTGGAAAGGAGCCAGACCTGTCAAGTCTTTCTTATTTCCTTAGAGGTTTGCCCTTTTGCTGTGAGATTCTCTGTCTACCCCTATCCATTTCACCAGATTTGCAATCTGATTAACTTTTCATTTCAGTAGACGTGCAATCTGTCTGACTGTCAGAATTAAACTGAGTTAGAGTCATAGAAATGACAGTGTAAAGGGAGATCGCTCAGCCCACTGGGTCTGTGCTTGCCACCTTTGCTGCTCCCCTTTTCCAATATTCTTCTTGTACTCTTTATTACTCTTCCAGGCATCAGGGCTTACAGTTGCCTGGATAGACTGGAGAAGCTGGGGTTGTTTTCCTTAGAGCAGAGAAGGCTAAGAGGAGATTTGGTAGAGGTGTTTGTCACCATAAAGGATTTAGATAGAATCAGTAGAAACTGTTTCCCGTGGCTGAACCATCAATAATCAGAGGGCACATGAGGAAAACCTTTTTCACACAATGAGCTGTTTGGATTTGGAATCCGCTGGCTGATAGGGTGGTGGAGACAGATTCATTGGTAACCTTCGAAGTGGAATTGGATAAACACTTGGAGCTGAAAACTATTGAAGGGGTATAGGAAAGAAGCCAGAGAGTGGGACCAACTGGAGTGCTTTTCAAAAGAGCCAAGGTGGACTCGATTGATTGAATGCCCTCCTTCTGTACTATATTCTTTTATGATGCTATGATATCCATTTACAGACTTAGCAATTCTCTTTTAACTGACATTTCAGAGTCTGCCTCAGTCGTACCTTGTGTTAAGGCATTCCAATAGCATTCTAATAATTCTCTGTGGGGGAGAAAAAGCATTATGGTGACTTCCTCGTAATTTTTGCTGGTGGTAGTATAAAGAGATCACAGATGGGATATGCTAATGTATGACATAGATGATGATGTACCACTGACGTCAGTCAATCATGTGTTAGACCCGAGAGAGAGACAGGAAGGCTGGAACACCTTGCCTAGGAGCAACGTGCCTACTCAGTAACCTGTTTAGATGTACATAAGAACATCAGCAATAGGAGCAGGAGTAGGCCATTCGGCCCCTCAAGCCTGCCCCGCCATTCAATAAGATCTTGGCTGAACTGCCCCAGACCTCAACTTCCCTTTTGTGCCAGCTCCTCATAGCCCTCAACTCCCTCATATTTCAAAAATCTATCTCCCTCTTCTTAAATACTTTCAGTGATCTAGTCTCCACAACTCTCTGGGCTAGAGAATTCCAGATATTCACTACCCTTTGAGAGAAGAAATTCCTTCGCATCTCAGTTTTAAATGAGTGTCTCCTTATTCTGTAACTATGTCCCCTAGTTTGCGATTCCTCCACTAGTGGAAACATCTTCTCAACATCTACCCTGTCAAGCTGCCTGAGAAGTAGTACTAAACAAGTGTTAATCAGATAGCAGAGTATTTCTACAGGCTGTCTACTAACCAGCCTAGAGTCCAGGATAGAAGGACCATCTCAGAACATGGTGGCAACATTGGAGACATAGATGTAAAAAATACATTGGTGTTATCGAAGGAACAATGGAGTGAAGAACACCATGATAGCAGCTCATAACAAATCAATGGAAGGAGGAAGCACACTGGACAGAGGTAACAATTTCCATCCATGTTGAGCAGTCCCTGCCCCTACCCCATTCATTTGACTGCCTTGAGGGCCCACAGAGAGGCCAGCAGTGGGAGTTCTGGAAATGCCATTTTCTTCAGTATTGAGCAGCATCAGGTTTTCATGAAAAAGAGCATAAGTTGATTCCTTTCTTTATGTAGTAGGTCCAGTAGCAGATGACATTCTCCAAAGGTAGTTGGGTGCAGGAGATCATTGTGGACTTCAAGAACATTCTGCAAGCCTTTGACACTTATTTCAGCCTGAACTCAGCAATTGGACAAACACGCTTTAACCATCACTTGCAGCAATCTGGGAATCGATTGAATTATTTCTAACCAACCTATATCGCCTAGCTAGTCCTTGCGGATACATGGTGCTGAAGGATAAGTTAATCTGTGATTGCCTAGTCTGGGATGAAAAGCTCTCAACTTCCTGCAGACCAAAGATGATCTTACTTTGAATCTAGCAGTCCAGTATGCGATGCAGGCCAAGTTTAGAGATATTAACTGGGCTATAATTCGGCGCAACTCTGAGGCTTCACATGACACCATTGACAAGGTAGGCCCACGGGCAGCGGCTCCACCCATTAGAAAGCCCACCAAACCAGGCGAAAGGAAGGGAATCTCCAAACCGGCAGCCATTTTGAGATGCTTGCGTTATGGCGTGAAAACCCAACATCAACACCAAGACTGTCCAGCAGGGGGCGCAGAGTGCTTCCAGTGTAGCAGAACCGGACACCTCAAGTATCTCTGCGAATCCAACAATTTTAATCAAAGTCAAAGTCTTTCTGAAACACATTCCACTCAAGAAACGGAAAGTCCAGAAAATGATGAAATTACAGAGTTCCTAGGGGAAGCTGATGGTCTTAGTCTAGACTATTGGTCAGAGTGCAAGTTCAAGACTTCAATACCACCTTTGAAATTGATACTGGAGCTGCTGTTAACATATTAGCAGATGAGCCTGACTGGTTTTGGCCAGTGACCCTTCATTCATCAGGTATCAAATTACAAGGCCCAGGTGGCATAGACCTTCCAATTAAAGGCAGGATTATTGCTCCTCTTAGGTATAAGGTGCAAAAGATCATTGATTCCCTCTATGTTCTTCATAATCAGTGTGCATCCTGATTGAGTGGTGATGTTGGCATACTTCTAGGAATCCTAGAAAAAACACATGATGCCCACCATCTCAACGACTCACTATCTTTCACGCAACAATCTTTAACCTTTTATTTAGAACCAGTGGAAATTCAGCATTCAGAAGCTGAGGAAGTTTATGCACTCAGCAGTAAGTTCCCATCTTTCACGGAGTTGCCGTCCACCAGATCCTGGGTGGAGATTGAAGTTATGAAGTAAGGCAGAGGTGTCAGATACAGAAGGCACTGCAGCAGACAGTGACCACCTCCATGGTCCTGAATTGGAATTGAGGTGGAGAATTGCACCTGGACCTGAATAGGCTCTTCCTAGAGAGTGATGAGGAACCCTTGCAGCACTGAGTGATCTGTTGGAGATTGAGGTCCTAGAGGATGATTCGTCTTTCCAATTGATAGATACACCACATTAAGTCTCTGTTGTCTTTTTAGAGGGGTCAACTGTGTTTCTAGTGGCTGAGGAGCATTCAGATCTTGGTTCCCCTGAACCTGCCAATTTATTGCCTGGCCTATCTGCTGTTGTCCATGAAGAGTCTAACACAGAGATTGCTTTGCCTGAGTCCAGGTCAGAGCCCATTGAGGACCACACTGCTAAAGAGCTGATACCTCCTTGGGGTGAAATTCAATTGACGCTCATATTTCAGTCCCAGCTGAAAGTCTTCTCTTCTGAGCTGGAGGTCAGCGCAGAAGCTGTGGCAGAATCCTTAGCACTTCTGAACCTGTACAAAAATCTTGTCCTTGAGTTAATTGTCTACAGGAGATTTGTCTTATTACAGAAGATGAGGCTGTCTTTTCTCCATATCGACAGCAATTCTTCCCATTGACCATAGTGGAGCAACCTCGTACATAGAGAAGTGTGGCTCTCTTACCACTGCCTACAGAAAGCAGATGGTCTTCCCAAAATATCATTAGGAAATCATCTCTTCTTTTCCTGACAGTCTTACAGGAATTTGGTTGTTTTATCCTTTGTTGTCTAAGTTCATTGGAATCTTGGATCTTCAATGCCTTTTCAGTTATCGATACAGCAGTGGATGATGTGGCTGTGACAGTCTTCCCTGGAGTTGAAGATCATTCCTCTTCTGACAGTCTTCCCCAGTCTGCTTTGAGGGAGCAACAAATTCCTCAGAGTCCTGAGTTGTGTTCTCCTACTCCCAGAGGGTCCAAAGGTCAATACTTTTCAGTCTTCTCTCTTGGATCAATCTTTCGTTGAAAAGCATTTGTTATCCTTGCAGTTCAGCCATCCTGCAACCTACACTCTGCCTCCCAGCAATGCTGTTAAAGTGCTGTCCTATTCTGCAGATGATGTCATCCTACAGATGCAGAGGAAAGCCCTCTTGCTTTCAAGACATCTTCCCTAGGGGCTGACAATACTGTAGGAGATTGAATTGCCCAGGATTGTGACTTGCAGAGAGGAAGATTAGGGGTTGGAGTTGGGTAGAATCTGTAGTTGTAAAAAGGGAGTTATAGAAATGCAATGTAAAGACATAGGGCAATGATTTCCGATGAAGTGCCAATGAGTTGGATTGCCACTCCACATGAAATTTCTTACCTGGAAATCCAGGCGACTCAGCCCTGGCCAGGTCTGTGTAGTGCAGCTTGCTCCTGAGGCCTACAGTCGGGGGCAGCGCAGTGGCAGGTAAGTAACCCACGCCCCATATTTTTTTGGCAGTACTAGCTGCCGTTTATCAAGTAAGTCTTTGACAAGCCAGGAGAAGATATGTGTTTCAGGTAAGCGGGTAGGAATTGGGTGGAGGGTTAGGTAGGGCCTAGGGGGGGTGTTTGGGGGAGGTGGGTAGTTGGCCTTGGAAGGGGATGTGTTGGGGGGAGGTCAGGAGTCAGGCCTGGAGAGGGGGCGGAGATAGGCATTTGAGGAGGGGGCGGAGGTTGGGATTCGAGGATTGGGCCTGGAGGGTTGGGTGGAGTCGGGCCTGGGGGAGGAGGTCGGATGGAGGGGGAGGTATGGGGGTAGTCAGGCCTGGGGAGGGGAGGTCGAGAGTCTGGAGGGTGTGTCGTGGGTTTCGGTGCGTCCCGGAGGGGGTTGGGGATGGCAGCGGACGGGTGGGGTCAGTCTCGTTGGGGGGGAATTCCTTTGGGGGTCGGGGTGGGTTAGTCTGGGGGTGGTACTGTTGGGGTGTCCCGTTGAGTGTGGGAGGGTGGGGTTCTGTGGGAGGTCAGGGGGTGGGGGTAGTCCCGTGGGGAGGGGGGGGTCAGGTTGGGGCAGTATAATCGTTACACAGCAGCTAGAAGGGGTTTTAATTCTTCTAATTTTTTCTGGATAGCTGTTGATGTAACACAGTTGGAACGATCCGAAGTATGCGATTTAAATTGCATTTTCGGATGGTTCCCAGTGCAGGGCAATTGCTCATTGGAAGTTTGGACTTCCCGGGCAATTGCCATGCAATCCTTATGTGGGAACCTCCAGGTACACTGCCCTGGAGCTCGGAAGTTATGGCTCATTGTTCTATGTTGTTAAAAGTAGGATAGTATACTTGGAGTGACGTGTAGTGTCAAGGGTTAACATATGGGATATGCTGATGTATGATGTAGATGATGATTTACCACTGACATCAGTCAGTCATATGTTACACTCTCTCTTGAGAGAGAGAGAGATTGGTACACCATGTCTAGGAGCAACATACCTACTCTGTAACTTGTTTAGATGCAGTACTAATAAACAAGTATTAAGCAATACCAGGTTATGTCTACAGTCTGTCTACTAACCAAGTCCCACACCAGAGTCCAAGATAGAATGAACGCCTCAGAGCAGTGGTGGCCATGAAATTATCGATTGTTGTAAAAACCCACCTGGTTCACTAATGTCCTTTAGGGAAGGGAATCTGCCGTCCTTACCCGGTCTGACCTACATGTGACTCCAGACCCACAACAATGTGGTTGACTCTTAACTGCCCTCAGTTCAAGGGCAGTCAGGGATGGGGGGGCAACAAATGCTGGTCTTGTCAGTGACGCCCACATCTCATGAAAGAATAAAGAGAAAAAAAAATCGCCAAACAATTCTCAATTACCCTCTCAAAAGCTTTCATAATGCTGAAAACTGTTGTTGGAATGTTTCTTAATCTTCTCCATTCAGTGTAAAAGCTCAATTTTTTTCATGGCTTTATGCAACTACAATCTCCCATTCCCTTATTTTTTTGTTGAAGTGAATCTTCACTTTACTTGCTCCATGACCCAAATTTTCAGATGAGCTGGATGTAAAAGACCCCATAGCAGTATTCGAAGAACTACCATGGAGGTTCTACCTGACCAATATTTATTCCTCGACCAACACCAGAAAACAGATTATCTGGTCATTATCACATTGCTATTTGTGGGATCTTGCTGTGCACACATTGGTTGCCACATTCTGTACATTGCAATGGTGACGTACTTCAAAAGTACTTCATTGACTGTAAATGCTTTGAGGTGTCCTGAGTTCATGAATTGCGCTGTAGAAATACAAGTCTTTGATTCTAACTTCCTCCCGATCGAGGGGCATGAGATTTGCCTAGCCTAACTAATGTCTTGTAGCATTTCTCTACCATTCCCTACCTTGCTTACAGCCCATATGTCAAATCTAGAACCCCATTTTCCTTTAGGGACATCCTGAGGGCTTGAAAGGTGCTTATATAAATGCATGCTCTTAATACCTTCTGCATAGGAAGGATGATCTAGTTTGGTGACTGCCCTCCCACACTTTGTTGACCAGGGTGTCCCGGAGGGAACGATCCCTGCGGAATGCCGCCAGGGGGTGGGTGAAGGGAAAATGTGTTTGGTGGTGGCATCCTGCTGGAGTTGGCGGAAATGGCGGAAACGGCCTCCACAATCCCCATCCACCACTACTCTCCTCCGTCTGGCTGAACTTGTTCTCACACTGAACAATTTCTCCTTAAACTCCTCTCACTTCCTCCAAATCAAAGGTGTGGCTATGGGTACCCTCATGGGCCCCAGCTATGCCTGTCTCTTTATGGAGTATGTGGAACATTCCTTGTTCCAGTCCTACTCCGGCCCCCTCCCACAACTCTTTCTCCGGTACATCGATGACTACTTCGGTGCTGCTTCATGCTCTCGTCGGGACCTGGAAAAATTTATTAATTTTGCTTCCAATTTCCACCCCTCCATCATTTTCACATGGTCCATCTCTGACACTTCCCTTCCCTTCCTTAACCTCTCTGTCTCAATTTCTGGTGATGGACTGTCCACCAATATCCATTACAAGCCTACTGACTCCCACAGCTACCTCGACTACAGCTCCTCACACCCCGCTTCCTGTAAGGACTCCAACCCATTCTCTCAGTTCCTTCGCCTCCGTCGCATCTGTGCTGATGATGCCACTTTCAAAAACAGTTCCTCCGACATGTCCTCCTTCTTCCTTAACCGAGGTTTTCCACCCACGGTGGTTGACAGGGCCCTCAACCGTGTCTGGCCCATCTCCCGCGCATCCGCCCTCACACCTTCTTCTCCCTCCCAGAAACATGATAGGGTCCCCCTTGTCCTCACTTATCACCCCACCAGCCTCCGCATTCAAAGGATCATCCTCCGCCAACTCCAGCATGATGCCACCACCAAACACATCTTCCCTTCACCCCCCCTGGCGGCATTCCGCAGCGATCGTTCCCTCAGGGACACCCTGGTCCACTCCTCCATTACCCCCTACACCTCAACCCCCTCCCACGGCACCTTCCCATGCAACCGCAGAAGGTGCAACACCTGCCTCTTTACTTCCCCTCTCCTCACCGTCCAAGGGCCCAAACACTCCTTTCAAGTGAAGCAGCATTTCACTTGCACTTCCCTCAATTTAGTCTACTGCATTCGCTGCTCCCAATGCAGTTTCCTCTACATTGGAGAGACCAAACGCAGACTGGGTGACCACTTTGCAGAACACCTTTGGTCTGTCCGCAAGTATTACCCAGACCTCCCTGTCGCTTGCCATTTCAACACTCCACCCTGCTCTCATGCCCACATATCCGTCCTTGGCTTGCTGCAATGTTCCGGTGAAGCTCAACGCAAACTGGAGGAACAGCACCTCATCTTCCGATTAGGCACTTTACAGCCTTCCGGACTGAATATTGAGTTCAACAATTTTAGATTATGAACTCTCTCCTCCATCCCCACCCCTTTTCCGATTTTCCCCCTCCTTTTTGTTTTTTCCAATAATTTATATAGATTTTTCTTTTCCCACCTACTTCCATTATTTTTAAGTGTATTTCCATCCATTGTTTTATCTCTACCTTTTAGCCTATTTCGATCCCTTCCCCCCACCCCACCCCCACTAGGGCTATCTGTACCTTGCTCGTCCTGCTTTCTACCCTTAATTAGCACATTCCTTTAGATAATATCACCGCCTCCAACACCTCTTTGGCCTTTTGTCTGTGACATCTTTTGGTTATCTCCACCTATCACTGGCCCTCTATCCAGCTCATCTTGTCCCACCCCCCCTCAAACCAGCTTATATTTCACCTCTCTTCTATTTTTACTTAGTTCTGTTGAAGGGTCATTTGGACTCGAAACGTTAACTGTGTTCCTCTCCGCAGATGCTGCCAGACCTGCTGAGTTTTTCCAGGTATTTTTGTTTTTGCTTTGGATTTCCAGCATCCGCAGTTTTTTGCTTTTAAATCAATTAAAGCAAATTGGCAGCTGGTTGAAGCTTTCACTAAGAACTGAAGCAAGGGCTCCAGGGACCATACAGAATGACAATTAACTAGCAATTTCCCTCTGTGGTATACTTGGATGAGTGTCTACATCTTACTGCGTCATTCTTCCATTTGTTGTTTTAATGGAGTTATTAATCTGTTCTATTTATAGCATGGCCGAGTGGTTTAAGGCACTGTCCCAGTCTCTAAGGAGACATGGGTTTCAAATCTCACTGCTGCCAGGTCAGCCGAGTATCATTCTGAGGACTTGAGCAAATCACTTCTGGTGGAGGAGTGACTGCTGAAATTTAAGTTCACTGGACTGATATCTGGGATGGGGGTGTTATCTTAAAAGGAAAGGTTGGACAGGTTGGGCCTGTATCCATTGGAGTTTAAAAGATTGAGAGATGATCTTATTGAAATGCATAAGGCCCTGAGGGAACTTGACAGGGTGGATGCTGAAAAGATGTTTCCCCTTGTGGGAGAGACTAGAACTAGGGGACTCAGTTTAAAAATAAAGGGTCTCCCATTTAAGACGGAGATGAGAAATTTTTTCTCCCAGAGGGTTGTGAGTCTTTGGAACTCTCCCCCTCGGAAGGTGGTGAAAGCAAAGTTGTTGAATATTTTTAAGGCAGAGGTAGATAGATTCCTGACTAACAAGGGTGTCAAAGGGTATCAGGGGTAGGCGTGAATGTGGGGTTGAGGACACAATCCAATCAGCCATGATCTTATTGATTGGCAGAGCAGGCTTGAGGGGCTGAATGGCCTACTGCTGCTGATTTGTCTATTTGTATGTACGTTCATAATTTAATACACTCTGAACTACAATAAAGAAAGGAAATATATCTTAAATGGTAAGATGTTGAATGGCATGCAGAAGCAGAGAGATCTTACTGTGCAGTTGTCATTAAAAATGGTAACATGGTTGGGATGTCCTAAGGACAAAATGGTGGTTCCCTTATCCATCTGAATGAATCCAATGAAAGAATAAATGAACAAAGAGATCATATTGAACTTGAAAATGACTTTAGTTAACCTGCCATTAGGGTATTGTATATAGTTTTATACAGCCGTTAAAGAATGATGCATCCTAGGGTCACTGGGATGTTACTAGGGATGAGGAGTTACAGTCATGGGAGTCACTTGAGAAGTTAGCGTTGTTCAGTAGAGCAGAGAAGGTTAATGGGTGACCTGATTGAAATTTTAACATTATCAAGGGTTATTGTTACGACCCACTCCCAGGTGAGGTTCCCCAAAGTTGTTGATCCAGGCGAGACCTCTCAATTTGTCACCACCTGGCTGCGACACCCCCAAATTGTTATGCCCCGGGTCAGGAGGGTTGAACTGGCTCCCTGTCTTTATTCAGCCCCCACCCCCTCTGTTGGTCACAACAAGATTTAATCTAAAAAGGATCCATTTCACGGATACCTTTTTCCCAGACCCAATCAAAGTTTTGAAGGAACTAATTTGGTCAGACTTTCTTGAGTTAAAGGTAAGAGTAAGTTTATTAACTACTAAAGGCAAGAAAGGATAAAACACATACATATATGGTTATACAGGTTAAAAGTAAGACTTTAGCTTGAAGTAAGTGAATATATAGAAAGGTATATGGAACAGTCCTTGAATCGTGGGGAGTAGGTGATTGAGTGTTGTGGCCATTGCGATTTGAGATTCCAGTAGAATTGACTTCGGTAGGCGAATGGTCAATTTCGAGATTCCAGTAGTGTTGACTCTGGTTGACGAATAGTTGGTTTCAAGGTTCTAGTAGTGTTGACTTCGGTAGAGAGGGAGAGAGATCAGGATGCCTGCAAAATGGTGATTTGCAGGGGTAACTGTGTGTGGCTGTTACTTCTGAGTCAAATTTCCAGCACTTGCTCTCTCTCAGAAAACCCACCAACAGACAGACACCGGGGCAGCTTTTCAGTTCACTTTTAACCCCTTCTTTGTATATTCCAAGTGGGAAGCGAATTCACAAATCTGCCTGGACATTGCTCACAGGATTTCTTGATGGGATGATACACATCTCTCATTATGCCCCATTGTCTCTACAGGAGGGAGCAATTGGTTTCTGGATGTCTTTAGAAGTGCCTTGCTGGCAATAGGATGGGGTTCCATTACCTCTTAGGGAGTCACCCTGCAGCATCCCAGCCAATGGCTAGTGTGCATTTTTAAAAACTCAGGTCTTATTTTTAAAGTCCAATACTTCTGGACACAATTTAGTGTTCTTTCCTTCATTATCGTGACATTATAATAAGTCAGGTAGTGAGAGATTGTTTTCACTGATTGCTAAAATGGTAATGAGAGGGCACAAGTTGATGATAATAACCAAAAGCACTAAAGAGGAGATTAGAAAAAGTATCTTTACACACAGAGTACTCTGCCACAAACCAGTTTTGAAGCCAAACCCATAAATCCTTGGAAAAGGATGTAAATTCTCGCTTGAAAGAGTCAAATATGAAATTGTACAGGGAGTGGGATTAGATGAGATAGGATACCAATGGGTGTGGCGAGCAAGGAAGGAAGTGAGACTGGACTGGATGGGATTTTGCAGGATACAGGGACTGAGCTGGAGAAGGTGTTATCTGTGGGATGTTGAAGGGTACGGGGAGTGAGCAGGACAGTGGAATTAGACTGAATGCAGTATTAAAGGTTATGAAGAGTGAACAGGAGAGTGGGATTAGACTGTGGGATATTGAAGGGTACTGGGAGTAGGCAGGTGAGTGGAATTAGATTGAATGAGATATTTAAACTCATGAAGAGTGAGCAGGAGAATCCGATTAGACTGGCTGGGATATTAAAGGTCATGTGGAGTGAGCGGGAAAGTGAGATTAGACTGGGTGGGATATTAAAGGTCATGTGGAGTGAGCGGGAAAGTGAGATTAGACTGGGTGGGATATTAAAGGGTGTGGGGAGTGAAAGAGAGGGTGGAATCATATGAGATAGCATTCAGTGGTATGGAGAATGGAATTAGACGTGGTAGCTTGTGTGGAGAAACATCTCAAATTTGCGGGGTGGCGGTGACATAGTGGTAATATCGCTGGACTAGTAAACCAACCTAATGTCCTGGGGAAAGGGTTCAAATCATACCATGACAGCTGGTGGAAGTTGAATTCAATTAATAATCTAGAATTGAAAAGTTAGTCTCAGGAATGGTGACCATTAAACCATTGTTGATTGTTGTAAAGACCTATCTGGTTCATTAATGTCCTAGGGAAGGAAATCTGCTGTCCTTACCTGGTCTGGCCTACATGTGACTCCGAACCCACAGCAATGTGGTTGACTCTTAACTGCCCTCTGAAATGGTGTAGCAATCCACTCAGTTCAAGGGCAATTAGGATGGGCAATGAATGCTAGCCTTACCAGCGATGCCAGCATCCCAGGAAAGAATAAAAGAAAATAAAAACATATTTCTTATTACGTTTTGGTCTCTGTGTCTTTGGACTGGGGACTGAATAAAATCAGACAGGGCTGTGGGGAAATGGTAGAGGAGAGTGGGCCTAATTGGAATTTTTAAAATTTATTTTTTCACAGGATGTGGGTGTTGCTGGCTAGACCAGCATTTATTGTCTATCCCTAGTTGCCTTTGAGGATCTGGTGCTGAGCTGCAGTCCATGTGGTCTAGTAGGGAGGGAGTTCCATTATTCGAATCCAGTACTTGTAAAGAGCTGGCACAGGCATAATAGACTGAAGGGCCTCATTCTGTGCTGCATAATTCTGTGATATTTCTGTTCTGCTTTTTCATCCAGACGTATATGCAAGGTGATTGATGAAGCAGTTTTGAAGCACAATGTTATCTTTGTGTCCAGTGCTGGCAACAATGGGCCCTGTCTCTCGACTGTCGGCAGCCCAGGAGGTACTTGCACCAATATCATTGGTAAGTGTGAGACCAGTGTCCTACTAAAGTAGTACGAAAACGCACACTGCTGCTAGATGAATAAAAATGACCTAACCTCATCTTATTGAAACAACATTTTTAAGGCATTTGATGGGGTAGATGGTGGGAGGATGTTTCCCCTGGTTAGGGAGTCTAGAACCAGGGATTCACAGTCTTAGAATAAGGGGTTGGCTATTTAGAATTGAGATGAAGACAATAAACACAGAAAATGCTGGAAAAACTCAGCAGGCCTGACAGCATCTGTGATGAGAGAAACCGAGTTAACGTTTCGAGTCCACATGACTTTTCTTCAGAGCTAAAGAGAATAGAAATGTGATGGATTTTAGCAAGTAATAAAAGAATAAAATAAAAAATCTACAGAACAACATTAACTTCTCAAGTGGCTCCCCTGGCTGTAACTCCTTATCCCTGTTAATATCCCAGTGACCCAAGGATGCATCATTCTTTAAAGGGTGTGTAAAACTATATACAATACTCTAGAGGCAGATTAACTAAAGTCATTTGCAAGTTCAATATGATCTCTAAAATAAAATATTTAAAAAATGAAATAAATAAATAAATGTTATCCTTTCTCCTCAGAGTCATCTGTCACTTGTTTCTATGTTGTGCTTTCACAGAGTGCTGACCCTTGTTTTGCTATAAACATCTTCTGCTGTCTTATCTTTATGTCACTGTCAGCACCTTCTTTACTTTTTACCACTATCATTAACATTAAGATGTCCATGACATTTTTGTCAATCTCTCCTTAACTGTCACCTATCCCTGACCTTCTATCTTGCTCCACCTGCTCCGCCCCCTCTTAAACAGTTTAAAATCCATCACATTTCTACTTTTTAGCTCAGAAGAAGAGTCATATGGGCTCGAAACGTTAACTCTGTTTCTCTCTCCACAGATGCTGCCAAGCCTGCTGAGTTTTTCCAGCATTTTCTGATTTTGTTTCAGATTTCCAGCATCCGTAGTATTTTGCTTTTATCTGAGATGAGGACAAATTTCTTCACTCAAAGGATTGAGGATCTTTGGAGTTCTCTACCCCAGAGGGCTGTGGGCACTCAGTAGTTGAATATATTCAAGACAGAAATCAATAGATTTTTTTGCATACTAAGGGAATTGAGGAATATGAGATAGTCTGGGAAGTTGGAATTGAGGTAGAAGATCAACTGTGATCATAGTGAATGGCTTGAAGGACCGAATGGCCTCTTCCTATTTCCTATGTTCCTAACTGGTTAGGGTTGAAATGTTGAAAGGCCGCACTCTACTTTTAAAGTAGTATTGTTGACTTAAATTTCTGTCTTGTATTTTGTTTTTTGAATAGTCACAACCCTTTTTGCACATTCCCCATACACCTTACACATTAGGCCTTTCCTTGTCTCTCATTTCAACATCAGCAGCTGGTGATGCTGTTGCCCACCCCAACCCTGTCAATAATAGCCCCTTACCCGGATCCATGGAAGTATTTGTGTTCAAATCCCCTCCGAGACCTCGCCCCTGCTACCTTTGACCACAGCCCTCAGAGTGTTTCTTCAACTCTGGCCTCTTGGTTATCATTGCTGCACCATTTGATGACTGTGCCTACTGCTGTCTGGAGCCCAAGCACTAGAATCTGCTCCTTAAACTGCTGCATCTGTCCTTCCTCTTATAAGAATACGCCATTTGGTTATCTGTTTAATATCAGATGGGGTAGCATAGTGGTTACATTACTGAACTAGTAATCCAGAAGCCTGGACTAATGATGCAGAAACACGAGTTCAAATGCCAACGTGGCAGTTGAGGGATTTAATTTCAATTAGCTAAATAAATCTGGAATAAAATGCTAGTATCAGCAGTAGTGATGAAACTACTGGATTGTCATAAAAACCTATCTGATTCACGAATGTCCTTCTTGATTTGAAATCTGCTTTTACCTGGTCTGGCCTATAGGTGATTCCAGACCCGCAGCAATGTGATTGACTCATAACTGCCCTCTGAAATGGCCTAGCAAGCCACACAGTTGTACTCAAGGAGGTGGCTCACCACCTTTTCAAGGAGATAGACAATAAATACCAGCCTTTCCAGTGATGCCCACATTCTATGAATGAACAAAATTAAAATCTCCTTCCTTGGTTTGGTATCAGTTTTTGCCCAGTAGTGGCCCTGTTAAGCACCTTGGGAATTTTTCCAGCATTAAAGTCACTATATAAATGAAAGTATTGTTCTGCCTTGCCTCTATCCATCCTGCTTTGCAAATCTCATTAAAGCTTTTTTTTTCATTCGTTCAAGGGATGTGGGCGTTGCTGGCTAGGCCAGCTTTTATTGCTCATCCCAATTGCCCTTGTTCAGAGAGCGTTTAAGAGTCAACCGCATTGCTCTGTGTCTGGGGTTACATGTAGGCCAGACCAGGTAAAGATGGCAGACTTCCTTCCCTAATGGACATCAGTGAACGAGATGGGTTATTATGACAATTGACAATGGTTTCATGGTCATCATTAGACTTTCAATCCCAGATTTTTTTATTAGATTCAAATGCCACCATCTGCCATGGCGCGATTCGAACCCCAGTCCCCAGAGCATTACCCCTGGATTTCCAGATTACCAACCCCGGGACAATACCACTATGCCACTGCCTCTCTTGCTAACCACAGTTAAACAGCAATAACCTGCTCACCGATGCTCAGTTGGGTTCCGCCAGGGCCACTCGGCTCCAAACCTCAATGCAGCCTAGGTCCAAACCTGGACAAAAGAATTCCAGAGGTGAGGTGAAAGTGACTGCCCTTGACTTCAGGCCATTTGACTGAGTGTGGCAACAGGGAACCCTTGCAAAATTGAGATTGAAAGGAGTCGGGAAAAACTTGTCACTGTCTGGAGTCATACCTAGCAGAGAGAAGATAGTTGTGGTTGTTGGAGGCAATCACCTCGGCCCCAGGACATTGCTACAGGAGTTCCTCAAAGTAGTATCCTAGGCCCAACCATCTTCAGCTGCTCCATCAATGAGCTTCCCTCCGTTATTAGGTCAGAGGTGGGGATGTTCGCTGATGATCGTGCAATACTCAGTACCATTCAGTACCCACACCACATGGACTGCAGCGGTTCAAGAAGGCAGCTCACCACTGCCTTCTCGAGGGCAACTAGGGATGGGCAATAAATGCTGGCCCAGCCAGCGAAGCCCACATCCCGTGAAAGAATAAAAAAAAATTCACAACTCCTCAGATACTGAAGGTTTGTGTGCCTGCATGCCTGAACAACATTTAGATCTGAACTGATACGAGGCAAATAATATTCATGACACCCAATTGCCAGAAAATGATCATCCCCAACAAGGGATTATCTAACCATCTCCCCTTGACGTTCAACGTCATGACCATCGCTAAATCCCCCACCATCAACATCCTGGGGATTACCATTGACCAGAAACTGAACTGAACCAGCCAAAATAAACTGTGGCGACAAGAGCTGGTCAGAGGCTGGGAATTCCACGATGAGTAACTCATTTCCTGTTCCCCCAAAGTCTGTGCACCACCTCCAGGGTACAAGTCAGGAGAATGATGGAATATTCTCCGCTTGCCTGGATTAGTGCAGCTCCAACAACATTCAAGAAGCTCAACACCATCCAAGTGAAAGCAGCCTGCTTGATTGGAACCCCATTCACCGCCCGAAACATTCACTCCCTCCACCACCGACATGCCCGTGGCAGCAGTGTGTAGTACCATCTACCAGATGCACTGCAGCAACTTGCGAAAGCTCTTTCGACAGCACCTTCCAAACTTGCGACATTTACCACCTAGAAGAACAAGAGTAGTAGACCCATGGAAATACCATCACCTGCACGTTTCGCTCAAATTCACACACCTTACCTACTTGGAAATATATCACCGTTCCTTCACTGTCACTGAATCAAAATCCTGGAACTCCCTTCCTAACAGCACTGTGGGTGTGCCTACGCCACATGGACTGCAGGGGTTAAAGAAGGCCACTCACCACCACTTTTTCAAGGGCAATTATGCAAGGGCAATAAATGCTGGGCTTTCCAGGATTACTGACATCCTATGGAGAATTTTTTTAAAAGTAGACATTTCTCCTTTGGGAAGCATTTTACCAGTTGGGGTATTGCCTTGGATCCAGTCTGAATTTGTTAGTAGCTTTACCTGATGCTAGATTTGGTTCCAGGATTACGAAGGACGCAGTGAAAATAAAGTGAAAGTTATTACTTTTCTCCTGCAATGAGACTTATGAAATATTGTTTTATAGAACTAGACACCGAAAGCACCTCCAGCGCACACTGGCACATCCCTTCTTTAGTGAAAAGCCTCATTCCACAATGTTTCCAGCCAGAGGCAAACCTAGTTTGACTTTGACAGAGCTGTAGCTAGTTTCTTTGTCAAAAGGTTACAATTGAATAGCAAACTATGGGCAATTGCCCTGAGCTGTAATATCCCACTGTAATATTATGCCCCTAGGGAATTGCACATAATTTGGCTTATTGCAGGAGATCCAATTTATGCATTAAACTTCATTTGTGATTTATTACCAAGAAGAAAACTTGCATTTATATAGCACCTTTAACATAACAAAACACCATAAGGTGCTTCACATATTCAACTAATATTGACACCAGGCCACATGAGATTTTAAGAACGGATATCTAGTCAAAGAGCTAGGCTTTAAATAAGGTCATAAAAGGAGAAGCGAGGTAGAGAGATTTAACAGGGAATTCCAGAGCTTGGAGTGTAGGTAGCTGAAGGCACCAACACAATGGTGGTGCGATTAAAATCTGGACAAGCAAGAGACCAGACTTAGAGGAGCGTAGAGATCTCTGAAGCTGGAGGGACTTGCAGAGATAACAGTGAGATTAAGGAAAACAAGGATGAGAATTTTAAAATTGAGACCCATAACAGAGTATGATTTTTCAGATTGTCAAGTCTGTGGAATATCTGTTGTTCTACACTTGTAACACAAGTGCCAATGACTGTAACTTGTTGTATTATTAGGTGTTGGTGCATATGTGAGTCCAGATATGATGGTTGCAGAATACTCTTTGCGGGAGAAGTTACCAGCTAATCAATACACCTGGTCATCGAGAGGTCCTTGGTAAGAGCCTGTTGAATCAGTTGTCCTTGCTCCTTTCTTATATTGTTTTAAACAGAGTCTGTAACAAGGGTATAGGCTGGAATAATATGGGTGGGGGAGGGGCAGCGCAGCGACGGTACACACCCACCCTCCTCACTCCATCCACCCCCTGGAAATCACACTGGCGTGGAGCCAACTTGCTCCACACCGACCCACCCCGCAGCCATAAAGCCCTGCGGAGTGGACTAACAAAGGCCAAGTGGAACTTCTGCCCATCATTGGGTCATAAGTCCCGCCCTTGGAGCTCCCGGCCAATTGGATTGGCCAGCAGCCCCACCAATCCCAGCAGTGACAGGGAGGTGTCAGTGGCAGCTGCTGAACTACAGGAAAAGGGGAAGATTAAGGCCTATGGATTCCCAGAGCAGGTAAGTTCGGGGTTTTGGGCTGGGAGGATTTGGGTATGTTAGGCAGGTGGGGGTTAGTGGTTTAAGGGAGGCAACGGGTAAGAATGAAAGGAGGGGTGTTCGATCTAAGTGGGGGCTAACCCGCAATCGGCCAAGGGTAACCCCTGAAGAGTGACCCACCCCCCCCTTCCTTCCCACCCTTTAACTTTTAAGTTTAAAAAACGGGCTTCCTGCTCCTGCCCAGCCTCCCACACTAAGTGTTTTATGGTGTGGGCAGCATATTTTCAGGATCAATTGGCTAGACAACAAGAACAAAAACAAAAATACCTGGAAAAAATCGATTTTCTATATGTCTTAGTTCTGATGAAGGGTCATCCAGACTCGAAACGTCCACTGTGTCCCTCTCCACAGATGCTGTCAGACTCTGCTGAGTTTTTCCAGGTATTTTTGTTTTTGTTCTAGATTTCCAGCACCCACAGTATTTTGCTTTTGGCTAGACAACAAGCCTAATTGACCCTTAATTATTCATTTAAATGTGGCAGGCGGGCTGCCGATTTTGGCGCCTACCCAACCTCCCCGTATTCTGGGGGTGAGCTCAGGGATGGGTGGGAAGGTGGTGGCATGAGCACCCACCCCCTTTTGCCTGTCCCCCCCCCTCCATGGGAAATACGCCCGTCTGGGGCACATAAACATCAGCCCAAAGACTGAAGATCATCACCAGGAGACTGAAGGGCAAGTTATTCCAACATGGAATGCTTACCCTTGGCAGAGAGTATAACAGAAGCATAGGCAAACAAACAGGAAGATGCCTTTCAGCCCCTCAAGCCTGTTGTGCTACCCAGATCATGGCTGAACTCTATCTTGTCATCATGCCTTGGTTCCATAATCCTTAAAACCCTTAACCTAACAAAAGCCTATTAAGCTCAGTTTTAAAATTTTCAGTCGACTCTTAGCACCAACAGATTTCCACTACTCTTTGTGTGAAGAAGGTCTTTCTGACACCACCATAAAAAGTCTCCCATTTAAGATGCAGATGAGATTTTTTTTTCTCTCTGAGGGTCGTTAGTGGAATTCTTTTCTCCAGAGAGCAGTGGAGGCTGGGTCATTGAATATTTTTAAGGTTGTGTTAGATAGATTCTTGATTGACAAGGGAGTCAAAGAGTAGAGAGTAAAGTGGAAGCCACAACCAAATCAGCCATGATCTTATCAAATGGCAGAGGAGGCTGCAGGTGCTGAATGGCCTACTCCTGCTCCTAATTCGTATGTTCGTATGTGTGCAACAATACCTATGTACCCCTGAATGGCCCTAGTCTATTTTTAAGGTTAAGCTCCCTTATCCTGAACTTCCCCACCAGAGGAAATAGTTTATCTACCGTGTCCAGCCCTTTCATCAACTTAAACATCTCAATTAGTCAGTGTAGGAGTACCTTCACCACACGATTGCAGTGATTCCAAAAGGCAGCTCACCACCACTGTTGCAAGGGCGAGTAAGGATAGGCAATCAGTGCTGGCTTTGCCAGTGATGCCCACATCCTGTGGAACAAATAAAAGAAATTAAGTTTAAATTGTCCTCAACAGATTCCAGCAGTGCATAGAATATTAAGTTTTTGAAAAGGAAGGCTACTTTATTTGAGAAAATCTTTTCACACAGCGAGTGGTTAGGGCCTGGAATGCAATGCCTGAGGGTGTGATGGAGTCAGGTTCAATCAAGGCATTCAAGGGGGAAATTAGATGAATGTTTGAAAAGAAACAATCTGCAGGCTTAGGGGGAGAAGGCAGGAGAATGGCACTAGGTGAAATGCTCATTTGGAGAGCTGGTGCAGACACATTGGGCTAAATGGCGGCCTCCTGTGCTGCAACAATTCTGTGATTCTTTGATAAAAGGATATGGAGAAAGGGTAGGGAAATGGGATTAGATTAGACAGCCAGCTCTTGCTAAATGCCTGCCTGCCTTCTATGATTGCTTAAACATAACTTGCAGTGATGTGACAAGTACCTGTATGAGTGAGGGCAATTGGTGAGTTTGTAGTAGGGTATCTGCATACCTCTTGATGTATTCATATTGTATTGACAGCAGACACACAGTCAAGGGGCAGATCATGCATTGGGACCCGTGAATTCCCCTTCTGACAAGTTCCTGAATATATCCAGGCCGATGGGGGACATATCAAACTGCCTGTATGGATGATGAAGGGAACTCGTAGACCAATCACTGCACTCTTGTACGTTTCTGATTACCAGCCTAGTTCTGTTTGGTCCTGATTGATATTTCAGCACTGAACTCTAATCCCTTTCCTTGTCTATATTTTATACAAAGTGCTTTACAACAAATGTATGCTGGTATCATGTAATCTCTTTAATTCCAGTTGTTTGAATTACACAGCTTTGTTCCCCAAAAAGATCCTGAGGCTGAGGATCAATTGAAAATTTCAAAGCTGAGATTGATACATTTTCGTTAGGCCAAGGATATTAAGGGTTACAATACCATGGCAGGAAACTGGAGTAAAGATTCAGATCAGCCATAATCTAATTGAAAAGGCAGCAGAACAGGCTGGAGGGGCTGAATGGCCTTCTGTTCCCATGGCCGGGATTTTCCGGCCCCATTGTGGTGGGACCCGCCACAGGAGATTCGGCGGCCCGGCCAAGAGTCCGTTGACTTTCAGCAGGGTCAGATGATGTCGGTGGTGGGTGGGATGGGAAAAATCACACCCTATGTTTCTATCCCTCCAACTATTCCTGCTAACAACCGGTGTTCCATCTGGAGCACAGAGCTCCTATTAACTGCCTCTGGCACTCTGCCTTTTGCTCCAGAGTGAAACCACTGATCAGTAGAAAAGTTCACAAGCTGGCCTTTTAGGTTATTTGTGGTCTTAACCGCAAATTTAAAAAAAAAACACAATGAATCTATAGAATAATCTTGTTGATCTGGAGTCAGTATTTTAAAACTGAAGCCTTGCTGACATCTTACATCCTCTTGTGGAGTTCGATCTTCCTTGTCTTTTCATGCTTGGGAAGTTAGTAATGGGAAGGCCATTAATATCAGGTGAGGTGTTAAGCCAAGATTTCCTCTGCTCATTCATGTGAATGATGGAAGAGTTTGTGCTATTAATGAAAGAGGAACAGGTGTCCTGTCCAACATTCATTTCCCAACCAATGCCATTGGTGATAGCTCTACCTGAAATGACTGTCAAGTGACCTGACTACACATTAGCCGCTACATTTCACAAGTATCCCATTGTATCACTTAATGCACTTACCTAACAAAAGATTTTTGATTTCGAGCTTGAAATTATCAATTGACAATCTTCCCCCGCCCACCACCAACACCCCTACCCCCACCCCCACAGCATCCACAGTCTTTGGGTGGAGAGTTCCAAATTTCCACCACTCTTTTGTGTAAAGAAGTGCTTCCAGACTGCGCCCCTGAACAGCCTAGCTCTAATTTTAAAGTTACGCCCTCGAGTGATGGATTCTCCCACCAGAGGAGATAATTTCTCTGCACCGAATCCGTTTATCATTTTGGACACTGCAGTGAGATTATCCCTCAACCCTCTGTACGCAAAGGAATACAAACCAAGCTTACGCAACCTGTCTGCATAATTTAACCCTTTAAGCCCTGGTATCAATCTGATGAATCTCCGCTGCTTCCCCCTCTAATTCCTGAAGGTTACTGCCCGAAATTGAAACTAACACATCAGATGGATTCTGACCAAAGCTCCATACAATTGAAGCATAGCTTCCTTACTATTAAATCCCAGCTCCTTTGGAAAGCCAACAGTCCTATTATCCTTTTTCTACCTTTTAGAAAGAGCAGTTGTAATTATTTCCACAGCCCCACTTTTTGTCTGTAACCCTGTGTTACGATTGGTCCCCAGGTGAGGTCCCCCAATTTGTTAAGTTCACAAATGGGGGCCTCAATTTTATTATGCTCCCGGTTGAGGAGGAACATGCTGGCTCCCTTCCTTTATTCAACCCCTCCCTTAGTTGGTTGCAACAAGGTTAATTTAAAAGGGATCCCTTACCCCTAACCTATGGATACCTTTTCCCAGTGCAAATGTATTTATGTTTTAGAAGGATCCAATTTAATCGGGCTTTCTTGTGTCAAAGAATAGGTTTATTAGTTACTAAAAACCTGAGGAAAAAATTAATAAAAACACAAAACATATACACACAGATGAGAAGTTGAGTCCAAATAAAAGTTTAAAAAAACATAAGAATCAGTCTTTGGCGTGTCCGTGAGGCGTAGTTGGAGATATGTTACGACCGTTAAGTTGGGCGCTTCCAATAGAGCTGACTTTGGCAGTTTAGCAGTTGGTTTGGAGACACTTGGGTTCTGCAAGTTTGCTGAAGATGCTGTCCTATTTCCTTTTTGATTGTGGCTTTGCTGACTTGTCTCCAACAGCAGTGAGAGGAAAGAGATTTTGCCTGTAAGCTGCAGGGGTGCCTAGTTGATCTGTTTCTGCTGTCACACTCACAGCACACAAACACACTAGCACACAAAGATCAGGTCTGAAGCTAGCTTTTTAAACCATTCCCTTGTGTATCCCTGGAAGGGAAAAAGCAAACATACCTTTCGCCCAGAGTCCGTTTTCTTTCAACTCAGACCACTTCAACATTCTGAGATATAACTCAACAGGAAACGGGTTTTGGGTGGTTTCCTGAGATGTGACAATCAGTCTCCTTTGTTTCTGCAATCATAGGAGATTAAAGTTCAATCTTTTGCATTTCATCTCTCTCTTTCAAGTGTCTCTGTCTGAAGTATGCCTTGACACCTTTTTAAGTGCGACATTCTATGTTCTCTCAGGACTAGTCGGTCGAGTATAATCCACATTTTCCAGAAAGTTCTCAGCCACCTTTTACTCAGTGTCTTTACTTATATGTCTTTTTAAAAAAAACACATCTTCCTTAAAAAGTTCAATATGCCCATAAGTGATTCAGGGCTGTAACCCACTGTCGTGACACCTATCAAGCTCCCCATCCTCAAATATCTGACCATCTTCGTTTTAAAATTTCCTATGGAATCATAGAGTGTTCAAGATCCTGACAACACTGAGTGAAAAAAATTTCTTCTCATCTCCCGTCTAGATCTTTTGCAAATTTGAACCTATCCTATTTTCACAACCTAGTTTGGAGTGATATTCCTGATCTCTCTTTTGCATACCATTTACTCTCTGACAGTGGACATCTCTATCAATGCCTGAGCAACTATGGAGCTGATACGTATTGCAGCAGGTGTGTGCGTTGCAAGAATAGGTGCTTCGCACATTTTCAGAATAAATGGGTGCGATTTTAGAAGAAGGTCTGTAAAGTGGGAAGGACAGTGTGATCGCAGATTAAAAGTTGGCTTCTCCAGGATTTTGAAAATCACATTGAGAGAGACATGGAGGAGTAAACGGAAGGGCATTCTCAGATGTCCAAATGCTTTATAGCCAATGAATTACTTTTGAATATCACTGTTGTTTTATAGGCAAGCCTGCTGACCAATTTGTATACAGCAAGATTCCACTGAGGTGAGGCTAATAACCAGCTCACCTGTTTTTAGTTAAGTTGATTGAGGGACAAAACATTGACCAGGTCACCAGGATATACCATGGGACTATTTCTCTTATTAATGTTGATGAGACCTTGCTATGCGCATATTAGCTGCTATGCCTGCCTATCTTTGGGAACAATGTATAGCATTAAGTTTTAATTTATATTTTGTATTTGGGTGTTAAGAAAGGTGAAACCTGGTTTTAGTTTCATTTAGAGGCTTTTTGTGAGCTGGGTGCCAGGAAGTCTGGGGCCCTGTTTGTATACATGTATTTTTAACAAGGTTTTACAACTCTTGAAATGAAGAGATGGGTTACTAAGGGGTTAGTAGTTTAGTGAAGTTTATTTAAAAAAGCATAAAGTAGAAAAAAACTGTGCCGCTGTCTAGAGGCAGGGGTCCAGAGACACAGAGAGAGAGATTGGGAAACATAGAAGGTTGGTCCGTTAGTGTATATATAGCAGAGAGTGCAGGCAGACGGTCTAATCTCTCTAATAAGGAATCCTACAAGTCTGCTGGGGAACTGAGTTTAGGGAACTCATGTGTTTGCTCTGAAGTTGAAATAATAATGAGTTTAGATTGCAGTTTTTGGGTGTCTCAGAGAGACATACCAGCTAAAGAAAGACATCTAGTGAATGCTCAGAAGTCGGAAGAAAACTGTTTGAAACTAAGCTAACCCAAGCAAGAAACCTTGGTGTTGATACAGTGCTAAATCTTTACTGGGGTGTTGTGTCGTTAAGGGTGGCTGGGATGAAAGGAATAGTGTGAGTTTGAATTATTTTCTGGTATCTGTATTGAAATCTTTCCAACCTTTTTGTCTAGTGTAACATAGTTCATTTTTTCTTGTTTAGTAAACGTTTTATTCTTGTGTTAACAGTATACTGGCAGACTCTTGTGAATGTGTTCAGTAACTGACCTCCACGGTTTCTAAAAATAAACAAAGTTAGGATCTAGCAAGCCGGGTTTCACTGTATCCGGTGTTAACATCAGCTGGGATCATAACACTATGTAACAAGTGACTTCAAAAGTAATTCATTGAGAAGCAATATGGGGCTTCAGAAAGAAGTGAAAGGAGTTATGTAAATACACCTGCTTTGTTTTCCTAAAAGACAAAATTGAACAGCTGATCTTCCTCATAGTCTCTCCATCACCAAACCACCTACTTCTGTAGGATCTCCTGTCTCAGACCGTGCAACACCTCACCTGCTGCTGGAACCCTCACCCATGCTTTTGTTACCTCTAGACTCGACTATTCCAATGCGCCCCTGGTCAGCCCCTCACCCTCTGTAAACATGAACTTATCTAAAGCGTATTCTAACTCGTGCCGTGTCCCATTCAACCATCACCCTTGTGCTCATTGACTTACATTGGCTCTCGGTTAAGCGACACCTTGATTTTAAAATTCTCATCCTTGTGTTCAAATCCCTGTAACCTGCTCCAAACCCACCACCTTTCAAGAACCCTGTATTCCTCCAATTCTGACCTCTTGTTCATCCTAGACTTTCTTCACCTCACCGCTTGAGACTGTGCTTTCAGCTGCCTAGGCCCTAAGCTGCTGTGTTCCCTCCCTAAGCCTCTCCGTGCCTATCTCCTTCTTTCAGACGCTTCTTACCACTTTGACTGAACCTGCCCCAATATCCCCTCTTTTGGCTCAGTGTTAATGTTTGTCTGGTTATGCTTCTGTGAAGCACACGCACTGTTATGTATGCTATATAAATGAAGTTGTAAAAAGACTATCAAAAGAAGACACAGGTCATTCCTTGAAAACATTAAACATTTTTAACCAGAAACCTAAATATAAATGCAGATTTTTATGGTTGAAGCAATAGAGGTTTTAACTGTGGTCACTGCTCAGGCTCTGCATTATCGTCCGTTTATATAAGCTCGACAATCAAATTGAAGTTGGCGTATCAGGGTTTCGTTTCGGCACTGCTGCCAGCTGAATGAGCAGAATAAATTGCAGCATATTTTCAAAGTAGAAATTTTCTATCTGAGAGCCCTCTGGCATTTTATCTGTGCATAAACCCCCAACCCCTGTGAGTGTGAAAATAATACTTGTACAGTGCCTTTCAAGATCTCTGGATATCCCAAAGTGCTTTAAAATCAATGAAATGCTCTTTGAAGCCCCTGTTGTGATGTAGGAAACATGGCAACCAATTTGCACACAGCAAGCTCTCATATAATGCAACGTGATAATGACCAGACAACCTGTTCTGGCGATGTTGCTTGAAGAATAAAAGTTCACCAGGACTTCATGGAGAACTCCCCTGCCTTTCTTCACAGTTATGCCACAGAAACCTTTACACCTAGAGGGCAGACAATTTGCTGTTTAACAGGCCTGACCTGAGGGACAATACCCCCAACAGTGTGGCATTCCCTTGGTATTGCACGAGGAAAGTCATCCTCGATTTTGTGCTGAATAAGTCTGGATTGAGGCTCAAACCCACAACCTTCTGTCTGGAAGGGCAGCGTGCTAGCCACTGAGCCACAGCTAATGCTATCTATCTTCGGTAGTTTGGTTTATTTGTGGCAGGTGCAGATTCATAGAATAGGACTGGTGTTCGGCAATGTCTCTGCTCATCCTAGATTAATGTGTGTACCTGCTTGTTCTGAGGGAAGCAAATGTGTGGTTTGAATGTGACTGGCTGATGGACAGCAGGATTGTAGCACTGGGGAGTCTCTGAAGATGACCCAGGATGTGAGGTGAGATGCTTGGTTGCTCATCAGAGGCCAGAGGCATCCAGCAACTCTCACAACCAGCTGATGCCTATTTGCATCATGTTTTGATGCTGTGTAAATACTTAGCTTCTGGTTTATTGTTGTCATGTACTGACTGCATGGGTGTTTAAAATGGACAGCCTGGACCCTCAGACCTGAGAGTAGTTTTGAAAGAGCGTATAAGTAACCCAATGTTTCCGTCTGTCTATATTTTTCTGTATAGATTAGCTTGTGATTTCTGTTGCTGCAACTAATAAAAATATGTCTGCAATGATAACACTCCATTGTGTAGCTGGCAGTGACATGGGAGTTAATATAAGGGTGGCCTTATACAAGCATGTGTCCATATTTAGAGAGGATCTCTGGGAGTGTGTCATTATTTAAATGGGGTCTGCAGAAATGTGTTACTATTTACGGGTGGGTCTATTGAAGTGTGTCAGCATTGACAAGGGGTCTGCAGCGGTGTGTTAGTATATACAGGAGCTCCTGGTAGCAAGTCAATATTTACAGGGGGTTCCTGGAGGTGTCAGTGTTGTTGCGAAAGCCAAGTTAGCTTCTCGTCGAGAGCAGAGGTCGGGAACCCCAAGTCCGAACAGACCTCAGAGTTTCCACGCGCGCGCAGACCAGGAGCGGGCTGCACACGCGCAGTTCAGCAGTGTAAGCTCTTTGGGCTGGGGACAGGCTCAGCCTGCCTGCGCATAAAGCAAAACAGTGCAAAAACCCAGATCGTGTGACCGGGAGTGTTGTGTCATTGCAGACAAGTATCCCAGGCAAGGGACAAGGAGATGGGACAGAGACAGGTCCCAGTTAAGTTAAGGGGAAAAGAGAGGAGCGGAGAAACAGGCTCCAAGTGAGAAAAGGGCTGCAGTTAGCAGACTGTATGTGGTGAGGGCGCAGGAGAAGCTGCAGCAGAAGATTGGTGCTGGGGGAAAAGGCACTGATTCGGGAGCACGAGTATTCTGCCTCGAGCGATCAAAAGTGCTTAAAGTTGTGCTTGTGAGTTGATGCTTGAGTGTGTACTCAGGAATCCAGGGGAACAGAGTCTTGGGAGACGAGATTAAAACCTTGCAAGGTGGGTCGTCCTTGAGGCTGTCCATGTTGAAGCGACTTTTGGAGAAAATTCCCAGGTTAGATCTTCGAAGGTGAAGACTGGAATCTCTCATGAGAGAGACAGGGTTTCAGTGAAATTGTTTGACTCTCAATGTTTACTGATGTCTGACTGGGTTGTTGAGGATTCCGTACACTCTGTCTTGGTCACATCTGCCATTTATCGTGCAATATGATATGTTCGACCCCAGTTTGCCTGTTAATTCCCATGTCCCTTTATATTAACCTTGAAAGTTAGAGTATAAGATAGGTATTATAAATTGTTTTATCTTTCTGACCTTGTATAGTAAAGTTTCTTTTTGTTTGTTCAAAACCAATGGAATTTGTGGCTTTCTTCTCTTAGCAAGTGTCTTTGTCTACTTTAAACAAACATTATTGTTTCCTATCTGGATCTTACCAAAACCTTGGGGGTCTGGTCTAGTATCATAACATTATTTACTGATGGTTTCTTTTAGTGTGTAATTATTTACAAAGGGCCCTGGGAGTGTGTCAGTATTTACAGGGGTCTCCTGGGAGTGTGTCAGTATTTACAGGGGTCTCCTGGGAGTGTGTCAGTATTTACAGGGGGCTCCTGGGAGTGTGTCAGTATTTACAGGGGTCTCCTGGGAGTGTGTCAGTATTTACAGGGGGCTCCTGGGAGTGTGTCAGTATTTACAGGGGGCTCCTGGGAGTGTGTCAGCATTTAGAAAGGATTCCTGGGAGTGTGTCAGTATTTACAGGGGGCTCCTGGGAGTGTGTCAGTATTTACAGGGGGCTCCTGGGAGTGTGTCAGTATTTACAGGGGGCTCCTGGGAGTGTGTCAGTATTTACAGGGGGCTCCTGGGACTGTGTCAGTATTTACAGGGGGCTCCTGGGAGTGTGTCAGTATTTACAGGGGATGCCTGGGAGTGTGTCAGCATTTACAGGGGGCTCCTGGGAATGTGTCAGCATTTACAGGGGATGCCTGGGAGTGTGTCAGCATTTACAGGGGGCTCCTGGGAGTGTGTCAGCATTTACAAGGGGTCCCTGGAATTTGTTAGTATTTACAGGGGGTTCTTGTGGAAATACCAATATTTCTTAGTGATTTTTCTTGCTGGAATGCCAAAGTAGCCATGGCAGTGTGCTAATAATTGCATCAATATTTATGCATTGAAAAGTTTGAAAGCCATTGGTGTAGAGCATGAGACAGAGACTGAAAAAGTACAGCCCGGGTGGCCCAAACTCTGTTTCAGTAGTGTTCCCATTCACTGCCACCATGCCCAATATAATGCCAACTCATGTATGCTGGTGACAATTAAACCCATTTACTAGGCCGGTGCTTGTGGTGGCGATCCCTTATTAGTACATAGCTGGTGGGGTGATCTGCCTTTTCTACATACAGCCCCAGGCCCCTTGACCCTCCTTCCCTTCGACAGATTCTCCATGCTTTCCTTCCCCTCTGCTATTTTGCATGTGATTATTTATACCTCCCCCGGAACCATCTTCTGTTACGTTATATCTCGTTATCATCTCCTTTTGTCTCCTGCCCTCCAGGGTTATGCAACCTGTCTTCATAATTTAGACTTTTAAGCTCGAATGAATTTGTAATCCACCTCCTCCAAGGCCAGTGTTGAGTTAACAAGTTGCTTTTGATAAATTAGTGTCGATGGAGCGCTGGGAGTTTGCATCACCGCTCCAGGGGGAGCCATAGCATCTGTTCCCAACTGGACACTACGTGGTACAGAACTGATGAATGGAACTTCAATGTCATCTCCTAATGCTTGTGGAGGCATCGCTCTGTTGATCTCAGGTACGCTAAGATGCAGCTCTGAAAACTCTTAAGAGGTCGATAGTAAAAGTGGAGGGAAATCTGCAAGAGGTTTGTGATATCATTGTTCCTTCTACCCCTTCTGTATCAAAAATGTAAGTGTTGCTTTAATTGGCCTTCAAGCCAGCACTGCACACGTAATAATGTTTAAATCAATCATCCACCTCAGGTACCAGACCAGACCTTCGCTGCTCCTTGTATTATGTTAAAGACACTAAACTGTTCTGTTTGCTTTCATCTGTATCCTCTGAATAGCTATAACATCCTTTTTACACTGTGCCAACCAGAGCTAAACACATGTGTTTAATGTTTCTAATGTTGTTGCACCAGTGATTTATAAAGCAACAGGATTACCCCACTATTTTGACTCAGTACAACCATCACAAAAGACTGAACGGGCTGGGGATCTTTTTTTCTGGAAAAGAGAAGACTGAGGGAATGACCTGATTTTGAAGGGATTCAGTAGGATAGACATGGCCTTATGGGGGAATCTGAAATGAGGGGCTAAAAATATAAAATGGTCACTAATAAATCTAATAGGGAATTCAGGAGAAACTTCTTTACCTAAGAGTGGTGAGAGTGTGGAACTTACTACCACAAGGAGTGGTTGAGGTGAATTGTACAGATACATTTAAGGGGAAGCTGGATAAACACATGAAGGAGAAAGAGATAGAAGGATGCAATGATAGGGTGAGATTAAATCAGGTAGGAGGCGGCTTGAGCGGAGCCTAAACACTGGCTTAGACCAGTTGGGCCAAATGATCTGTTCCTGTTTTGTAAACTTCTTTATAATTCTATATATAAATGCACGCACCCTCAGTCTCTAACTCCCTGCAGTTCCCATGTAGCTTTGGCGAGTTGAAGAGCTTCATTCCAATTGGTAATCCCAACGAAGATCAAGGGCTGCATTTTCTGGTTGGTGAGTGGGGGCGGGGCCCACTCGCCGAGGTGTAAAATGACGTTGGGCGTGCGTCCTAACGTCACTGCGTGTCATTTAGATTTTCAGTTCGGCGGGCACGCAGCTGAATCAGCTGTGCACCCGCCAAACTGTCAAAGGCCTATTAAGGCCAGTTAACAAGCAATTAAAACAATCAACTGAGCTGCCCGTCCAACCTTAAGGTTGGGGGGCAGGTGAAGAGCCCAGGTTGCCTTCAGGAAAAGCATGAAACCTCATCCACGGGCGGGAGGAAGTTTCATGAGAGTTTTAAAATTTGTATAAAATGTTTAAATAAAAGAAGTTGACATGTCCCAGCTCATGTGACAGTGTCACATGAGGGGACATCAGGAATATTATTTTCTGCCTTTGATGAAATTTTGAATCTTGAGCCAATCTCCCTGAGGCGGCACTTTGCGCGAAAGAGTGCACCTCCCGGCTCAGGGAATCCCTCCCCCGCCCGCACAGGGAGGGCACAGCACTTCTGGGTGGATGTCACGCTGGGTGGACCTTAATTGGCCCACCCACGTAAAATGGCGGCGCTCCCCCAACTGGGGGCGCCGATTGGGAACCCGCCAGCTCCCGCACAACACCCCCCAATGGGGGTAAAATCCTGCCCCAAGTTAACAGACAAAGCCTATGCTTTGCTGCATGTACATCACACCTTGATGAGAACATCTGATTGTGGAATCAGCTGACAACGTTTATAACACTTAAAGCCTGAGCATGTAAGGGTTTATCTCACTGGCACTGCAATATTAATGGCTTTGAGGCAGGCATGGATAACCTTACTCATTATTGGTCCTAGGTTTGTTCCTTCCACATAGAATTACATAGAACTGACAGCGCAGAAACAGGTCATTAATCCCAACAGGTCTGTGCCAGTGCTTATGCACTACAGACACCTCCTCTTGCCCCTACTTCAATTGCCCCTATCAGAATACCCTACTATTTCTTTTTTCCCTTTTGTCTACCTAGCCTCCCCTTAAATGCATTGTATGCTGTTCGGCTCAACTAGTCCGTGTGGTAGCGAGTTCCACATTCTCGCCACTCCGAGTTTAAAAAAAAATTCTTCTGAATTCCTTATTGGATTTATTGGTGACCATCTAATATTTGCCTTTTATGCGAAATGATTTGTGCCCGTGTTGCATTTGATGTGAACACTTTTGGTGCCAACATTGCTGTTGTTTCCATAAATACTTTAGGGTTGAAAGCGAATGGCATTTATTACACCTCATACTCAGTGCGACGTGCCCTGGAGAACACGGCGTTGAAAGTGGAGGACGTTGAAGTATTTGCACAAGGCCACGGGATCATTCAGGTAAAAATGCCAAGTTATCATCCTTTTGGGTGCCTCCTTTATTGGGTCACTTAGGTTGCCATAGCAACCACCACTTCCTGGTCAGGAATTAATCCAGGACTTTAAAAAAAACACACACAAGGTGGTGATCAGTTCTTCACTTTAGTCTGTGCTGCCTCCAGTTACTGTGAGTGTCTGTCAGTTCTGGCTCTCAGCTCCCACCCTCTGTAAACATCAGCTCATTCAAAACCTCTGCTGCCTATATCCTAATTCGCACCAAGAGCTTCATTTTACCTGTCCCCACTGGGCATGTTTTCGGCAGGAGGGCATGTAAAGTAGGACTGGTGCCCATCCTACCACTTTCCTGTCCGCCCTTGAGCTCACCCCAAAATAAGGGGGGGGTGTGGGCGGGCACCAAACTCAGCAGCTCACCCACCCCATTTACATAAATAATCAAGGGTGAATTGGGCTTGTTAACAAGCCAGTTGACCCCGATAATATGTTGCCCTCGCCATGAAACGCTTGGGGCGAGCAGTCAGGCGGGAGTGGGCAAGTCCTTTTTTAAAACCCTTTTCAAAGGGCAGGAAGGTGAGGGATGGGATACTACCTTTGAGGGGGGGGGGACCCTTTGCGGATCAGGGGCAGCCCTCCCCTAAGATAGAACCCCTTCCTTCCTGTCCGCCTGCTCCATTAAACACACAACCCCCCCCCTCATTCGTGCTTTTGTTACTCCTGGACTTGACTATTTCAATGCATTCTTGGCTAGTTTCCCACATCCCACCTTCTGTAAATTTGAGGTCATCCGAATTTCTACTGCCGATGCCCTAACTCACACCAGGTCCCATTTCGCAATCACTTCTGTGCTTGCTCTCCTACATTGGTACCCAGTCAAGCAAGGTTTCGATTTAAAAATTTTCATCCTTGCTTTCAAATTCCTCCATGCCCTTCCTTCTCCCTATCTCTAATCTCCAGTCCCACAAACCCCTGAGATGCTCTAATTCTGGCCTCCTGAACATCCTCAATTTAAATTGCTCCATTATTGCTGGCCGTGCCTTCAGTTACCTGGGCCCTAGGCTTGGGAATTCCCTCCCTAAATCTCTCTGCCTCTCCACATCTCTCTCCTATAAGACACTCCTTAAAACCTAAAACAAAAACAAAAATACCTGGAAAAACTCAGCAGGTCTGAGAGCATCTGCGGAGAGGAACACAGTTAACGTTTCGAGTCCGTATGACTCTTCAACAGAACTAAGGAAAAATAGAAAAGAGGTGAAATATAAGCTGGTTTAAGGGGGGGTGGGACAGGTAGAGCTGGATAGAGGGCCAGTGATAGGTGGAGATAACCAAAAGATGTCATAGACAAAAGGACAAAGAGGTGTTGAAGCTGGTGATATTATCTAAGGAATGTGATAATAAAGGTACAGGTAGCCCTAGTGGGGGTGGGGGGGAAGGGATTGAAATAGGTTAAAAGGCAAAGATAAAACAATGGATGGAAATACATTTAAAAATAATGGAAATAGGTGGGAAAAGAAAAATCTCTTTGTCCTCTTGTCTATGACATCTTTTAGTTATCTCCACCTATCACTGGCCCTCTATCCAGCTCTACCTGTCCCACCCCCTCCCCCACCCTTAAACCAGCTTATATTTCACCTCTTTTCTATTTTTCCTTAGTTCTGTTGAAGAGTCATACGGACTCGAAACGTTAACTGTGTTCCTCTCCGCAGATGCTGTCAGACCTGCTGAGTTTTTCCAGATATTTTTGTTTTTGTTTTGGGTTTCCAGCATCCGCAGTTTTTTGCTTTTATTTTACTCCTTAAAACCTACCTTTTTTGACCAAGCTTTGGGTCCTCTGACCTAATATCTCCTTCGGTAGCTCAGTGTGATATGTTGTTTTAAAATGCTGATATGAAGTGCCTTGGCATGTCTTATTACGTTAAAGGCACTATCCAAATATAAGCTGTTGTTGAAGTTGCTTGGGATGTTTTACTGTGTAGAATGTACCATATAAATGCAAAATGTTGACTTTTACTTGTAATCAGAGCACTCTGTTCACTTTGCTCTTCTCCGCCGATGCTGCCAGACCTGCTGAGTTTTTCCTGGTATTTCTGTTCACTTGTTTAGACCACCATTGTGTCTGTGGACAATTGTTGTTTGCTCTCGTGCAAACCATGCAAATAATATCGCACTGACAATGCCTTGTCTAGATACAGGTCCATTTATAGGACTTTGTTCAGTCAGTGCATTGTTTAATGAACTGTGGATAGCGCACCCCTTATCTCACATTTTCCTTATCATGCCTGATTCTTTCTCATTTCTTCTCAAGGGACATGGATTTTTGCCCCCCCATGTTCTTTGAGAACATGGTTTTATGTGACGTTTTCATCAATGTCATCAGTTTTTGTTGGGTAAGAGTTCAAGGGACATGGAGCGAAGGCAGATACATAGAGTTGAGACATAGATCAGCCATGATTTGCTAGAATGGTGGAACAGACCTGAGGGATTGAATGGACTCCTGTGCCATGTTTCACAGAACAAGAGCAATGTGATTTGAATGGAAAAGGGTAAAGATGCTGAGAGACCAACACCGTAATCCCCCCATTTTTGTTCTGATATTTGGCCTGTGGCAGCAAATTGAATGAAACTCTCACCTAGCCTTCAGCCTTTCCCTTTTTTCTTCTCCTCCTAATCCAATTGTTGCTCTGTCTCCAATTTCAACATTCTGTAACTAGAATCAGAATCATGCAACACATCTAGAGGCCATTCGGCCCATTGTGTCAATCCTGGCTCTTAGAAAGAACTATCCAATTAGTCCCATTCTCCTGCTGTTTCCCCAAAGCCCTGAAAATTCTTCCCTTTTAAGTATTTATCAATTCCATTTTGAAAATTTCTACTAAATCTGCCTCCACTGCTCTCTCAGCCAAATCACTACAACTTGCTGCTTAAAAAAATTCTCATCTCTGGTTCTTTTGCCAATTACCTTAATTCTGTGTCCTTTGGTTATGAACGCTCCTGTGAGTAGAAACCATTTCTTCCTGATTTGTTCTATCAAGCCCCTCATACTTTTGAATTAAATCTACCTTTAACCTTCTCAGCACAAATCTCCAAATAATACAAGTCCCTCATCACTGATATCATCCCAGTAAATCTCCTGAGTGTCCTCTTTAAGGCCTGGACATCCTACCTAAAGTGTGGAACTCCGAATTGTACACAATACCCTAGCTGAAGACTATCTTTGTCTCTGTCTGGTCAGTGCTGTTGAGCCAGGGCAGTGTTTGATGATGATGATGATGATGTAGTGCTCATTAAAAAGTGAAGGAATGTCCGTGCCACTTAGAATTACCCGGAGCACAGTTGATCAATCTCAGGTCAGTACAGCAGAACAATCTCGGGTCAGGCACAGCGCTGATCGACCAGCGATGGTGGGAAGGGTTACTCAACGCAGCTGATCCCCCACCTGGTGGGTTTCCATAGTAACATCGTGTTTAATTTTTCCCGGACAGATTGAAAAGGCCTATGACTACCTCAGCCAAAACGCTTCAATATATTGTAATCAGTTGGGCTTCAACATCAAAATAAGTCACCTGCGTGGAATCTACCTCAGGGACCCAGCATATCTCTCGGTGCCAATCGACTTCTCTGTTTCTGTGGAGCCAATATTTCCTGAAAATGCAGGTATGGAAAAATCAAACTTCAGTGCAAGAGGCACCTGAGATTTTCCAATGCACAGTTTGGGGAGTTTGAGCAGACTGGTAGCAATTTGACAATGGCTAAGACAATGCAGTGGATTAAATAGGAAGAGACATTTTTTTGAATGACATGAAATAATGTCGACATAACAACGACAATAAGTTGCATTTATATAACACCTTTAACATAGGAAAACACCCGGCACCGAAACACAATCCGAGAAGATAGATGACCAGACAAGGAGGCGTGCAGTCGTTGTCCTCTTCACTCCTGTATTCAAAAGCCCTCTGAAGCACGTTCTCGTCCACCCTAACCTCATGCCCTGACACCTCTGCCCCGTGATATGTTTTCCTTCACCCTAACCCCTGGGGCTAAAGCTGCACTTGAAATTCTACCCCTCCCCACTTCTTGTCAGTTCTAGGCTTGAGGCTGGCTCTGTGCCAGGGGCCTTCTGACTGTTTTAATGTTCCAGGACTGCCAAAACGGGCACTTCCATGTCCTGAGCAAGCAGAGTACACTAAGAGAGGATGGTTCCTATCCAGCCCCAGAGCTGAGACAATACAGCCAGAGGGATCAGTCTCATTACATTTTTACATAGCTGCAGGCGATACACATCCAAATGAAGTAGAGAAGAGTACCTGAAAGAAGCACGACCTTGGGTAATGACAATAGCTGCAGTTTCTACCTGTGAGAGGAGTTATTGAATTTAGAGCATTGAACAGAACATTGTTGAGATTATTGGTTTTTTTGAATAGGCAACTGTGTTCAAGTCAACTAATCATTTCACTTAAGGAAAGAAGAAAAGATTGCATTTGTACAACACCTTTCATCACCACAGGACATCACAGCGTGCTTTGTGCTTTGCACCCAATAAAGTACTTATGAAGTGTAGTGACTGTTGCAATATGGGAAAAGCGGCTGCCAATTTGTGCACAGCAAGCTCCCACAAACAGCAATATGATAATGACCAGCTAATCTGTTTTTGTCATGCTGATTGAGGGTTAAATATTGGCCAGTACACTGCAGAAAACTCTGCTGATCATCTTTGAAATAGTGCTATGGAATCTTTTACACCCATCCAAGGGGCCAAGCTGGCCTTGGTTTAAAATGTCATCCAAAAAACAGCACCTCCAACCCTACCGCAGTCCCTCAGTGCTACAGTGGAGTGTCAGCCTAGATGTTTTGTGCTCAAGTACAGGCTTGAAGTAGCTTATTGGCAATGTTTGGTGTTCAATTCTCCTCATTGTTTTATTTCAAATACGCAGAAAATAGTGAGAAAATAGCTCTCCAAATACACTTAGCTTTGACCTGCAATGCATCATGGGTGCAGATCCCCTCCCACCTGGAGCTGATGAACCAATCCCGCCAAGTGACTGCCAGGGTGGATGCACGAGGACTCAAGGAAGGGCCACACTTCACTGAGGTTAGTTGGATGCATTTTCCTGTGTGTCCCGGTTGACACCTTTATGCTCAATGGCGCAATGTTTAATGTTACTTTTAAGCTGGTGTTTACTCTGGGTTAATGTGTGGTAATAGTTGTCCAATCATCTGCTTTGGACATGTTGGTCAAGTGATAAATATCGACCAGGGCACAGGCAAAAACTCCCCTGCTCTTCTTCATAATAGTGTGGGCAGGCGAGGCCTGGTTTAACATTTCCTCTGAAAGGCAGCACCTCTGCCAGTGCCGCACTCCCTCACTACTGTACTGGGAGTGCTGAATTTAATGGTCACAGCAGTTGCCCCTCGGAAAGCCAGTGGCAGCCCCACCACAGCTATTTTCGGGATCCCCAATAGCATTAAGTGTCATTCAGGCCATTAACTGCCTGCCGTTCGGGTTCCCGGGCCTTTAAAGGCGAGGAGCCCTCCTCCAAGAACTGCCGGCCAATCAGTTGACAGATCCAAGAGCTACTGGCCAGTCAGTTGACAAATCCAAGAGCTGCCGGCCAATCAGTTGACAGATCCAAGAGCTGCCAGCCAATCAGTTGACAGATCTTCAGTCCTGCTAAGACCACCAGGAGTGGTGGTCGCTACTGGGACTGCAGGAAGCCTGGAGCAGCAGCCAGTGACAGAGGTCCGAGATGACAGGTGAGGGGCTGGACTCGCTGGGGGACAGGATGGGTGCCAGCCGGGCCCCCCTTGAAGTACAGGGTGACCGATCAGGAGATCACCCTCCCCGAGCCCGCAGGTAGAAAGTCAATTCAGCCGCCCCATCCCTGACTTGGGGAGTCAGGAAGATGACAGGCCCTCCCCCTCCACCTCTCGTCTTCAAGCCCAATTATACAGCCCTATCCTGCCTCCAAACCCGCTCCTGTGGGGGGGAGGGCAATAAATTCTACCTGGAATGTGCAGTACTCAAGTCTGTGTAATGGAACTTGAATATACGACCTTCTGGCTCAGAAACCAGAGTATTAACTACTGAGTCTTGGCTGACAGAATCACAGTGCAGAGGAGGCCTTTTGGCCCATCGAGTTTGTACCGAAACGTGAGAAACACCTGACCTACCTACCTAAATCCCATTTACCAGCACTTGGCCCATAGCCTTGAATGTTATGATGTGCCAAGTGCTCTTCCAGGTACTTTTTAAAGGATGTGAGGCAACCCGCCTCCACCACCCTCCCAGGCAGCGCATTCCAGAGCGTCACCACCCCCTGACACTGGTTATAATTGCACTTGAGATTGTTGCTTTACGTTTGATGATCTTTGATTATGGGTTGGAATGTAGATGTTTATTGATTCAATCTGTGCAAGAAATCAAGAATCGGGATGAGAAATAGTGAAGGAATCCATTGTTCCGATCTCAGTCAAGAAAGAAGAAATCCAAAATCCCAGTTATTTGCTGAAGGAATGAAGCCACTAGGTTCTACAGTTTAAAATAAAATAATTTTTACCATACCAGAGTCAAACAAAGCAAACACTAAATATTAACTTGAGTAACCACCTATACTCTAAAACCCCAAATTAACATAAGCTAAACATGAATCAATAGGCAAATTACAGTTGATTATTAACTGTAAGTTGCACATTTAAATGGGAGATACAGCTAAGTCAGCTCTTACGAATTAGCTCAGCAGTTCACTCAGCATATATGTCATCAGTCTCAGTCACAAAGCCCTTCAAAACTCTGCCTTCCTCGCAAAGAATTTCAGCTCCTCCTCTTCTAGGATTTAGCCTGTTCCGTAGCTGACAGCAGCGTGCAACCAACCTGAGTTCCACTGGCACGGTCTTCACCAAAAATGGTACATGCCTGTAGGACCCCCTCACCTCTGCTTACGATGGCCTGGATGGGGTAGATCCACCACTGTTATCTTCAAGTACCAGAAACAGCTGCGGCAACTGTATTTTGGCTTATTCTCAGCATCTGGATCCAACCTCTGTCGCCTTCAACCTGCCTGTACTGCACCACTGGGATCATCATCTGCTGAGCCCTGATGGCTCTGTGTCCTTTTATGTGGTTTCAGTCAGTTTCTGTCACGCCAGAAGTTTTGGTTTCCAAGCTCAGATTCAGTCTTAATTTCCTTAGAAACCGGGAGAGGGTCATTTTCCTTTCTCGCTTTCCATTTTCAAATCGGGTCTGTCTCAAAAATACAAGCTTTAAAACTTTAAAACGTGATTCCATCACGTCATCTCATACGAAAGATCTTCAGAATCTGAAGCAAGAGAGCGCTACAGACTGAGCCAAGGCTGCTACTTAAAGTATTAGCCAAGGGAATCCCCTTGTAATGTGGTGGGTTGAATGTGGCCCAATATATGCTTTGGCTTGGGGAGGAAATCATGCTGCTCTGGCACAGAATAAATTGGCCGGTGATGTTTGACGTGAGAGCTGTGTTTTCTTTTAACGTGTTAAGTATAATTTTTTTCTCCTCCTTGCTCCAGGTCCTCGGTTATGATACAACAACTCCTGATGCTGGTCCATTGTTCCGAATTCCAGTCACAGTCATTATTCCTTCAAGGTTTGTGAGAATGAGCTTTCTCTTTGTAGATGCCCCCTCATTACGCTGATTATAAGAGGCAGTTCATGCTGCTTAATAGCCAAGCAACCCGAATCAAATTGTCCTTTAGAATGTACCCATTCTGCTCCCCATCTCCCAGAGAAGATCATAGAAACCTACAGAAGGGGACCATTCGGCCCATCATGCCTGTGATTGGTTCTTTGAAAAAGCAGTTGTACTTAATTCTACCACTCCCCACTTTTTGTCTGTAATCGTGTAAATTCCTCATCCAGAAGCACCTGTTCAACTCCCTTTTAAAGTTAATTATTGAATCAGTTTTCACCAATTTTTAGTGGAGCCTTCAGATACAGATAACTCGCTGTGTGAGAAAATATCTCTACATCTTGCCTTCAGATCTTTTGGCAATGATTTTGATTCTATGACTTGGTTATTGATCCACCCGCCAGAGGGAACAGCCTTTCTCTATCCACTTGATCAAAATCTGTCACCATTTTGAAAGCATCTATTAGATCACCTCTTAACCTTCTTAGTTCCAACCTAACTTTTCCAACTTTTCCTCATTACTCAAGCCTTCATCCCTGGTAACATCCTGGTCAACCTCCTCTGTACCTTTTCTAAGAGCATTACAGCTTTCCTGAAGTGCGGTTCACAAAAACCCAGCTGAGGCCTAACCTGTGATTTATAAAGTTCTACCACAATCTCTTTGCTTTAATATTCTGTGTCTCTACTTATAAACCCAAGTAACCGGTGTCCTTTTTTAACCATATCAACTTGTCCTGCCACCTTTAAGAATTTATGTCTCTAAACACCAAATCTCATCTACACTTTTCTAAATCATGTCTTTTTTGATATACTGTCTTTCTGTGTTGGCTCTTCCAAAGTGCATCACTTCACTCTCCTCCGTAGTGAACCCCATCTACCACGCCTCTATCCATTTTCCCATCCTGCCTAGGTCATCCTTTTATTTATTCCTTCATGGGATGTGGGCATCACTAGCAAGGTCAGCATTTGATGCCCATCCCTAAATGCCCTGAGTGGCTTGTTAGAACATTTCACAGGGCAGCTAAGAGTCAACCACATTGCTGTGGGTCTGGAGTCACATGTAGGCCAGACCAAGTGTTAAGACCGATGCAGTTGGTAAAGCTGAGTTATTTAAAAATCCCAGAAGTAAACTTTAAACAACTGTCATAACTTGTAATTTTAAGTGTTGTGTTTGAGATGCGACTCTAAATTCAGGAATCAGACCACCAGTTCTCGAGGTTTTATATTAAACTAAATGAAACATTTTATTAATTTACACAGGTTAAAATATAGATACATATGGCTACAAATTACTACTGTCATAACTTTTAAGAAATTCCCAAACTAATCTCCATTAAGGCAACAGCAACCCATAGACTTAACCAAACACCAGGCAAAGCATTTTCATTTTACTAATTCAAAATGAGGTTCTTTTCACTTTGGTTCCTGTGGAGACAGTTGGAGGCTTACAGCTGCCTTTTGATCTCTCATTGCCTCTGCTCTGCACACCCAAAAACTGCTGAAGTTATACCTAGCACCGCTCATTAAATGTAAATTCTCATTGTATCACCAGCCTCTTCTAACAATAAAACCCCTTTCATATACTAATTTTATTAGTAATATAAACATATTGCTTGGTCTCTGCTAGCTAGGTGGTAGTTTTCACCCCACTTCTTGAATGCTGTATTCAAAAAATGCAAATACACTCTATCTCTCTTACGTATCAAAATTAGTACACACCAAAGCACCCAGACTAGCTGGCTTTAATCCAATTAAAACACACCCACAGACTAAACCTCTATTTTAAAAGAAAAATATTTTCCAATAATATATACATTAATAGCTTCATGACACCAGGTAAGGAAGGCAGATTTCCTCCCCCAAAAGACATTAGTGAACCAGACGGGTTTTTACAACAATTGATGATAGTTTCATGGTCACCATGAATGAGACTGGCTTTATATTCCAGATTTATTAACTGAATTTAAATTCCACCAGCTGCTGCTCTGATGTTCTTAGAGCATTAGCTTGGGCCTCGGGTTACTAATCCAGAAACATTACCACTCCACATTACCCATTACCACTTATGCCACCACCCCTCCCGGTGTCTATAACTATCCTCATCATTATCTACTACTTTGCCAAATTTCATAACATTTGCAAACTTTATAATGCTGCTCCTACACCTGAGTCTAGGTCATTTATGAAAATTAAAAAAAGTAGTGGGCCCAAAACTTGAGGTGCACCACTGCAAACCAATTCCCAATCTGAAAAGCATTCATCCACCACCACCCTTTGTTTCCTGCCACTGAGCCAATTCCAGATCAATACTACCCGTTTCCTTTTAATTTCGTAGGCCTCTATCAATATAACAAGCCTCCTTTGTAGCATTTTGTCAAATGCTCCCCAAAAGTCCATAATAGCAACTACTTTGCTCAACCTTGTTTGTTACCTCATCAAAGAATTCAATTATGTTAGTCAGACACAGTTTGTTTTTAACGTTCCACATTGGCTCTTCTTGATTAACCCATGCCTTTCCAAATAAAAGCTTATTTTGTCCCTGATAATGGTTTCCAAGAACTTCCCCATGTTAGGCTAACTGGCCTGCCGTTTCCTGTCATCTCTGCCCTTTCTTCAATACTGGTATAACATTAGCAACCTACCAGTGCTCTGATATTACTTCTGTATCCAATGAGGATTGAAAGATTGTGACCAGTGCCTCTGTTATTTCTGCCTTTGCTTTTTTTTTTCAGTAACTAAGGATACATTCCACCCATACCAAATGACTTCAAAACATCCAATTTTGTTAATCTTTTTAGTGCATCCTCTCTATTACAATCCTGTTCATAACTTCCCCATCTCTTTTCATGTAACACTCACAGCATCTGCTTTCTTTGTGACGACAGATGCACAGTCCTCGTTTAATAATGTAGCCAAGTTTTTTATATCTTGTAGTCTCTTAAGAGTTCTCGCATTCCCCTCCCCAACTCCCTGCTAGTTTTGAAGATGTGTGCCAAACAATATACCTGCAGCTTTTGACCATAAACTGAAGAGCCTCCCAGGGGAGAGTCAGAGGTCAGTCCCCGAGGTAGAAAGGCCCAGCAATGACTCCTGAGTTCAGTCACTCAGTTGCTGTTATAGGCAAGTGCCCTGAATTACATTGGCTTAGGGCAGAGTCCCTGAACTTAGCATTCATTAAGGACCAGTTTTGAAATACGTTTAGCTGTCAAAGCGTTGGTGGTTCTAGAGAGAAAGCTTTGCTGTCAATGTCCCCTTTAAAGATCAATGAGTCAGAGAGTTGAAATGTTCCAGAAGTGACGAACAATAGATCCAAATAGGAACATAGGAATAGTTGGATGAAAAAAGAGCAAAGCTCATCCTGGTAGTCAAACAGTTGCCATAATAATGCAGTTGTTGACTAATCGTAGCAATCAATCTCTATAATTAGTCTACAACAAAACCAGACATGAGGCAAAGAAAATCCCCAGTGGTGGAGAGTTTTGGAAACCATAGGCCCAAAGTCACGCTGCACTCAACACATGTCTTGTCTCAAATTTCTCTTATACTGAATTCCAAAATGTTATATTTTGGAAGAAGGCATGGCCATCTGGAATGTAGAAACTGTGCTTAGATTTTACTTAATCAAATTTTCATGATTAATATTAATTATTATAACTAAGGTCATAGTAGGGAGAGAGCTCAGATATCAAAATTCCCCAAGAAAGGAAATTGTGTTATTTAGTTGCAGTAATAGATAATGGAACTGTTCTAATTATATTTTCTGTGTCTGTGGATGTAGTGTAAATGCAGCTTGTGAATACAAACTTGTGCAAAAAAATGTGCACTTCAAGCCTGGAGAGATCAGAAGACACTTCATTGAAGTGCCCCAAGGGGCTACCTGGGCTGGTAGGTGTCACATTTCGTGGAATTTTAAGAGTTTATATCTATAATGAATGCAATTTTTTAAAAATCTGAAAAAATTGATAGAGTAACAGTAGGGTTAAGAATGTCTTGTTGCAGCTCTTTCTTAAATGTATCCCTGGGGTATAGGTGTCGCTGACAAGGCTGACATTTATTGCCCATTGTTAATCAGACGGAGAAGATGGTAATGAGCCACCACCTTGAACTGCTGAAGTCCATGTGGTGAAGGCACTCCCACAGTGTTAAGTAGACTGTGTTTATGCCTCATTTTGTTGCATGTAAAGGGCAGAGGCTGTGTGGAAAATGCTCGATTTGAGGCAACATTGATCGGGTGAGCTCTGCCTTGGAAGATGCGAATGTACACGGTTTGTTGTTAAATACATAGTGATTGGTAACATAACATGGTTATTTTGGTACATCTCAGCAAGCCTTTAAAATGTTTACATGTAGGTAAATCCTTACTGTAATTAGACAAGCAATCCATTCATTCCAGTTCTGACCCGGAATGCACAGTCTGAAAGGATGGCGGGAGCAGGCTCAATAATAACTTTGAAAAGATTTTTGAATAAATAGTTGGAAAGGGAAGAACTTCCAGGGTTACAGGAAAAATAAAACAGGGCAGTGGGATTAACTGGACAGCCCCTTCAAAGATGGAATTTTGCAGCACAGGAGGCCATTCAGTGACCCATATAAATACTGTGGCTACAAGAGCAGGTCAGAGGCTAGGAATCCTGCAGTGAGTAACTCACCTTCTGACTCCCCAAAGCCTGTCCACCATCCACAAGGTACGAATCAGGAGTGTGATGGAATACTCTCCACTTGCCTGAATGAGTGCAGCTCCCCCAACACTCAGAAAGCTTGAAGTGACCCAGGATAAAGCAGCCCACTTGATTGGCACCCCTTCCACAAACATTCACTCCCTCCAGCATCAACGCACAGTGGCAGCAGTGTGTACCATCTAAAAGATGCACTGCAGAAACTAAACAAACCTCCTCAGACAGCACCTTCCAAACCCACGACCACTACCATCTGGAAGGACAAGGGCGGCACCGCGCATAAATCATCTAAATCATCAGATACACTTCCTCTAGAGTAGAGGAAGTTCCCCTCCAAGCCATCTACCATCCTAACTTGGAAATATGTCACCGTTCCTTCACTGTCGCTGGATCAAAATCATGGAACTCCCTCCCTAACAGCACTGTGGGTGTATTACACCACATGGACTGCAGCAGTTCAAGAAGGCAGCTCATCAAGGCACCTTCTCAAGGGCAATTACAGATGGGCAGTAAATGCTGGCCCAGCCAGCAACACCTACACCCCATAAATGAAAAAGAAAAATGCAAGTCTGAAGACATTGCTGATTACTGCTTCTCACTACAATATACTTTCAATATCTACTATACAACACAGCTTTATCATGTTATTTCAATACCTCAAGAAACTCATAAAACATCAAGATAGAATGGGAATAATAAGTAAGTAGACAAAAGGACAATATTGAAGTCAATGGAAAAGACTCTTGAGAATCATGTGCCACGTAAAGCAGGTTACTGATTCACTATGAGCCCATTATGTACACCGGCCCGGGAACCTCACCCCACAAAGCCTGCTCACTGTAAACTTCCATTAGCGACAAAGTAAACAGAACTCCAGCTATGATTCCACCCTCTGTTTGCAAGATAGTTATGGATGACAAAGGCCATCTAGCCTAGTTCATCTCATCCATCCCTGAATGACATACGAACATACGGATGAGGAACAGGAGTAGGCCATTCTGCTCCTCGAGCCTGCTCTGCCATTTGATAACTTTGCTTACATTATACCAGTGACTACAACTCAAAAGCATAGAATTGGCTGTAAAGCGAATTGGGACATCTTGAAAGGTGAGGAGGTAAGGTACTCACCGCAGGGTTCCTAGCTTCTGACCTGCTCTTATAGCCACAGTATTTACATGGCTAGTCCAGTTCAGCTTCTGGCCACTGGTAACCCCTAAGATGTTGATAGTGGGGATTCAGCGATGTTAATGCCATTAAATGTCAACCGGCGATGGTTAGATTCTCACTTATTGGAGATGGTCATTGCCTGGCACTAATGTGGCGCAAATGTTACTTGCCAGTTGTCAGCCCAAGCCCAAGGGCCTCATCCCATTGCTTTAGGAAGCTCACCATGCGGGAAACACAACAAACAAACCTGTGCAGAGTTTGCTCGTGATTTTCCAGAGGCTTCGCTCATTCAAAGGCACTTAGTGCCTAATCCAGAGACTAGGTATTGGACAGGTGGGGTGCCCACCAAGAGCCACCCCTACCCTTGTTGCTGACTTCCCCTCAACCAAGTCCAGGTCTTGCTGAATGTGGCCATGGACTGCTTCAGTCTCTGAGGAGTCACAAATGGTACTGAACATTGTGCTTTCATCAGTCAACATCCTCACATCTGACCCTTTGATAGAAGGAAGGTCATTGATGAAGTATCTGAAAATACTTGGGCCTAGGACACTATACTGAGGAACTCCAGCAGTGGTGTCCTGGAACTGAGATGACTGACCTCCAACAACCACAACCATCTTCCTTTGTGCTCGGTGTGACTCCGACCAGTGGAGAGCTTTCCCTCTGATTCCCATTGAGCCCAGTTTTGCTAGGGCTCCTTGACACCACACTGGGTAAAATGCTGCCTTGTTGTCCGGGGCAGTCACTCTCACTTTACCTCTTGGGTTCAGCTCTTTTGTCCATGTTTGAACCAAGGCTGTGGTGAGTTCAGGAGCTGATCCAGAAAACATAGATACAGTTGTGAACCATACGGTTTTTGTCCTCTGGCCCCTTAAAAGTTGTGTTGCACAGAGACACTGGAGGACTCTAATGCTTCTCACTGAAGGTGAAGACCTATGTTGTTCAATCATTCCAGTTTGTTGCTGGGAAATCATTTTACCTTTCTACCCTGTGGGATTACTGATAATATAGAATCCAATTACACCCCTTGTATGAAATAATTAAATTGAATAATATCATGCACCCAGGCAGGAAGAATTCTCATACTTCTACAGAATGGAAAAGATCTTAAGCAGTTTGTCTGGTTGCAAGTATTGAACCTTTCCCCCAAGTATGAATTTCTGTCACCGTGTCCATATGATGCAATGTGCAGAACATGTTAATGAGGGTTCAGGAAGTCACCGAAATCAGTGTCATCGTCTGCACAGTGTTATAAATAACTGAGGGGACACATTCCTGTCAAATTAACAATATTGCACGAAGCTGTTAAAGTAAAATTTGTACTCTCTGGTTTTTTTTAATAGTCAAGGTGGGATCACGATAGGGTGCAAGCAAACTAGCATTGCATTATATCATTGCTGCTCTTAAAATTAATTACCCATGCTGCACATATATCAGATGATATTTGTAACCAGATGCCAACAATGGGCGTCGTCGTTTTACTAGGACATTTTGTGAATTGATTGGTAAATCTTGAAAGGGAAAAGAACATTATGCATAATGATCCAGGCAAGTGGGAGGGTTAAATTGACAGAGAGGAATAAGGGGCCTGGAAACAGGAGAAGCACTGGGGCCCATGATTTTTTTCCCTGGCCCTGCCACTTTATTTGGAGAGTGGAACGGTCTTCCTCAGGATGGAGAACCCCAGGGGTGGAAATCCCGCCTGCCGAGACTGCTGGCCAATCAGAGGCCAGCAGCTATATTGAACAGCAGTGCCCCCGGGTAGGCAGTGGCTGCTGCTGGTATAGCACCTATCCGAGGCCTAGATGCTGGATCCCAGGCCACAAGTGGGTGATGATGGGGTGGGGTCGTGGTTGAGGGGAAGTCAGCAACAAGGGCGGGGGTGGCTCTTGGTGGGCACCCCACCTGTCCAATACCTGGTCTCTGGATTAGGCACTAAGTGCCTTTGAATGAGCGAAGCCTCTGGAAAATCGCGAGCAAACCCTGTACAGGTTTCTTTGTTATGTTTCCTGCATGGTGAGTTTCCTAAAGCAATGGGATGAGGCCCTTAAGCGTGCTTTAATTGTGTGTTTATTTGCAGGGTGTCCGCAGAAGTGTATCAGTATTTACAGCCGGTCCCTGAGGATGTGTCAGTATTTAAGAGGGTGTCAGTATTTACAGAGGGCTCCTGGGAGTGTGTCAGTATTTACAGAGGGCTCCTGGGAGTGTGTCAGTATTTACAGAGGGCTCCTGGGAGTGTGTCAGTATTTACAGAGGGCTCCTGGGAGTGTGTCAGTATTTACAGAGGGCTCCTGGGAGTGTGTCAGTATTTACAGGGGGCTCCTGGGAGTGTGTCAGTATTTACAGGGGGCTCCTGGGAGTGTGTCAGTATTTACAGGGGGCTCCTGGGAGTGTGTCAGTATTTACAAAGGGCCCTGGGAGTGTGTCAGTATTTACAGGGGGCTCCTGGGAGTGTGTCAGTATTTACAGGAGGCTCCTGGGAGTGTGTCAGTATTTACAGAGGGCTCCTTGGAGTGTGTCAGTATTTACAGGGCGTTCCTGGGAGTGTGTCAGTATTTACAGGGGGTTCCTGGGAGTGTGTCAGTGTTTTCAGGGGGCTCCTGGGAGTGTGTCAGTATTTACAGGGGGCTTCTGGGAGTGTGTCGGTATTTACAGGGGGCTCCTGGGAGTGTGTCAGTATTTACAGGAGGCTCCTGGGAGTGTGTCAGTATTTACAGGGGGCTCCTGGGAGTGTGTCAGTATTTACAGGAGGCTCCTGGGAGTGTGTCAGTATTTACAGGGGGTTCGTGGGAGTGGTATCAGTATTTGCAGGGGGGCGCCTGGGAGTGTGTCAGTATTTATAGGGGGTTCCTGGGAGTGGTGTCAGTATTTACAGGAGATGCCTGGGAGTGTGTCAGTATTTACAGGGAATGCCTGGGAGTGGTATCAGTATTTACAGGGAATGCCTGGGAGTGGTATCAGTATTTACAGGGAATGCCTGGGAGTGTGTCAGTATTTGCAGGGGGGCGCCTGGGAGTGTGTCAGTATTTGCAGGGGGGCGCCTGGGAATGTGTCAGTATTTACAGGGGGGCGCCTGGGAGTGTGTCAGTATTTACAGGGGGGCGCCTGGGAGTGTGTCAGTATTTACAGGGAGGCGCCTGGGAATGTGTCAGTATTTACAGGGGGGCGCCTGGGAGTGTGTCAGTATTTACAGGGGGGCGCCTGGGAGTGTGTCAGTACTTACAGGGGGGCGCCTGGGAGTGTGTCAGTATTTACAGGGAGGCGCCTGGGAGTGTGTCAGTATTTACAGGGGGGCGCCTGGGAGTGTGTCAGTATTTACAGGGGGGCGCCTGGGAGTGTGTCAGTATTTACAGGGGGGCGCCTGGGAGTGTGTCAGTATTTACAGGGAGGCGCCTGGGAATGTGTCAGTATTTACAGGGGGGCGCCTGGGAGTGTGTCAGTATTTACAGGGGGCTCCTGGGAGTGTGTCAGTATTTGCAGGGGGGCGCCTGGGAATGTGTCAGTATTTACAGGGGGGCGCCTGGGAGTGTGTCAGTATTTACAGGGGGGCGCCTGGGAGTGTGTCAGTATTTACAGGGGGGCGCCTGGGAGTGTGTCAGTATTTGCAGGGGGGCGCCTGGGAATGTGTCAGTATTTGCAGGGGGGCGCCTGGGAATGTGTCAGTATTTGCAGGGGGGCGCCTGGGAATGTGTCAGTACTTGCGAGGTGCCCCTGAGACTGTCAGTGTTTCGGGGTAAGGTGCTCCTGGATGTGTGTAAATATTTTCAGCAGGCCTGCCAAGGAGTGTGAAGCTCCATTAAACATGAAAACAGCATGATCTATCGGCACTGCTGAGCACTGTAGCTAGCACGGGATCACCCTGCTCAACACAGCAGTGTAAAAGTTAACTTAGTGAACCTCACTGGGGACTTGCTTTATTTCAGAAATAAGCCTGACTTCAAAATCAGAAGATACAACCTCTGAGTTTGTGGTGCATGCGATCCAGTTGCGGAAACAGATGGCCTTTCGGGTGCAGGAGTTCTACCGTCACCTGTACCTGTCAGAAAAGGCCTCTGCGGCTGATGCATTTCCAGTTCAGGTGAGTACTGCTGCACTAATGGTGATTCTGGGCCATGGATTGAGGCATAAATGTACATCAGCTTGTATCAGAGGAGGAATTGGCTTTCAGTTGTAACCAAAGACTTGGGTAGTTGATGCTTTTTTAAGAAAGTGAGAAGAGGAGATTTGTAGCCTTTGTACCTTTCAATTCGATTATTGCTGATCAGTATTCTAATTCCTTTTACCCACACTTGATACTCTTACCCATTAAAAAATTGTCAATCTCAGTCCTAAATTTCTGTTCTTGCCTCTGCCCCCCCTCCACTCTCACAGCGTCCCCAGCTTTTTGAAGGAGGGTGTGTTCCTGCTTTCCGCTACCCTTTGTGTGAAAAAATGCTCCCTGATTTCAACCCTGGACAGCCCAGCAGCTTCACTATGTTCACTTGTTCTGTACTCATTAGAATTGCATAAATTACAGGTAGCCTGACAGAGGTCACTCAGTTCTGAATGATTACAATAGGATGTATAATGACAGATTGGTTCCACTGGTCTGCAAGACAATAACGAGGGGACAAATTTAAGATGATCACAAAATGTCAAAGGGAAGTTATTAGAAAAATAAAGTCTTTACACAGGGGGTGGTGAGAATGTAAAATTCCCTGCTTCAGACTGCTTTTGAAACGGAGTCCATTAATTCTTTTAACACAACGTGAGATAATTGCTTTAAAAAAGAGTATTATAAGTTATAAGAGGTGAGCAGAAGACTGGAAATTACAGGAAGCAACTCTTGGGCAAAATAACCACTATGGACTTGATGGGCCTCAAAGCTCCTTTCAATGTTGCACGTTTTTGTGTTGGTGGATAACAAACCAGTAATTGGGAGCAAATTCCAGAGAGGAAATAGAATTGAAAAGCAGAGAGGCTATGTTAACATAGAAAATAGGAGCAAGAGTAGGCCATTCGGCCCTTCGATCCTGTTCCGCCATTCATTATGATCATGGCTGATCATCCAACTCAATAGCCTGCTCTCGCTTTCTCCCCATATCCTTTGATCCCTTTCGCCCCAAGAGCTATATCTAACTTGTTCTTGAAAACATACAATGTTTTGGCCTCAACTGCTTTCTGTGGCAGCAAATTCCACAGGCTCACCACTCTCTGGGTGAAGAAATTTCTCCTCATCTCAGTCCTAAATGGTCTACCCCGTATCCTCAGACTGTGACCCCTGGTTCTGGACTCCCCCACCATCGGGAACATCCTTCCTGCATCTACCCTGTCTAGACCTGTTAGAATTTTATAGGTTTCTATGAGATCCCCCCCTCATCCTTATGAACTCCAGCGAATATAATCCTAACCAACTCAATCTCTCCTCATATGTCAGCCCCACCAACCCAGGAATCAGTCTGGTAAACCTTTGCTGCACTCCCTCTATAGCAAGAACATCCTTCCTCAGATAAGGAGACCAAAACTGCACACAATATTCCAGGTATGGTCTCACCAAGGCCCTGTATAATTGCAGCAAGACATCCCTGTTCCTGTACTCGAATCCTCTGGCTATGAAGGCCAACATACCATTTGCCACCTTTACATCCTGCTGCACCTGCATGCTTACCTTCAGCGACTGGTGTACGAGGACACCCAGGTCTCGTTGTACATTCCCCTCTCTCAATTTATAGCCATTCAGATAATAATCTGCCTTCCTGTTTTTGCTACCAAAGTTGATAACCTCACATTTATCCACATTATACTGCATCTGTCATGCATTTGCCGACTCACTCAGCTTGTCCAAATCACACTGAAGCATCTCTGCATCCTCCTTACAGCTCACCCTCCCGCCCAGCTTTGTGTCATCTGCAAATTAGGAGATATTACATTTAGTTCCCTCATCTAAATCATTAATATATATTGTGAATAACAGGTCCTAGCACCGATCCCTGCAGTACCTCACTAGTCACTGCCTGCCATTCGGAAAAAGACCCGTTTATTCCTACTCTTTGTTTCCTGTCTGCCAACCAGTTTTCTATCCCTCTCAATACACTACGCCCAATCCCATGCACTTTAATTTTACACGCTAATCTCTTATGTGGGACTTTGTCGAAAGTCTTCTGAAAGTCCAAATAAATCATATCCACTGGCTCCCCCTCATCAACTCTATGAGTTACATCTTTGGAAGATTCCAGTAGATTTATCAAGCATGATTTCTCTTTCATAAATCCATGCTGACTCTGTCCGATTCTGCCACTGTTTTCCAAGTGCTCAGCTATTAAATCTTTTATAATGGACTCTAGAATTTCCCCCACTACCGACGTCAGACTGACTGGTCTATAATTCCCTGTTTTCTCTCTACTTCCCTTTTTAAATATTGGGGTTACATTAGCTACCCTCCAATCTGTAGGAACTGTTCCAGAATCTATAGAATCTCGGAAGATGACCACCAATGCATCCACTATTTCTAGGGCCACTTCCTTAAGTACTCGGAATGTAGATTATCAGGCCCTGGGGATTTATCGGCCTTCAATCCCATCAATTTCCCCAATAACATTTCCCTACTAATACTGATTTCTTTCAGTTCCTCCCTCTCACTAAACCTTGTGTTCCCCAACATTTCTGGTATGTTATTTGTGTCCTCCTTTGTGAAGGCAGAACCAAAGTATGTATTTAGTTGGTCAGCCATTTCTTTTTTCCCCATTATAAATTCCCCTGTTTCTGCCTGTAAGGGACCTACATTTGTCTTCACCGGTCTTTTTCTCTTCACATACCTATAGAAACTTTTACAGTCAGTTTTTATGTTCCCTGCAAGCTTACTCGCGTACTCTATTTTCCCCTTCTTGATCAATCCCTTGGTCCTCCTTTGCTGAATTCTAAACTGCTCCTAATCCTCAGGTCTGGTGTTTTTTTTTAGCCAATTTGTATGCCTCGTGTAGAACCTTTGTTAGACCACGCTTGGAGTAGAGTGCACAGTTCTGGTCTCCATGTTTTAACAATGACTTGGAGGCACTGAAGAAGGTGCAAAAGAGATTGACACGATTGATAACCTGAAGTGAGAGGATACGTTTTTCAGGAAAGGCTGAACAAGCTGCGGCTCTTTCCTCTAGCTGAGGAGCAACCTGATAGAGATCTTTAAGATAATGGAAGGGTTTGGTAAGGTAGATGTAGAGAAAACATTTCCACTTGTTGGGGAAACTAAAACTAGAGGCCACCAATATAAGATAGAAACAAATCCGATACGGAATTCAGGTGACGCCTCTTTTCCCCAGAGGATGGAACACCAGGAAGTAATTGGGTGAATAGCATAGATGCATTTAAAGGCAACTACAAGGTAAGTCCATGAGGGAGAAAGTATGCTCTTGGGGTTGTATGAAGGTAGGGCAGGAGAAAGCTCTTGCGTAGCATAAATTGCGACATAGACCAATTGGACCAAAAGGCCTCTTTCTGTGTTGTACGTTTGATCTAATTCAATGAACGGGTTAGAGGTGGATCATGTAAAGGCGAAGGTTGTGAGGAAATTGGAAGGATAATCAATGAAGTTTCCCAGGGCAGAGTAGAGGAGGCAACAGTACCAATACAGTGATAAATGTAATGGAGAAGAGGTTGGGGAGGGGCAGGTTATAGTTTTAGAATGGAGGTAATAGCTGGGAGCCAGGATAGCAGAAATGTGTGGAGTTAAGTGGGGAGCTGTTGACAGTGAGAATTTCAGCCAGGTAGAGGATAGGGCGATGGCACATGGGAATAATGGCGCAACTCAAGGAGGAAGCAGAGGACCAGTGGACGTCCTGATGAGAGATGGAGGATTTGGGGACTGAACAACCCCAGTGAAAAGGGATTAGCTGGGGGCCAGTGAAACAGAACTGCGTCAGGAAAGTCACAGACAGGATTGGGAAGGGACTGGGCAAAGGAGAACCGAATAGAAGAATGAAGATAGGACAGGATTAGTTCAAAGGGATGGGAGCAGATCATTTTCCTGGTTTGGACGGTCCTGTTTGTGTGTCCTGGAGGAAGTAGAAATGGGATGTGGGGAATCAGTGGCGGTGCGGCACTAGGGGCGCAGGAGATTTCTGGAAGAGATGACATCAGTGACGGTCTGGAAGGGATGGTTTGATTTTCAGTGGGAATGGGGTGGGCCAGAAGATGTAGCCACAGGTGTCAAGTTGGTAAAGCCTGGGCTGGGTAAGCTCCTGACTTACAACAATTTAGTGAGACTCATTTAGGAGTTCGCTTTTCTCTCAGCTTCTGGTTCTGATGAAGGATCCATATGCAAAACCTTTAACCTGCCTTCTCCCCTCACTGACAGCTGCTGTGTATTTAGAGCATCTTCTGTTTTTCATTTCGAAGTTTGCTATTTCACTTTATTTGTAGTTAAAGTTTTATCGTGAAATGCCACAAAGCTTTGAAAGCAGTGAGATTTGTTGGAAGCCTCTGATTCATTCGTACCTCTCTCTGCACATCGACAATTGTTGAGCAAAGTACATGTACAATGAGAGTGGCCTTGTTGGATTCATTGCCTCTGGTGTATTTCTATAACCATTTAATACTTTATAGGAAGAAAAGACCATTGAAATTTGCATTGCACGTTGGTGGTCTAGCCTGAGACATACTACCATCGACTACGTCATTTCATTCCATGGATTGAAGTGTAACAGTGACACATTACACATTGTAAGTATTGTCCTCTGCACATTTTATTTACAGTTTTAATGATCAACATTATGCTCGACTTGGATTGTGTTGAGTAACTGTTTGAGAGAGAATTGGATTAATTAAAAATCTGTACAAAAGGTGGTGAAATATTGACCAAGACACTAGAGAAAACTCCCCTGCTTTACTTCAAAGCAATGCCGTGGAATTTATTTTTTTAATTCATTTATGGGATGTGGGCGTCGCTGGCTAAGCCAGCATTTATTGCCCTTGAGAAGGCGGTGGGTGAGCTGCCTTCTTGAACCGCTGCGGTCCCTGTGGTGGAGGTACAGTGCTGTTAGGGCCCTTGGTTTACTAATCCCATCCTAAAGACAGTGCAGCAGTTCCTCAGCACAGCACTGGAGTGCCAGCCTGGATTTTGTGCTTGAGTTTCTGAAATGGGACGAAACTGCAACCTTGTGACTTGGAGGCGAGGGTGATTCCCACTGAGCCATGACTAACACCAAATAGAAACCAGTTAGTTTTAGCATATCACTACCATCTGCTCGATTGTATCAAAATATTTCCATATCCTTCATATGGAAAAATAAACATTAAATACCAGTGAATGTAAAAGTGATGTTCACACGCGATAGATTTGATACTTAATTTAAGAGCAGACTTCCTGTCGGGTGTCATACTTTGAAAGTAACCGCTTGCTGACAGCAACATTAATGCTGTAAGACACATGGGTTTAAGTGGCTGCTGAACTGCGAGAGTGTTTGTTTACAGTGTCAGGTGAACTCCTCGAGTGTGACATGATATGTAATCTGTATCTGTGTGTTGTGCAGTGAAATCAAACTCAACTTCACAAGACAGTTGAATAAGTTCTTGTTAGGCAAGGGAATCAAAGGTTATTGGTGGTAGATGGAAACGTGGAATTCAAAACACAAATAGATCAGCCATGATCTTACTAAATGGCAGAGCAGGCTTGCGGGGCCGATTGGCCTACTTCTGCTCCTATCTCGTGTGAACCTTCAGCTGATGGAAGTGGAGAAGTATCGTCTTTCAGTTCATTGCATCGCCTCCCTGAGAGACACAGTAGATAAACTCACCCACACTATCCACACGGATATGAAACGAAGACTTGCAGAACCTTCAGGACAGAACACGTTTCCAGGCTCAGTCATTTTGATAAATGATTCAAACTTCCACATCTGTGGCGTGGTGATATTGTCGCTGGACTAGTAATCCAGAGACCCCTAGGGACCGGGGTTCGAATCCCACCACAGCAGATGGTGGAATTTGAATCCAGTAAAAAAAAAAATCTGGAATTAAAAGTCTAATGATGACCGTGAAATCATTGTCAATCGTTGTAAAAACTCATCTGGTTTAATAATGTCCTTCAGGGAAGGAAATCTGCCTACATGACCCACCAGACCCACAACAATGTGGTTGACTCTTAAACGCCCTCTGAAATCACCTTCTCAAGGGCAATTAGGGATGGGCAATAACACAAATGCTGGTGAAGCCAGCGACACCCACATCCCATGAATGCATTAAAAAAGCTCAATATATTTCCTTAAAACGAGATTTTCCTGGATGGATTCCTGGAGGTTTTGTCGCATGACCTCCTGGCTCAAGGCCTCCTGTCCCTGTCCAATATTTTCATTACTGGAACATTTTTAAGGCTTCTATAATTTTTTTTTTCCTTAAAAAAATAGTCAAGGAGTTAGCTCTGAGGGAGTGCTGCACTGTCGGAGGGTCAGCACTGAGGGAGCACTGCACTGTCGGAGGGTCAGCACTGAGGGAGCACTGCACTGTCGGAGGTTCCAGGAGATGGAGACTGAATTCCTGGAGACTTGGCAACCCTACATTTAACAGACTCCAACTGACAACACCCTGAAACTGTGCAATGCTAAGTGGGTAGCACCCTCACCAGTGAGCCAGAAGGTTATGGGGCCATGTCCCACACAGACATTAGCACAAAATTCAGACCAGTAGTCCAGTGCAGTTGAATTTTTGAAGGGTCAGTACCAAGGGAGCGCTGCACTTTGGAAGGGTCTGTACTGCAGGTGCACTGCACCATTGGAGGATCGGTACTGCGAAAGCACTGTACTGTCAAAGAGTCAGTACTGCGGGAGCACTGCACTGTCGCAGGCTGAGCACTGAGGGAGTGCTGCACTGTCAAAGGTGCCATCTTTCAGACAAAGCATTAAACCAAAGCTCCGTCTACCCTGGGTAGACATAAAGATCCCATGGCACTATTGCAAAGAGCAGGGAAGTTAGCTTCCATATCCAGGTCAAGAGTTGGCCAACAGCCAACATCACTGAAACAGATTAGCCAATAATATCAACATGCTGTATTGGGAGCATGCTGTGCGCAATGTGGCTGCCATGTCTCCTATATTACAGCATTGACTACATTGGCAGTAAAGTGCTTTGGGACATCCTGAGACCGTGAAAGGTGCTATAGAAATCAAAGACAATTCTTCCTAATGCTCCTCCTTGGACAGATATCCCAGAGCAGAAAATGAAGAGCAGAAGACAAAATAAAGGAGGGCAAGAACCAGATAGAAAGGGCTTATAGGGCAGTGTTCAAAGTGGTTGAAAAGAAAATTCTGCAGTATTCTATGAAAGAACGGAGAGAAAAGGTATGGCAGAGAGATTTGAAGGGGGGGTTCCAGAAGGGAGGGACTGAAAATATCCTGTATGGTGAACTTCTTGGCTCTCATCAGTAGAGGAACTTTAGAAAGGGCCAGTCTGTCCAAAGACAAAACTCAGCCCCACATTCTCAGGGCAACTAGGGTTGGACAATAAATGCCAGCCTGGCAAGTGATGTCCATATCCCAAGAATTAATTTATTTTTTAAATGAGTGTGTAAAGTATTGGAAGTTTATTGTAAATGGAAGTGTTGACAAATAATGAATGCTGTTTGATAGGAAGCATAATTGTGTGGCGTAAATTGGCTACAAAGTTAACAGGCCTCACCGGAGAAGCAGAAATGTTAATCACATGTATGATTTCGTTCCTTCTAGCATGCATCGGAAGGCGTAGCGCGATGTGACACTACAGCCTCACTGAATTACGAGGAGCTTTCACCTGTCGTGACTCTGAAAAACTGGGTGCAGACCCTTCGGTAAAGTAAACATTTTACTCAATCTGTGACGATGTCAGGTGCTAACTGCATCTTTATGGTGCATTAATCTCATTAGTTGTTGCACTGCATGTTGTATGGTGCAAACTACCTGAAGGCTTTGGCTGACACAACTAATTCTCTCAGCCCTTCCTCAGTGGTAGCAACCTCACCTTTGAGTCAGAATATCACCGGTTCAAGTCCCACTGCAGACAAGCAAGGACATAATCTAGGCTGACAGTCCCAGTGTAGTATTAAGGGACTTTCTGCACCATCTGGGGTATTGTCTTTTAGATAAAACATTAAACCGAGACCCCGTCTACCCTTTCAGGTGAATGTAAAACATCCCATGGCACTATTTAAAGAAACAGTTCTCCCCGGTGCCCTAGACAATATTTATCCCTCAACCAGAATCACTTGCAAAACAGTTTATCTGGTCGTTATCTCGTTGCTGTTTCTGGGATCTTGCTGTGTGGAAATAGGCTGCTGTATTTCCTACGTTACAACAGTGACTGTTCTTCAAAAGTACTTCATCATTTGTAAAACATTTTAGGACATCCTGAGACTTGACAGGTACTACAGAAGTGCAAGCCTGTCTTTTTAATCTCTGTGGTTCTGTGCATACGATGAATTTCCTAAGATAGAATGTGGCTTAATGTTTAAGACAGATCAATTTATCTTCTTAAGCATTTTTGCAGTATTTCTTCTAGAAATAGATTTCATTTATCAGCTATGAGAAATGAAACATTCTTTTTCCAAATTCAGACCCAGTTGGATTTAACTTGATTTAATACAGAGACAAACGCATTTGTGTTTTTCAGGGACACTTAAGGACAAGTGTCTGTAATTTTAGTGCCCGGGTCTGATTTGCTATAAATTACAAACCAATAATAAAAGGATTTACCTCTTTCTACAGGCCTGTGGATGCCAGAACAAGACCCTTAGGCTCCCGTGACATCCTGCCCAACAACAGACAACTTTATGAGCTGGTTCTGATCTACAATTTCAGCCAGGTAACTGCTTACAGTACAGCTGAGCATTCCTCCTCAGAAGCTGTCTGTGGAGATTATTTTTGCTAACTATGATTTGTACTGTCTCCGGTTGCATTCAGTGTTCTCCCTTAAGGGTGGACCACTTTGAAGTCTACTACAGCAAAAACTTGCATTTACATTCACTGACTTCAGTAGAAAAGGAAATTGGGCAGGGTGTGACCATGCAAGGTGAATTTATACCTCCTCGATCTCCAGCTTTGAAAAGAGGCAAGCAAAAGAGGATCTAACAGAGATACATAAAATGCTAAGTGGAATAGAGGAAAATCCTTAGTACTATTCAAGTTGCCCCACAACTGCAAGACCAAGGGATACAGGTATGAACTAGTAAAGAGCAAATGAGAACTGATGTCAGGAATGGCTTTAGTGCAGCCAGTTCTGATCATGGTCTCTGTATAGTGGTGTGAAGGGAAAAGCTGTAGAATGATGCAAGAAATAATGTTATGGGGCTGTAATAGTGAGCTGGCTATGACTCATCTGTACTTATGACATTTTTTTTATACTCTCCTGGTCAGCCTCCCATTTTCCATCTCACATAAACTTGTAATTATTTAAAAGTGCTGCTCGTATCCTAACTTGCACCAAGTCACATTCGCCCGTCACGCCTGTGCTTGGCTTCCGGTCTGACAATGCATCAATTTTAAAATCCCCAGCCATATTTTCAAATCCCTCTATGGTCTCACCCCTTCTTCTCTCTGTAACTGGATCCAGTCCACTGAGACCTCTATGCTCCTCCAAATCTAGCCACATGCATCACTTGGATATGCACTTGAAATGCTGTAACCTACAGGCCAAGAACTGGAAAGTGGAAATAGACCAGATAGCTGTTTTTTGGCTGACACAGAACATGATGAACTGAATGACCTCCTTCAATGCTGTAAATTTTCTATGTTCCTATCCCCAATTGTAATTGCTCTACCATTGGTGTCTGCGTTCTCAACTATCTAGGCCCTAAGCTCTTCAATTCCTTCCCTAAATCTATCTATCTCTCTGTCTCTCTCTCTCTCTCTCTCTCCCTTTAAGACCTTAAAAACCTACCTGTTTAACCAAGTCTTTCTTCAGTTGGCCTAATATCTCCTTATGTAGTGCTCTACCAAATTTTGTTTGTTAACTGTTTCTGTGAAGCGCGTTGGGACATTTTCCTACGTTAAAGGTGCTATACAAATGCGAGTTGTTGTTTGTGGTCAGGTCAAGGCAGAGCTGTTTGTTTTCAGCGCTGTCCAGCTATTTTTGGTATAAGTATTGTTGGATTTATACATTTGCAGAAAATACTGCCTCTTATTAAAAAAGCAAAGCTTGTGTTTATATGGCACCTTGTCTCTTCTCTCAGAAACACTTCAACCCTTCAGTGAAATGCATTCTAATGCACAGTTGCTAATTTTAACTGAGCGAGACTTGATGGACAAGGGAGTCAAGGGTTATGGGGGACAGGCAAAAAAGCGGAGTTAGACCACAATCAGATCACCATGATCTTATCGAATGGCAGAGCAGGCTCGAGGGGCCGAATGGCCTACTCCTGCTCCCAAGCCTTATGTTCTTATGAGACCTGTTGCCCTCCAAGCTAGAGTCAGTAATCAGAGCACTGTATGAGGTGCTGCATCCTTAAAATCTACCCTATGATGTGGTGATAAAGCAATAAATTTTATATTCAGAAGTGTACGCAGTACAAAACTACATAGTCTTGCAGTGTACATCACAGCAACAGGTCCAGGCCAGTGTTCATGCTTCATACGAACCCCCTCCCACACCTCTTCACCTCACTCCATCAACATATACTTCTTTCCCTTCTCCCTAATGTGATTATCCAGCTTACCCTTAAATGTATCTGATATGCTACTGCTTACCTCAACCACTCCCTGTGGTAGCAAGTTCCACATTCTCACCACTTTCTAAAGTAGTTTCTCCTGAATTCCCAATTGGATTTATTAGTGACTGTCTCATATTAATGACCTCTAGTTTTGGACTGCCCCACAGTTGGAAAGATTTTTTCCTACACCTACCCTATCAAACCCCATCATAATCTTAAAGATCTCTATCAGATCGCCATTCATTATTCTTATTTCTGGTTTAAAAAAAAGAACCTGAACCTGTTCACTTTTTTCCTTTTTCATAATAGGAGACCAGACCCAGTACTGTAAGTGAGGCCTCACCAAGGTACTGTCCAAATGTAACACTTTCCCTGCTTTTAAATTCTGTCTCTTCAGAAATGATCCCTAGTGCTTGGTTTGCTTTTTTTAATACCTTATTGACCTGCAACATAATCTCAGCTTGATCTGTATTAGTCTGACTGATATTTGGAGGGGAACTTGGAAGTGATGGTGTTCCCATGACATTGCTGCCCTTGACCCTCTCGAAGGTAGATGTCACAGAGGAGGGAGTTGTCAGATAAGTCTTGATGAGTTGATGCAATGCCTCCTGCAGATTTTGCTTACTGTGGTCACAGTGCACCAACGATAAAAGGGGTATGGATGAGTTCAGCTGAACGGCTTCCTTTACAACTTTTTACCATTTGCTGTTCAGTGATAATTGTGTTTTGTTATGTGTTACTGCAGGCAAAGTCTGGTGAAGTGACTCCCAGCTGTCCCTTACTCTCAGACTTGCTATATGAATCAGAGTACGACAGCCAACTTTGGATGCTCTTCGATCAAAACAAGAAGCTGGTGGGATCGGGCGATGCCTATCCTGATAGGGTAAGAGCAGAGGTTAAGGATGGAATAATGCATTCTTCTGCATTGAGCTGGCTGAAACAATCCTACAATAAAATTGTGAAATTATAGTGAAGGTGACACTTCAGCCATCTCTGCAGAAGGCGCTTGTTCGCGAATGTACTGTTGAAGGCTGACACAGTGGGTCTAATCTCGGAAAGAGGACCACTCCATTGCAGGAACAGAGGAGACGCCAGCCATACCATCAGTCTACATTTCACTCAGTGAAGTAATGGATCCACTGCTATCACAGAGTGGAGTGTTTGGAAAGAAGGAGGAAGGTAAGGGACAAGTGAAAAGAGGAAAAACATTTCTGCAGGCATGGAACCTTCCATGTAGTGTAAAATTGAATTGCAGAAAACTGGAAGCTCGGAGCCTCCCTTAGAGCTCAGATTGTCTGAAAGAGATGCATAAGTTTTTATTGCTTAGAATACAGTCCTTAATACACTCAATTCATCTGTGCCATGAGGGGATTTGAAACTTGTGTTCTTCGGGCTATTAGTCCAGTATTACTTGCCCTGTAATAGAACTGCAACACTACCTTAACCACATTCCAATTGCACTTGTACAAGATAAGTATTTAAACTAAGCTACTCACACCTCATCCCAAAATGTCTCACCAGGACTCCAAATGATGGTCCTCAACTCTCTATAGGACTGATCTTCCACCATAAACCTTCAATTTGTCACTCTATATAGCACTCTTGCCTCTCTGTCAGCAGTTGTGTGTTTGCGTTGGAGTTGTGAGTCCCACCCCAGAGACTTTAGATTCAGTGCAGTATTGAGTGAGTGCTGCACTGTTGGAGATTCTATCTTTCAGATGAAACATTGAACCGAGGCCCCTTCTGCCAGTAAAAGATGTCATGGCAGTATTTTGAAGAGTTGCTGGGGAGAAGCTCTTCGTGCCCTAGTCAATATTTACCTCTCAACCAACAACAGTTAAAAACAGGTGATCTAATCATTATCACATTGCTGTTTGCGGGAGTTTGCTATGCACAAATTGGCTGCTTCATCTCCTACATTACAACAATGACTATACTGTAGCAGATAGATAGGAACACCATTAGCTGCAAGTTCCCCTCCAAGTCACTCACCACCCTGACTTGGAAATATATCGCTGTTTCTTCACTGTCGCTGGGTCAAAACCCTCGAGCTCAATTCCTAACAGCACTGTGGGTGTACTTGCACCACATGGACTGCAGCGGTTCAAGATGGCAGCTCACCACTGCCTTCTCAAGGGCAACTAGGGATGGGCAATAAATGCTGACCCAGCCGGCGAAGCCCACAGCCCGTGAATGAATTTAAAAAAAAACTTTAAAATTACTTCATTTGCTGGTGAGCACTTTGGGAGATCCTGATATCGTTAAAGGCAATCTGGAAATGCAAGTCCCCCTTTCTTCAAAAGGTGAGCCAGATTTGAAGAGCTGGTCCTGAAGTGTACGGTAGGTGTTTCTCTTTTCGTCACAACGACCTGCTCATGAAACACTTTGTTGTTCCTTCACAGTACTCGCTGAAACTAGATAAAGGGGACTATGTGATACACCTGCAGATTCGCCATGAGGCGCTGAGTGAGTTGGAACATTTAAATGACCTGCCATTCCACATCAGTCGCAAGCTCCCAGCCCCTCTGAACCTGGACATCTATCGGACCCATGTCAATGCCCTACTCAACAAGAACAAATTTTGTTCCCTTACGCTGCCCCCAAAATACACTATTCCATTCTACATCACTTCTTTGCCAGATGACAAGTAAGTAATTGGTACAAGGTGGGACTTTACAGAATCTGACCAATTAAAGTTTGGGAAAGAAAATGTGCAACATCTTGCTGTTCAGGCATACTGGCTGCGCTCCCGGTTCTCCAGTGTGTGCTCCCATCTGGCGAGTCCCCACGCTGGGAGCAAAGCTTCAGTTTTATGTATTTTTTGAGCACTCTTAATTTTCAGTCATGTTTGTGACTATGTCCCAAGTTTCAATTAAAAAGAAATACCCTGCTAATGACATTGCTGTTAACTGCTAATTTCATGTCCATGCACAGCGAAGAACGGGTTTATGTATTTGACACGTTTAATATTTTAATCAAAATAGCAGCCAAATAATTATCATATGGGTGCATAAAACACAAAATACTGTATAATTTACAATAATCGCCTCTCTGGAATGTCGCTCCATATTTTGGTCATTTTTCATAAGCTTGAAATTGCACTGAGGCACACAAAAACCTTTATTTCACATGATACAGAAAGAAAATCATGCATTTTCTTTAGCAAGTCCTCATGGCATTTCCAAGAGCAACCAGTGAATTAATTTTGGAGTGTACTAGTCACTGTCATGTAGCCAAATGCAGCAGCTAGTTTGTCCTCAGCAAATGAGATGACTGATCAGATAATCTGCTCTTGATGTTGACAGAGCGACATTTACGGAACTGTCAAGTTTAACAAAGCACCAATTTAAAAACATGATGTACACACAAGAAGGGAAAAAAAAATTGGAAATTGTTGACTCTTACAACACAGAAGGAGGCCCCATTGTGCCTGTGCCAGCTCTTTGAAAGAGCTATTCAATTAGTCCCACACTCCCCACCCTGCAAATCTGAAATAAAAAATACCGGAAATAACACAACACATCCATCAGCATGTACAAAGGGAAAAAAACTGCTTAATCAGAAGGGTTTTAATAGAGTAAATAAGAAAAAACTGTTTTCACTGGCAGGAGGGTCAGTAACCAGAGGACACAGATTTAAAATAATAGGAGGGGTGGGGTGGGGGGAGATGAAGAAAAAAGAATTGCAGTGGGCTGTTGTGATCTGGAATGTACTGCCTGAAAGGGTAATAGAAGCAGAATCAATAGACCTTTTCCAAAGGGAATTGAATAAATAATTGAAAAGGAAATATTTGCAAGACTATGGGGCAGGAGCCATGGGTTTGGGTCAAATTGGATAGCTCTTTCAAAGAGTTGGCGCAGGCACGATGGGCCGAATGGCCTTCTGTTCAATATGATTCCATGCTCATGAACCTGGCCCCAAGCTCATGGTCTACTGGGCTGCAATGCTACCTGCCCTCTTCTACATGTCAGAGACATGAACAACATACAGCAGACACCTTAAATCCCTTATAAACTAACACCAGTGATGCCTCCACAAAATCCCGCAAATTCACTGGCAGAATAGGCGCTGCAATATCAGTATCCCCTCTCACACCAATATCCCCAGTATCGAGGCGCTGGGTATGGCTAATCAGCTACGTTGGGCGGGCCACATCGTCCGCACGCCTGACAGAAGACTCCCAAAACAAGCTCTGTTCTCCGAGCTTCGTCACGCCAAGCAGTGACCAGAAAGGCAGAGGAAACATTCCTGGGACGTCCTCAAAGCCTCCCTAAAAAAAATCCCCACCGATAACGTGTGAATCTCTTGCTCGCACCGCCCAAAGTGGAGAAGAAGCATCAGTGAAAATGCCAACCATTTTGAACGTCTCCAACAGGCCCAGTTGGAGGCCAAGCACAAACAGCGGAAGGAGCGTACCAAAATCCAAACATCCCACCCACCCGCCTCATCGAACATCCCACCCACAAACAGCGGAAGGAGCGTACCAAAATCCAAACATCCCACCCACCCACCTCATCGAGTTTGTTCCATCTGTTAGTCTCACCCCTGTGATTGGAGTACTTCCCATTCCTCCTTTCTCCCCAACCTCACCGTAGAGCTGGCTTAGTTTTTATTTCTCGACTCCTGCCTTACACTGAACTCCCTTTACAGAGGCTGACTGACCTGCTGTGTGTTCCCGGCCTTTTCTGTTTGCATGCATGTTTCTGTCTCGGTATGCTGCACGCAACGAATGGAATTAATTTGATCTTTTCTCCCTCAGAGTTCCCAAAGGAGTTGAAATTGGCTGCCAGCTCACAGGGACACTCACGCTTTCTAAAACGGAAATGGGCAAGAAAGCCGTAAGTCTGGTTATTATTCAAGTCACACAGGCACTGCTCAGCCCACTCTCCTTCGATCTGCTTATCATGTTTGTTCCTTAACGAGGGTTGACATTTGTTGTGAATTCACACAAACTGCTGGCAGGTTTAGCTCTTTCCTGTTCCGTGTGTACAGGAACATCGGACCAATGGCACTCAGTCCCTCTGGCCGTTTCTGGGATTCTATTAGATCAAGTTTGATCTGAACCATAACTGACTCTGTTTATTTGTCTTTGTTCTATATCACTTTATATCCTTACTTATCAAAAACCTATTTCTGTTAATTCTCAATTCACCCTCAACAGCCATAGCCTTTTGGGGATGAGAAATCCAGATTTCCACTAGCCTTTGTGTGAGAAAGTGATTTCTAATTTTATTGCTAAGTGATTTAGCTCCAATTTTAAGATTATGCCAAAGAGGAGTCATATTCAACTCAAAACGTTAACTCTGTTTCTCTCTCCACTGATGCCGCCAGACTAGTATCCAAAGATTTTCTAGCACTTTAAGTTTTTATTTCAGATTATGCACCCTTATTCTGGAATCCCTCACAGAGGAAATACTCTATTAAATCCCTTTATAACATAAATACCTTGTTCAGTTTATCACTCAATCTTCTAAACTCAAGGGAATACAATCATAGCCTACGCAACCTGTCCTTATAATTTCATTCTTTAAGTCGCTATGTTGCTCTGAGGAATATATGCTGTCCTTCTTCAAGGCCAGTATATCCTACCTGTCTTGCCATCTGATTTTCATGTGCCAGGAGAAATGGTGTGGTGACAAGGTGGTGTGGCCGGAGAGATGGTGGCATAATGGTAACATCACTGGACTAGTAATCCAGAAGCCCAGGCTAATGCTGTGGGGATGTGGGTTCAAATCCCACCACGGCAGCTAATGGAATTTAAATTCGATTAATAAACCTGGAATATAAAGCTAGTCTCAGTAATGGTGAAACTATCATCGATTGTCATAAAAACCCATCTGGTTCATTAATGTCCTTTAGGGAAAGAAATCTGCCATTCTTACCTGGTCTGGCCTACATATGGTTCCAGATCCACATCATTGTGGTTGACCCTTAACTGCCTTCTGAAATGGCCGAGCAAGCCACTCAGTTCAAGGGCAATTAGGGATGGGCAGCAAATGCTGGTCTTGCCAGTAACGCCCAGATTCCATGAAAGAATGAAAAAAGGATCTCTATTCTGCAGAGCGAGAGCTGCTACCTGCTTTACTGTGTCATCACAGCTAAAGATTTCCTCAGTTGCATCTACTCCCAGCTTGCTCTGGCCCTACAGCCCAATGTACCCCACCACACCTCCCCCGACTCTCCTTGAAACACTCCATTCCTCTGATTCTGTCATTTGCTCCCACCGTTTGCCCCACCAATGGCCCAGCCCCTGAGCTCTGGGGTTCCCTCCCTAAACCCCTCCACTTCTCTCTCTCTCCTAGACCTTCCCAAAGCATGCTAGACTGAGGCCTCAGGTGGAGATCAAATATCCCACACCATTATTTTGAAGAAGAGCAGGACAGTTCTCCCCGTAGCCTACCCAATACATATTGCTCAGCCAACGTCACTAAAGCATTGTTAATTATTGGCTGTTTGTGAGAATGTGCTGTGTGTAAATTGGCTTCCTGCATTTCCTGCATTAACAACTGTTACTACATTTTTTTTAAAAAGCTATTTCATTGGCTGTAAACCCTTTGGGACTTCTCAAAATCATGAAAGGCACTATAAAAATGCACATTGATTTATTTTCCTGGGCCTAGAATTCCTTGATTCTGTTCATTTTTCTGTGAAATTACAAACTAGGCTTCTTGCTGTTAACCAGCCACTGAAATCCATGGGCAGTAACATATCTACTTAGATTAGCTGTCCCATACTGCTGTAACTTAGTTAGCAAACTGTTGTGTTTATGGAATGGAGTGGAGACTGTCCCTTTAGGAGGGTGAAGTGATGTTTGCACAGAACAACTCTATTTGTGACATAGCGGAACCTCCCTAGAGCAGATGAATTATTCTACAAATTAAACTGTACAAATGGTTTTTGTAGACACAGATGCTGAGTTCTAATTGTATTCTGTTTGTGTTTATGAGTCATTCTAGCTGGTTAGAAATTCCATGGCTGCAGGTGATTGCTCCATTAGAAAGTAGACCTTACGGTTCTGTTCACAGGGTGATTAATCAACCATACTGTCTGCATCTGGAAACCTGTCAGGTTTTTGCTCATTTGTATAGATCACTGAGGTGAAGGAGGACTTTACTGAGAAGCAGAAGCATTTTTTAATGCAAAAGCAAAATACTGTGGATGCTGGAAGTACTCAGCAGGTCAGGCAGTATCTGTGGAGGGAGAAACAGACTTAATGTTTCTGGTCTGTTGACACCTGGGGCAACATGGGGGGGATGTGCGTGAGTGGGCGGGTTGCTGATCGGTGCCGCCGGTTGTGGGCGCGCCGCCATTTTATGCGGGAAGGCCAATTAAGGCCCGCCCAGCGTGATGTCTGCTGGGAGTGCGCTCTTTTGTGCATGCACACTAAAGAGCGCTCAGATCTCCCTGAGGCAGCACTTTGCTCAGGTTTCAAACAGTGAATAAAGATGAGCAAAAAAATTATTGTCATGTCTCCTCATGTGCCATTTTCACATGAGATGGGACATGTCAATTTCTTTTATTTAAATATTTTATAAAAATTTTAATACCCTCGTGAAACCTCACCCCACCTGTGACACTCCTGTAAAATTGCAAGCTACTACATGGGACCCCATTCCCCTCTCTTCCCCCCGCCCCACCTTCCCACCCGACTGCCCTTGGTTCCTGCTTAGTATCCTAAATTTCAAAAATATAGTGTCAGATGCCCAAAGAAACACATATTACCAATCCATTTGTCATTAGTAACAAGGTAGAACAATAACAAGGTAGAAAATAACCATCTGTGGAGGGAGAAACAGAGTTAACATTTCAAATTCAAGTTTTATCAGAAGGTCATCAACCAGAAACATTAACTGTTTCTCTCTGCACAGATGCTGTCTGATCTGTTGAGTATTTCCAGCATTTTCTGTTATTATTAAAGGAAGTGGCTGCAGAGATAGTGGAGGCATTGGTCGAAATATTCCAGAACTCACTGGATTCCAGGAGTGTCCCAGTGGATTGGAAAACTGCTGATGTGAAGTCACTGTTCAAGAAGGGAGGGAGACAAAAATTGGAACCTATAGGCCAGTCAGCCTAACATTTGTCATTGGGAAAATGCTAGAGTCCATTATTAAGGAAGAAATAGCAGGACATTTAGAAAAGCTTAATGCAATCAAACAGAGTCAACATGGTTTTGGGAAAGGGAAATCATGTTTGACAAATTTGTTGGAGTTCTTTGAAGATATAACAGAGTTGATAATGGGGAACCAGTAGATGTAGTGTATTTGGATTTCCAGAAAGCATTCGATAAGGTACCACATAAAAGGCTATTGCACAAGATAGGAGCTCACAGTATTGGGGGTAATGGAGGGGGCAGGGCATAGATTGAGGATTGGTTAACACACAGAAGACAGAGAGTCGGGATTAATGTTTTTTTTTCAGGTTGGAAATAACTAGTGGAGTGCCACAAGGATCAGTCCTAGGGCCTCAATTATTTACTATCTATATTAATGACTTGGAGGAGGGGGCAGAGTGTAATGTATCTAAATTTGCTGACAATACAAAAATAGGTGGGAGGTCATGTTGTGATGAGGACATAAGGAATCTGCAAGGGGTTATAGACAGGTTGAGTGAGTGGGCAAAAACTTGGCAGATGGAGTTTAATGTAGGAAAGTGTGAGATAGGAAGAATCAAAAGGCAGGCTATTATTTAAATAGATATAGACTCCAAAAACGTGCAGCACAGAGGGATCTAGGTGTTCTTGTGCATGAAACACAAAAAGTTAGCATGCAGGTGCAGCAAGTAGTTAAGAAGGCAAATGGAATTTTAGCCTGTATTGCTAAGGGGTTGGAGTTTAAAAATAGGGAAGCCTTGTTACAACTGTACAGGGTGTTGGTTAGGCTGCACCTGGAGTACTGTGTACAGTTTTGGCCCCCATATTTAAGAAAGGATATACAGGCATTGGAGGCAGTTCAAAAGAGATTCGCTGGGCTGATTCCTGGGATGAAGGGGCTGATGTAACAAGAATGGCTAAACAGGTTAGGCCTTTATTCATTCGAGTTCACAAGAAAGAGGGGTGATCTTATTGAAACGTACAAGATTCTGAGGGGGCTGGACAGGGTAGATGTTGAGAAGATATTTCCACTAGTGGGGGAATCTCGGCCTAGGGGACATAGTTACAGAATAAGGGGACACTCATTTAAAATTGAGATGCAACGGAATTTCTTCTCTGAGCGTAGTGAATGTCTGGAATTCTCTACCATAGAGAGTTGTGGAGGTTAGATCGCTGAAAGTATTTAAAGAGGAGGTAGATAGATTTTTGAAATAGCAGGGAGTTGAGGCCTGGGGCAGATTAGCCATGACCTTATTGAATGGCGGGGCAGGGGCTGAATGGCCTACTCCTCCTATTTCTTATGTTCTTATGATAAATATATTATTGGCAGATTTGCCACAGCAAAAATGATCAATTCCTACTGAGCCCATGAGTAACTGATGTGTAATTATTTTCAGGATGTGCACACTGTGTGCTACCATCTGATATCACCTCCAATCAAGACCAAGGACGGAAGCAAAGAAAAGCCTAGCAAAGAAAAAGAGAAGGAACCAAATGAGGTGTTCGAGGAGGCTATAAGGGATCTCAAAATACAATGGCTGCACAAGTATGTAACATACATTCAGCCAATCCATTAGGAACAGAAGGTAGCTCTGATAATAATGCACAGCTCAAGGTGAAGATGGGAGCTCAAACACCAGCTCACAGCTATAGTCACCGTCCTGCATGAGCACACTTGACTTCTGTGTACCCTTAGGTCTGAAGGTTGGGTGGGGGAGGTGCAGTTTTCCAAACTCGGGTTGTTAATGAAAAGGCACATGGCAGCACTGCCCGTAATTTTCCAACTGACTGGCTGGTTAGTTATTCTACCATAAATGCAACAAGCTGAGGGTGTTGCAACATGGAGCCATTGCAGCTCTTTGCAATGATCATGTTCCTAAATCTCATTGAAAATCAGTGCTGCAGCTTGTTAAAGCCCAGAGCTGGCCTTCATTTCTCTACAAGAATATCATAGACATCTAAGAGTGTATTCATAACCTTTGCACTCATTCAAAGCAGTTTTCTTATTTGTCAGCAGGTCTGGCAGCATCTGTGGAGAGAGAAGCAGAGTTAACGGATGGAGTTTTACGGTCCTGCTGAAGTCAATGGACTTTTGAATGGCTCGCCGCATTTTACAACCCTGAACCTGCCGCAATGGGGCCATAAAATTCAGCCCAATGTTTCCGGTCTGGAAATCCGAAAAAAGGTCCTAGATGTGAAATATTGGGCAGAATTTTGCCCTTGATGGGCGGGCGGGCCCCACCAGCTCGGTGGCAGGCGGGCAGCCGATTGCCGCCGCCTAAACGGGCCCCGCCACCATTTTGAGTGGGCGGGCCAATTAAGGCCCACCCAGCGGGCTGCCCGAAGGGAAGTGCTATGCGCTTCCTGTGTTGTGGGGGGGGAGCGATTCCCCAACTGTCAAAGTGCACACAGCTCCCTGAGACTAAGTGCTGTCTCAGGGAGAGCACTGACAGCGTTTTAAATATCAAAAATAGAAAAGTCAAAAAATTATTAACATTTCCCCCTCATGTGACAATGTCATACGAGATGGGACATGTTAATAAATTTGACTAAAACTTTATTAAACTTTTTAAAAACAGACATGAAACTTCATCCCGTCAGTGGATGAGGTTTCATGTTTTTTCTGAAGCCCGCCGGGGCACCTGGCCTGCCCGCCAACCTTAAGGTTGGACAGGCAGGGTCTTTAATTGTTTTAATTACCCTGTCAATGGCCTCAATTGGCCATTGACAGGTCGGCGGGCAGACAGCTGATTTCGCTGTGCCCCCGCCTTCCTGAATATTTAAATGGGGCGGGATAATGTCGGCGGTTTCCCCTGATGTCATCCCGTGTCGTTTTCGTGTCGGCGAGCGGGCCCCGCCCCTAACTCGCCAACTGAAAAATTCAGGTCATTAACTCTGTTTCTCTCTCCTCAAATGCTGCCAGATCTGCTGACTATTTCCAGCATTTGTTGTAGAAACATAGAAACTAGGAGCAGGAGTAGGCCATTCGGCCCTTCGAGCCTGCTCCGCCATTCATTATGACCATGGCTCATCATCCAACTCAATAGCCTGCTCCCGCTTTCTCCCTATACTCTTTGATCCCTTTCACCCCAAGAGCTATATCTAACTTCTCATTGAAAACATACAATGTTTTGGCCTCAACTACTTTCTGTGGTAACGAATTCCACAGGCTCACCATTCTCTGGGTGAAGAAATTTCTCCTCATCTCAGTCCTAAATGATCTACCCCATATCCTCAGACTGTGACCCCTGGTTCTGGACTCCCCCACCATCGGGAACATCCTTCCTGCATCTACCCTGTCTAGTCCTATTAGAATTTAGGTTTCTATGAGATCCCCCCTCGTTTTTATTTCAGATTTCCAGCATCTGCAATTTTTTGCTTTTGTTATTACTTGTTAATGTGGCTAATTCTTTGAATCAGACAGTTGGGGATTCAAGTCCTACTCTAAATACTTGAGCACAAAAATCTAGGCTGACACTTTAATGCATCACTGAGGGAGTGCGGTACTGTTGGAGGTGCCATTTTTCAGATGAGCAATTAACCCGAGTCCCCTACTGCCCTTTCGGATGTACAGAAAAGATCCCAGGAGATAATTCAAAGATGAGCAAAGGAGCTGTTCCCAGTGTCCAGGATAATATTTATCCCTCAAGAAATGCCACTTTAAAAATAACATCACATTGATGCTTGTGGGAGCTTGCTGTGTGCAAATTGGCCCTGGTGTTTCCTACATTACAACATCAAAGAATACATCATTAGCTGTAAAATCCTTTGGCCCTGAGGTTGTGAAAGATGCTAGTTTTTGTAAGGATAGACCTGACAGAACGAAGAAGGAGACCACTCAGCCCTCACACCTGTGCTGGCTCCCTGCAAGAGCTATTCACTTTACCCTATTCTGCCTGCCCTTTTCCCTGTACCTTTTGTGAGACCTGTGACTACGGTGCAAGTGCAGCCTTGACCGTTCTTAAGTCTTGCACCAAGTTTGAACTGTTCCACTGCATGGACCTGTGGTTTGATCTGTAAACAACATTTTAGGGTGAAGTTATTTAAAGCTTTAATTTCATCCTCAGTTACTTTCACTCTTTACAGCCGTGGTTTAGTCGGTAGCACACTCATTCATCTCTGAATCAGAAGACTCCAGGTTCAAATCCCACTCCAGGGTTTCTTCATAAAATCAAGGCTGACATTCCAGTGCGGTATTGACGGAGGTGCTGTGCTGTCTTTCAGATAAGATGTTTAAACCAAGGCCCCATCTGCCTTCTCATGTGGATGTAAAAGATCCCATGGCACTATTCCGAAGAATAGTAGGGCATGTCCTGGCTAATATTTATCCCTCACCATTATCACGTTGCTGTTTATCTGGCCATTACCACGTTGCTGTTTGTGGGAGTTTGTTGAACACATATTAGCTATTACTTCCTCCAAATCAAAAGTGATTACACTTCAAGAAAGCACTTCACGACTGTGTAGCATTTTGAGACATCCGGTGGTCATGATAAGAGCTACATAAATGCAAGTCTTTTTTATTTGGTCTTTCACCCCCTTTAAAATTGATAACCATCCAGACACTCCCTTTTCTTCCCATATTTCCCCTTTCCTTAAGGGCTCCCTTCCTACACACATTCAATCATTTCTGCTGAATTTCCATTTTACCAAAAGCTGTCAGTCTTTCAGTGACGCTCTGTCCTAGTCTGGGTTAGCACTGTTTGCAAACTGATTTGTGTGTGTCCAGATCAACTGTGAATACTTTCTTCTCTTACAGATTGGATCTGCACGAAGAATTGGTATCTATGTACCCTAAACACTTGCCCGTACATACTGCTTATCTCTCCAGCCTCAATTCAGGAAAGGTGTGTTTTGCCTTGGTACTTAATGTTGCTTTCCCGATCTCCTTAATTCCTACACGCCCCTTACCCCCTCCAGTTCACTTCAAGCAGCTGCAGCCCTGGATATATTTAAGATGATGTAAATAAGACAGGACCTCCTCAACCCATGTCCTGGACTCCTAGCAGGTGCATGGAAACATCATCACGTCCACGTTCTCCTCCAAGTCACAAATCACCCTGATCTGGACGTATATTACCCATTCCTTCATCATTCTACCGATTTAAACGCTGCTCCGCATTTCTTCTGGGACCTTCCAAGCTCTGCTTCTCCAGAAATGCGGACCGCAGCATCCCTCAGAGAGCTTTGTTGCAGCACTGTCGAGTTGCGGGGATGACGAGGCATGCTTCCTTTTTCGGCGCTAGGGTATGGTATGGTAAGGTGAAAGGTCCAGTATGAATGTTAATGAATGGGTGAATAAGTGAATGGGTAGGCGGGTAGGATGTGTGCAGTGGCAGATGGGTGAGATAGTGGGTGTGTAGGGTGCCAGGTGGATAGTGTGGTAGGTGGGTGATGTAGTGGTCAGGTCTGTTAAATACTAGTAGTTTAGGGTAATCAGGTTAACGGGTGTTGGGTATTGATTAGGTAATTATACTCAGATGTGTATATAAAGAAGAGCCAGCCAGCACTGGTGGGGAAGGTGTTAGAGCTTAATTCTCCACCCCAACACCCTCCTCCCAGTGCTGACTGACTCCTGTTTATGTACACATGAGTATAATTAACTAATCAATACCCAACACCTGATAACCTTATTACCTTAGACTCCTGGGTATTTAACATCTATCAACAGGCCCTATTAGATATTAACAAGGTCTGGGAAGTAGTTAGTGACTTGGGTGGTGGCCAGGGCTGGTTGGTAGCGTGGCCAGTGATGTAGTCGGGTGGTAGGGTGTTGGTCGGGTCCGGTGGAGGGGGTTGGTCGGGTCCGGTGGAGGGGGTTGGTCGGGTCTGGTGGAGGGGGTGGGGAGGGGCAGGTGGTTGGCTCTGGGCGGTGGGGTAGTGCGATGGTCTGGGGAGCGGCTGGGGAGTGGGGTGGATTAGTCAGGTCATCGTGGGGCAGTTGGGTCAGGGAGGATTAAGGGGGATCAGTGCGAGTTAACGGGGGGGAATCAGTTCTGCAGTTACTCAGGAGTTAGACTAGGTTTTAATCTGCCTTACGTTTCCTGGGTAATTATCCAGGTAAGTACATTGGAACTGTCCCAAGTCTCCAACTCTAACTGATAGTTGGAGATACTTGCGGAGAGCAAGGAAATTGCCCATCAGAAGTTGAAACTTTCTGAGCAATTCCCGCGTAGATCAGCACGTCAGGACTTTCACAGGGTTCCAACGCGCATCTCAGCCTTACTTTCAGACTCCTCCGATTATGAGACAGCGAGGTTTGGGCCATTATTTTTCTTAATTACCTTGCCTGGCTTATTTTCCCACTATATCAGCCAAAATTTGTCATTCCTCCTTTGATGCTGGCCTGTTCTACGCCTCCCAGCGATTGACTACTGTGTGATGTACATCATAACATTTATTTTACTCGTTCATGGGATATGGGTTTGCACTAGCAAGGCCAGCATTCATCGCCCATGCGTAATTGCCCTTAACATATTTTCTATCGTGCCATTATTAAACACTGCTTATTAGTGGGGTTGATCCAATGTTGTCTTCCGTTCCTACATTGTCAGCAGAAAAAGGGCGATGTTTGTGCTCCCAATTCGGCTGCTTTGGACGACTCTATTACAAAATCCACTCTTACAGCAAAGCTATTCCTATTTCTTGGCAAGTCTCTGGCAATGATAATTCAAAGCACTATTTGGAAAGCCAAGCAGTAGCTTTGAACTTTGAGCATTGCTGATGTTGGTCATAGGGTGCATTGAGAGACCGCATGAAGCACTGGTTCAAGCCAAAGCTCACTCAACTGAGGCACCAATCTGAGGGCGCTGAGCACGTTATTATTGAACACAGCTTATTGCCTCGGGTTTCTTGTCCAGCCGGATGGTTGCAGCAGCATTGGTGTCGCCACTGGTAGGCACCTGGGTAAAGGGAGGGTGCTCCTTCAGGAGAAAACCTTTCACACAAGATTTAAGAGGCCATACTTTCAAATATTTCATTGTGGAAGTATTGGGAAGTGTGATATTTAACACAACACTGACAAAGCTGCATCAATTGATTTATTTACAACTGCTTGTTTGCAAATAATCTATGACAGAATTAGTGACTGGAGTTCTGTGTAGATTAGTCCGGGTATAGGTGTCAGTTTCTCTTCCCTGAAGGATATTATGAACTCAGAGATAAAAACAAAAAGCTAAAAGCTACTGCAGATGCTGGAAATCCAAAACAAAAACAGAATTACCTGGAAAAACTCAGCAGGTCTGGCAGCATCGGTGGAGAAGAAATCAGTTAACGTTTCGAGTCTTCATGACCCTTCGGCAGAACTGAAGCATAGTTAGGAGAAAGGTGAAATATAAGCTGGTTTAAGGTGGGGGGGAGGGGGGAGAGAGAAGTTGAGGGTGTGGTGATTGTGGAGATAAGCAAGCAGTGATAGGAGCAGATAATCAAAAGATGTCACAGACAAAAGGATCAAAGAGGTGTTGAAGGTGGTGATATTGTCTTAAGAAAAGTGCTAATTAAGAATGGAAGACAGGACACTAAAGGTACAGCTCTAGTGGGGGTGGGGTGGAAAGACTAACAAAGTTTTAGTTTTAGATTTAAAAATAATGGAATTAGGTGGGAAAAGAAGAATCTATATAAATTATTGAAAAAAAAGGGAGGGGGGAGAAACGGGGTGGGGATGGGGGGAGGGGGAGTTTAAGATCTAAAGTTGTTGAATTCAATATTCAGCCCGGAAGGCTGTAAAGTGCCTAGTCGGAAGATGAGGTGCTGTTCCTCCAGTTTGCGTTGGGCTTCACTGGAACAATGCAGCAATTGCTGCAAGACCATCGTTGCTGCATTGTTCCAGTGAAGCCCAACGCAAACTGGAGGAACAGCACCTCATCTTCCGACTAGGCACTTTACAGCCTTCCGGGCTGAATATTGAATTCAACAACTTTAGATCTTAAACTCCCCCTCCCCCCATCCCCACCCCGTTTCTCCCCCCTCCCTTTTTTTTCAATAATTTATATAGATTCTTCTTTTCCCACCTAATTCCATTATTTTTAAATCTAAAACTAAAACTTTGTTAGTCTTTCCACCCCACCCCCACTAGAGCTGTACCTTGAGTACCCTGTCTTCCATTCTTAATTAGCACTTTTCTTAGACAATATCACCACCTTCAACACCTCTTTGATCCTTTTGTCTGTGACATCTTTTGATTATCTGCTCCTATCACTGCTTGCTTATCTCCACAATCACCACACCCTCAACTTCTCTCTCCCCCCCGCCCCCCCACCTTAAACCAGCTTATATTTCACCTTTCTCCTAACTATGCTTCAGTTCTGCCGAAGGGTCATGAAGACTCGAAACGTTAACTGATTTCTTCTCCACCGATGCTGCCAGACCTGCTGAGTTTTTCCAGGTAATTCTGATATTATGAACTCGTTGGGTTTCTATCAATAACCTAGCAGCTTCCAAGGTCATTCCCAGCCTAGCACTTTGTTAGCTTCAGTTTCACCATGTGCTCTTGGTGGGATTTGAACTCTGGGTTGCTGTCCCACCACTATAACCCAAAGGTTATTGTGTCCAGTATATTTTGTGCATTAGCACAATTTCTTTTTCTTATGCTAAGCCCTTATAAATCACTGGTTAGGTCTTAGCTGGAATATTGTCCAATTCTGGGTGCCACACTTTAGGAAGGATGTCAAGCCCTTGGAGAGAGAGTCCATGGTGGAGAGACTAGAGAACCTGGGATTGTTCTCCTTGGAGCAGAGAAGGGAAGATTTAATCGAGGTGTTCAAAATTATGAGGGGTTTAGATTGAGTGAATTAAGAGAAACAGCTTTCACTGGCAAGAGGGTCGATAACCTAGGTTACTTATTAGTCTGGCATGCGCTGCCTGAAAGAGCGGTGAAAGCAGATTCATTAGTAACTTTCAAAAGAGAATTGGATAAATACTTGAAAAGGAAAAATTTACAGGACAGCAGGGCTCTTGGAATAACTGTTTCAAAGGTGCAGACATGATGGATGAATGGCTTCCTCCTGTGTTGTATGATTCTGTGTTGCATTAATGGAATGTGAGCATTGCTGCCAAAGCTTTTGTTTGTTGCTTGGAGAGTGTGCTGGTGCGCTTTTTGCTTCTACTTTGTAACAATTTGACACAACTGAATGTCTTATCAGGCTCTAAAGGGACATCAGTGAACTGGTTAGATTTTTACTGGTGCTGGTTTTATTTTAATTCCACATTTCTTTAAAAACGGAATTGTTACGGGAGGAAGGCAGGGAAATGGCACTAAGTAAATTGCTCATTCGGAGAGCCGGTGCAGACACAAACAAAGAAAAGTACAGCACAGGAACAGGCCCTTCGGCCCTCCAAGCCTGCGCCGATCATATTGCCCGTCAACTAAAACATTTTGCACTTCCGGGATCCGATCCCTCTATTCCCATCCTATTCATGTATTTGTCAAGCTGCCTCTTAAACACCACTATCGTACCTGCTCCCACCACCTCCTCTGGCAGTGAATTCCAGACACTCACTACCCTCTGCGTAAAAAACTTGCCCCGCACATCTCCTCTATAGTTTTCTCCTCTCACCTTAAATCTATGTCCCCTAGTAATTGACTCTTCCACCCTGGGAAAAAGCTTCTGACTATCTACTCTGTCCATGCCACTCATAATTTTGTAAACTTCTATCAAGTTGCCCCTCAATCTCCGTCGCTCTAGTGAGAACAATCCGAGTTTCTCCAACCTCTCCTCATAGCTAATAACCTCCAGACCAGGCAGCATCCTGGTAAACCTCCTCTGCACCCTTTCCAACGCCTCCGTATCCTTGTAATGTGGCGACCAGACTTGCACGCAATATTCCAAGTGTGGCCTAACCAAGGTTCTATACAGTTGCAGCATGACTTCCCAGCTTTTATACTCAATACCCCTGCCGATGAAGGCAAGCATGCCATATGCCTTCCTTGACTACCTTATCCACCTGCGTTGCCACTTTCAGTGACCTGTGGACCTGTACACCCAGATCCCTCTGTCCATTGATGCACTTAAGGGTTCTGCCATTTACTGTATAATTCCTACCTGTATTAGAACTTCCAAAATGCATTACCTCTCATTTGTCCGGATTAAACTCCATCTGCCATTTCTCCGCCCAAGTCTCCAACCGATCTATATCCCATTGTATCCTTTGACAATCCTCTTCACTATCTGCAACTCCTCCAACCTTAGTGTCGTCTGCAAACTTACTAATTAGCCCAGTTACATTTTCCTCCAAATCATTTACGTATACTACAAACAGCAAAGGTCCCAGCACTGATCCCTGCGGAACTCCACTAGTCACAGCTCTCCATTCAGAAAAGCACCCTTCCACCGCTACCCTCTGTCTTCTATGACCAAGCCAATTCTGTATCCATCTTGCCAGCTCGATGGGCCGAATGGCTTCCTTTTGCGCTGTAACAATTCTGTTACTCTGTGATTCAAATTCTCAGGCTGCCACACTGCGATTTGAACTCAGGCTGTTAAAACTTTGTTTTCCTGTCTCAGGATAGGATGAAGAGACTTGACGAAATTGTTCGAGCAGCCGATGTGCTTATCTCACACGTTGATCAAAGTGCCCTGGTGACCTATTTGGCACTGAAGACCGACCCAAGACCAGATGCAGCAACTATCAAAAGGTACCTAGTTAAAATATGTGCGTGGACCCCAGTCAAAGGAAATAGAGCACAAATATATCAAAATGGTGAGCATCAAGCCTACCTCACAGCTCATGATGACTGGAGTATCATAATTGGACACTTCTTACTCCTACCCTCACAGTCATGTAATCTCCTAGGACAGGCAAACACGGAGGAGAAATCCCAATCCCAAGCAGAAACCTCTGTAAAATTCCTCTCCGATCCGGTCATTCTCAAAACCAGTCCCAGAGGTGTTCCTTATCTGTTCACCTATTTACCTTTTATATGATGCAATTTCTGCCCCAGTCCCACTCCCGCTTGAAGGTGATGCCAACAGTCAGCTGCTACTAGATCAGCTGGCAACACGTTCCAGAGGCTCACTGCTCTCTGTAAAAAGATATACTGCCCATCATCCAGTCTATTCCTACTTTTACATGTGCTAGCCCACCCCAACCTGCCAAACTGAAAACAAACACCAATAGCTGACCCTGCCTGCTCTTAAATTTCTAAACCTTTATCAGTCACCTTTAAGTATGCACTGATCTAGAATAAATAGACCCAGCTCTTTAAACCTACCTGAGTAACTACAGCTCTTTTATTTTGTGGGTGTCACTGGCTAGGTCAACATTTTTTTCTCCATATAAAGTTAGAAGCCATTCACTTCTTGTGTTTGAACAAACAGATGTGTGCTAGTTATTATTACAACAGTGACATCTGCAGGGAATTAGTGCAGAAAAGAAATAGTTTCATAAATTTTTCACCAGGCATTGGCTTTTATAGTATTTGCCTTGTTCGCAATCAGTTATATTTGTCCTATAAAAGTACAACAAATCCCGCATCAAATTGAATTTTTTATATAGCAGATCTCAGACATGCAATTATCAGGAGACGTATGCTTTCTCCGTTGAGTCTCCATTGTGGAGCCTTCTCAGCCTGCTGTATTCATTACTTTAAGCAGAATGACTCTTCGTTATTTTTACATGGGTTAAACATTATTATGCAGCACTATTGTGCAGCCACTGTGAGTAATGTTACTGCTGATATCATTCCACGTTCACATACGTGCATGTACGAATACAGATGTATGTATAATTTAGATTGGTATACATCTACATAAATACATATATCACCCCTCAACTTCCTAATCTCAAAGCTAAGAATCTCCAACCTGTCCTCATAATTTAACCCTTTTATAGCCCTGATTCTGGTGAATCTGCACTGTGCGCCCTCCAAGACCAACATATTCTGACCAAAGGCTCTGTAAAACTGAAGCATCACTTGCTTCCCTTTGAATTCTACAGCCCTTGAGATCAAGGTTAACATTGATTAGCCTTTCCGATTACATTTTGAACCTCTACCCTAGCTTTTAGTGACTTGCGTACACAGGCACCCAAATTCCTTTACTCCTCCATAGGATGATACTTTGATTTAAGCAAAAAACTGCAGATGCTGGAAAACTGAAATATAAACAGAAAATGTTGGAAAAGCTCAGCAGGTCTGGCAGCTTCTGTGGAGAGAAAAACGGAGTTAACATTTCGAGTCCGTATGACTCTTCTTCAGAGTAGATGATTTCCATACTTTGCCCATTGCACTTCATTTGCCAATGTTTCTGCCCAGTCTATGTCTCGTAGTATTTTCCTATGCGCACTTAAGTCTGCCTACGTAATAATTGCTTAGCTTTTTGAATCCAGTCAGCTTGTCTCTTTAACTTGTGGAATTGAGGAGAATATTGTCTCACCCAGTGATTCACACCATAGCAAGTATCCTTCACAGATGTCCAAAGCACTCATTGTAGGTGCTGTCTGCTTGGTGTTCTGGCCACAGCTTGTGTTGCGAGTAACCTCTTACAGTAACAAAAACTTGCATTTATATCACATTTTTAACATAGTAAAATGTCCCAAGGCACTTCACAGGATTGAAAGGAAGATAAAATTTGATGCTGAACCACATAAGGAGATATTAGGACAGACCTAAAGCTCGGTTGAAGAGGTAGATTTTAAGTAGCATCTTAAAACAGGAGAGGGTTAGGGAAGAAATTCCAGAGCTTAGCGCCTAGGCAGCTGACACATGGCCAGTGGTGGAGCAATGGAAATTGGGATGAACAAGAGGCCAGAATTGGGAGGAATGCAGTAATCTTAAAGGTTGTAGGGCTGCAGGAGGTTCCAGAGATAGAGAGCGATGAAGCTATGGAGGGATTTGAAAACAAGAGGATGAGAAATTTAAAGTCCAGGCATTGCTGAAGGGGGAGCCAGTGTAGATCAGCAAGGAAAGGGGGTGATGGGTGAAAGAGACTGGTATAGGACTGGATAAAGATCACAGAAATAAAAAAATACCCAATGTCCATCTGAGTCAATAGCCTAGTTCTCTTGAAACCATTCACTGAGTAATAAACAGATTGGACTGATTTTCCTATTTTCAGTGAGATGGAAAAGCAGAAGTCTGCCCTGATCGATGCCCTCTGCCTGAAGGGGTGTGCGCTGGCTGATATGCTTCTCCAGTTCGAGTCGCAAGGTGAAGTGGCATCATGCAGACAAGTCTGTCACGATGAGAATGAGCCAGACAGCATCCACAGGAGCCTGACAGACACTTTTTATGATGTCCAGAAGTGGATCGAGCTCACTGACTGCAAGGTAAATTACAAATATTGAGTACTTCAAACCACTGGTGAGATCATTCTTCCTCATCATGTCCGATTTAATACTGGCGGGGCCATGCAAGTTTAAAATCGCAATCTCGAACTGAACATGAGGAACAAGAATAGACCATTCAGTCCCTCAAGCCTGTTCTGCCACTCTTATCAGATACTGATCCATACCGCAAACCCCATTTTACCTGTCTTTGCTCCACATTTCCCGGTTACCCTGACCTAACAAAAAACACCTGTGATCACTGTCTTGAAAATTCTAATTGTCCCCCTAGCTTTCACGGTCGCCTTGGGGAGGGAGTTGCACAGTTCCAGTACCCTGCACTTTGTTCAGGTTTAATGAGAAAGAACATTGGTACTTTAATTTTGTTCAGGAGCTGTTGGGCTGTTTCTTGACTTGCAGTGAATTCTGGGTTCCTGTCACAACACTGATTATTCCTCTATACGTGTGCTGGGTTACCCTAGCAACACATTGCTTCTTTGGGTGCCAGGAGTGTTTTCTGTTGGCACTACATGACAAGTTGTTTATCAGAATCTTTCCTGCACATCAGACAGACCGATGCAAAATTGGGATAACTGCTCAGGATGAGGCGCACAGGCTCTGACTGCAATTTGGTTTTAATCCTGAGGCGATTTCATGCTGCTGACATTAGTTGAATGTTCATATATCTTCCTGATAAATTGCATCTCATACATTAGTCTGCCCTGAGTGCATTGGTACATGTGATTCTGCCTCCTGTAACATCAATATTGCTCATTTATTTTGCAGACATTGTTAATGATTGATGTATTGTGCTGAAAATATTGAGAGCTGCATCAAGTGTACAATGCAGAAACAGGCCATTCAGCCGAGCTGGTGTATGCCAGTGTTCATGTTATTCACAAGCACCCCGCACTACTCTATTTCATCTCACCCTATTGATAGATCCTCCTATCACTTTCCCCCTCATATGCTTATCCAGCTTCCCCTTAAATTCATCTGTTACATTCACTTCAGATACTCCATGCCCTCAACACTCGGGAGTAAAGAAGTTTCTCTGCAAGAGCCTATTGAATTTATTAGTGACTGTCTTAACTTTATGACCCCTAGTTCCGGTCCCGCCTATAAATGGAAACATTTCAGTGCCTACTCCATCAGATGCTTTCATAATCCTAAGGACATCTATTGGATAGCCCCTCAGTCTTTTCCAGAAAAAAAGAGCCTCAGCCTGTTCAATCTGATAATTATATCCTCCCTGTTCTGGTATTACCTTTGTGAATCTTTTTGGCAATTCTCCAGCGTCTCCAAATATTTTTTTATAATACAGAGATCAAGCTGTTCAGTACAGCTACAATACTGGCATCTACCCGGCTATGTGGAAAATTGCCTAGGTATGACCCGTACACAAAAAGCAGGACAAATCCAACCCAGCCAATTACCAACCCATCAATGTCTACTCTCGATCATCGGTAAAGTAATGGAAGGGGTCATCAGCAGTGCTATCAAGCGGCACTTGCTTAGCAATAACCTGTTCACTGACGCCCAGTTTGGGCTCTGCCAGGGCCACTCACCTCCTGACCTAATTACAGCCTTGGTTCAAACGTGGACATAAGAGCTGAACTCCCGAGGTGAGGTGAGAGTGACTGCCCTTGACATCAAGTTGACCCAGTGTGGCATCAAAGAGCCCTAGCAAAATTGGAGTCAATGGGAATCAGGGGGAACTCTCCACTGATTGGGGTCATACCTAGCACAAAGGAAGATGGTTGTGGTTGTTGGAGGTCAGTCATCTCCGCTCCAGAACATCACTGCAGGAGTTCCTCAGGGTAGTATCCTCAGCCCAACCATCTTCAGCTGCTTCATCAATGACCTTTCATCATAAGGTCAGAAGTGGGGATGTTGGCTGATGATTGCACAATGTTCAGCACCATTCGCGACTCCTCAGATACTGAAGCAGTCCATGTCCAAATGTAGCAAGATCTAGACAATATCCAGGCTTGGGCTGACAAGTGGCAAGTAACATTCGCACCACATGACTATCAGGCAATGACCATATCCAACAAGAGAGAATCCAACCATCGCCCCTTGATACTCAATGGCATTAGCAACACTGAATCCCCCACTTTCAACATCCTGGGGGTTACCATTGACCAGAAACTGAACTGGACTAGCCATATAAAAACTGTGGCTACAAGAGCAGGTCAAAGGTTAGGAATCGTGTGGCGAGTAACTCATCTCCTGACTTCCCAAAGCCTGTCCACCATCTACAAGGCACAAGTCAGGAGTAGGATGGAATAGCTCCCACAACGCTCAAGAAGCTTGACTCCGTCCAGGACAAAGCAGCCCGCTTGATTGGCACCACATCCATAAACATTCACTCCCCCCAGCACCAACGCACAGTGGCTGCAGTGTGCACCATCTACAAGATGCACTGCAGGAACTCACCAAGACTCCTTTGACAGCACCTTCCAAACCCACGACCACTACCATCTAGAAGGACAAAGACAATGGATACATGGGAATACTGCCACCTGGAAATACCGCTCCAAGCCGCTCACCATCCTGACTTGGAAATATATCACCGTTCCTTCACTGTCACTGGATCCAAATCCTGGAACTCCCTTCCTAACAGCACTGTGGGTGTACCTACACCACAAGGACTGCAGTGGTTCAAGAAGGCAGCTCACCACCACCTTCTCAAGGGCAACTAGGGATAGGCAATAAATGCTGGCCCAGCTGGTGAAGCCCGCATACCGTGACTGAATAAAAACAAATCTCAGTACTCCAAGCATGATCTAATTAGGGTTCTATAACATAAATTCTCTGCTTTTCAATTCTATTCCTCTAGCAATGAATCCAAATGGTTTGGTTGCTTTTTATGGCCTTGCTAACCTGCACTGCTACTTGTAGCAGTTTGTGAATGTGTACCCCTAGATCTCTTTGCTCCTCTACCCCATTTAGATTTATTGTCCAAGCAGCTTGTGACATTCTCCCTACCACAATGCACAATTTTGTCATTAGTTAACTACCCCCAACCCCACCCCTCCACCACCACCAATTTGGTATCGTCCACACAATTTGAAATTATATTTCTGATCCCTGAGTCCAAATTGTTTGTGTAAATCGTGAACACATTGGTCCCAGCAGGTGACTGAAAAGGGCTGTAAAAGATTTGGTGGGATGGGGTGGGGGGAGAGAAGGTGGCATAATGGTAATGTCACAGGACTATTAAACCAGAGGCCCAGGCTAATGCTGTAGGGACATGGGTTCAAATCCCACCATTGCAGCTTGTGGAATTTAAATTCAATTAATAAAGCTGGAATTGAAAGCTAGTCACACTAACGGTAACCGTGACAACTACCGTCGATTGTTGTAAAAACCCATCTGGTTCACTAATGCCCTTTAGGGAAGGAAATCTTCTGTCCTTACCTGGTCTGGCCTACATGTGACTCCAGACCCACAACAATGTGGTTGACTCTTAACTGCCCTCTGAAACGGTCTGGCAAGCCGCTCAGTTCATGGGCAATTAGGGATGGGCAAAAAAATTGTTGGTGCCAGCAACGCCCACATCCCATCCAAGTCTTTTTAAAAGAAAAAGATCAGATGGCATTATTTGAAAGAAGAGCAGGGGAGTTTTCCACAGTGTCCTGGCCAATAATTACCCCTCACCCTACATCACAAAGGAACAGATTATCTGGTCATTTATTTCATTCCTTTTTTGTGAGAGCTTGCTGTGCATTATAACGGTAACTGCACTTCAGAAGCACTTCACTGGCTGTGAATAGAGAAGAACAAAATTTGAGAAGGAGGGCACCCCAGTCTTGTGGGCTTTGTGAAATAGTGCTGGTGTTTTCTTGGTACTCATTTATGTGTGTGTGTGTGTGTCTGTCATTAGGCATTAACATTTGCGTACAAACATGCCTTGGTGAAGCAAACATTTGGACGTGCTTTGAAGTTTGCTGCAAAAATTGTTGAGAATAAACCGTGTCAAGAAAACTGGAACAATTGCATTCAGGTTCGTTAACTATCCTTTTTCACACGTGAACCAAGATCGTGAGACCCAGGCTGCCTTTATGTGTCACAACCACAATTGCCATAATTTTAAAAGTTTATTCTCCATCTCTCCACAAAGTGCCATAAACTATCGCTGTAACTGAGCAAGGTAATGAGACCCTGCATTGTGAGAAGGCTGAAGAAGCTGAGACCACTTATCCCAGGGGAGACTAGGCTTAGGTTGACCCAAGAGAGACAGCACAATAAAGGTCATTCATATCCCTCCTAATTTACACTTCTGTTGAGGCCTTTAAAAACAAAAATTGGGGAGAGAAATATAATGGGCGACTAATCCAACCTGTCGCCACGTTTTACACTATCGACAAAAGTCAAAGTTACTGCCAACAAATTTAAAATAATGAGATCCTAGGAAGAGTTTGGAAATGTAACAAAATAACATGAGTTTTATCAATAAATGCAAGGGATTTGGGGTGGGTGGGGGGGAGAGAGGAGTTTGTGGGGGGTGGGAAATGTGTTTGTAAGGGAGGTGGGAAAGAGCTTCCGGAGAGGCGTTTCTGTGGGGGTGTGGTTTTTGCGCTGGGTAGAGGGGGTTTTTTTTTTGAGGAGGGGGGTGGGAGAGGAGTTGGTGTGGGGCAGAGAGGAATTTGTGTGGGGAGTGCAGGAGGAGAAGCAGTGTGAGGAAGAGTGGATGTTCGAAAGGTTTTCAAATACACGAGGCATCTGGACAGAGTAGACGGGGAGAAACCTCCCATTAGTGGGACACCAGAGGACACCAATTTGAAGTGATTAAGTAATTGGCAAAAGAACCACAGGCGACGTGAGGAAAAACTATTTTTAACGTTCTGAACGATTAGGATCTAGCGTGCATGCACTGCCTTGAGAGTGTTTTGGAGGCAGTTTGATTCATGGTTTTCCAAAGGGAATTGGATAATTATCTGGAGAGAAGAAAAAATTGTTGGGCCACTGGGAATGGGTGGGACAGGCAGAGTTTCTCTTATAGAGAAATGGCGCAGATACAATGGGCCGAATGCCCTCTTCCTGCCATTCTATGATTCTGTGCGGGCAGAGATGGTGCGTGTCGGGTGGGGGGGGAAAGGGAATGTTCCTGGGGTGCAGCGTGACATGATTCACTGGCTTTTATCTCATCGGGAATGTGCTGATTTTAATTTCTTTTCAATTTTACTTTACTGTCCATAAAGAAATGTTACATTGCTCTTACATTCAGAAATTACATGTAAATGATTAATAACCAGTAAGAGAAAGGAAATTACCCTATCGCAAGAGATCTAACTTTAATTAAAATATGTCTTGACAAACTATCCAATGCATTAAAATAATCAGTCAGTGAGTCCCATCCTGAGTTCCAATCCTTGCCCTTACATCCAACTCCTATTAAAAGTTCTTATAGAGATGGGCACAAACAAGTTCAGGAGCGGATATGTCCTGCATCAGAGGGATTGCAGCCTTTTCCCTGAATGCAGCCAGCAGTAATAGTGAGACAAGGGGTGATTCTCATTGTTCATGCTCCACTTTACTTTCATCAAAATTCTTCAAGAAGGATCTACTCCTCAAATACCCCATCTGCCTGATTCAATAACTTTCATACCCTTAACGAGTCCTAACTTCCTAAGGTAACAGTACCAGGCGAGACATCCAAAAAGAGTAGCGCACTCAGTTGCAGCCATATAGAAGAGTTCCATGATTATGGGATCTACCCAGCAATGGGATTGACTCTTAAGTGCCCTTGGAACAAGGGCAATTAGGGATGGGCAATAAATGCTGGCCTAGCCAGCGACGCCCACATCCCTTGAAAGAATAAAAAAAAAACTCAAAAGGATTTTAGTTTTCTCAAGTAGTATATTCATGTATGTTCCTTGACCACCGCCTCGGTACACAGTTCCTGCTAATCAGCCACTGTGTTTGCTGAATTAATGTTAGTGGCTGCACTTCGAAGTTATTTCCTTGCCTGTGAAACACTGCAGTGTTTCTGAAATGTGACGTGGTGCTCTACAGAAATACATCTTTATCTGCTTTCATATTATTTTGTCATGTTTCTAGCCCTCGGTACATAAGCTTAATTGATGAAGAACTGGAATTTCACACGAGACGGCGCTGTCAGATTTAAGTGTAGTTTTTAAGATGGGTCTTTGGGAGCTTGAATGTTTGGCCTGTGTTAGTTGATTCAGCTTGATCAGAAGTGTTGCTGCTGAGTTAAGAGATAACTGTTGTGTCAGCCGGGATAATTCTTTCTTCTTTTGCAGCTGATGAAGACCCTCGGTTGGGAGCACTGTGCCTGTTCCTGTGAGAACTCCCTCCTAGTGATGTATCCCCCAGAATATGTCCCGTTCTAACTTCCTCAGTGAAATGAATATCCGTGTGCATTTTTAATCGGGATTTATATAGGAAAAGCCTTTCTGATCATTGGGTTGGGCTTTGTGTTTGCTCTATTTTTGTTTGTCTTTTTTTTTTAAACGTTGGCAAGACTTCTGCGGAATCCTACCACAATACAACATTTTATATCTGCAATATTACGAAGTCCTCGGGTTTCTTTTTCAAGTGCTTTGGCATTCTCTTGCAGCATCACAGACTTAGCCGGAGCCGTTTTGCATTCTGTGCCTGATATATATATATATATATAAAAAAAAATGAGGGGCCCATCTAAAACGTTCTCCCCAAAGGTTCCCACGGCCCTCTTGGACAATACTGCAGGGTTCACGTTCTGCCTTCAATCCCAATATATTTCCCCCAGCTTTGCTCCTCCTTGCAGCTGAGTTGGAGTTAGTGAACACCTTTGCGTGCTGAGATCACACCATCCTATTTTAATTTATCCAAAGATGCGGCTCCTCTGAGGCAGTGACATGTCTGACACCCTCTTACAGTGGGTAAAATGCAGCAACTCGGCTCTCCTTGCTGGTCGCTGGAGAAAGTGGGATTTTAGAAAAGGCGGCAGCACTGAGACATGGGTGAGAACAGGATGTCTTTCTGTTCCCCAAGTCTGTTCTGCCATTCAATTAGATTATTTAAATTTGTACTTCATCTGTGGCTCAGTCAGTAGCCCTTTCACCTCTGAGTTCACAGGTTCCGGGTTCAAGTCTCACTTCAGGATTTGAGCACAAGATTCAAGGTGAATACTCTAGTGTGGTAGTGAGGGAGTTGGAGGTGCTGATTTTGGATGAGACATTAAACCGTGGCCCCATCCTCCTCCTCCTCCTCAGGTGACTGTAAAAGATCTCTCGGCATTATTTTGAAAAGGAGCAGGGGAGTTCTCCCTGGTGCCCTGGACAATATTTATCCCTCAATCAACATCACAAAAACAGATTATCTGGTTAATATTACACTGCTGTTTATGAGAGGTGCTGTGTGCAAATTGGTTTCCTACATTACAATAATGTTTACACTTCAAAAGTACTTATTTGGCTGTAAAGCACTTTGAGGCATCCAGTGATCATGAAAGGTGCTATATAAATGCAAGTCTTTCTTGTATGGCCACTCTGTGTCTTCATTTCATCTTAACTGCCTTGGTTTTGTAACCTTTGCCTAACAAAAATGATTTCTCTCTACCTGCCCCTATCTGATTGATCAGGCATTGGGCCTCTGTGAGTGTCCCTACTTGCCACTCCCTCAGCCATTTAGAGGATGTGAAAAACATAATTGCTGGCTGCAGGGAGGTACAATAGTGTAATGGTAATGTACTGGACTGCTAATCTAGTGTAACTTGAGCTCAAATCCCATCATAGTTTGAAAATTTTAATTCAGCTTCTTTAAAAATCCAGAATGAAGAGTTTGTGTAGGTAAAAGTGACCATGAAGATGGTCATAAAAACTCTACAGATTAACTAATGTCCTTTTTAAGGTAGAAAACCTACTGTCCTTACACAAGCTGGCTCTATACATTACATAGGATATACACCACAGAAACAGGCCATACTGGCATTTATGCTCCACATGAGCCTCCTCCCATCCTTCATCTTGTAAATCTAATATCATTGTAATCATCTATTCCCCTCTCCCTCATCTTCTTGTCTAGCTTCCCCTTAAATGCATCTAGACTATTCACTTCAACCACTCTGTGGTAGTGGGTTCCACATTCTCATCGCTCTTTGGGTAACGAAGTTTCTTCTAAAGCCTTTTGCTTAATTGTAATAATGTTGACACAGCATGTTATACTTCTCAATGTTAATTCCTAGTCCTGATTTTTCTGCAGCCATATCTCAATAATCACTACTATGTCTGGTTTCTCCCAACACATGAATTGCTTCCAACTCCCCTGTTTTATTACGGATGCTATGTGCATTGTTGTACAGACATTTCAATTCTTTTTATGTTTAACCATCTTGTTAGACTCCTGTTCTGTAACTCCATATTCCCTTGCCACCAATGTTCTCCCCCATTTTATTCTTTCCTATGCTCTCCCTCCATGGTTCATTTGCATTAAGGCTGCCTACATTTCTTGTAAATTCCTTAGTTTAAAGCCTTTCCCACCTCTGTATTTACCCTTTCTGCCAAGACACCGGTCTCGTTATGGCTCAGGTGGAGCCCATCCCATCAGTACAGTTCCTTACCAAACCAGAACTGGTGCCAGTGTCCCATGAAAAGGAACCCCTCTTTCCTGATCTGTCTGCTCCTATACCAATTTGCATGTGGCTCGGGCAATAACCCAGGGAATATTGTCCTTGAGCTCCTGTACTTGAATGGGTAACCTATCCTGGTCAGCCTAATACCTTTACATATAAGATCCCATCTCATCCATCTTCCTTCAAACCCAAGCTGCCTTGGTTTATTGAACGCGTTACTCTCTCCAAAGCACCAACTGAAGCAGCCAAATTGAGATCCAAACAAGACCCAACACATAAGAGCCAAGTGACCCAGGAACGAATCAATAAGAGTCAGTGAAGCAAGTGTCAAAACTGCAGTCCTACAAGGGAATTCAATAAATATTTTAGAAGTTGTTATTGTTGTGAAATATAGATTTTAATATCAAAAGCATTTCAGCTGTTATTTATGTAAATGCTGTTTTTTATGTCTGGAACTGCAGATTTTTGTTTTAGCTTTCTATGTGGTAATTACTTCAGAACAAGACAGATATATTCTTTGTAATACTGCAGTGGCATTATGGAATCAAAAGTAATCACCATTGTGCCTTCTGATCTGGAACAGCCTTTTGTAGACATGCATCAGTGTTTAGCAATTAAAAATCAATATTCTAATTAAGAAGCAGCAATTTTCAATTCCTGCAACTGGAGGAAGGGTCTGGCACCTTGTTACAGGGAAAGATCGTTGCTTCATGTACATTGTCTGAACAAAGGAGGTGATAAAATCTCTGCAAAAAAATGGCTGAATATTCAAACCAAATAAATCATCAGCTGTTCAACAAAAGAATGCCCCATGTATCTGTTGTGTTTAACTGATGATGACCTGTAAGAATATTTACAGGATACCAGATCATAAAGTGATGCAGACAGATGGCCATTTGGCCCATCATGCCTGTGCTGGCTCTTTAAAAGGGTTATACCATCTACCCCCCAATAAGCTTTGATTCCCGTGCCTAACAATCTATTTACTTCGGCCTTATAAATATTCGATGACCTCACCTCCATTGCCTTCAGAGGCAGAGTGTTCCAAATTGGAAAACCCGCTGAGAGAAAAAAATTCTCCTCATCTCTGCCCTAAAAGAGCAACCCCTAATTTTAAATCATTCCCCCTCGTTCTAGACTCCCCTACAAGAGGAAATATCCTTTCCACGCCCACCTTGTCAAGACCATTCAGGATCTAATATACTTCAATCAACCTCACTCATCTAAACTCCAGTGGAAACAAGCCCAGTCTGTCTAACCTTTCCTCATAAGACAACCCACTCATTCCAGGTATCAATCTAGTAAACCTCCTTTGAACCGCCTCCAATGCATTTACATCTTTCCTTAAATAAGGAGACCAAAACTATGCAATATTTGAGATGTGGTCTCACCAATGTCCCGTATAACTGAAGCGTAACATGCTTACTTTTATGTTCAATTCCTCTTGTAATAAAGGATAGCATTCCATTAGCCTTATTAATTACTTGCTGTACTTGCATACTTTTTGTGACTCATGCATTCGAACACCTAGGTCCCTCTGAACCTCAGAATTTTGCAACCGTTCTCCGTTTAAGTAATACTTTGCTTTTTTTATTTTTCCTGCCAAAGTGAACTACCTCACGTTTTGCTATATTAAACTCCATCTGCCAGATTTTTGCCCACTCAACCTATCTATATCCATGGGCAACCTTCTCATGTCCTCTTCACAACATACTTTCCTATCTATCTTTGTGTCATCTGCAAATTTAGCTACCATGCCTTCACTCCCCTCATCCAAATCATTGATATAACTTGTAAAAAGCTGAGGGTCCAGCACAGACCTCCTGCTGGACTCCACTCGTCACATCCTGTCAATCAGAAAAATATTCATTTATGCATGCTCTGTTTTCTGCCAGCCAGCCAATCCTCTATCCAGGCTAGTATGTTACACCATCAGCTTTTATTTTCCGCAATAACCTTTGATATGGCACCTATCAAATGCTTTTGGAAATCCAAGTCCAGTCTACAGGCGCACCTTTATCCACAGCACATGTTACTCCTCCAAAGAACTCCAATAAATTGGTTAAACATGATTTCCCTTTCTGAAAATCATGCTGACTCTTCCCAATTACCTTGAATTTCTCTAAGTTCTGGGCTGTAGCCTTATTAATGATCAATTCTAACACCTTCCCCACAGCAGACGAGAAGCTAACTGTCCTATAGTTTCCTATTTTCTGCCTCCCTCCCTTCTTGAATAGAGGGGTTATATTTGCTACTTTCCAGCCTGATGGAACCTATCCAGAATCTCATGAATACTCATCTGTTGAAGTGACAGGAGAATCCATCTTCACCAGATAAGCAATGGTAAATATTTGAAGAAAACATTCAGGATTCTCAACAAATCCACACTCTTGAGGAAGGTGTGAAAGTGATACAGCTGTTGTTCACTAAGGAAGTTAAAGATAGTATTAGATTAAGAAGAGGCTTACAATGTTGCCAAAAAGAGTAGCGAGTTTGAGAATTGAGAAGGTTTTGAAAAGCAAAGAATGACCAAGAAAGTGATAAAGAGAAAGCAGAGCACGAGATTAAACCAGCAGTAAATATAAACAGATTATAAGATCCCCTATAGGTATGTTTAAAAATAAAGGAAGGGACTTTACAACATAAGAAATAAGAGCAGGAGTAGATCATACGGCCAATTGAGCCTGCTCCACCATTTAATATGATCGTCATTGATCTGCTTCAACTTCACTTTCCTGCTCACTTCCCATAATGCTTGATTCCCTGAGACATCAAAAATCTATCTCGTGCTTCGTTGCTAAAAATGCTTCGTTGTTGAGTGTATTCAAGACTGAGATCAATAGATTTTTGGGGATATGAGGATAAAGCAGGAAACTGGAATTGATGTAAAGGTACAGCTATGATGTTACTGAATGGCGGAGCAGGCTCGGTGGGCTGTCTCACCAACTCCTGTTCCTGTTTCTTACATTTTTATGCCATCTTCAGAGACTTGTGTACCAAACACCCCAAGTTCCCTCTTGTTCCTGTACTCTCCCTTTCTAAATTTTACCATTTGTTCATATTGCTCCGACTTATTTTTCCTGTCAAAATATATCATTCCACACTGCTCATATCACACTTCACCTGCTATGTGTCGGCCAATTTCACCAGTCAATGAACTGCTGTTTGCTAATATCCTCACTGTTTATTACATTTATAAGTTTTGTTTCATTTGCAAACTCTAATCGTTCCCCTATACCCAAGTCCAAGTCATTAATATATAACCGAAAGAGCAGTGATCCTAATACTAACACCTGGTAAACACCATGGTTTACCTCTTCTGGGTCTGAAAATCAGCCACTCACCCTGAATCCCTGCTTTTTCTAACTTAGCCAATTTCGTATCTACACTGCCAGTGTCTCTTTAACTCCATAGGCTTCAACCTGCTAACAAGTCCATTATGCAGTACTTTACCAAAGTCCAAATGCACAGCATCAACAGCACGACCCTCATCCACCATTGAGTTCTTGGATAAAGTAATTGAATCAAGTTAATCAAACACGATTTACGTTTAACGTGATAAACTTATTGATCTCAGCTTGAAGCGTTTATTGTTTCCAGCACCCACTGCCTTTTGGAATGGGAGATCCAGATTGTGAAGGGGAAGAAATCTTATGAATAATATTCTCTCATGACGAAACAGAGATTGGACTGAATACGAGACATAACTGTAACTAGGGTAACCAAATTAGGCAGTTTAACACAATGAAACCAATAGGAAATTGAACCAGAATACAGGAGCAGTTGAGCAGCAGCTCCGGAAGATTATAATCTACAGAAAACTTCTCCGCTGTCCCCTATCTGGCTGAATAACATGTACTGGATCCCACTTAGTGATAAAACATAGCAAATTACCTCTTCCTCTATCGTCCCTCACTGTAGTAAGGTAAAGTGTGCACAATGGTAACCCTTTCTATGGAAGCAGCATCCAATAGAACCCTTTTCTTACTCAATGGTAAAACCCTGACAACATGTACACCCTCTTCCCCTCCAAATGAATTGATTGCCTCAGTTGGTTGGACAGCTGCTGTGGATCAGACTGGGGCAACGGGACGGGGTTCCATTCCGTGGGATAGACTTGGGCCCTGCCTCCTTGCCCTACCCACGGTGGGGTTGTGACACTGCGGGTCAGACCTGCCTTTGGGCAGAGAACTCAAGAAGATGGGGAGAAAGAGCAGGAGGAGTGGGATTAATTAGATAGCTTTTCAAGACTGGGAGGACTCCCAAGACTCGTCTGGGAAGAGTGTCCTCTGCAGTCACCGTCGCCGTGAAGCAGTCTGGGAAAAGCATTCTCTGCAGTCACCATCGCCGGGAAGCAGTCTGGGAAGAGTGTGATCTGCAGTCACCGTCTCCGTGAAGCAGTCTGGGAAGAGTGTCCTCTGCAGTCACCATCGCCGTGAAGCAGTCTGGGAAGAGTGTCCTCTGCAGTCACCGTCGCCGTGAAGCAGTCTGGGAAAAGCATTCTCTGCAGTCACCATCGCCGGGAAGCAGTCTGGGAAGAGTGTGATCTGCAGTCACCGTCTCCGTGAAGCAGTCTGGGAAGAGTGTCCTCTGCAGTCACCATCGCCGTGAAGCAGTCTGGGAAGAGTGTCCTCTGCAGTCACCGTCACCGTGAAACAGTCTGGGAAAAGCATTCTCTGCAGTCACCGTCGCCATGAAGCAGTCTGGGAAGAGCATCCTCTGCAGTCACCATCGCCGTGAAGCAGTCTGGGAAGAGTGTCCTCTGCAGTCACCATCGCCGTGAAACAGTCTGGGAAGAGCATCCTCTGCAGTCACCATCGCCGTGAAGCAGTCTGGGAAAAGCATTCTCTGCAGTCACCGTCGCCATGAAGCAGTCTGGGAAGAGCATCCTCTGCAGTCACCATCGCCGTGAAGCAGTCTGGGAAGAGTGTCCTCTGCCGTCACCATCGCCGTGAAACAGTCTGGGAAGAGCATCCTCTGCAGTCACCATCGCCGTGAAGCAGTCTGGGAAGAGCATTCTCTGCAGTCACCACCACCGGGAAGCAGTCTGGGAAGAGTGTCCTCTGCAGTCACCGTCGCTGTGAAGCAGTCTGGGAAGAGCGTCCTCTGCAGTCACCGTTGCCGGGAAGCAGTCTGGGAAGAGTGTCCTCTGCAGTCACCATCGCCGGGAAGCAGTCTGGGAAGAGTGTCCTCTGCAGTCACTGTCGCCGTGAAGCAGTCTGGGAAGAGTGTCCTCTGCAGTCACCGTCGCCGTGAAGCAGTCTGGGAAGAGTGTCCTCTGCAGTCACCGTCACTGTGAAGCAGTCTGGGAAGAGTGTCCTCTGCAGTCACCGTCGCCGAGTGAAAAAGAACAAAGAATGACATCGCAGGAAAACCAAAAGTTCATTGGTTGGTGAGTAACTGCTAGTTTGAACTACCTATTCTAAGTTGCTTTCAGATTAAAGGTGACTACTGAGGCCCAGGATCGGAGGCCTAACAGTTCAGCTTCAACTCAGCAGAGAGAGCGCAAGTTCCGGTTGATTTTAAAAAGTGTATTTTGAATCTCTATTCTAACTTGCTTTCAGATTAAAGGTAAATAGGAGAAATATTTTACAGATTGATAAACTAAAGACCAGTAGGAAATTTAAAAACAAATTGAAAAACGAATTAAATAAAATAGAGATGCAGGGCCAGGCGATGTGTCGTAGCTGCATGATGTGGGAGCTGGTGGACCCCACTGTGGTTCCTAGTAACCACATCTGTAGCAAATGTTGGTTGCTCGAGGAACTCCAGCTCAGAGTTGATGAGCTGGAGTCTGAGCTTCAGACACTGCGATACATCAGGGAGGGGGAGAGTTACCTGGACGCTGTGTTTCAGGAGACAGTCACATCCCTTAGATTAACTACCTGAAATTCGGCCAGTGGTCAGGGACAGGAGGGTGTGACTATGAGTGAGGCAGGTAGAGGTATCCAGGAAGTAACACTGCAGGAGCCTTAGCCCTTGCTCTTATCTAACAGGTTCGAGATTCTTGCTCCCTCTGTGGACGAGAGTGGGGACTGTAGGGAGGATGAGCAAACTGACCATAGCACTGTGGTACAGGGAGCCATTCAGGTTGGGGGAAAAAGGAGGAATGTAGTTGTAACCGGGGATAGTATAGTTAGGGGAATAGATACTGTTCTCTGTAGCCAGGATCGAGAACCCAATGGAACCCGAAGGCTGTGTTGCCTACCTCGTGCCAGGGTTAAGGATATCTCCTCTGGGCTGCAGAGGAACTTAGAGTGGGAGGGGAAAGATCCAGTTGTCGTGGTCCACGTAGATACCAACGTTATAGGTAGAACGAGGAAAGAGGTTCTGCTGAGGGAATACGAGCAGCTAGGGGCTAAATTAAAAAGCAGAACCAAAAAGGTAATAATCTCCAGATTACAACCTGAGCCACAAGTTAATTGGCACAGGGTCAATAAGATTAAAGAGGTATATGTGTGGCTCAAAGATTGATGTGGGAGAAATGGGTTCGAATTCATGGGACATTGGCACCAGTACTGGGGAAAGAAGGAGCTATTCCATTCGGATGGGCTCCATTTGAATCATGCTGGGACCAGTGTCCTGGCAAATCGCATAACTAGGGTTGTAGATAGGGCTTTAAACTAAATAGTGGGGGGGAGGGTTCAGTTGCATGGAAATATAAAAAATCAAAGTTTAAGGAGAGGGTAAGAGTGCAGGTTAGTGACAAGGCTGATTGTTCCCAAAAAGTGAAAGGAAGGGACAGAGTGCGTGAACGCCATATTGCACCAAAGAATCATATAAGAGTAGGGAAAATAAACAATAGGGCAAACTTAAAGGCTTTGTATCTGAATGCACGTAGCATTTGGAATAAAACTAATGAGTTAACAACGCAAATAGAGATAAATAGGTATGATTTGGTGGCGATTACTGAGACGTGGTTACAGGGAGAACAGGTTTGGGAGTTGAATATCCCAGGGTACTCAGTGTTTCGGAAGGATAGGCAGGAAGGAAAAGGAGGTGGTGTAGCTTTGTTAGTAAAGGAAGAGATCAGTGCTATAGTGAGGAATGATATAGGCACTGGAGAGCAAGACGTAGAGTCAGTCTGGGTAGAAATAAGAAATAGCAAGGGAAAGAAGTCCCTGGTGGGAGTAATCTATAGGTCCCCAAACAGTTGTTCAGCAGTAGGACACAGTATAAACCAGGAAATACTGGGAGCATGTAAAAAAGGCACGGCAATAATCATGGGTGATTTTAATATGCATATAGACTGGACTAATCAAATTGGCAAGGGTAGCCTCGAGGGAGAGTTCATAGAGTGTATTAGAGATTGTTTCTTGGAGCAATATGTTGTGGAACCAACCAGGGAGCAGGCTATTCTGGATTTGATTTTGTGTAATGAGATGGGATTAATTAATGATCTCATAGTAAAGGATCCTCTAGGGAAGAGTGATCATAGCATGATAGAATTTCAAGTTCAGTTTGAGAGCGAGAAACTTGAGTCCCACACTCGTGTCCTGGAGTTAAACAAAGGTAACTACATAGGCATGAGGGCAGATTTGGCCCTAGTGGACTGGGCAGGAAGGCTACAAGGTAGGACAGTTGATGAACAGTGGCAGATATTTAAGGAGATATTCAATTCCTCCCAAGTAAAATATATTCCAAAGAGGAAGAAAGATGGTAAGGGGGGGAAAAGCATCCATGGCTAAGCAAGGAAGTTAAAGGAAACATAAAGGCAAAAACTAAGGCATACCAAATTGCAAAGGTCAGTGGCAGGCTGGAAGATTGGGAAACTTTTAAAGATCAACAAAGGGTTACTAAAAAAATAATAAAAAGAGCAAAGGTAAATTATGAAAGAAAACTAGCGCAAAATGTAAAAACTGATAGCAAAAGCTTCTACAAGTATATAAAAGGAAAGAGAGTAGCTAAAGTGAATGTTGTCCCTTGCAGAATGAGACTGGGGAGTTAATAGTGGGGAATGCAGAAATAGCAGAGACGCTTAATCAATATTTTGCCTCAGTTTTCACGGTGGAGGACACTGGTACCACCCCAGTGCGGAGGGTATAGAGAAGGAGGAACTTAGAACAATCACCATCACTAGAGAAAAAGTACTGAGCAAACTATTGGGATTAAAGGGTGACAAGTCCCCAGGACCTGATGGCCTACATCCCAGGATCTTAAAGAAAGTGACAGCAGAGATAGTGGATGCATTGGCTATAATATTCCAAAATTCCCTGGATTCTGGATAGGTTCCAGTGGATTGGAAAAATGCTAATATAACACCCTTATTCAAAAAGGGGGGAGAGGCAGAAAGTAGGAAACTATAGACCAGTTAGTTTAACGTCTGTCATTGGGAAATTGTTGGAATCCATTATTAAGGAAGTAGTAATGGGGCATTTAGAAAGTCAAAATGCAATCCATCAGAGTCAACATGGTTTTATGAAGAGTAAATTGTGTTTGACTAATTTGCTAGAGTTCTTTGAAGATGTGACAAGCAAAGTGGATAATGGGGATTCTGTAGATGTAGTATATCTGGACTTCCAGGTGGCCTTTGATAAGGTGCCGCACAAAAGATTAATACACAAGATAAGATCACACAGAGTTAGGGGTAATATATTAGCTTGGATAGCGGATTGGCTAACCAACAGAAAGCAGGGAGTCGGGATAAATGGGTCTTTTTCTGGATGGCAAGCTGTAACTAGTGGGGTGCCACAGGGTTCGGTCCTTGGGCCCCAACTAATTACAATCTATATTAATGACTTGGATTCAGGGGTAGAAGGTACTATAGCCAAATTTGCAGATGACACCAAAATAGGTGGGAAAGTAAGTTGCAATGAAGAAATAAGAAATTTACAAATGGATATGGACAGGTTAGGTGAATGGGCCAATATTTGGCAGATGGAGTTTAACGTGGATAAGTGTGAGGTTATCCATTTTGGTCAGAAAAATAAAAAGGCGACTTATTATTTAAATGGAGAGAAACTTCAGAATGCTTCAGTGCAGAGGGATCTGGGTGTCCTCGTGCATGAATCGCTGAAAGCTAGTATGCAGGTACAGCAGGTAATAAGGAAGGCAAATGGAATTTTGGCATTTATTGCTAAAGGAATAGAGTATAAAAATAGGGAAGTGTTGTTGCAACTGTACAAGGCATTGGTGAGACCGCACCTGGAATACTGTGCACAGTTTTGGTCCCCTTACTTGAGGAAGGATGTAGTTACACTGGAGGCGGTTCAGAGGAGGTTCACTAGATTGATTCCAGAGATGCGGGGCTTGTCTTATGAGGAGAGATTGAGTAGTTTAGGCCTATACTCACTAGAGTTTAGAAGGATGAGAGGAGATCTAATTGAGGTATATAAGATGCTAAAGGGGTTAGACAAAGTAGATGTGGAGTAGATGTTTCCCCTTGTGGGGCATTCTAGAATGAGAGGCCATAGTTTTAGGCTAAGGGGTGGTAGATTTAAATCAGAGATGAGGAGGAATTACTTTTCTCAAAGGGTCGTGAATCTGTGGAATTCACTACCTCAGAGTGCAGTGGATGCCGGGACGCTGAATAAATTTAAGGAGATGATAAACAGATTTTTAATTAGTAACGGGTTGAAAGGTTATGGGGAGACGGCGCGAAATTGGAGTTGAGGCCGAAATGAGATCAGCCATGATCGTATTGAATTGCCTACTCCTGCTCCTAGTTCTTATGTTCAATGTTCTGGCACAGACATGATTAACCGAATGGCCTCCGTCTGAGCTGCATGATTGTATGAAATCCAACTCATTTCCTACTTATTGCTTCCACTGCATAGCAAGCTCTATGATTGCTGGAATCTGACTGTTCAAAGCCTTTAATGTTGCTGAACTATGAGTCATTCACTGCTAAAGTGTTTTAGCCCTTTCACTGAACAGCTTAAGAAGAACATTATCCTTGAAGGTGATGGAATGTTTTAAAACCCAGGAAAGATTTTGAAAATTAAAACATAATATCATTGAGAGACAATGCTACCATTTGTTTAAAACCAGCCTACTGTAAAGAATCCATCGAGATATCTTTCAATGAATGGGTTTTTAGTTGGTGACCACCACAACAATTACAAATCAGCATTCCTGTCAGTCATAACGCTGATCTCAGCACAACAAAGTCATTAGAAAGCTCATCCTGAGTCATACCCTGAAAAATAAAGATACTTTCCCTGTGCCAACTACAGACCTGGGTACACAGGCGAATGAGGAGGCCTTTCACTCCCTGAGCCCAATCTATTATTCAATTAGATCATGACTATTCTGTACCTTAACTCCATCCACCTGCCCTGGTTTCATAACCCTTAATACTCTTACCTAACTTAAATCAATCAACCCCAGGTTTGAAATGTTTAATTGACCCCAGCCTCAATAGCTTTTTGGGGGAGAGAATTCCAAATTTCCACTATCCTTTGTGTGAAGACGTGCTCTCTGACATCACCCCTGAATGCCCTGCGCCCCCTTGGTCTAGAGAGAGTTTCTCTCTATCTACCCTTTCTACCTTCTCTTTCACACCCATCTCACCGATCAGATGTGGGGCCCAAGTGATTGCCCTCGCTTTATCGCCATGCCTATTAGAGGATGTGGATCACATATTTACAGGCTGCACCCATCAGCAAGTGTTTCCTGGCTCCATTGTAGGCTTGAGCAATGCCCTTTACTCAGCTTTTAACTGGTTAGCACACTTAAACTAGCACGCTTGTCTTAACAGTCTGTGAAGTACAAAAGGGGTAAAAAAGATGATTAACTAGATTATAACACTTATGGAAAAATAGGACTGACTCAGCTGAGGATATTCACAAGTCCTTCACTTATATCACCCCTCATTTCTTTCACCTAGATTGTTCTGAGTGAAACGTGTCAATCCTTGTCCTCGATAGTCTCACTTCAGAGATCAAGACAGTGCGGCACTGAGGGAGCAAGCACAACACTGTCATGAGTGCCATCCAAAGATGCTGATGCCCCAAAGTGCTTTAAAGCCAGTGAAGTACTTTTGAACTGTAGACTCTGTTGTAATGTAGGAAACTTAACAGTCAATTGGCACACAGCAAGATCCCACAAACAGCAATGTGATAACGAACAGATAGTCTGATTTTGTGATGTTGGTTGAATGATAAATATTGGCCCAGGTCACCAGGGAGAATTCCCCTACTTTTCTTTGAATTAATGTCATGGGATCTAATACATCTACCTGAGAGGACTTTGCTCTATTGTTTCATCTGTAAGTTGACTCCACTCCCTCAGTACTGCATAGGGAGTGTTAGCCGACACTTTGCGTGCACATCTCTGAAGTGAGACTTATACCCATGACCTTCCGACTCTGCTTCTCACTGTGCCATGGTGTGACAGTAGCAGCCTCAAGAGCATCCTCTGCTATCTGGGCTTTTACAGCTGGTAATAAACACTATAAACTCGATTAAATGTGGATGGATCTTATAGATTACGTAAATGCTCACAATTCACTCAGGCACACCGTCCATACATGCACATTCTCCACCTCCCCTCACCCAATTTCCAGTTTTATTTTGTTCTTAAAAAGGGCCCATGTAAAAAAATAATTTTAACGTATGAATGAAACATAATTTACATCACAGTGATAACACTCAGCATTTTATCATTTTTAGCCATAATTTCAGGAAGAGATGAAGGGATCGGATTACAATTGCTGAACATGATTACATGAAAATTCCTTGCCACAATTTATAATGGATGCCATCCATTAGTTCAGGTGTGCATTGAGATAACAAGCAGAGTTTCATGCAGAAATATTAATTATTTTAACCATAATACTCTAGCTAAAGTGCTGTTAACATTCTTAGATTTTTCTTCAAGATACCTCAGTTTTTAGCTCATTTGGCAATGGCAGGTTTTTTAAAAAATGTATTCTTTCATGGGATGTAGACATCACTGGCTAGGCCAGCATTTATTGCCCATCCCTAATAGCCCTTGAGAAGGTGGTGGTGAGCAGCCTTCTTGAACCACTGCAGTCCATGTGGTGTAGGTACACCCACAGAGTTATCAGGGAAGGAGTTCCAGGATTTTGACCCAGCGATGGTGAAAGAACGGCGATATATTTCCAAATCAGGATGGTGAGTGGCTGGGAGGGGAACTTCCAGGTGGTGGTGTTCCCATCTATCTGCTGCCCTTGTCCTTCTAGATGGTCGTGGTCGTGGGTTTGGAAGGTGCTGTTTAAGGATCCTTGGTGAGTTCCTGCAGTGCATCTTGAAAATGGTACACACTGCTGCTACTGTGCGTCAGTGGTGGAGGGAGTGAATGTTTGTGGATGGGTTGCCAATCAAGCAGACTCCTTTATCCTGGATGGTGTCAAGCTTCTTGAGTGTTGTTGGAGCTGCACTCATCCAGGCAAGTGGGGAGTATTCCATCACACCCCTGCCCTGTGCCTTGTTGATGGTGGACAGGCTTTGGGGAGTCAGGAGGCAAGTTACTCACCACAGGATTCCTAGCCTCTGACCTGGTCTTGTAGCCACAGTATTTATATGGCTAGTCCAGTTCAGTTTCTGGTCAATGGTAACCCCCAGGATGTTGATAGTAGAGGATTCAGTGATGGTAATGCCATTGAATGTCAATGGGTGATGGTTAGATTCTCTCTTGTTGGAGATGGTCATTGCCTGACACTTGTATGGCATGAATGTTACTTGCCACTTGTCAGCCCAAGCCTGGATATTGTACAGGTCTTACTGCATTTGGACATGGACTGCTTCAGTATCTGAGGAGCCACGAATGGTGTTGAACATTGTGCAATCATCAGCGAACATCCCCACTTCTGACCTTATGATGGAAGGAAGGTCATTGATGAAGCAGCTGAAGATGGTTGGGCTGAGGATACTACCCTGAGGGACTCCTGCAGTGATGTCCCGGAGCTGAGATGACTGACCTCCAACAACCACAACCATCTTCCTTTGTGCTAGGTATTGACTCCAGTTTTGCTAGGGTCCTTTGATGCCACACTCGATCAAATGCTATCTTAATGTCAAGGACTCACTCTCACCTCATCTCGGGAGTTCAGCTCTTTTATCCATGTTTGGACCAAGTCTGCAATGAGGTCAGGAGCTGAGCAGCCCTGGCAGAACCCAAACTGAGCGTCAGTGAGCAGGTTGTTGCTGAGTAAGTGCCACTTGATAGCACTGTTAATGACCCCTTCCATCACTTTGCTGAAGAGCGAGAGTAGACTGATGGGGCGGTAATTGGCTGGGTTGGATTTAACCTTCTGGGTGTTTTTGCAGGAAATGCACATCTAGAACAAAATTACTTGAAATAAATTTCACACGGGACCCAAAGCAACTTTAGGTTTGATTCATTTCCCTCAGGCAAGATATAAATGAAAGTTGCCGTGGTGAAGGGCAGTGTGTGATGCTGTTAATATTGTCCCTCGCACCACAGAGAGTCATCATTCATAGGCCGGCCTTATTCTAACATTAATTTTTCATACTCTTACCTTTCATTTCTGAGATCCCATTAAACGTGTTTGGCTAGTTTAGCCTGTGGACTCTGTGCTGCATTGACACATGGGTACAGTTAAATGAACACATCTCATTTACTTTGGGTACAAATGACCCGAACTTTGTGTTGTGTTATGCTAAACCTTTATATTCACCACCATTTGCAAAAGGACTTTCTTGGCTGCAATAAATGAAACATTTGATAACTCCAGTGTGTAAAAGTAGGTGAAACCTTAATTAGTGTTTAGATTCATGTAATCATCCAATAACATGGCCCAAAAAATGCTATGGATTTAAACAGGGTGCGTTTGATAATCATTGATAACATTAATACAGGTTAACAATTCCAGAAGTGCTTTGGCATCCACTTCTCCGATTTTCTGAGAAGTTTCTAAGCCTTGTCTTACATACTGTAGCAGGCTGGTTGAGATTCAGTACATGAGCTGTGGACCGATGAGGACTCTGGTCCCTTGGTAAGGATATGACCCTTTTAAGAACCTACCCTTTAAAGATAATTGCCCCTGGAGTGGAAGGAGGTCCAGAGGAAGTAAGATTTGAGAGAAGCGCAGTTGCAGAGGTAAAAGACGTTTTGTGTGATCTGCAAGAACAAAAAGTGATTGGAAGTTGGGTTGATCAAGGATTACTGGCAGCGCCAGCCTGGATTTTGCGCTCTAGCTCAGGGGTTTGAACCCACAACCTCTGACTCAGAGGCAAAAGTGCAACCCATTGAGCCACTGCTGAAAAATTTAAGTGACTGTTAAGCGGGAAGGAAAATTAGGTTAAAAACTGACAGAGCAGCATATAAAAGAAAGAAGGCTGTAAGGTGTCTGGAACAGTCCGCAACTTGCCCCTCTTCCCTCAGCAAAGCACCAAGATTGCAAGTTCCAACAGCCCAGTAGCTCAGGATTGTTACATAGGAGCAAGAGGAGGCCATTCAGCCCATTGAATCTGTTCTGCCATCTACTTAGATCATGGCTGATCTGTATCTTAACTCCATTTGCCTGCTTTGGTTCTGAAACCATTAATACCCTTGCCTAATCAAAAAAAACTATCAATCCCAGCTTTGAAATTTTCAATTCACCTCTAATCTCAAAGGCTTTTTGAGGGAAGAGAGTTCCAGATTTTCACTATTCTTTGTATGAAGAAGAGCTTCCTGACATCAGCTGTGAACACTGATTCAGTATTTAATAGCCTAAATAACATCCATGGAGACTTTCCTACCCATTATAAACTGAACTGGACTAACCATATAAATACTGTGCCTACAAGAGCAGGTCAGAGGCTGGGAATTCTGAGGTGAGTAACTGACTTCCTGACTCCTCAAAATTTGTCTGTCATCTACAAGGCACAAGCCAGGAGTGTGATGGAATACTCCCCACTTGCCTGGGTGAGTGCAGCTCCCACAACACTCAAGAAACTCGACACTATCCAGGACAAACCAGCCCACTTTATCATCACTGCATCTATCACCTTAAATATTCACTTCTTCCACCACCAACGCACAGTGGCAACAGTGTGTACCATCCACAGGATGCACTGCAGCAACTCACCGAGTACCTCACAGTAACTCACAGTACCTTCAAAACCTGTGACCTTTGCCACCAAGAAGGACAAGGCAGCAGGTGCATAGGAAACACCACAGCCTGCAAGTTCCCCCCCCCCGCCAAGCCCCACACCATCCTGAATTGGAACTACATCGCTGTTCCTTCACTCTCACTGGGTCAACATTCTGGAACTCACTCCCTAACAACACTATGTGTTTGTATGCAGACCAGATGTACTGCAGCAGTTCAAGAAGGCAGCTCACCGTCTATTCAAGGGCAGTTAGGGATGGACAATAAATGCCAGCCTAGCAGCGATGCTCACATCCCAGGAATGAATTTCAAGAGAAACATTAGTGGCCTCCTCAAAAAATTCAACTCGGTAAGTTAGATGTGAATTATCCTTTACAAATCTATGCTCTCTCTCTCTGAGCAGGTCATATTTTCCCAAGTTACAAGAGGGAGGTCTATTAATTCATGTGATGCACACAGTCAGTGACCTCACTCGATATAAAGTAGGAATGGCGTGTTTAAATGAAGAGTTGGACACTTTTGAATTGTTATGAGCTACTGTTGTATGAATAACTGTAATCTGGACAGCTAAGATTTCATTAGTAGCAGAATTGCCCAGTGATGGTGTGACCAGCAGCCACTAGATTAAACGGATAAAAATAAGGACCAGTAGTTTTGATTTGCCAGTTATGAGAATACTATAACCAATTAAAATATTGTTGACAGTGCGCTGAATGCCTTGGATCGCAAACACCCCTGACCAATCCTGGGAAGTATGGGCATCTCAAATAGAGCAATGAAGTAAATCAGTCAGGGGAATGAATGTGACCTCAGTATGGAGAGAGGCCTATATCTCATTGAAGCACACAAGATTCTGGAGGGGCTTGATAGGGCAAACACTGAGAGGTTGTTTCTGCTGGCTAGGTAACCTAAAACACGGATAAGGAGCCGATCATTTAGGACCGAGTTGAAGGGAAATTTCTTCACTCAAAGGGTTGCGAATCTTTGGAATTCTCTGCCCCAGAAGGTTGCAAATGCTCCCCTGTTGAATATATTTGAGTCGTTGGTCATACTGAACTTGAGTATTGCTGAAGAAACAGACAGGCTGCTGAAGCTTTTCATTTTGCACTCATCAGGACAGAGGCAAGAATGCCAATTTTCAAAGTGAACAACAATTTATAGTGCATGAGAAAAGGGCTCTGATTGGAAAAAAAGGTGTCAACCTGCCAACTAATCAGCACCCCTTTACTCATGCAGTATAAATTGTTGTTTCCTTGAGATTTGGCATTCTAGTGCCTGTCCTGATGAGTGGAAGATGAAAAGCTTTGACAGCATGTCTCTTTTATCAGCGATACTCAATATATTATAAGGCTGGGATAGTCAGATTTTTGGGGCGGAATTTTCCCAAATTTGCATCAAGTGCGGTAGTGGGCGGGTAAAACGACATTTTGCCTGTGTGCCGCGATGGTGGGTTTTCACACGGTATCATCCCAAACCCACCTCATTATTTATGCACTCCCAGCAAACCCGTGTTTCCAGGGTGGGTGGGCTCTCATTTGCCCATGTTTAAAGTCCAGTCTGAAGCACACATCTCAGTCCTTCCAGCTCACCACTGCTGCACGGAAGACATGGCCCTGTAACCGAAGAAGACTGCGGCCCCCAGATGTCTCTCCAGCAACTTTTGGATGCCATGGAGGCCCGCCGGATGTCGTCTACCCCCCACACTGGCCGCAGGATGGGCAGCGACAGCACTAACCCGGCTTGAGAGGTGGTGGCAGCAGCAGTGGTCAGCGCCAACGCTCTGCAGAAGAGGACAGCCACCCAGTGCCGCAAGAGGGTGAATGATCTCCTCCGTTCTGCCAGGGTAAGTCACTCTTCTCATCACTCTCAACTCTCACTCTCAAATCCAGCACACATCCACAGGGACCTCACTCACTGCCAGTTCAAGGGACATCACCATTCACTCTCTCACACTCACCGTCATTGTCCTCACCCACTCCATGGGACCGCTCGCCATCCACACAGGCCAGGCATACTTATCATCTGGCCTGGCAGGCGTCCTGCTTACACTCTCTCCATCTCTATCCATGCAGGACAAGCTGGCACACAAGAGGGAGAGGTCGCAGACTGGTGGCGGAATTCCCGAAATCAAGATCTCCACGGACTTTGAAAATAGAGCCATCCAGCTGGCTGGCGATGATTTGGATCATTCCTGTGCTGACGGTGAGGTCGGCGCTGCTCTACCAAGTGAGGATCCAGCAGTGCGACATCCATCAGACAACCATGCTGTGAGTGATGTGTCCTGTTTCACAGGCCACTGCCAGGCACTAATTTTCTCCCCTTGCTTCCGCAGGCATATCTGGGAAACAGCACACAGGGTCCATGACCCAGAGCCCCCAATAAAGACCCAAAGAAACCTCTGAAGAGGAATCTGAGGGCACCCTCCCTGAAGTCCCATCACAGAGCTCACCCACGCCCTCCACCAGCGTGGAAAAGCACATCTCGGAGGGATCAAGCTTTAGAATAGCCTCGGGATCACAATCTGGTGAGCACATCGCAGTGTGTACGTGTGGGGGTGCCGGGCAGCTCGATCTCACTCCAGCTACTCCTGCTCCTCAAGGGGTCAGCCAGGGGCTCCCGGGCACCCATAGGGAGGAGGATCCACAGGTGCACACTCCGGGCTCATCCATCCAGGTGACTCCGAGAGTGATCGGCCCATCCAAATCCCCTTTTCCTGTAGCCTCAGCAGCTCCAGCTCCACAGGCCGAAAAAGGTGTCACTGCCACACAGCAGGACCCTGAAAGCAGGCCGGGGCCCTCCAGGTCTCGGCCCTCCAGAGGACACCCGCCAAAGTCATCACAGACAGGGCGTCACAGTCAGCAGGCTGCCTCCACCTCCGCTGTGGATGTCTGGGGAGCATCAAGACCATAAGACCAGTGGCAGGGTTAGGACAGTTAAGGAGAATTAGTTGCACAGTCTGGGCATGGGTGTTAATCACTTGAACATATTATTCCCTATTGTCAATAAACTCCCAAGAATGTCTCCCTGCCTATGGCTCCTTGTTCTGATGAGCCGTGTTCTTGTCACTCAGATGTGAAACCTTGATTCCTGCACAAGATAAAGGCGGGTGTCTCAGTCCAGAGCCTCTTCCCTGTGTCTGTGCAGCCTTCAGACCAAAGTGATGGTCCAGCCTCACACTCCCTGGACACATTACTGATACCTGCACCTCGGCAGTGCTGGTCATTGCTGCCAGAATGTAGTGGGCAGGCCCCTCAGAGTTCCCTCATTCTCTCTGTGTGCTCTCAGCACCTTTAAGGTGGGGCTGGCCCCCATCACACCAGCATCTGTGACCAGTGATGCTGTGCACCAGCTCCTGAAGGGCTCAGGTGCCAAAGGCGGACAAAGGATCGGATGCTTCTAAAGTTTCATGGCTGCGTCTCTGAGATGACCCTGATCATAGAGCAAGTGAGCTGCCCTCGGCCAGACAGGAGTCAGACATTCTCAGAGGCTGTGTGAAGATCTATGGAGTGTCCTCAACGTATGTCGTCATCACCCTCCTGCAATCGAGCGACTATTAGGGCCTCCACCGCCTCTCCATGACAGGAGCATTCTCAGAGGGTATTCGCGCTGCCATATGCCAGACTGGAGTCAAATGTTCACAAATGCAATGTCAGGAACTATGGGGTCACCTCACTGCATGTCGTCATCATCCTCCACAAGTGTAGCAGCTATGAGGGCCTCCCGAGTGCACCTGCCTCATCTAGCCAGTGCGAGGGCCTCATCCACGTCATCATCGCCTCCGAGGACCTCCTCACCCTCATCCCTGTCAGCGTCCTCCTCATCAGAGGAGACCTCCAGCTCCCCCATCTCCCCCTCAGCCAACTTGTCTCCCCATTGCAGCGCCAGGCTGTAAAGGGCACAGCAGATAATGACCATGCATGACACTCTCTGTGGGCTGTATTTCAGGGATCCACCAGACCAGTCCAGGCACCGGAACCTCATCTTCAGCATCCCGATGGTCTGCTCCACCAAGTTGTGAGCTGCAGCATGAGCCTCATTATACCATCGCTCTGCCGCAGTCTGAGGCCACCCCACGGGTGTCATCAGCCACGGCCTCTGTGGGTAGCCCTTGTCCCCGAGGAGCCAACCCTGCAGCCTCTGTGGACCCTGGAAGACTGCAGGGATCTGCAAGCAACTCAGGATGTAGGTGTCGTGCACACTCTCTGATAACCGTGCGCATACCTGCAGGATGCGTTCCTGTTGGTCCCATACCAGCTGCAGGTTCAGTGAATGGAAGTCCTTGAGGTTGATGTAATCCACCGAGTGTAGCAATGGAGACCTGAGCACCACATGAGTGCAGTCTGTGGGAAACACAAAATCGGGGCGAATCCGATCGCTCTTGCATCCTGGCTCTCCTGGTCCCGGGCGAAATGCACAAAGTTGTGTTGCCCTCATGAAGGCGGCATCCGTGACCTCATGGATGCATTTGTGGGTGGAGGTTTGAGAGATCCCACAGAGGTCAGCCTAGATTATGTGCTCAAGTCCTGGAATGGGCTTGAACCCACAGCCTTCTGACTCAGAGGTGAGACGGCTACACCGATGGATTCAAATGAGTATTTAATGTGAAGGGAAATTGAAGCAGGTTCCAGAGTGGCAATAATGAAAGCTTTGAAATACGTTAGGGCTGGAACCTTCCATTGTGGATGAGAGGGTACAGATTTAAAGTAATTAGTAAGGGGAGCATACATGACATGAGGAGAAACTGTTTCACACAGCGAGTGGTTAGGGTCTGGAATGCACTGCCTGAGTGTGTGATGGAGGAAGGTTCAATTGATGCATTCAAAAGGGAATTAGACTGTTATCTGAAAGGGAAGAATGTGAGGGCTATGGGGAGAAAGTGGGGGAATGGCATTAGGTGAGTTGCACATTCGGAGAGGCGGTTCAGACACGATGGGCCAAATGGCCTCCTTCTGCGACCTAGCAATTCTGTGACGTTCGATGGCGGGGATAGAAGTGAGAGTGGTTTCCACTGGGGGTGGGACAGGTGACCACGCGCAATCTTGCGGCTGTTCAGCTCATTAGATCTGCATTCACGAGGAGTTCGCCAAATCTCGTGGCGGGGGCAGGCGGGAAGTGACCATCCCTACCGTTACCTCATGGCGGGGGTCGAAGTTCTGGGCGCTATATTTAAAGGGCACCTGGACAGTCTGCGCTATCCCTCCCACCTTTACCCGGCCACTGTTCCACCCTACCCCATTAACCTTTCCTCCCTTTCCTCGGTCCTCCTGCACACAACGTGCCCTGTCACCACCCGCTCTCAGGCACAGGCTGGCATTTACAGACACTCCACAAAGAGGACAATACAGCACCAACTCACCGGTAATCACGGAAGAAGTTTCAACATTCTAATTTCTTGCTGGCAGGGAACTTAATTCCGGTGAGGTGGTCTTTTAATGAGCATCCATGACGTGCTAATACACGCCAAAGGGCTTCCTGACGTTGTCTGCCAGAAGCTCGACCCACCTTTAACCCACCTTTTAAAGTCCAGAGAACATAAAGTGAACCCTAAAGTTCACGCTGGCGTTGGGAAATTGACTTTTGGCCTCAGGACAAGTTAAGTCCCCCTGGTCGCCAAGATTCCTGCTGCTGGTGGGACCAGAAGATTCTTGATATCTGAAAAGAACATGGTTCAAGGCTGGGAACAAAAACATAACTGAGTTCACGACAGCCATCTTAATGTGCTGTGGGTCATGGACTCATCTCTATACAAAGGTAAAGGATATTGAGAGTACATGAAGGAAGATGCTTCTTTCTGCATTTTAACAGCTAACCTCTTGGAATGAGTGTAAATCTGGTCTAAGCGAAGCTATCACAAACTCTTAGCTAGAAAGCACAGCTCCAATTTATTAGACTAAATAATAACGAACTGTAACTATGTAATCTTGATGTGTCACTGCTAAAGTCCTACAATAGACGAGAAGCAGAAGTCGGAGGTTGATGAAGTGACTATGAAACATCAGTTGTCATCACGTCAGCCGGACCTCAATGGTACCAAAGCCTTGAAACGCTCATCTTTCCACCATCATCGCTTCAATGATTTAGTCATTATAATCGGACCAGCTTGAAAATGGTGTGAATGATTGGGGCGATGATGGCAAAATGACAATGTTACTAGCCTAGTAACCCAGGAGCCCAGGCTAATGTTCTGGTGTCATAGGTTTAAATCCCAGCATGGAACTTAATTGATTTTTTAAAAAATTCAAAATCACAAGAATGACTCCACTTTAAGAGTTAATTCATTGGCTGTAATGACCTCAGGTTCTCTCAGTGAGAAAGTACTTTGGGACATCCTGAGGTTGTGAAAGGTGCTATATAAATGCAAGTTCTTTCTTTCATCTTTCATCATTGGCAGAACCTGGCAAAAGTGTACAAAAGGGTTAATGTCAAATTAATTCTGGGATTCTGATTGAATCTGTAGTGAGGCTCATAGTCTGAACTACCTCTGGATATTCAGCTGCCTAAACCCTAACCTCTGGAATTCCCTCCCTAAACCTCTCAGCCTCTCTACCCCCATCCATTCGTTTATGCTGCGCCGTAAAACCTATCTTAATTTCTCCTAATGTGGCTTGGTGTCTAATTTTGTTTAATAACTGGTCCTATGAAGCACCTTGGGATATCTTACTATGTTAAAGGCGCTATATATAAGTGTGAGTGAGGTGTTGTAATAGCATTTAAGAGCCTTGGAATTTGGAATGGGAAACAGAAATTGCCGATGCTGGAAATCTGCAGTGAAAACAGAAGATCCTAGAAACACTCAGCAAGTCCAACAAAGGGTCCGTGGTGAGAAGCAGCAAGTCAATTTTTCAGACTTTGCCTTTATCGGAACCAGAAAATATTACAGATGAACAGTTTAGAAAAAGGAACAGAGTGAGAAAGAGCGAGTGCGAGATTGCACATGCACAGGCAAAGAAACTGATGCGCTGGAATGTGATTTGAAACAAAAAAAAAGATGCTGGTGTCCATAGCACCTGCATGACAACAGGATATCCCAAAGCATCTCACACTGAACGAAGTACTTTTAAAGTGTAGCCACGTCCTGTTGCGATTTAGGATTGAGTGAAGAACTGGAGTTGGTTAACTGATAATAGCGTGAGACAAGTGGAGGCTATGAGAGAAGTTAGAGAAACAAAAGACGTACAAGACACAGAGAATGTAATCATGAGTAGGAAAATAGGAAGAGGAGGAGGCCATTCAGCCCCTCGAAGCAGTTCTGCCATTCAATTAAATCATGGTTGATCTGAATCTCCCTATTTACCCACCTTGCTTCAGTAACTCTTAATACCCTTTCCTAAGAAAAATAATTTAAGTTCAAGAATAGTTAAAGCAGGGTAGTTAAGTTGGAGAGATGAGCATAAACACCTGGCCTTGAGCTGGCTTTAGATATTGGAAGGTAGGAAATTAGTTTAAGCTGCATGTAGAACAGCACAGGGCAGACAGAGGTGATGATTCATGGCAGTCAAACTTATGGGAAGAAGGTATCACCAAACAAACGGACAAACATGTAAATTGCCGAGGGTCAGTTTAATTTAAATAAAATCAGTCAACAAGAGCCAGTCAGCTCCCACCTGCTGAATAACAGCCATGCTATATAACAGAGCCATAGGAATCAGTAAATACTGCCAACATTGAACAAAATTGAAATATGTCTCTATGACTGGTGAATGCCAGTAAATATTGCAAAACGATTTCATCCTGACGAGGGTAATGATTAACTTCCAGCTACTGAATGCCAATGAGTACCAAGAAAAATGTAATCAAATGATATACCGCAGAAGGCGGCCCTGTGATCCATCGTGACTGTGCTGCTTCTTTGAAAGGGTTGATCAGTTAGTCCCTCTCTCCCCTGCTCTTTCCCCAGTGCTCTGCAAATTTTTTCCTTTCAAGTATTACCTCATTTCTTTTTGAAAGTTCCTTTTGAATCTGCTTCCACCGCCATTTCAGGCAGCGCCTTCCAGATCATAACTTGCTGCATGAAAATAATTCTCCTCCTCTCCCTCCCTGCTTTTTTTCTTGATTAGTTTAAATCTGCATGTGTCCCCTGGTTATTAACCCTCCTGCCAGGGTAACAGTTTCTCCTTATTCTGATGTTCAAAATCCCATAAAACTTTGAACCCCTCCATTAAATCTATGGAATTGATTTCTAAATATTGTAGTTGATCTAAGAACAACTGGTTTAGTGGCTCAAAATGCTTCATTTATAGCAGAGTAGTGATGTGAAGACAAAGCACGAGTGTTTGCGTTTTAGTTAATAAAGATTAGGATAAAACTGGCCTGCTTGCATTGATTTGGCGAATACTTGATTAACTTTATAAACACATTGTTTTGTTTTTATTATTTCATATATATTTCAAAACCTTCCCAAGGAAAAGATGCTTGATGGGTTTCAAATTATGCAAATATTAACATGTAAACTCCTGGAGTTCAGGCTGTGTCCTAACATTGTACGCTGCAGCTTCTAGATTTGGCCACAGCTGTCAGAGAGCTGGATTTGAACCAGGTCACTGAGTAAGCTGGATTGTAAATAAAGCACAGGAAAGTGCATGGACTCTGTGGCTAATCATTGAACAGTTTGTCTCCTTCCTTGCATTTACTCCATGCATTAAATGTCTATTTTCAAACAGAGGATAATGGCTGAAATCTACTTGTTGTTAACTGTCGGTCTTCTCGTACTCTTCAAGTTCAGTGACTGCGAAGGTATGTAAGTTTCACATTAACTTGTTTTGAGGAACTAAAATTGAATAGGGGAAAAAAAAAAACACAGCCCTCAGGGTTTCAGGAAAGCTTTTTTCCTTTAGCCTGTTGACCGAGGGTACGATGTCCAATCTGACCAACTTTTTCCTAAACTACTTTCCCCTCTTGTCCTGCCCTCGGTCAGGATCTATACCACAACATAGTGATGCTCCAAGTGAAGGAGAGGCCCTGTGCTGAGCGATTCTATAGAATGTACTGCCAGAGGGAACTCAATGTGTCAGAATTCTTGGGATGTGGCTCATTCGTGAGATGCGGGTGTGGATGACACTTTTAGCCCGTCACCGGTCACGGTTTGGTGCAACAGAGTGACTTGCTAGGCCACTTCAAGAGGGACATTAGGAGTCAGCCATATTGTTGTCAAACAGGAGTGACTTATAGGTGAGACCAGATAAGGATGGCAAGTTCCCTTTCCTAAAGGATACCAGTGAACTGCAAGGAGTTTAATGACAATTTGGCAGCTTCATGATCACTTTTATTGATACAATATTTTTATTTTCATATTTATTGAGCTGAATTCAAATTCTCATACTGAATTTGAACTTATATTCTTATTTGAACTTATATTCCAGTAATGTAACCATGACACTAACTGTACCTAATCCATATTTGGATCACTGGCCATGACTTTACGAGGTAGATCATTGGACAAGCATTCCGTACATCCGAAGATTTATAGTCAACCATAAGAAATTTCAACTGAGATCGGTGATTTTTAAATTTCTTTCATAGGATGTGGGTGTCGCTGGCTAGTCCAGCATTTATTGCCCATACCTAATTGCCCTTGAGAAGGTGGTAGTGAGCTGCCTTCTTGAACCGCTGCAGTCCCTGTGGTGTAGATACACCCACAGTGCTGTTAGGGAGGGAGTTCCTGGATTTTGACCCAGCGACAGTACAGGAACGGCGATATATTTCCAAGTCAGGATTGGGAGTGGCTTGGAGGGGAAGTTGCAGGTGGTGGTGTTCCCATGCGTCTGCAGCCCTTGGTTCTTCTAGGTGGTAGAGGTCGTAGGTTTGAAAGGTTCTGTCTAAGGAGCCTTGGTGAGTTGCTGCAGTGCATCTTGTAGATGGTACACACTGCTGCTATTATGCATCTGTGTTGCAGGGAATGAATGTTGAAGATGGGTGGATGTGGTGCGAATCAAGCGGGGCTGCTTTGTCCTGGATGGTGTTGAGCTTCTTGATTGTTGTGGGAGTTGCATTCATCCAGGCAAGTGGAGAGTATTCCACCACACTCCTGACTTTTGCCGGACAGGCTTTGGGGAGTCAGGAAGTGAGTTATTCACCACAGGATTCCTAGTCTCTGACCTGCTCTTGTAGCCACAGTATTTATATGGCTAGTCGAGTTCTGTTTCTGGTCAATTGTAACCCCCAGTTAGTGGGGGATTCAGTGATGGTAATGCCATTGAATGCCAAGGAGGGATGGTTGTGTTCTCTCTTGTTGGAAATGGGCATTGCCTGGCACTTGTGTGCCACGAATTTTACTTGCCACTGACCAGCCCAAGCCTGGATATTGTCAAGGTCATGCTGCATTTAGACATGGACTGCTTCAGTATCTGAGGAACTTCGAATGGTGCTGAACATTGTGCAATCACCAGCGAACATCCCCACTTCTGACCTTATGATGGAAGGAAGGTCATTGATGAAGCAGCTGAAGATGGTTGGGCCGAGGACACTACCCTGAGGAACTCCTGCAGTGATGTCCTGGAACTGAGATGATTGACTTTCAACAACCACAACCATCTTCCTTTGTTCTAGGTATGACTTCAACCAGCGAAGAGTCATTCTCATTCTCATTTAATCCAGTTTTACTAGGGCTCCTTGATGCCACACTCAGTCAAATGCGGCCTTGATGTCAAGGGCAGTCACTCTCACCTCACCTCGGGAGTTCAGCTCTTTTGTCCATGTTTGAACCAAGACTGTAATGAGGTCAGGAGCTGAGTGGCCCTGGCGGAACCCAAACTGAGCGTCAGTGAGCAGGTTATTCCTAAGCAAGTGCCGCTCGATAGCACTGTTGATGACCCCTTCCATCACTTTGCTGATGCTCGAGAGTAGAGTGATGGGGTTCTAATTAGCCAGGTTGGATTTGTCCTGCTCTTTGTGTACAGGGCATACCTGGGCAATTTCCCCCTTTGCCGCATAGATGCCAGTGTTGTAGCTGTACTGGAACAGCTTGGCTAGGGGTGCGCCAAGTTCTGGAGCACAAGTCTTCAGTACTATTGCCGGAATGTTGTCAGGGCCCATAATCTTTGCAGTATCCAGTGCCTTCAGCCGTTTCTTGATATCATGTGGAGTGAATCAAATTGGCTGAAGACTGGCATCTATCATGTTGGGGACCTCCAGGGAAGGCGGAGTTGGATAATCCACTCGGCACTTCTGGCTGGAAGATTGTAGCAAATATTTCAGCCTTATCTTTTACACTGATGTGCTGGGCTCCTCCGTCATTGAGGATGGGGATATTTGTGGAGCCTCCTCCTCCAGTGAGTTATTGAATTATCCACCACCATTCACGACTGGATGTGATAGGAGTGCAGATCTTAGATCTGATCCATTGGTTGTGGGATCGTTTAGTTCTGTTTATCACTTGCTGCTTATGCTGTTTGGCATGCAAGTAGTCCTGTGTTATAACTTCACCAGGCTGACACCTCATTTTTAGGTATGCCTGGTGCTGCTCCTGGCATGCCCTCCTACACTCTTCATTGAACCAGGGTTGATTAATGGTAGAGCGGGGGATACGCTGGGCGATGAGGTTACAGATGATGTTCGAGTACAATTCTGCTGCTGCTGATGGTCCACAGCACCTCGTGGATGCCCAGTCTTGGGTTGCTGGATCTGTTCAAAATTTATTCCATTTAGCAAGGTTGTAGTGCCACACAACACGATGGCGGGTATCCACAATGTAAGGACAGGACTTTGTCTCCACAAGGATTGTGCGGTGGTCACTCCTACCGGGACTGCCATGGACAGATGCATCTGCAACATGTAGATTGGTGAGGACGAGCTCATGTAGGTTTTCCCTCACCACCTGCTGCAGATCCAGTGTAGCAGCTATGTCCTTCAGAACTCATCTAGCTCGGCCAGTCATGGTGCCACCAAGATGCTCTTGGTGATGGACATTGAAGTCCCCAACCCAGAGTTTATTCTCTGCCCAAATGGCATTCAACATGGAATCATCAGCTGAGGCAGGGCAGTAGGTAGTAACCAGCAGGAGGTTTCCTTGCCCATATTTGACCTGATGCCATGAGACTTCATGGGGTCCAGAGTCAATGTTGAGGACTCCCAGGGCTTCTCCCTCCTGACTGTATACCACTGTGCCATCATAACTCATGGGTCTGTCCTTTTGGAGGGACAGAACACATCCAGGGATGGTGTTGGTAGTGCCTGGCACATTGTCGGTCAGGTATGATTCCGTGAGGATGACTATATCAGGCTGTTGCTTGCCTAGTCTGTGAGACAGCTCTCCCAATTTTGGCACAAGCCCTCCAGATGTTAATAAGGAGGACTTTGCAGGGTCGACAGGGCTGAGTTTGCCATTGTTGTTTCTGGTGCCCAGGTCGATGCCGGGTGGCCCATCCGGTTTCATTCCTTTTTTTAGACTTTGCATCGGTTTGATACAATTGAGAGGCTTGCTGGGCCATTGAAGAGTCAACCACATTGCTGTGGGCCTGGAGTCACATACGGGTCAGATGAGGCAGATTTCCTTCCCTAAAGGTCATTAGTGAGCCAGATGGGTTTTTATAACAATCAGTAATGGTTTCATGGTCACTATAACTAAGACTTGTTTGTAATTCCACATTTATTAATTGAATTTTTAAATTTCACCAGTTGCTGTGGTGGGATTTGAACCCATGTCCCCACAGAATTGGCCTCCAGATTACTAACCCAGTGACATTACCACTAGGCCACTGTGATGCCTTTTTTTCAGAATCAGCCATCCCATGACAGGGCATTGCGCATATGGACAGACAATCCTACAGCTCTGGTCATCACTACCAGTACCTGGCTGTTGTGGCATCACATTAAGAGACTCTAAGTGGAGAGTCAATGAAGGAAATGATGTCATGTCCCACATGACCATAGAGTTGTGGGTGTAGACTGACACAGTAAGAGGTGTGTAGGACGTGCTTCTGTACTCATGGTGTGTATATATATATTCCAGTTCATGTTACAATGAAAAATCCACGTATTTGTTGTATATTGTTTGTATTCCTGTGATTCTGATATCAGTCACACGGACGATAGGAGGAAACAATATAATAGTGACTATAGGGCGAATCTTCTTATGAGACATTGCTCTCTCCAGCTCACTAAGAGAACCTCAGCTCATACTCTGACGTGATGGGACATGGAGACCCATGTTTGAGTTTTCATGAACCACTGCGCTTTGGGAACTGTAACAATAACTGGTGCCTTAAACGCCAAAAAGTAAACCTGATCCATGATCTTTAATCCAGACACATACAAAACATCCAAATTTGGAGCAGGAGGAGGCCACTCGGCCCCTCGAGCCTGCTCCGCCCCTCAAAAACATCATGGCTGATCTGATTTTAACCTCAACTCCACATTCCCGACTACCCCCGATAAACTTTCACCCCCTTGCTCAGCAAGAATCTATCTACCTCTGCCGTTCACCAGTGAGAGAGAATTGCCCAATGTTACCATTCTATTTAATGACTTCCTCAGTGATGCATTGATGACATCAGGAGGATTGTCTCCATGTGGGTACTCCATGTGTTTATGAAAGATCGATGATGCTCCTTTTCTCATGTGATCTTGTGTTAATGCTAGACTAACTGAGACCTATGGTGCTGAGTTCAGCCATCTTAAGAAATGTGGTTGTATTTGCTCCAATTTTTTTAATATCACTTTTCATGGGGTGTGGGTCTTGCTGGCAAAGCCAGCATTTCTTGCCCATCCCTGATTGCTCTTGAGAAGATGGCGGTGAACCGCCTTCTGGAACTACTGTAATCCACCCACAGTACTGATAGGCGGAGAACCTTAGGCACCTCCTCGGGGTCGAGGATGACTTGCTTCCACACTAAAAATGAGTTCTCAGGTGACTGAAGAGCCCAATGCGCGACCTACAGTCTGTCACAGGTGGGGCAGATGGTGGTGGGGGAAACGGGTGGGTGGGGTGCCCGGGTTGCCACGCGCTCCTTTCGCTGTCGACGCTCGGCTTCAGCTAGCCCTTGGCGATGAGACTCAAGGTGTTCAGCTCCTTCCCGGATGCTTTCCCTCCACTTCACCCTCCACGGTCTTGGGCCGGGGATTCCCAAATGTCGGTGGGGATGTTGCACTTTTTTAAGGAGGCTTTGAGGGTGTCCTTGCAGTGTTTTCTCTGCTCTCCTGGGGCTCACTCGCCGTGTCGAAGCTCTGAGTAGAGCACTTGTTTCGGGAGTCTCGTGCCAAGCATGTGGACGATGTGGCCCCCCCCAATGGAGCTGATCGAGCGTGGTCAATGCTGCGATGCTGGGGATGTTGGCCTGAGTGGGAACAATGACGTTGGTGTGCCTATCCTGCCAATGGATTTGCAGGATCTTGCAGAGGCAGCGCTGGTGGTTTTTCTCCAGAGTTTTGAGGTGCCTGCTGTACATTGTCCATGTCTCTGAGCCATACAGGAGGGTGGGTATCACTACTGCTCTGTAGACCATGAGCTTGGTGCCTGGTTTGAGGTCCTGGTCTTCAAGTACTCTCATCCTCAGGCAGCTGAAGGCTGCACTGGCAGACTGAAGGCAGTGTTGAACTTCATCGTCGATGTCTGCCCTTGTTGACACCAGGCTCCCAAGGTATGGAAAGTGGTCCACGTTGTCCAAGGCCTCGCTGTGGATTTTGATAACCGGGTGGGGGGTGGTGGTGGGGGTGGCAGTGTGCAGGGGGCAGGTTGGTAGAGGACCTTTGTCCTATGGATGTTTAATGCAAGGCCCATGCTCTCATCTGCCTCGGTGAAGGCGTTGACGATGGCTTGGAGTTCGGCCTCCGAGTGTGCGCAGATGCAAGCAACGCCTGCATACTGTAGTTCAATGACAGAGGATGGGATGACCTTGGGTCTGGCTACTGAACAGATTTCTGCTTGTTCAGTAGTTTAGCTCCACTCCAGCAGGGAGCGTGCTGAGAGTGAAATGGAGCATTTGGGCAAGGAAGATCGAGAAGAACATCGGTGCCATGACACAGCCTTGCTTGACCCTGGTCCAAACGTGGATTGGGTCTATGGTGAATCCATTGGTCAGGATCATGGCTTGCATGTCATTGTGGTGCAGGCGGAGGATGGTGACAAACTTTTGGGGGCAACCGGAATGGAGGAGGATGCTCCATAATCCTTCACGGTTGATGGTCAAAGGCTTTTGTGAGGTCAAAGAAGGCCATGTTGAAGGGTTGGTGCTGTTCCCTGCATTTCTCTTGCAGTTGCCGCATGATCATGTCCGTTGTGCCCCTTAGTAGTTGGAATCTGCATTGCGACTCCGGGAGGAGCTCTTCAGCTGCAGGGAGAAAGCGATTGAGAGGATGCTTGCGATGACCTTCCCTGTGGCCAACAGCAGGGAGATTGCTCTACAGTTACCACAGTCGGACTTGTCACCTTTCTTGGAGATCGTCATGGTTACAGCATCTCTGAGATCTCTTGGCATGCTCTCCTCCTACCAGGTAAGGGCGATGAGGCCATAAGGGCGGAATTCCAGGATGTTGACCCAGCGACAGTGAAAGAACGACGATATATTTCCAAGTCAGGATAGTGAGTGGCTTGGAGGGGAACTTGCAGGTGGTGGTGTTCCCATCTATCTGCTGCTCTTGTCATTCTAGGTGACAAAGGTCACAGATTTGGAAGGTGCTATTGAAGGAGCCTTGGTGAATTGCTGCAGTGCCTCTTGTAAATGGTCCACACTGCTACCACTGTGTGTCAATGATGGAGGGAGTGACTGCTTAAGGTGGTGGATGTGGTGCCAATCAAGCTGACTGCTATGATCTGAATGGTGTCGAGCTTCTTGAGTGTTGTGGGAGCTGCACTCATCCAGGCAAGTGGAGAGTATTCCATCACACCCCTGACTTGTGCCTTGTAGATGGTGGACATGCTTTGGGCTGGGCGTTGGGAGGTGAGTTACTTGCAGTATCATGGCTTTGTACATCTCAAGATGGGGGTCTTAAAATTACTGATTGGAAATTACAAGAAGTGTCTGTCCAAGGTATGGCTACGTATTGATACCTGGGCGTTGTCCATTTTTGTTTGGATGGAGTCATGTGAACACACTGATAATTGATTCATTCATTCATTTGCTGCAGTCGGCAGTAAGATTTCAGTTTAAATGCAGTGCTAACAACCAACTTGCAGAAACGTTCCATCAGGTTACTCAACTATCTGCTGAAGATAAATGGGACAGAACTGCGGAATGCCTGCTGAACTTTCCATCCTACATTATAAACCACTGTCTCCTTAGGCTTGATACTTCCCAGTAGCTCAGGAAACATGAGGCCATCACCACTTTAAGCATCATTCCAATTTACAACCCGATACTGAAGCTGTTTCATTGACACCACATTCCATGTTGTAACTGAAGCCAGATTTTCATCTCCCAATGGAAAAGTGCATAACCTTGTTTTGGTCAAGAATTTAACTCGTTCAAAACCCACCCAGTTACATAGATTTAAAACCAGACCTTTGATTAAGCCTACAATGCCAAATACTTTTTTAATAGCTTTCTCTGCTTATCCTGTCTCTGTAGCAGCTCTCTGCTTATCCTGTCTCTGTAGCAGCTGAAGGTATATCCTCTCCTGCTGTCTATGATATTCTGAGAGGCTCTGACCAATCAGCCCTAAGCACGGGTGATCTGGGTGGGCGGGACTTCATGTCGAGAGTCCTGATCGAGCGCGTAGCACCTGAAAAGCTCTCTACAATAAAGTGCATCTGTTTCTTGTTGAAACGTGTCCACTCTATCAAGTCATTCCATTTGGTGACGAGGATAAATAGCTCCGACGCTGCACCTCGTCTTGTGAATGTGAGTACATCAAATCTTAAGAAAAAGGAAAAGACTACTCACCGGCCATGCCACTCCTCCACACAATCAATCCTTACGATGCGATTACAGAACACTGGAGCCAGTGTGTAGAGCACTTTGGTTTTTATTTTGTAGCAAACAAAATTACCGTGGAGGAAAAGCAGAAAGCAATCGTTTTGAGTGTATGTGGCAGAAAGACAGACAATCTCATCCACAGCCATGAACGCGCCCAGTTCTAAATCCTTCGGTGAATTAGTGGACCTTGTGAAACCGCATTTCCAGCTGAAGCCATCAGTAATAATGCAGCAGTTTTAAGTTTAATTCCCGAGATAGGGCCCAGGGAGAGTCCATTGCAGCCTATATAGTGAAGTTGAAGCAGCTGACAGAACACTGCCACTTTGGGGACACACTAAACGACACGCGGTAGGACCGATTGGTTTGTGGAGTTCAGGACGACGCCATCCAGCACCGTTTACTCGCAGAGGTCCGCGAGCCCTGGAAATATCCCTCGCCATGGGAACGTGCTGCGAGAGACTCGCAGGCTTTGCAACACCTACAACATGTGGGCTGTTCTTCACGTGGGGCGGGAACCTACCACCGGGCTTAGCCTGAAAACTGGAGACTCAGCAGCGAAGCGAGAGGCCATGTCCGCTGTTAGAAACATGAGAAGGCCGAGTAGAAACACTTCAGCAGCGACTCCGAGGTTAATTTGTTATAGATGTTGGGGTGACCGCAGACCAGACACCTGCAGATTCAAGGAGGCAGAATGCCATTACTGCCGTAAGAAAGGTCATGTAAGAAAGGCAATGCAGGGCAAAGTCGAAACAGCCCGTAGAGCAGCAAGGCAACATGATTGAATTAAAAAATACAGAAGAACTTGAAGCTGCGGACACCGACATCTATTCCCTGTATAACATCACCGCTGTAAAAACCGAACCTATCACGGTCACAATCCAAGTGAATGGGAAACCACTAATAATGGAGGTGGATACGAGAGCCTCAACCACAGTGATGGGAGAGCACACATTTAAATACCAAAATAAAGGTACCCAGCCACTAAACCTGGGGTGGACAACCACTAAATTGAAGACCTACACTGGAGAATCTATTCAGGTAAAGGGCATCGCCACAGTACCAGTGTCTTACAGGCAACAGACAGCTCAGCTCCCAGTTATCATAGTGACAGGAGAAGGACCTAATCTTCTCGGTCAAGACTGGTTACAGAAGATCAAGCTTGACTGGTCTGAAGTATTTCACCTGAGAACAGGAGGAGCTTCTGAATTGCTAAGGAAATATAACATGGTTTTCGGGATGAATTAGGGAAGTTAAAAGGTTTGCAGGCAAAAATATATGTGGATCCTCAGGCAACACCACTTTTCTTTAAGGCCTGACCTGTGCCTTATGTGTTGAAGGAGAAGGTGGATGCAGAACTGTGCCAGTTCGAAAAGCTGGGCACCATCCAACCTGTCCAATTCTTGGAATGGGCAGCACCCATAGTTCCAGTGGTTAAGCCTGACCAAACCATATGGATTTGTGGGGACTATAAATTGACCATAAACAAGGCAGCCAAACTAGATAAGTACCCCATTCCAAGGGTAGACAACTTATATGCAAAGCTGGCTGGAGGCAAGTCCTATACAAAATTGGATATGAGCCATGCCTAATAACAATTAGAGCTGGATGGCACATCGAGAGAATATGTGACTATTAACACACACAAGGGTTTTTATCAGTACACTCGCCTACCCTTTGGAGTATCGTCTGCATGTGCAATCTTCCAGAGAACAATAGAGAGTCTTTTGCAAGGGCTTCCCCAAGCAGTAGTTTACCTAGATGATGTTCTGAACACAGAGTCAACTGAGACTGGGCGCTAAGGAGGTTCATGAAAGCCGGCGTACGGTTAAAGAAGGAAAAATGTACATTTCGAGCACCAGATGTTACTTGCCTGGGTCACAGGGTGGATGCCAGGGATTTGCATCCGGTAGAAGGGAAAGTTCGGGCAATCAAAGATGCACCCCCACCATCCAATATGACCGAACTCAAGTCTTTCTTGGGTATGATCAACTACTATAGCTGCTTCTTGCCTAACTTGTCAACTATGTTGGCACCATTGCACTTGTTAAAAAAAAATCACTGTTGGTCGTGGAATTCACAGCAGGAAGAGCCTTTGTGAAAGCAAAGAAACTCACATTCGTCATGTTTATTGGTACACTACGACTCCCCGGAAGAATTGGTATTAACATGTGATGCGCCTCCTTATGGAGTAGGAGCCGTGTCATCACATAGAATGGAAAATGGATCAGAAAGGCCCGCTGGTTATGTCTTGAGAACCCTCTCCACAACTGAGAAAGGTTATTCCCAGCTAGAAAAGGAAGGTTTATCGATGGTATTCGGAGCGAAGAACATAAGAACATAAGAAATAGGAGCAGGAGTAGGCCATTCAGCCCCTCAAGCCTGCCCCACCATTCAATAAGATCTTGGCTGATCTGCCCCAGGCCTCAACTCCTCTTTCGTGCCAGCTCCTCATAGCCCTGAACTCCCCGATATTTCAAAAATCTATCTACCTCCTCTTTGAATACTTTCAGTGATCTAGCCTCCACAACTTTCTGGGGTAGAGAATTCCAAACATTTACTACCTTCTAAGAGATGAAATTCCTTTGCATCTCAGTTGTAAATGAGAGTCTCCTTATTCTGTAACTATGTCCCCTAGTTCGAGATTCCCCCACTAATGGAAACAATGCTATCTAGAAGTTCCACCAGTACCTGCATGGATGACACTTCACCATTGTGTCAGACCATAAACCATGAATGGGTTTATTCAGTGAGGAATAAGGCCATTCCGCCAATAGACTCAGCAAGAATTCAACGTTGGGCTTTGATATTTTCTGTGTATGATGTCCGTACTGTCCTGGCCTACACATTGCAAATGCAGATGCACTCAGTCATCTCCCGTTACCAGATAGCATTTTACATGCTCCAGTGCCACAAGAAGTTGTGCTTGTACTGAATTTCTTCGATTCTCCGCCTCTGTGTGTGAAGCAAATTAGAAATTGAACAAACAGGGATCCAACTTTGTCGAAAGTCAGAGACCTTGTATTGCAAGGGTGGTCAAATTCACCAGTGTCTGAAGAGATGAGACCATTCCATGCCAGTATTCGTGCGGAATTTCGGAAGTGGACCTTGTAGGGTTCCTGGAATCATTGTCTCAGAGATTGGTCCCTTATCCGTCCAGGTGGAAATGGAAGACAGAATCGTTTGAAAACACATGGACCATATTCGTGAGACATTCCAACAACCACCTACTCCCCATGTGATTAACATCGACCCATCAATTCCTTAGGTGACAGATCGACCCAGAATAGACGTGCCCGATGTCTCTGTAGAGTTGCCTAATCCAGAACTGCCACTTTTTAATGATATATTTCGTGCTGCAGTTCCTGATCATGTCGATCCTGTGGAGGGACCTCAAGTGGTAGAGCTACGCGCTCTAACCAAATAAGGAGAGAACCTCAGAATCTCTCATCTTTAATCACTTGAAGTTGTAAATGTATATATGTTGTTGGAGATTCAAATGTTCTCTGTGAATAGAAACTGTGAAAAAAAAACTAAAGGGGGAGGAAATGTAAGGTATAACCTCTCCTGCTGTCTTTCAGGGGTCACGTGATGTTCTTGGAGACTCTGACCAATAAACCCTAAGCGTGGGTAATCCGGGTGGTGGGGCTTCCTGGTGAGAGTCCTGATCGAGTTTGTAGCACCTGAAAAGCTCTCTATAATAAAGTTTATCTGTTTCTTGTTGAAACTTGTCTGCTCCATTAGGTCATTACAGCCTCTTTCTATGATTTGTGTACATACAGGCTCCCAGTCTCTCTCTTCCTGCAACACCTTTAATACTGTACCATTTATTCTATGTTGCCTCCTCACTCTACCGACCAAAAATCACTCACTGCACATCACTCTGCATTCGATTCCATCTGCCACATATCTGCCCAATTCCATAGAAAGATGAGCAGAAGTTTAAGAACCTCGCACACTCACAGAAGAGTCAATCCTCATTTCAACATTTTTTTCCAATTGATTTCAGTTTTTCTCCAAAATGAAGAAGCGAACAATATCTTACAGAGGCAGAAACGATCCAATAGTGTTTTTGAAGAGCTCAAACCGGATAACATGGAAAGGGAGTGCATTGAGGAAAGATGTTCCTTTGAAGAAGCACGAGAAATATTTGAAAACAAGGATCTCACAGTGAGTTTTACAAAATTGAGAATTACATAAATGAACAGTTAGGAATGAAGCAAAGTGAACCCAGTAGGCTAAATATTATTGTTAAAATTGGTCTGGTGACACAGGGCCACTCCTATTAATTCATGATGACACAAGGTATTGGTATGGAAGTTAAGGTGACTGTTGGGAATTTTGTAGTGTCTTTCTTCAAAATCTTCATTCCTGTCTAAGTCCCTCTATGTTCTCAAGCCTGCCTCATTTCTATGGCCAGGTGGTCCCCCTGTCATTCCAACCCATGGTTTCTACACACCTCTCTTCCCACCCACACCCCCACACCCATACCCATTCCCACCCCCACCCCCAACCCCATTCACATCCCAACCCCCAACCCTCACACCCATCCCCACTCCCACCCCCAACCCCATCTCTCCTCTCCCTTTCCTCTGCCTCACCAGCACATTCCCTGCACTCTGGAACTTTCTCCTAAGCCCTTCCTCTTTGCTACATCTCTCTACCACTCTCAGAAGCCTTGTCAAACCTAACTCTTTAGGTTACCAAACCTAACTGTGTTTCCATCACCTTCAATAATCCTGCTCAAATTTCCTGCTCGTTGGCCGGTCCCGCTTTGTGAAGTGTGTTTGATTACGTCAAAGATGCAAATTATCCTAGAAAGTGGTGAAAGAATACGGGTGTATGATAAGTACCGGTCTGGTCAGAATGGCCAGTTTGTAAGTTCTATGTAATAATTTCCAGAAAGTACATCTCAGTATCTGAGTTATTTCTAAACTTGAAAAATACATCCATACAACAATTATTTTATTTTATTTTTCTAGATTGAATTTTGGAATGAGTATATTGGTAAGAGTTTTATAATAACTTTTTAATGTTAACCTTTGGTGAGCTAAAGTGCTAAACATTTATCAGAAAAAGATTAATTTCAACCATGTTCTCCTGTTCTGAACAATATGTTGTATGAAATTATGCATTGACCCAGCATTCTAAAACTTTGACAAATAAAATTTAAGCTTGAAATTCTTTCTGAATTGGGAATGAATTTCCCTAATACACTATTACTTCAACCAAAATGTACGCTGATATTTTCCTTTAGTTTTAATAAACCTGTGTAAAATATTTTAAGAGGAGAATTGCAGAGTAAATAAGGAGAAATTATTTCCAGTGGCAGGAGGGTCAGTAATCAGAGTACACTGATTTGAGGTAATTGGAAAAAATTCCAGGGGCAACATGAGGAAACGTTCTTTTGGTAGTTACAGAACTTGAGTATTGCTGAAAAAAAGAAACATTTTGTCGAAGATTTTTAACTTGCACTGATCAGGACAATTTGCAAGAATGCAATGTAAAGGAACACAACAAATTTATAATGCATGAGAAGGGGGTCCTGATTGGTTGACAAGTGGACTCCGATTGGCTGAGGTGTTGCCATTGAGAATGCACCAGTTGATGGTGGCTGGCAGTTAACTGCCAAGCAATTTTTGAAATTTAAACCAGACAGCTTGAATCGGTCAAGGCATCACCCTGAGGAACGGACCAGCGATTGGCTGTCACTTATTTTGTTTACCTGAAACAGGCACAGTGTGAATACATCCTCTTTCTGCCTGGCAAAGAGCAAGGCCCTGTGAATTAATATATGTAGCTTCCAGTACATGCAAATGTGCCATACTGTGAGCCCGGCTGCCCATCTTAAACTGGTAAACATGCACACACATTGCGCCTGTTTCAGGTGAACAAAATAAGTGACAGCCATTTGCCAGTTCAATCCTCAGGGCAATGTCTTGACCATTCAGAGTCAAGCTGCCTGGTTTAAATTTCAAACAATGCTTAGCAGTTAACTGTCAGTCTCCATCAACTGGTGCATTCTCATGGCAATGCCTCTACCAATCACAGTCCACTTGCCAACCAATCAGCACTCTCTTTTCATACGGTATAAATTTGTTGTTTTCCCTAACATTGGTATCCTTGCAATTGTCCTGATAAGTATAAGATGAAAAGCTTTGACAAAATGTCCTTTTATTCAGCAATAAACATTATTTTATGCAGTGAGTTGTGATTTGGAATGTTTTTAAAATTTATTCATTCATGGGATGTGGGCGTCGCCAGCATTTGTTGCCCATCCCTAATTGCCCTTGAACTGAGTGGCTGACTAGGCCATTTCAGAGGGGCAGTTAAGAGTCAACCAGATTGTTATGGATCGGGAGTCACGTGCAGGCCAGACTGGGTAAGGATGGCAGATTTCCTTCCCCAAAGGGCCATGGTGAACCAGGCAATCGATGGTAGTTTCATGGTCACTATTACTGCCTAGCTTTCAATTCCAAATTTTATTCATTGCATTTAAATTCTGCCAGGTGCCATGGTGAGATTTGAAGCCATGGCCCCAGGGCATAAGCCTTAGATTCTGGATTCTGTTTCTCTCCCGTGTTTGCTGCTGATAGGCTCATTATTGAGCCTATCAGGCACAAACATGGGGGAGAAACAGGCTATGATTGGAGGAGCAGCGAAAGCTGGAAACTGCGAGTATGTGAAGATGGAGAGACTCTGGAGTATGCGGGACCTCCACTCACTATGCATTCCCATAGCCCCGGCCACTTTCACCCCGCTCCTGATGCTCTGGCCTGGCTCGAGCCGCGTTCCCTCTATTCTCCCTGCGTTCCCCTGCTTCTCAGCAGCCCCCGTTCACTGGGCACCCATGATCGGCCATCACCAGGCATCAGGCCTCGCTCCAGATCTCTCTTCCATCACCCCCCGTAACCCCAAGTGATGTAGTGAGGATGAGTGAGTGTGAGGGCGGCTGAGTGAGTGAGTGTAAGTGTGAGGGTGAGTGAGTGGGTGTGAGGGTAGCTGAGTGAGTGTGTGAGGGTGACTAAGTGAGTGGGGATGAGAGTATCGAATGAGTGAGTGGATGTGAGCGTGGCTGAATGAGTGAGTGTGTGGGTGACTGAAAGAGTGAGTGTGTGTGAGAGTATTGAGTGAGTGGGTGGGTATGAGAGTGGCTGAATGGATAGGAGGGTGGGTGTGAGGATGGCTGAGTGGGTGGGTGTGTGCTGGGTGGGTGTGTGGTGGGTGTGTGTGTGTTGGGTGTATGTGTGTTGGGTGTGTGCGTGGTGGGTGTGTGTATGGTGGGTGTGTGTGTGGTGGGTGGCTGTGTGTGTTGAGCGTGTGTGTGGTGGGTGTGTGTATGGTGGGTGTGTATGTGGTGGGTGGCTGTGTGTGGTGGGTGTGTGTTTGTGGTAGGCGTGTGTGTGTGGTGGGTGTATGTGTGTGGTGTGTGTGTGTAATGGGTGTGTGTGTGTGTAGTGGATGAATGTGTGGTGGGTGTGTGTGTGTATGGGTGGGTATGTGTGTGGTGGGTGTGTGCGTGAGGTGGGTGTGTGTGTGGTGGGTGGGTGCGTGTGTGGTGGCTGTATGTGGTGGTGTGAGTGTGGTGTGTGTGTGTGGTAGGTGTGTGTGTGGTGGGTGTGAATGTGGTTGGAGTGTGTATGTGTTGGGTGTGAGTGTGGTGGGTGTGTGTGGTGGGTGTATGTGTGTGAGGTGGGTGTGTGTGTGGTGGGTGTATGTGTGTGAGGTGGGTGTGTGTGTGGTGGGTGGGTGGGTGTGTGGTGGCTGTATGTGGTGGGTGTGAGTGTGGTGGGAGTGTGTGTGATGGGTGTGTGTGTGGTGGGTGTGTATGTGTTGGGTGTGAGTGTGGTGGGTGTGTATGTGATGGGTGTGTATGTGATGGGTGTGTATGTGGTGGGTGTGTGTGTGGTGGGTGTGTGTGTGATGGGTGTGTGTGTGATGGGTGTGTGTGTGATGGGTGTGTGTGTGGTGGGTGTGTATGTGGTGGGTGTATGTGTTTGTATGTGGTGGGTGTGTATGTAGTGGGTGTGAGTGTGGTGGGTGTGTGTATGTGCTGGGTGTGTGTGTGTGGTAGGTGTGTGTGTGGTGGGTGTGAATGTGGTGGGAGTGTGTATGTGTTGGGTGTGAGTGTGGTGGGTGTGTGTATGTGGTGGGTGTATGTGTGTGTATGTGGTGAGTGTGTATGTGATGGGTGTGTGTGTGGTGGGTGTGTATGTGGTGGGTGTATGTGTTTGTATGTGGTGGGTGTGTATGTGGTGGGTGTGTATGTGGTGGGTGTGTGTATGTGGTGGGTGTGAGTGTGGTGGGTGTGTGTATGTGGTGGGTGTGAGTGTGGTGAGTGTGTGTGAGTGGTGGGTGTGTGTGTGGTGGGTGTGTATGTGGTGGGTGTGTATGTGGTGGGTGTGTATGGTGGGTGTGTGTGTGTATGTGGTGGGTGTGTATGTGGTGGGTATGTGTGTGTGGTGGGTGTGAGTGTGGTGGGTGTGAGTGTGGTGGGTGGGTGTGAGTGTGGTGGGTGTGTGTGTGTATGGTGGGTGTGTGTGTGTTGGTGGTGGGTGTGTGTGTGGTGGGTGTGTGTGTGGTGGGTGTGAGTGTGGTGGGTGGGTGTGTGTGTGGTGGGTGTGAGTGTGGTGGGTGGGTGTGTGTGTGTGGTGGATTTGTGAGTGGTGGGTGGGTGTGTGTGTGTGGCGGGTGTGTGTGTGATGGGTGGGTGTGTGTGTGTGGTGGGTGTGTGGTGGGTGGGTGTGTGGTGGGTGGGTGTGTGGTGGGTGGGTGTGTGTGTATGTGGTGGGTGTGTATGGTGGGTGTGTGTGTGGTGGGTGGGTGTGTGGTGGGTGGGTGTGTGTGTGTGGTGGGTGTGTGTGTGGTGGGTGGGTGTGTGGTGGGTGGGTGTTTGTGTGTGGTGGGTGTGTATGGTGGGTGGGTGTGTATATGGTGGGTGGGTGTGTATATGGTGGGTGGGTGTGTGTGGTGGGTGTGAGTGTGGTGGGTGGATGTGTGTATGGTGGGTGGGTGTGTGTGGTGGGTGGGTGTGGTGGGTGTGAGTGTGTGTGTGTGTGGTGGGTGGGTGTGTGTGTGGTGGGTGTGAGTGTGTGTGTGTGGTGGGTGGGTGTGTGGTGGTGGGTGTGTGTGTGTGTGTGGTGGGTGTGTGTGTGTGTGGTGGGTGGGTGTGTATGTGGTGTGTGTGTGTGTGTGGTGGGTGGGTGTGTGTGTGGTGGGTGTGAGTGTATGTGTGTGTGGTGGGTGGGTGTGTGTGTGGTGGGTGTGTGTGTGTGTGTGTGGTGGGTGTGTGTGAGTGTGGTGGGTGGGTGTGTGTATGGTGGATGGGTGTGTGTATGGTGGGTGTGTTGTGTGTGGTGGGTGTGTGTGTGTGTGTGTGGTGTGTGTGTGTATGGTGGGTGGTGTGTGTGTGATGGGTGGGTGTGTGTGTGTGGTGGGTGTGTGGTGGGTGGGTGTGTGGTGGGTGGGTGTGTGGTGGGTGGGTGTGTGTGTATGTGGTGGGTGTGTATGGTGGGTGTGTGTGTATGGTGGGTGTGTATGTGGTGGGTGGGTGTGTGGTGGGTGGGTGTGTGTGTGTGGTGGGTGTGTATGGTGGGTGGGTGTGTGTGGTGGTGGGTGGGTGTGTGGTGGGTGGGTGTTTGTGTGTGGTGGGTGTGTATGGTGGGTGGGTGTGTATATGGTGGGTGGGTGTGTATATGGTGGGTGGGTGTGTGTGGGTGGGTGTGAGTGTGGTGGGTGGATGTGTGTATGGTGGGTGGGTGTGTGTGGTGGGTGGGTGTGGTGGGTGTGAGTGTGTGTGTGTGTGGTGGGTGGGTGTGTGTGTGGTGGGTGTGAGTGTGTGTGTGTGGTGGGTGGGTGTGTGTGTGGTGGGTGTGTGTGTGTGTGTGTGGTGTGTGTGTGTGTGTGTGGTGGGTGGGTGTGTATGTGGTGTGTGTGTGTGTGTGGTGGGGTGGGTGTGTGTGTGGTGGGTGTGAGTGTATGTGTGTGTGGTTGGGTGGGTGTGTGTGTGGTGGGTGTGTGTGTGTGTGTGGTGGGTGGGTGTGTGGTGGGTGGGTGTGTGTATGGTGGGTGGGTGTGTGTGTGGTGGGTGGGTGTGTGTCTGGTGGGTGGGTGTGTGGTGGGTGGGTGTGTGTGTGGTGGGTGGGTGTGAGTGGTGGGTGGGTGTGTGTGGTGGGTGTATGTGTGGTGGGTGTGTGTGTGTGGTGGGTGGGTGTGTGTGGTGGGTGGGTGTGTGTGTGGTGGGTGGGTGTGTGTGGTGGGTGGGTGTGTGTGGTGGGTGTGTGTGTGGTGGGTGTGTGTGTGGTGGGTGTATGTGTGGTGGGTGTGTGTGTGGTGGGTGTATGTGTGTGTGGTGTGTGTGTGTGGTGGGTGGGTGTGTGTGTGTGTGGTGTGTGTGTGTGGTGGGTGGGTGTGTGTGTGTGTGGTGGGTGGGTGTGTGTGTGTGTGGTGGGTGGGTGTGTGTGTGTGTGGTGGGTGGGTGTGTGTCTGTGTGGTGGGTGGGTGTGTGTGTGTGTGGTGGGTGGGTGTGTGTGGTGGGTGGGTGTGTGTGGTGGGTGGGTGTGTGGTGGGTGTGTGTGTGGTGGGTGTGTGTGTGCTGGGTGTGTGTGTGTGGTGGGTGGGTGTGTGTGTGTGTGGTGGGTGGGTGTGTGTCTGTGTGGTGGGTGGGTGTGTGTGTGTGTGGTGGGTGGGTGTGTGTGTGTGTGGTGGGTGGGTGTGTGTCTGTGTGGTGGGTGGGTGTGTGTGTGTGTGGTGGGTGGGTGTGTGTGGTGGGTGGGTGTGTGTGGTGGGTGGGTGTGTGGTGGGTGTGTGTGTGGTGGGTGTGTGTGTGCTGGGTGTGTGTGTGTGGTGGGTGGGTGTGTGTGGGTGTGTGTGTGGTGGGTGTGTGTGTGGTGGGTGTGTGTGTGGTGGGTGTGTGTGTGGTGGGTGTGTGTGTGTGGTGGGTGGGTGTGTGTGTGGGTGCGTGTGTGTGTGTGTGGGTGCGTGTGTGTGTGGGTGTGTGTGTGGTGGGTGGGTGTGTGGTGGGTGGGTGTGTGGTGGGTGGGTGTGTGGTGGGTGTGTGTGTGGTGGGTGTGTGGTGGGTGGGTGTGTGTGAGAGAGAAAAGGGGTGTGAGAGGGAGGGGAGAGTGTATCTGGCTCACTCTCAGTCTCAGGGTTCTCATTCACTCTCACCTCCACACACCAACAGGCGCTCTCACAGTGGGCGAGTGTGAGTGAGTAAGCACCCTGAGCCTGGGAGTTTCACACACCCACCACGCACACACACACACACCCACCCACCACACACACACACACACCCCCACCACACACACCCCCACCACACACACACACACCCCCACCACACACACCCCCACCACACACACACCCACCACACACACACACACACACACACACACACCCCCACCACACACACCCCCACCACACACACACACACCCCCACCACACACACACCCACCACACACACACCCACCACACACACACCCACCACACACACACACACCCCCACCACACACACACACACACACACCCCCACCACACACACACACACACACCCCCACCACACACACACACACACACACACACACCCCCACCACACACACCCCCACCACACACACACACACCCCCACCACACACACACACACACACACCCCCACCACACACACCCCCACCACACACACACACACCCCCACCACACACACCCCCACCCCCACCACACACACACACTCCCTTTCACACTCTAATGGTCACCTTTATTCATTACTCATTTTCTAAACTGTCAGTTTAATGTTGTGACTTTTTCTTTGCTCAGCAAGTTGTTCCTTTCCATAAATCAGCTTTTTAAAAAAAATCATGCTTAATGTTGTGTCAAACCTTATCTTTCTTAAATCATCGGCACCCCCGCACCATCTCCCCTCCCCCACTCTGAGTGTGAGAAAAATGAAATGTAGCCCTCCCCTTGTGAAAAGGTTCAACAAGCCTGTTTTAAACAGTGATCCCTAGTTCTAGATTCTCCCACAAGAGGAAACATCCTCTCCACATCCACCCTGTCAAGACCCCTCAGGATTTTATATGTTACAATCAAGTCGTCTCTTACTCTTCTAAACTCCAGCAGATACAAGCCTAGCCTGTCCAACCTTTCCTCATAAGACAACCCACCCATTCCTGGTATTAGCCTAGTGAACCTTCTCTGAACTGTATCCAACGCATTTACATCCTTCCTTAAATAAGGAGACCAATACTTTACATAGTACTCCAGATGTGCCCTGTATAACTGAAACATAACCTCCCTACTTTTGTGTTCAATTCCCCTCACAATAAACAATACCATTCTATTTGCTTTCCGAATTATTTGCTGTACCTACATACTAACCTTTTGTGATTCATACACTAGGATAACAAGATCCCTCTGAATCTCAGAGCTCTGCAATTTTGCACTATTTACATCTCCCATATCATTTCCGATTTACTCTCTTGAGCCTTTTACATTCGTGAACCTCAAATTTCTACAGTCCTCTCCTTACTCTGCTTTCTGATGCTAGGAGTCAGGCTCCTTCTCATTCTCTTAAGGTTTCTACTCTCTTGGTGACCAGAACTGGGCAGAATGCCGAAGTGGTAGACCCCAATGCATCTTAGTCATTTACAGTGAAATCATTAGTTATAGTTTAAAGATGTTCAGATGTATCCGACTGTACGAGGCATTGGTGAGACCGCACCTGGAGTACTGTGCACAGTTTTGGTCCCCTTACTTGAGGAAGGATGTAGTTATACTGGAGGTGGTTCAAAGGAGGTTCACTAGATTAATTCCAGAGATGCGGAGCTTGTCTTATGAGGAGAGATTGAGCAGTTTAGGCCTATACTCACTAGAGTGTAGAAGGATGAGAGGAGATCTAATTGAGGTATATAAGATGCTAAAGGGGATAGACAAAGTAGATGTGGAGCAGATGTTTCCCCTTGTGGGGCATTCTAGAATGAGAGGCCATAGTTTTAGGCTAAGGGGCGGTAGATTTAAATCAGAGATGAGGAGGAATTACTTTTCTCAAAGGGTCATGAATCTGTGGAATTCACTACCTCAGAGTGCAGTGGATGCCGGGACGCTGAATAAATTTAAGGAGGAGATAGGCAGAGTTTTAATTAGTAACGGGTTGAAAGGTTATGGGGAGAGGGTGGGAAATTGGAGTTGAGGCCGAAATGAGATCAGCCATGATCGTATTGAATGGCGGGGCAAGCTCGAGGGGCTGAATTGCCTACTCCTGCTCCTAGTTCTTATATTCTCATGTCTCTAAGTAAACATGGTCCCTTGAGTTTAGATAGACTAGGAATGTACCTCATTGTTTTTGATCCTAAATTCCGTATGTGATATTTCCTCAAGGTGAGAAACTCTCTTGTAGCTGGAGATCTGGATTGGTTTACATTGGGTATTAAAGTGACAATGATTCATTTTCAGATGGGAACCAGTGCGAGTCTAGTCCTTGCGAAAATGGAAGTGAATGTAAGGACGGTATCAGCTCCTACTCTTGTTGGTGCTCACCAGGTTTTCAAGGGAAAAACTGTGAAATAGGTAAGAAAACAAGGAAAATAATTTCCTGAGTGGGTACACCCACACTTTAGCTTTACGCAGTGCTCAGAAAAGAGAAGAATTTGCATTCCTATAGCACCTTTCCCGGCCTCAGAATATATCAAAACGCTTTACAGCCAATGAGGTACTGTTTGAAGTATAGTCACTATTATAATGCGGGAAATGGAGCAGCTAATTTGACAGTGACTGCCCTTTAACATCAAGGCAACATTTGTTCAAGTGCATCATCAAGGAGACGTGGTCAAATTGAATCGGTCTCCACTGTTTGGGATCATACTGAGCAGATGGTTGTGGTTGTTGGAGGCCAATCATTTTGATTTTGGGACATTGCTGCAACAATTCAGGAGCGTAGTGTTCGAGGCCCAACCATCTTCAACTGCTTCAGGAATGGTCTTCCTTCCGTCATAAGATCAGAAGTGGGGATGTTCGCTGATGATTGCACAATGTTCAGCACCATTCGCAACTCCTCTGATGCTGAGGCTATTGACACGATAGCAGCATTGTCACTGGACGAGTAATGCAGAGAACCGGGTTCAAATCCAACCACGGCCGATGGGGGAATTTGAACTTGATTTTAAAAAATCCAGAATTAAAAGTCTGATGATGACCATGAAACCATTGTCGATTATTGTAAAAACCCATCTGTTCACTAATACCCTTTAGGGAAGGAAATCTGCCGTCCTTACCTGATCAGGTCTCCATGTGACTCCAGACCCACAGCAATGTGGTTGGCTTTAAATGCCCTCTGAAATGGCCTAGCAAACCACTCAGTTGTATCAAACTGCTACAGAAAGTTGGATAAGAAATGAAACTGGACAGACCAACCAGCACAGTCAGCTGAGTCAGCTACCTTACCAACCTTTTAACTAGACCACTGAACTTACAAAAAGTAAAGAGAAATTAAAGAGAAAGACTTACCAGTTCAATTCCCACTGTGCAGCAAATTGCCAGTACCCACACTCACTCTGGCTGTGTCTCACTCAGAATGAGCTCTCTCCCCTGTTCGTGTGCAAGCTCACTGTAGTGTGCTTCTAAATAGTCCCTTTCTTAAATAGAGCTGAGGTGAATCACACTAGTTAAGCTTCAGATACAAAGTATTGGAGGTGTTGGCAGGCTTAAAGGTGGACAAATCTCCTGGTCCGGATGATTTGTGTCCCAGGCTGCTGAGGGAGGTAAGGGAGGAGATCGCAGGGGCTCTGACCCAAATTTTTAATTCCTCTCTGGCCACGGGGGAGGTGCCAGATGACTGGAGAACAGCTAATGTGGTTCCGCTATTTAAGAAGGGTTGTAGAGAGATGCCAGGGAACTACAGGCCAGTGAGTTTCACGTCAGTGGTAGGGAAACTATTGGAGAAAATTCTGAAGGAGAGAATCTATCTCCACTTGGAGAGGCAAGGTTTGATCAGGGATAGTCAGCATGGCTTTGTCAGAGGGAGGTCATGCCTAACAAATTTGATTGAATTTTTTGAGGAGGTGACTAGATGTGTAGATGAGGGTAGTGCAGTTGATGTAGTTTATATGGATTTCAGCAAAGCCTTTCACAAGGTCCCACATGGGAGACTTATAAAGAAGGCAAATGCACATGGGATACAGGGTAATTTGATAAGGTGGATTCAAAGTTGGCTTAGTTGTAGGAGGCAGAGGGTGATAACAGAAGGATGCTTTAGTGACTGGAAGCCAGTGTCCAGTGGCGTACCACAGGGATCTGTGCTGGGTCCCCTATTATTTGTCATTTATATAAATGACATAGATGACTATGTGGGGAGTAGGATTAGTAAGTTTGCGCATGACACAAAGATTGGCCGGGTGGTTAACAGTGAGGTTGAGTGTCTTGGGCTACAGGAAGATATAGACGGGATGGTCAAATGGGCAGATAAGTGGCAGGTGGAATTTAACCCTGAAAAGTGTGAGGTGATACACTTTGGAAGGAATAACTTGACAAGGAAGTATTCAATGAACAGCATGGCACTAGGAAGTTCTGAGGAACAAAGGGACCTTGGCGTGTGTGTCCATAGATCTCTGAAGGCGGAGGGGCATGTTAGTGGGGTGGTGAAAAAGGCATATGGGACACTTGCCTTTATCAATCGAGGCATAGATTACAAAAGTAGGGAGGTCACGTTGGAGTTGTATAGAACCTTGGTGAGGCCACAGCTGGAGTACTGTGTGCAGTTCTGGTCACCACATTATAGGAAGGATGTGATTGCACTGGAGGGGGTGCAGAGGAGATTCACCAGGATGTTGCCTGGGATGAAACATTTAAGTTATGAAGAGAGGTTGGATAGACTTGGATTGTTTTCATTGGAGCGGAGAAGACTGAGGGGCGACCTGATCGAGGTGTACAAGATTATGAGGGGCATGGACAGGGTGGATAGGGAAAGCTGTTCCCCTTAGTTGAAGGGTCAGTCACAAGGGGACATAAGTTCAAGGTGAGGGGCAGGAGGTTTAGGGGGGATGTGCGGAAAAACCTTTTTACCCAGAGGGTGGTGACGGTCTGGAATGCGCTGCCTGGGGGGGATGGTGGAGGCGGGTTGCCTCACATCCTTTAAAAAGTACCTGGATGAGCCCTTGGCACGTCATAACATTCAAGGCTATGGGCCAAGTGCTGGTAAATGGGATTAAGTAGGTTGGTCAGGTGTTTCTCACGTGTCAGTGCAGACTCGATGGGCTGAAGGGCCTCTTCTGCACTGTGTGATTCTGCGATTCTGTGAACTCCCTCCCTAACAGCACTGCGGATGCACCTGCACCACATGGACTGCAGCGGCTGAAGAAGGCAGCTCACCACCACCTTCTCAAGGGCAACTAGGGATGGGCAATAAAGGTCAGCCTAGCCAGCGATGCCCACTTCCCATGAATGGATTTTTAAAAAGCAGTCCGTGCTCACATTCAGCAAGACCCGGACAACATTCAGGCTTAAGCTGATAAATGGAAAACAACATTTGTGTGATACAAATGCCAGAAATAGTCAATTTTAGAGGTAGCAAAAGAATAAGGGTTTCAGCAGCAGATGATTGGAAACATTATTATGATTATTTTGAATCCTAATATATTAGCAGCTTAGCATTTTCCATGGCTGTTGTTAGTCGCTAAATAGCGTGACGACCTTTGACCTCGAAGCGGTATAGTAAGGAAGATGTGTAATTCCTTCAAAATGTCATGGACTTGGTTTTAAGGATGCTTAAAAGGGACTTTTAAGAATTTGCATCAATTATAAAAGAATCAATTGCAATTTTCTTGAATATTAAGAAATACTGGTCCTTGTGACCTGGTGATCTTTGACCTGGAAGCAGTACTTACAGGAAGGAAGTTAAGAAAGTAGCAATATGATTGGTAGGCACAAAGGAAGACTGTACATACAAAGAAGTGCTGCATTGCAGGACACAGTTATTGAGCTCCTGGTATGTTTAAGAACAAGCCGGGCTCTCTACAGAAAGGTCAGTTTTCGGCTTGGCAGTAAGAAGAAGAAGAGGTAGAATAGAATTCCAGAAGTTCTTGGGGAAGTGATGTATGACTGAGCTAAAAGGGACTGAATCCTAAAAGTGGGGTGAGTAGCTCAGGCATTCTAAAGAGCTGAGAACATGTATCCGAGGACCCAGATCATGAACCTGCTATTATTGGTTGGTTGGTTGGAAACACTATCACCATCAGATCTGATGTGACCCAAGTGCAAGAGGGCTCATAGTCGTGTGCCTTGTTGGCGTTAACCATATCCAAGGACCTCGGATGAAACACTGCTGGTGAAAGTGACTCAAGGGCCCAATCGATTGAGTGGGAATGTGAGAGATCCTACGAATCAGAGAGTTGGGAAGGCTGTGAGATTGCTGCATTCGTGTAGGGAGTGATGGTGGGTGCTTGTGGTAGCATAAGACATGTCTTTGTTTTATTGACAATTTAAAGTGAAATTTACCTTTTATATTTGAAGTATCATTTTCCTGTTAATCCATGTGTAACTTGCATTTGTTCTGATTCGTCTTAAAGTAAACGCTACGAAAAGCAGAATCTTGCTGATAATTTCTTCATTTGTGGGTCACTTAGTGGAGTTGGCTTTTTTAGTTCACGGTTTCCCTATGGGGCTCGTGATGATAGCTTTGTACTCTTGCAGAACCATTAAAATTGTGCAGTTTGAGCAATGGGAACTGTCATCATTTCTGCAAAACCGATTCAGCACGAGGAGTAAAGTGTGCGTGTGCCCCAACCTACAAACTCGACACGGATCAACGTTCCTGTATCCCTGCAGGTAAAGTCTACTGTATCATCTCCTTTTGTATAGAGTTTCTTTGAGTCTACAACACAAAAACAGGCCATTCAGCCCTCTGCTCCATTTTGGTTTATGCTCCACAAGAGCTTCCTCCCACCCCTCTTCATCTAATGCGATCAGCGTGGTTTCCTATTCATTTCTCCCACATGTGGTTATCCATCTTCCCTGTAAGTGCACCTGTGCTATTCTTGTGTAATTCAACCATGTCTTGTGGTAGCAAGTTCCAGGGATGGAGTCAGGTGTGGTGGAAACAGACTGCCTTGGTCATGTGGTTGGAAGCTTATCTCGCGGTCCAATGTCTAGTTCAGCCTTTGACATTTGCCAGGGAGAGGGGCGGAGTCAGTGACTAGGAATCGGAATTTCTGGTGGGGAGCAAAGACACTGGCTTTGGTCTTCCAAATATATAGTTGGAGGAATTTTCTTATCTAGTTTACCTTTATACCATCCTGGTAGTCGCATGATATGGCAATAATGGATTTGCTGAGTAATCACGGTGATTAATCTCTATCAATGAGTCCACAAAAGACCCATACATGAGGTAAGGAAAACTCTCTCAATGGTGGGGAGCAATGGGAACCATAGTGCAAACAGAGTAATGATGCGCTAGACACTGCCTTTAAGAACATATGAAATGGGAATAGGAGTAGGCCCTTTGAGCCTGCTCCACAATTCAATGAGTCATGGCTGATCTAATCTTGTCCTCAACTCCACATTTCTGCCTACCCACCCCAGTCCTGCCCCTCACCCCCATCAACCTCAGCTGCCCTACAGTTCAAGAATCGGTCTATCTCGGCTCTAAATATATTCAACGGCCCCACAGCTCTGAGACGCAGAATTCCAAATATTCTCCACCCTCCTGAGAAAAGAAATTCCTCCTCATCTCCAGCTTAAATGGGCAACATCTTATTCTGAAACCAGCCCCCTAGTTTTAGGTTCCCCCACAAGGGATAACATCCTCTCAGCATCTACCCTGTCAAGCCCCTTCAGAACCCTGTTTCAATAAGATCACCTGTCATTCTTCTAAACTTCAATGAGTACAGGCTCAACCTGCTCAACCTTTCCTCATAAGGCAACCCCTTCACCTCAGGAATCAGCCTATCAGCAAGTATATTCCTCCTTTTAAATAAGGAGACCAAAACTGGAAGCAGTAGTCTAGGTGTGGTCTCACCAATACACTGTACAGTTGTAGCAAGACTTCCCTACTTTTAGACTCCATTCCCCCCTGCAATAAAGGCCATCATTCCATTCATCTTCCTAATTACTTGCTGCGCCTGCACGCTTTTTGTGATTCATTTACCAGGACACCCAGATTCTATAGTGTCTCTCCATTTAAGTTTTGTTTTTTCCACTCTTCCTGTCACAAAGTGGACAAACTCACACTTTCCCACTCATCTGCCAAATTTCTGCCCACTTATCCCTTTGCAGATTCTTTGGGCTGAATTTGTCTGTCGAGGGGTGGTCGGCTTGAGGGGGTGGCTGGGGGAAGGCTGGGTAAATGGCAGGTAGGCCACATCGGAATGGCTCCCTGATGCATTTCCCCCCCGACCCCCGGGGGCTTTCCCACGGTAGGATGGGGGGTGGGTTGACTGAGGTGGGCAGCCAATTTTTTACAATTGAGGCGCCAATTAGAGGTAACCTCCAGTATCCGCATTATTTTGCTTTTGTTATGGAAAGAAGTTCAGGGCAGATGCTGTTATACAGAACCCATGGGCCATCATATGTTCATTCATTTCTTTCTTTTTTTGACAGTGGAATACTCATGTGGACGAATTGCAGCTTCCATTGCAGTGCGGTCACTTAATACCAACTCAATGCCGGATCCTGGAACCAACGGCACCGTTCCAGTCAACTCGCATCTAGATAACATAACAGCTGCTTCCAGTACCAGTAACACCACAGGAGCCCATAACTACAGCCACATCAAATCAGAAGCAACTGATGACACCAGAATAGTAGGTGGTGAAGAATGTCTGAAGGGAGAGTGCCCTTGGCAGGTATGGTCTTTACATTTTAATGAAGGAAGGACTCATGATCAAAGTTGGTAGGTCTGCAGCCTTGACTGGACCACTGATAGATGTGGTCACTGCTGAACTGCTAGTGGAAAGGGAGGGCACCTCCATCTTGAGGCACCCTCGAGGGGCCAGTAAGAGAATTATAGATGGGCCAGGCCGGGCCAGGCCAGGCAAGCAAGGCCCCACCAATTAGAGGGGTGAACCCACCCAGCAATGGCATCAGGGCCACGGGGACAGCCGTTATTGCTCGGTGTTCCTCTGTGGGCCATGGATTTGCTGGAAAAAGAAGGCACTCCTCCACTCCCACCCCCTCTGGGAAGCCACCTCACAGCATCTGGCAGATTCCCCACATGGCTTGAGACCATTTCAATGGTGTTAAAATGCTGGTGACCTGGTAAAGTGGCTGTCAGTAGGCCAATCAATTGATTTAATTGGTTGCCTGGCACCACGCTGGCAACTAGGAATATTCCTGGTGGTGGGAACACATTGAGCTTCTCTCTAGATGCTTTTCACTGCCATTTTACCACTCCACGCTCCCACCATCCCTCTGGGAAAATTCCGGCTGCAAACTCTGCTTCCATCTCCACAGGTACTGAATATTTCCAGCATTTTCTGTTTGTAGTTCAGATTTCCTGCATCCTGTATTTTGATTTATATAAAGTTAATATAAAGTGAATTCACCAAGGCTCCTTAGACAGCGCCTTCCAAACGCACGACCACTACCACCCAGAAAGATAAGGGCAGCATGTAGATGGGAGCACCACCACCTTCACTCACCATCCTGACTTGGAAATATATCGCTGTTCCTTCACTGTCACTGGGTCAAAATCCTGGAACTCCCTCCCTAACAGCACTGTGAGTGTACCTACACCACAGGGACTGCAGCGGTTCAAGAAGGCAGCTCACCAGCACCTTCTCAAGGGCAACTAGGGATGGGCAATAAAAATGCTGGCCCAGCCAGCGAAACCCACATCCTGCAAATAAATAAAAATAAACACCTCACTAATGTCCGATTGTCTTTTGTGTACTGAGTACTTCTTAATTCCTGCTAAGTGATCGTGGTGTTGCTGGTTGTATGAAATATTGACTGCAGTTTAAGTAACGCTAAATGACAAAGTGTAACTGGAACCAACTGGGCAGAACATCAGTACACAGGAGGAACATCTTATCATAGAGGACTGTGTGCCATAGAGAGCCCTAAGTGGCAGGGAGTGTGTTTGTCTATCTACCAGTGGATGGAACAGAGTGAGCAAGCTCTGGCAAAGTCACCGACCTGAAACCTTAACTCTGTTCCTCTCTCCACAGACGCTGCCTGACCTGCTGAGTACTTCCAGCATTTTCTGTTTTCAGCTCAAATTTCCAGCAGCTGCTGTATTTTGCTTTTTAGAGCGCGGCAGCTCATGGTTTCATTGGGCAACCTGTACCTGCTCTTGTTGACAAAGATCCATATTGCACTGTCCCCAGCTTGTGAATTAATGATGCATGTCTGCTTTTTGTTAAAGGTCATGTTACTGGATGATTCTAAGAAAAAAGGATTCTGTGGTGGAACCATCTTGAATGAAAAGTGGGTGATTACAGCAGCTCATTGTTTTCATTACCCTTTGAGCTTTCGGGTAGTTGCTGGTGAGTAGTATGTGAACGTGGTTTCTTGCTCTTTCGGATGCCACAGAAATGCAGAGTGGTTACTTGCGTGATGCATCAGTGCCTCTGCACGGAGACACCCCATTTGGGACTGCGTGTGTGCACTTGATTTATTGTGCCTGGGCATGAATCCATCCTCCAGTGTGCTGACCCTGGTGAAACTGGAAGCTGAGGCACGTTGGTCTCTGCCTCTGTTATGTGGCCTTGCTTAGCTTGGACCCTGAGCAAATATGGACCTGAGACCACAATTAATAGACAACCAAGATCGGGAATTGTTTACAAGTGCCTGAGAAGCAGCACAACACACAGAGAGTGCTGCATAGTTGGAGGTGCTGTCTTTTGGGTGAGATGTTATACCGAGGGCCCACCAGTGCGCTCATGTGGATGTAAAAGATCCCATGGCCATTATTTCATGGACGAGCAGTGGTTACCAACCACCGTGCCCCCTCCACCGCCAAGCTAATATTTATCCCTCAACTGCCCTTTCGAAACAGATTAACAAGTTATTATCACATTGTGGGAGCTTGCTGTGCATTAATTGGCTGCAGCATTTCCTACATTGCAACAGTGGCTACACTTCAAAAACATTTCATCCTCTCTCTTGTTCCCTCGCTCCCTCACTCCCTCGCTCCCTCGCTCCCTCGCTCTCGTTTCATTGTACATTTGCCCTTTTTAAACGTTTCTCTTTTTCATTTGCAACAGGTGAACATAACGTTAATGAAATTGAAGGGACAGAGACATACCATGAAGTGGAGAAAGTGATAAAGTATCCAAGGTATAATGCCAGTCGAAGCAGATATGATCACGACATAGCATTAATCCTGCTCAAAACACCAATACAGTTCAATGCCTTCACCATCCCCATTTGTCTCCCTGAAAGACACTTTGCTGAGAAGGTGCTGATGACACAGGGCTATGGGATGGTCAGCGGCTGGGGACAGCTAGCCAGTATGGGATCCACTGCTGCGCTGCTCCAGAAAATCAACATCCCTTATGTTGAACGCAGCACGTGCAAAGACTCCAGTAAATACAGTGTCACAGTGAATATGTTTTGTGCTGGTAATTCGGACGGAAATAAAGATGCCTGTAAAGGAGATAGCGGGGGCCCTCATGCCACGAATTACAAGGACACTTGGTTTTTAACAGGCATTGTTAGCTGGGGAGATGGCTGTGCGGTTTCTGGAAGATACGGCTTTTACACAAGAGTGTCGCGATATTATGGTTGGATTAAACAAAAAATAGGGTAGTGATTCAAGTGTGGAATAGTCCAGTGTAACATCCACGTGAGATTTGGTAAGTGGGGGGTTTTCAAAACAGATATATATATATATATATACATATACATATATATCAAACATATAAAGATTTCTTACAGGAATTATTAGTAACGGTCAATCTTGTGGCTTGGTACAAAATATGGTATTAATCTTAAGAGTTGCTCACAAGGCGTTTATCAATCATCAGTTTTTGATGCTAGATTAATTTGAATTCATACAAACCTGTATCAAACTCTTAAGTTGGACTGCCCATGCCTAATAAATGAAATCTTTGCTGATATTACCCCTGTGTCTTTCATGCTTTTCAACTCACCACTATTGACTTCTTTACCAGTTTGTCATCCTGTATCTCACTGAGTTCTGACGATAGCCATTAGACCCGTGACAATCTCGCTGTCAAAATTAACACAACTTACTTTCCATCTGCGTTTCCAAATCTCCCTCGGGTTTTACCAGTTTGAATTTGAGGGTCAGGAGGTTTGGAAATGGGCTGTTTTTTGAGAGCTGCTGCCTCATTGATAGGGCTCAGAATGAAGCCATTCAGCACATGGTACCAATGCCCTGCAAATTTTTTTTATTTTAAAAAATTTATTCTTTCATGAGCTGTGGGTGTCACTGGCAAGGTCAGTATTTCTTTCCTATCCTCCATTGCCCTAGCTAGGGCAAATGGCTTGCTAGGCCATTTCAGAGGGCAGTTAGGTTCAACCACATTGCTATGGGCCTGGAGTCATGTGTAGGCCACACCAAGTAAGGGCAACTGATTTCCTTCCCTCAAGGACATTAGTGAACCAGATAGGGTTTTCCAACAATAAATGATAGTTTCACTGTCACCATTACTGAGACTAGTTTTCCATTCCAGATTTATTAATAGAATTTAAATTCTACCAACTACAATGTGGTGGGGGTGGGGGTGGGGCTTTGAACCTATGTCCCCAGAGTGTCAGCCTGGGCTTCTGGATTACTAGTCCAGTGACATTACCACTACGTAATCCTATATTTTGTGGCACATTGTTTGGATAAATCCTAAATTAGGCACAGCAAGATTGGTGATCTTATCTTCAGAAGCAAGCAAGGTTAAGGGGAAATTAATAGAGGTGCTCAAAATTCAAAAGGGTTTTGGTAAAGTAAACGAAGAGAAGCTGCTTCCAGTGACAGGAAGGTTGGTAACCAGAGGGACACAGATTGTAGAGAATGGGAAAAGAGTGATAGACACTGTGAGGAGTATTATATTGATGCAGCATGTTATGGTCTGGAAGACGCTTCCTTGAAAATAGTGGCAGCAGATTTAACAATAATTTTCATAAGGCGATTGGATAAACACTTAAAAAGGTGACATTTGCAGGCTTACGCAAAATATGAAACATTTCAAAATACAGGAGATTTTAACAGTTTTCCGCTGGTAAGCCATCCATAAATCCATCCTGCCTGTGAGCAGGAAGTGCACGATTTTGCTTTGTAAGTTATCTGTGCTATATGTTAATTGATTCTAGAAGTATAATTTGTGTTTAAAGAAAAGGACCGCTATGTAGCAACAGCAACTTGTATTTATAGAGTGTCTTTAAAGTAGCTAAACAACACTTCACAACAGTATTATCAAGCAAAATTTGACACTGAGCCGCATAAGGAGATATCAGGACAGATGACCAAAAGCTTGGTCAAAGAGGAAGATGTTCAGGGGCATCTTAAAGGAAGAGAGAGAGGGACGGTGAGGTGGAGAGATTTAGGGAGGGTGTTCCAGAGCTTAGGGCCCAGGCAGCTGAAGGCAAAGCCATCCAATGATGGAGTGATTAAAATTGGAGATGTGTTACGGTCCAGAATTAGAGGAGTGCAGTTAATATAAGGGAAGTAAATTGAAGCCATGGAAGGACAGCTCGGTTATGTGGAATGTGTGTCCTGTAATATGTGGGAAGTTGTGGACGCTACCGGTGTCTTAGATGACTACACATGCAGGAAGTGTCACTAGCTACAGAACCTTGAGCTCTGGGTTTCAGAGTTTGAGAGGCGGCTAGAGTCACTGTGGTGCATCCATGAGGCTGAGAGCTATGTGGATAACACGGTCAGAGAGGTGGTCACACAGCAGCTTAGGAGCCAGGAGGCAGAAAAGGAATGGGTGACTGCCGGGTGATCCAAGAAAGCTAGGCAGGTAGTGCAAGAGTCCCTGGGGTCCCACTTGTCAATCGGTTTTCAATTTTGGGTACTGGTGAGAGTGTTGGTTTCTTGGAGGAGTGCAGTCAGAGCCAAGTTCGTGGCACCACAGGTGACTCTGCTGTACAGGAGGGGAGGAAGAAGAGGGAAGAGCAGTAGTGATAGGGGATTCACTAGTTAGGGGAACAAAAAGGGGTTTATGTGGCCATAGACATGACTCCAGGATAGTATGTTGCCTCCCTGGAGCCAAGGTCAAGGATGTCATGGAACAGCTGCAGGACACTCTTCTGGGGGAGGGGGTGGGGTGATCAGCCAGGGGTCGTGGTCCACGTTGGTACCAATGACTTAGGTAGGAAAGAGGATGAGGTCATGACAGCAGATTTCAGGGAACTAGGAGGGAGATTGAAAAGCAGGACCTCCAAAGCAGTAATCTCAGGATTACTCCCAATCCCACGTGCAAGCGAGTCTAGAAATAGGAAAATTGAGCGATTAAATGTGTGGCTGGAAAGCTGGTGTAGGAGGGAGGGCATCAGATTTCTGAGGCATTGGGACTGGCTCTGGGGAAGGTGGGACCTGTACAAGCCAGATGGCCTACACCTGAGAAGGACTGGGATGAATATCCTCGCAGGGAGATTTGCTGGTGCTGTTTGGTGGGGTGGGGGGGGTGGGGGGGGAGGGTTTAAAACTAGATTGGCAGGGGAATGGGAACGTGAGGGCAAATTCAGAGCAAAGATGGACAATTAGTGAGTGACTCTGAAAGACAGAATCGGAACAGGTTAAGAAATGTATAGCACAGGAATTTGGAAGTGTTATAAGGTATATATGGAAATGTAAGGAGTATAGCAAATAAAGCTGATGAGCTGAGGGCACAGAGAGACACATGGTAGCACAATATCATTTCTATAGCGGAAACTTGGCTTAAAGAGGAGCAAAAATGGCAGCTTAACATTCCTGGATATAGAGTTTTCAGGTAGGATAAAGAGGGGGATAAAAATGGTTGGGGGTAGGGGGGTAGCATTATTGGTTAAAGAATCAATTACAGCTGTGAAGAGGGATGATACACTAAATGAAGCATCAAATGAGGCCATATGGTTTGATCTCAGAAATAAAAAGGAGGCAGCCACACTGCTAGGAGTGTACTCCAGACCCCCAAATAGGGAGAGGGAGATAGAAGAGCAAATATGTAGGCAAATTTCTGAGTTCAAATACAATAGGGCAGTAACCGTTGGGGACTTCACCCAACCCACCATCGATTGGGACACTAACAGTGTGAAGGGCACAGAGGACACAAAATTCTTGAACTGCATTCAGGAAGACCTTTTCAGCCAGCACCTAACAGGGCCATCGAGAGGAGATGCAAATATAGGTAGAACAGGAGTGGAAGTTCAAAACTGTGGGAAGACAAATTTTACAAAGCTGACAGGTGAACTGGTGAAAGTGGACTGGATACAGATACTAGAAGGGAAAACAGTGTCGAATCAGTGGGAGGCATTCAAAACAAGATTCTATGGGCCCAGTGTAGACATGTCCCCACAAAGAAAAAGGGTGGTACTGCCAAATCTAGAACCCCTTGGCCATCTAAAAGCATACAGGGTACCATAAAGCAGACAAAGAAAGCTTATGACAGTCATAAAAAGCTTAATACTGTAGAAAGCCTAGAGGAGTATAGAAAGTACAGGGTGAAGTAAAAAAGGAAATTAGGAAAACAAAAAGAGGATACAAAAAAATATTGGCAGGTAAAATCAAAAAAAAAAACCCAAAGATGTTTTACCATATATTAAGAGCAAGAAAATAACTAAGGAAAGGATAGAGTCGATCAGAGATGTACAAGGTAACTTGTGCGCTGATGCTAAAGGTGTGGGCAGGGTTCTCAATGAGTACTCTGTCTCTTGATTCACTAAGGAGAGGGATGATGTAGAAATTCTAGTTAAAAAGAAAGAGTGTGAAATATTAGATATAATAAGCATAATGAAAGAGGAGGTACTGGAGGGACTGGCAACCAAGAAGGTGGATAAATCACCAGAGCTGCACGAATTGTTTCCCAGGCTGTTAAAGGAAATCAGGGAGGAAATAACAGATGCTCTGAGGGTCATTTTCCAATCCTCACTAGATACAGGCGAGGTACCATAGAATTGGAGGTCTGCAAATCTTAAACCATTATTTAAAAAGGTACAAGGGATAGATCAGAAAATTATAGTCAGTCTGACTTCAGTGGTGGGCAAATTATTGGCATCAATTCTGAGAGACAGGATAAACTGTCACTTCGAAAGGCACAGGTTGATCAGAGATTGTCATCATGGTTTTGTTAGGGGAAGATCATGTCTTACTAACTTAATCAAATTTTTTGAGCACGTAACAAGGAGGATTGATGACAGTAGTGCAATGGATGCTGTCTACTTGGATTTTAGTAAGGCAAATTCCCACATGGAAGACGGGTCAGAAAAGTGAGATCCCAGGGGATACAGGGGAAGGTGGCAAGTTGGATCCAAAATTGGCTCAACGACAGGAAACAAAGGGTGATGGTTGGTGGATGTTTTTGCGAATGGAAAGCAGTTTACAGCAGTGTTCCACAGCACTCAGTTTTGGGGACCTTGCTGTTTGTTGTATATATATATATATATATATATATATTAACGATTTGGACTTAAATGTGGGAGGCATGATTAGGAAATTTGCAGCTGACACGAAAATTGGCCATGTATTTGATAGTGAAGTGGATAGATGTTGCCTCCAGAATTATAACAATGGTTTGGGTGGGTGGAAAATTGGCAAATAGAATTCACTCCTAAAAAATGTGAGGTAATACATTTGGGGAGGGCAAACAAAGCAAGGGAATACTCCATAAATGGAAGGATATTGAGAGGGGTAAAAGAAGTAAGAGACCTTGGAGTGCATGTCCACAGGTTCCCGAACATGGCAAAAGGTGGTAAAGAAAGCATATAGGAAATATTGACTACAAAAGGAGGGAAGTAATGATAGAACTGTATAAAATGCTGGTTTGGTCACTGCTGGGATTTTGTGTACAGTTCTGATCACCACATTACAGGAAGGACATAATTGCTCTGGAGCGAATACAGAGGAGATTTACAAGCATATTGCCAGTGTTTGAAAATTACAGCTATGAGGAAAGATTCAGTAGGCTATGGTTGTTTTCCTTAGAACAGAGGAGGTTGAGGGGTGATTCAACAATATTTTACATTTAGCACCAGTCCCTGGTTTATGACTTACATTTTTGGCTTTTCTGTCATCATAAAACAATATCTTGAATTATCACTGCATCCTTGAATTGCCCAGTGCAATGGTCTTGGTAAAGACCAGTAACATTTATATTATTTTTTTCTTAGAAATCCAAAATCTCAGGTATTTACTAAAAGAATTAAGCCACAAGGTTCTCTATTGAAAACAAAGGAATTTTAGTACACAACAATAATAAACATGAATACTAATAACTCCACTTTATCTTAAATAGCCAGTTACATTAAAGATATTAGGAGTTCAATGAACACAGTTACTTATTCAACTCACTTTTAGTAGAGTCCTTCAGTTATCAAAAGGTTTAAACCCTTTTAGCCAGCACACAGAACTTCAATTGAATTTGGCTTGAAAGAAATGTTCCCTGCAGCCAGGTTGTTTTAAATTAAACAGCTTGAAAACAGAACCATACACTTGAATCTTCTCCCCCTGTAACTAACTTCTTGTTTACCTATTTTTTACTATTGCTTAACTTCCAGGCAGCTTGGTCACATGATCAATTTGTGGAAACAAGTTGCGTTTTACAAGGAATTATCTTCCAGAGTTCTTAAAGGATGGGCCATCACACCAGCAGCCAGCATAAATCAGAATAAAGGAACTTTGGGACTAATTCTGCTAATGGCCATGTAACCTCTGACAAACAAGCTGAAATAATTGCATTTCATTTTGAAATTACCAAAATTTCCTCAGCCGCTTTAATGGCACAATCTACAGCAGTTGCTGAGCTGATCTTGCCCGATGTGAATTTACATCAAAATTTCCTGCTCAGCCCCTTACCCTAAGTTGGAATGTAAAAACCAAGATAAAACAAGCTTAAGTCCAATGCCACCAATAGGGTTAATAGTGAGTGGGTTTCCATCTCCTGTCCTGACGCCACACTCACAGTTCCTTGAGCCTATGCTGTTCCTCTTTCTCATTATGCAAGGCAGGGAAATTCCCATTGCAAAGCTCATTCCCACTGCATCATTCTTCTGTAGGCATTGGGGAGGGGGAGAGGGTGGGGGGTGAGGAACATTTCAGGAGCAGTGAAGCTGACTGTGCTTTGGTTATGTATAGTGTAAGTCTCAGTAAGAAAAGCACAAAAGAAAATTGCTATTGGAGGCCAGAAATCTTGGTCATGCTGATAGCAGGGTGACCTCAGGCCATGCTGGGACCAAATCGTTGTGTGTAGATCTTCATCAGGGCATAAGAAAGGAAGAACTCGCATTTATTTAGCACCTTTCATAACCTCAGCACATCCAAGAATGTTCTACAGCTAATGAAGTATTTTTGAAGGGTAACCATTGTTTAATGCAGGAGCCACAGGAGCCAAAATTGCACACAGCAAACTCCCACAAAGAGCAATGTGAGACAGGATCTTCTGCTCCCACTCGTGGATACCTTGGAGGCGGGAAGGGCATGTAATTAAATGGGATGGTGGTGTACCCGAACCCTGTTGTCTTCCCAAGAGGGCAGGCTGGACCTTATTAAAACACCCAGCTCGATTGAAACCTTAAAGATCCTGAGAGGTGTTGACAGGGCGGATGTGGAGAGGACGTTTCCTCTTGTGGGAGAATCTAGAACCAGGGGTCACAGTTTAAAAATAAAGGGTCGCCCATTTAAAACAGAGGTGAGGTGAAATTTTTATCTCTCAGAGGGTCGTGAGTCTTTGGAACTCTCTTCCTGAAAAGGCGGTGGAAGCAGAGTCTTTGATTATTTTTAAGGCAGAGGTGGATAGATTCCTGGTAAGCGAGGGGGTGATAGGCTATCGGGAGTAGGCAGGGTGCAGATTTGAGGTTACTATCAGGTCAGCCATGATCTTATTGAATGGCAGAGCAGGCTCGAGGGGCCAAATGGCCTACTCCTGCTCCTTGTTTGTATGTAAGATAGCAGCTTAGAGAGTGCAGCACTCACTCAATCATTCGATGCAGTGACAGCCTGAGTAATACGCTTGTTCCTCTGGAGTGAGACTGGAACTTCTGACTTAAGAGATGAGAGTGCTGCCCACTGAATCACAGCTGACTCAATGGGTGAGCTGCAATTCTTTTAGAACTGCTGGCACACCCACGCGCCACCCTGCCAATCATTACGCAGGGTTGGATCCTTCTGCTCTTATTCCATGTACAGGAAGCAAGTAGAAATCTGAGGGAAGGGCTTTCCCTGCGTCTGGTCCTCCCGGCTGTGGTCACCCTGGGCCAGGACTAATGGGTCATATTGGGGCAGGTGTTAGTTTGGCAGAGCTGATGGGATCTTTTCCTCCCGAATCTGATGGTTGTGAGTTTGAACCCGATTTCAGGAATTGCTCTCCCTTGGATGAAATGTGGAAGTTTCCCAACATTATAACAGTGACAACACTTCATAAAAGCACTTAAGTGGTTGTAAAGCACTTTGGGATGGTCCTAAGGTCATAAAAGGTGCTATATAAATTCAAATCTTTCTTTCATTGAAGACTGATCACTCCAGGTTCCTTTCTTCAGCTGCATGGAGATGTCGAATTCTTTGTTTGGCAAAATGTAGGCAGCATTGAAGATTCGCTCATTCAGTAATGATTCCGCGGAGATCTTGCTACAGGAGGAGCTGCAAAGGAAAGTGGAGCAGGAGCCAGCTGCTAAATCAGAGGTATGAGCTGAATGTGTGGAGGTTCTGGAACAAGTGAATACAACCCTCTAGCTGTGTCTGATAAAGTGCCTAGAGTGTGTCCTCCTACCCTGGTAAATCCGTTATGTCCTTAACAGGCCTGGGCCCCAGTGAAATCTTCATCTGTTGCTCCCATCCTTCCTATGTTACACAAAGCAAACAGAGAATATTTTCCCTTTTTCATAAGACTCACATACAGCAGAAGCTGCCATTACAGTGCTGCTCAGTAAGGCTTTCCATCGAGCTGTTCAACTCACAGAAGAACAACAAAGGGATGGCCAGGTTAACAGCCCACATCTGATGTATGGGGAAGAGACTGACATCACAGTAGACCGCCCTACAGTTAATGCAGCAACAGAAGGCCCTTATAGCACCCCTGGAGCTGGCCGCAGGCAGCCTGCTGTAGCTGACGGAGAGTGCAGGAGATTATCTTGGGATTGCAGTGTAAGGGGTTCATGAAACCTGAGCATCATGGAGCGAGTGGCATTTTAATGGCATTGTGTCTCAAAGCATAAAGGTTACATGTTCAGAAAATCTTCCTCCTTCAAAGCCAATAACTGGCATCATTGTGCACCACTTAGGCAGATCTCCCACTGCCAAGTCTGGCACACTGACTGCTCAACTAGAAAGAGCAACAATGGTGGGGTTTTATTAACAGTGGGGGTGCCATGCACACTGCAGTTATACAGGTGGCTGCTTTGCCAGCTGAGATGTCCATTAACTGGGTCATGGTGGGGGATTGGTAGCTGAGACAGGTTCTATTCCCATCCCCACACTCCACTTCTCTCGCACTTCAATCTGAATCCAATCCCAAGATACCGCTCCACCCCCACAGCTCACACATTCCAAATCCACCTTCCTCAGTGTCCAACTACTCATGACTAATACCACAAGAGATCGGGAATATTTAATCCACTTACTGGCTACTTATTGGCAAATGCGCACAGGAATTCATTCCAATGGTGCAATCATGTTGGCAGTTTTTTTTTAGTGATTAATTGCCAAAGTATAATTGATTGATCACTACAGTTAACACTGGCTAATGGAGCTCCTGTGCACTGATTGAGTGGCACACCACTGCAAGCCAACACCAACAACACTTGCTGCCAGATCACCCCATGTCTCATCATGTTCCAGCACAGTTCTTGCTGATTCGACCATGTTGTTGCTGGCTGCAATCCAAGACTTGTGGTAATTGCTGCAACTCCACAGTATAGCTGCAATAATGAACACAACTTTAATTGAATGGGGCCACTCAATAAAGGGCAAGTCAGACAATTACTGAACTTTATTTGAATGAGTCAGTTCGGCACATATTGTTCCCTGCTTCTTCACCGTAAGCAAGTGCTATTTAATTCAAATTGGTAGCAGGGTTTAACACTTCCTGCCAAGAAGTTATCGACTTTTTATAGAATCATATAGTACAGAAGGAGATCACTCATTACAGCATGACTGTGCCGGCTCTTTAGAAAGAGCTATTCAATTCATCCCATTCCCCTGATCCTTCCCCGTAATCCTGTAATATTTTCCTTTTCAAGTATTTATTCAAAAATTACTATTGAATCTGCTTCTGCCCTTTCAGGCAGCACATTCCACAGTCACACAGCAAAAAACAAATTCTCCTCATCTCTTCCCAGTTCTTTTGCCAAATACATTAAAATTTGTGTCCCCTGTTTACTGATCCTCCCACCAACAGAAACAATTTCTCCTTATCCACTCTATATAAAAATCCCTCATAAGTTTGAACACCTCTGTTAAATCTCCCTTTAACTTTCTCTGCTGTGAGAAGCACAATCCCAGTTTCCAGTCTCTCCACATGACTGAATGGCAAATCTCATGAATGCATTAATTAGTTGTCTGGTAATGTACAAGTGACTACAATCTTCATGAGGAACAGTTAAGGTGGAACAAGATGGTCCACCTGACAATGGCAACTCAGGAACAAGTCAACCTTCTGTGGTAGATTGAATATTTCCAATACCTGAACTCAGCAGATTTACAGTAATCTTGCACACGATTAATCTTATTGATTAATCAATTAACCTTGTGCTGACTAATCCACTGGGATTCTTCCCAATCTGCTCCTGATAACACAGCAAGCCAATATCCTGGTAAACTAATCCTAAAGCGATTAGCAGCAAGAAGCTCATCAATTAGGAAACACTTGTAAACTGCGTGTTTCAATCAATTAATTTAATTAATAAACTAATAGTCCAGCGCTTTGTCTGAACACTCAACTTTACCTTAATTCCCAGGGCCCAATCATATAAGGGGTAAAGTGGAAATACTTTGTTTTTATACTTTATATGGTTAAGTAGGAGCTAGTTATAAAGTTGACTGCGTTATTAGTAAACAGTATAACAGTTTGTTATAAAGAGGGTTTAGTTCATTAAGACTTTATCACAATTTGTCAGCCTGATCACAACTGTCCATGTATGAAGCACACTGCCTTATAGTTGTCCGGTAGTAGAGAACTTGAGGATTGCTAAAAATGAGACATTTCGAAGCTTTTTGCCTTTCACTAATCAGGACACCTGCAAGAATACGAATATAAGGAGAAAACAACAATTTATATTGTATGTGCAGAGAGTCTAGATTGGTTGGCAAGTGGCATTGCCATGGAGAATGCACCAGTGATAGTGACTGACAGTTAATGCCAAGCATTGTTTGTAATTTAAACCAGGCGCTTGACTCTCATTGGTCAAGGCATTGCCCTGAGAAATGAGCCAACAAATGGCTGTCAGTTATTTGGCTGAAACAGGTGCGATGTATGTTCAACTCCTTCCCAGATGCTTTCCCTCCACTTCAGGCAGTCTTGGCCCAGGGATTCCCAGAGTCGGTGGGGATGTTGCACTTTTGCAAGGAGGCTTTGAGGGTGTCCTTGAAGTGTTTCCTCTGCCTTCCTATAGTTCACTTGCTGTGTCGAAGCTCTGAGTAGAGCGCTTGTTTCGGGAGTCTCGTGCCAAGCATGTGGACGATGTGGCCCCCCCCAATGGAGCTGATCGAGTGTGGTCAATGCTGCGATGCTGGGGATGTTGGCCTGAGTGGGAACACTGACGTTGGTGTGCCTATCCTGCCAATGGATTTGCAGGATCTTGCGGAGGCAGCGCTGGTGGTTTTTCTCCAGAGTTTTGAGGTGCCTGCTGTACATTGTCCATGTCTCTGAGCCATACAGGAGGGTGGGTATCACTACTGCTCTGTAGACCATGAGCTTGGTGCCTGGTTTGAGGTCCTGGTCTTCAAGTACTCTCTTCCTCAGGCAGCCGAAGGCTGCACTGGCAGACTGAAGGCAGTGTTGAACTTCGTCGTCGATGTCTGCCCTTGTTGACACCAGGCTCCCAAGGTATGGAAAGTGGTCCACGTTGTCCAAGGCCTCACCGTGGATTTTGATAACCGGGTGGGGGGTGGTGGTGGGGGTGGCAGTGTGCAGGGGGCAGGTTGGTAGAGGACCTTTGTCCTATGGATGTTTAGTGCAAGGCCCATGCTCTCATTTGCCTCGGTGAAGGCGTTGACGATGGCTTAGAGCTCGGCCTCCGAGTGTGCGCAGATGCGAGCAACGCCTGCATACTGTAGTTCAATGACAGAGGATGGGATGACCTTGGGTCTGGCCTGCAGGCAGTGGGGGTTGAACAGATTTCTGCTTGTTCAGTAGTTTAGCTCCACTCCAGCAGGGAGCGTGCTGAGGGTGAAATGGAGCATTTGGGCAAGAAAGATCGAGATGAACATCGGTGCCATGACACAGCCTTGCTTGACCCTGGTCCAAACGTGGATTGGGTCTATGGTGAATCCATTGGTCAGGATCATGGCTTGCATGTCATTGTGGAGCAGGCGGAGGATGGTGACAAACTTCTGGGGGCAACCGGAATGGAGGAGGATGCTCCATAATCCTTCACGGTTGATGGTGGAAGGCTTTTGTGAGGTCAAAGAAGGCCATGTAGGAGGGTTGGTGCTGTTCCCTGCATTTCTCTTGCAGTTGCCGCATGGTGAAGATCATGTCCGTTGTGCCCCTCAGTGTGTGGAATCAGCATTGTGGCTATGGGAGGAGCTCTTCAGCCACAGAGACACAGCCACACTGCGAGCCCAACTGACAATCTTAAATTGGTTGTCAGCGTAATTCTTAGCACACTGAGGGTTGTTTAGCGAATGTTGTCCAATCGCGGAATCACATTTAATGTTGGATACTGTGTTTTGAGTTTTGAAATTCCTATACGGCCTTTGCAAATGTGAAGGAATCCTTTACCGTGTATGTGAAAACTTGGTCAAAACTGGTTGCAACAACTCGCCAAACCACTTGGCCAATTCATGCTGTGCAGAACCATTTCACATCCAGTATAAATTAACGTTTCCCTCTTATATTGGTATTCTTGTGAGTGTCCTGATGAGTGCAAGACAAAAAGCTTAGACATGTCTCTTTTTTCAGCGGTACACATTGCCTTAATAATGTTTCTTTAATCTGATTATAAACAAAGTAAAAATTGTCAGTTCTCTCACTGTCTTTGGCAATAGTCTAGTTTATTATGAGTTGATTCAGAGCTCCACAGTATCTCCCACAGGTCTGAGCACTGCAGTTCAGCACTCTGAGGGACTGTGGGAGCTGAATTAGATTGGCTAAAACTGGATGTAATAGATATTTATAGTAACGATTTGCAAAGCAACATTTTCATTCCCTGTTCTTTCTAACAGTGAAAGTAACCTGTATACTGATTGTCATTGCCACACATTCTGCCAATGCTTCACTAAATATATTTCTATCGTAATTGTATATGCATTGTGCCTGCAGTGTATATGACCTATTAAATACCGGTTACTTTGACAGCATCTCCGTTCCTACAGTACGTGTAGGTAAGTTAAATACACTCTAGCGCTTCAGAATCACTGTCAACCAACATACAGTGTTGCCTTGAAACTAAAATTAGGAGTGAAAGTATAAAGTTAGATATAAACGATTAGATTCCCTCAAACACAGGAAAAGTTTTGTGGGTAACTGAAATAACAAACAGAAACACTGGAAAATACTCATCCAGTAAAGCAACTGCTGTGGAGAAAGAAACTGAGCTAACAGATTGCATTTTGCCCTGACTGGTGAATGAATTGTGGCCAACTGTTCATCCCACTTAGCCATGGACTTTCCTTGGGGTTACCATTGACCAGAAACTGAACTGGACTAGCCGTATAAATACTATGGGTATGACAGTGAGTCAGAGGCTGGGGATTCTGCAGCGAGTAACTCACCTCCTGACTCCCCAAAGCCTGGCCACCATCTTGATGTCAAGGGCAGTATTCCAGTGACCCAGGGTAATGCTCTGGGGACCGGGGTTCAAATCCCACCATGGCAGATGGTGGAATTTGAATTTTTAATAAAAAATCTGGAATTAAAAGGCTGATGATGACCATGAAACCATTGCTGATTGTCTTTAAAACCCGCCTGATTCACTAATGTCCTTTAGGGAAGGAAATCTGCTGTCCTTACCTGGTCTGGCCTACATGTGACTCTAGACCCACAGCAATGTGGTTGACTCTTAACTGCCCTCTGAACAAGGGCAATTAAGGATGGGCAATGAATGCTGTCCTAGCCAGTAATGCCCACATCCCATAAATAATTTTTTTTAAAAATCTACAAGGCACAAGTCAGGAGTGTGATAGAATCCTCTCCACTTGCCTGGATGGGTGCAACTCCAATAACATTCAAGAAGCTTGACATCCAGGGCAAGCAACCCACTTCATTGGCATCCCATCCACAAACATTCACTCCCTCCACCACCGACGCACAGTGGCAGCAGTGTGTACTATCTACATGATGAACTGTAGGAATTCACCAAGGCACCTTAGACAGCACCTTCCAAACCCACGACCACTACCATCTAGAAGGGCGAGGGCAGCAGATGCACGGGAACACCACCACCTGGAAATTCCCCTCCAAGCCACTCACCATCCTGACTTGAAAACATATCACCGTTCCTTCACTGTCGCTGGGTCAAAATCCTGGGTGTACCTACACCACATGGACTGCAGAGGTTCAAGAAGGTAGCTGACCACCATCTTCTTAAGAGCAATTTGGGATGGGCAATATAAATGCTGGCCTAGGCAGCGACGCCTATGTCCCATGAAAGAACACTGTCAGGGAGATATAATAATTTTCATTATGTTATTGGAATTTATTGTAGAGTAATAGTGGGGTCTGTGTCTGTGTCTGTGTCTGTGTGTGTGTGTGCGTGACTTAATTGAATTAAAGGCAGCTGGTCTGAAGGCTTTGATGTGAGAAGAGAAGCTAGGTTTGAAATATTGAAATATTAATTAAACATGGGGAAAGTTTTAAAATGTAAGGTGAAAGGGAACATTTGCATTTTTAAATAAACCAGATTAGCTTGAATTCAAAAGAGGGGGTGAAATATTTCACCCAGTCAGGAGAAGTTAAGAAACAGTGTGTTTAATTTTCCCAAAGGTTACTGGTAAAATTGGTACGATGATAGATTTAATTATTAGAGACATAGTGAAACAATGGGAATTTGCATTCTAAGGGGAAAATATGTATAAAGGAGCAAAGGCTGTGTGCAAGGGCAGGAATCCAAAGATCTAACACAAGTGTGAGAAGCCTCCAGCATCTAAGCCTCAAGCTGCTGTCTACAAGGAACTGAAACTGAGAAAAACTCACTTTGTATTCGATGTTCAGGGTATCGTGTTTCTTTGCCTGGGTCTTTTAAAATCTATGGGCAGAATTTTCTGCCTGTCGGGTGGGTGGGCCCGACCCAATCTCTGGCGGGCGGGGAGCCGATCCTGACCAGAGAAGTGGGCCCCGATGCCATTTTGAGTGGGCGGGCCAATTAAGGCCCGTCCAACATGACGTCCGGCGGGAAGCGCTATGCGCTCCCTGTGCGGGCGGGGAGGGGGGGGATTTCCCAAAAGCGAGAGTGCGCTCTTTCACGCATACGCACGACAGACTGCACATCCCCCTGAGGCTAAGTGCTGCCTCAGGGAGATCGCTGACATCTGCATAAACTTTAAAAATAGAAAAATAAAAAAACCCTTAACATGTCCCCCTTATGTGATAATGTCACACAAGATGGGACATGTTGATAAATTTCACTGAAACTTTAATAAACATTTTTAAACCCTGCATGAAACCTCATCCCTCCGCTAGATGAGGTTTCATGTTTTCTCTATTTGCCGCCGGGGTTCCTGGCCGACCCGCCAACCTTAAGGTTGGACGGGCAGGTCCTTTAATTGTTTTAATTATCCTGTCAATGGCCTCAATTGGCCATTGACAGGTCGGCGGGCAGACAGCTGATCTCGCTGTGCCCCCACCTTCCTGAATATTTAAATGGGGCGGGAGGTTCCCCCCGACATCATCCCGTGTCATTTTCGCGTCGGCAAGCGGGTCTCACCCCCTGCTCGACAACGGCAAAATTCAGCCCTATGTGTGTCACTGTTGCCTTAACGGAACCGTAACTGGGGTTTAGGTTAATTAGGGGATTTAGAAGTTAACATAGCAGTAATTTGTAGATCTATGTATGTGCTCAAAATCATTTCTTCTATTAATAAATGTTTAATTTAGTTTTGTAAGAAACCTATAAGACTTAGCGGCCTGCTTTTTACTGAATTCAAAGCTCGCATCTCGCAATAAGTACAAATTGCAAATAGTTGTGGTGGCTGCTTCAAGTTTCCCTCTGGGATTTGGGCTGTATGGCATTTACCATCCACCTGCCATAACAATACTTCAAAAGTGTTTAATTGTTCCTGAAGCATGTTGGAATGTCCTGATGCTGTGAAAAGCATTGCATGCACAGCAGATCGTTGCCCCAACTTCATCTGTTTATTACCAGCAAGACGCGGGCACCAGAGACAGCACTGACAAATGATTGACATCGCAAGCCTCCTGGCACAGGTGGCCGAATGCCACATCAACCAGCGCGTATTTTGTTTCTCCTTTCTCATTCTCGGGACTTGGGCATCCTTGGTAAGGCTGACAGTTATTGCCCATCCATAGTCACCAAATTGTGTGAATCAAACAATCGCTTCAGAGGACCGTTAAGATCCAACCACATTGGCGTGGGACTGGAGTCACATAAGCTGACTAAGGGCGGCACATTTCCTGGCCTAAGGGGACGTTAGTGAACCAGAAATGAACACGGAAAATGCTGGTAAATCTCAGCAGGTCTGGCAGCGTCTGTGGAGGGAGAACAGAGTTAACGTTTCGAATCCATAGGATCCTTCTTCAGGGCTATAGGGAAGTAGAAATGTGATGTGATGGATTTTACACTGTTTAAGAGGCGGTGGAGCAGGTGGAGCAAGATAGAAGGTCAGGGATAGGTGACAGTTAAGGAGAGGTTGACAAAGATGTCATGGACACAAGACAAAGGGAATGTTAATGGGTGGTAAAGTGTAAAGGAAGTGCTGATAGGGGAATAAAGGTAAGAAAGCAAACCAGATGTGTGTTTATGACAATCCTACAGCTTTGTGGAGATTTTGACCAGCGGCTGGATTTTAAGGGTTTATAAGGGTGAGTACAGGTGCAGGAGCGCGTTGGAAATTGCATTCTCAGGTGGCGACACTGGATCCTGACCTCCTTGGATTGCGGCATGATCTTCAAAGGGTGGGTGGGAAGACAATCTGTACCAAATAACTGGTTGTGAAGCATCGTTGTGGAGCTCATTAACACTCTGCTGAGCAGCAGGTCTGCTGTTTTCAGTTGGGAGGCAGGAGGCACTGGGATATGGTTGGGTACAGCTGTTGTGAACGTAGTGAGGAGCCATGAGAATTAATTGTTCAACATTTGTGAGAAAGAGAGATTGAAACTCAGCTGCTCATCCAATGACACAGAGTTGCCATCACTGGTTGTGAGAGGCTTGCATTGATGAACAATGAGTGGTAGGGCTCCCGAGAGGAATGTGAGGATGTTGGCATTACCTGGGCATCAGAGGTTGGCAGACAAAGCCCGAGTGAACAAATAAGTGGGAGCTGAGGGAGTTGTAATGGGACAGGATTGTCTAATACTGGACCATGTGGCAAGGAGGGGCTTCAGCAGGGTCAGCCTCCCAAAACCGATCAGCTTACCCCAGTGTCCTGTACTAACATTTATTGATCAATGAAATTCACCAAGGCAGATTTTCCAGTTATTTATCTTACTCCTGGTCAGGATGAGGCCAGAGGAGCACCGAGAGAGGGGGAAGAATTGGTGCCATTGGGTGGACTGGACAAGAGACCCTCAGATGACAGAGTGTTAGCACCATAGGAGGCTGCACCTGTCCCGGCAGTTGGTCTTGGAGACTTGCGCCTGGTCCACAGTGACCTGATGCCTTGTTGTCCCCATGGCAACTGCAGCTGTCCAGGAAAGCATCACCTTGAATTTTTATGCATCTGGGTCATTCCAGGGGTCAGCTGTGGACCCAGGTGGCATCCTGTGGTCGGTAGCTCACCTCGCCATCAGGCAGGTCATGGATGTCCTATTCTGCAGGTTGGGGGAATTCATCCATTTTGAGACAGATGGGCCATTGCAGGCACAGAGGGCATTGGGTTTTGCTGCCATCGATGGATTCCTCAGCTCCAGGAGGGTTATTGATTGTACCCACACAGCCATCAGGGCACTGACAGGCCGATAAGTCAGATTCCTGACTCATTGAGCATGCTGCAGGTCTGTGACCACAGGAAGTACATGCTGCAGGTCTGTGACCACAGGAAGTACATGCTGCAGGTCTGTGACTACAGGAAGTACATGCTGCAGGTCTGTGACCACAGGAAGTACATGCTGCAGGTCTGTGACTACAGGAAGTACATGCTGCAGGTCTGTGACCACAGGAAGTACATGCTGCAGGTCTGTGACCACAGGAAGTACATGCTGCAGGTCTGTGACCACAGGAAGTACACGCTGCAGGTCTGTGACCACAGGAAGTACACGCTGCAGGTCTGTGACCACAGGAAGTACATGCTGCAGGTCTGTGACCACAGGAAGTACATGCTGCAGGTCTGTGACCACAGGAAGTACATGCTGCAGGTCTGTGCTCGGTATCTGGGCAGCTGTCACGATGCCTTCATCATGTCAGAGCCCCAGGTGCTGCATCTCTTCAAGTCAACATCCAGACTCAGTTGGAGGTTGCTGGGGTTAAGGGTTATTCTCTGAGGAGATAGTTCCCGATGTCCATTTCGGACCCAGACAGAGATGGGGAGGTCCTACAACCAGAGCCATCTCCTAACAAGTACCTGCATTGAACAGACCTTTGGCAACTTGAAGATGCGCTTCCATTACTTTGACCCATCAGGTGGTGCCCTCCAGTACAAGCTGACCAAGGTGTCTTGAATTGTGGTCAGTTGCTTCACACTGAACAATACGATAACACAAAGAGGTCTGGAGCTGGATGAAGAGGAGGACCTGAACTCCACGCTTCCTCAGAGGATAATAGGGAGGAGGAAGAGAAGGAAGAGTGGCTGGGGGGGGGGGGGGGGGGGGGGGCAAAGGGGGTGCTCATGGGCAGCCTGATGCCCAGGCATTCAAGGAAGTGTGCCGAGGCTGTGCCAAGCTCATGGTGGTCAGCAGGCTGGAATGGCCACAAGGTCAATGCTAATTCAGCACTCGAGTGCCTCTCAGCCCTATCAATGATATAACTCACCTATAACTCACATTGCTTCATGGAGATAAGTTATCCAGCAAGCACACACACCTTAATAATTCCATTGCTATCCAGATAGATTGAAAATGGGGTCTGTTATAATCCTAGACCAGGCACCCAAATATTGGTACGATCCCATTTGGAACAAATAACTTTTATTTTAAAGGAGACAAAGTTTGAGATCCCAGGTACTTACCAAGAGAATAAAGCCACAAGATTGCATGGTTTTTAAACAAACAAATAAACTTTACTATACAAAGCCAGGAAAGTAAAGCAATTTACAATATCTATCTTATGGTACAACATTCAGAATTAACATGAAGTACATGTGAATTAACAGGCAAACACTGGTCGAACACACTTCACTGCACAATAAATGGCAGATGCAACCAAGACAGATCCTATAGATTTCTCAACAACCACCCAGACATCAGTATCCATTTGTGAGTTACACAATCTTGTTAAAACTCTGTCTCCCTCACAAGGGATCTCATCTTCCCTTTCAAAGATCGAGCCTCTGAATTCCCTCCAAAAGTCACTCTGACTAGGACTGCCTCAACAGCTTCACACTTCATGATGGTTCAATCTCTTCTCTTGAGACTACTTCCACTGGCGTCTGGAGGTTGCACTCCAGAACCAACTCAAAGGCACAACTCCAGCTCTTCATAGACTGTTAGCTTCACTAAGCTGGCATCGTCCCTGGGTTTCTCCAAACTCCAGTCCCCTGGCCACACCGAGCTATAAATGGCTCCCAGGGCTTCTCCTTAGCCCTAACCCTCGCCAGCACGGAACCAGTGATCTTCCACCACTTTCTCAGGTCCTCAGGACTTCTCCCAAGCCCTGACCTCCCGGAGACCACTAACCGCAGCACCACAGCTACCCGGAGCTCCTCTCCCCGCTTGTGAACACACCCAGTCGCGTGGGCTTTCTTGAGCCCTAACTCTTGGCTGCACCAAGCTACCAATGTCTCCTCAGGCCTTTCCCCAAGCTTGAGCTCTCTCAGTAGCATGGAACCAGCAAACAACTCCCGGGCTTCCTCTGAAATCCAGCTGCACGGAGATACCAAGTGGCTCCCAGGTCTTCACTGCACCCCCCAACCCAGTTCGTCAGAGCTACCGGTAGCACTTTAGCTGCACAGAGCTTCTCCCCTGCTCCTGCCTCTCTGACTGACTAAATCTGACTGACCCTTGAACTGCTCTTCACTGACCTTTGAACTGATCTGGGTGACCTATCAAGACACCTGAAAAGGGTACTACCCTTGTTACTAGGCAGAATCAAATGTAACAAGTATTGGAACATCCTGTGACCTAAATGTTATGATCTCCACAGGTACCAGCTTACAAAGCACACAGGGACAAAAGAAAATAGATGTCATGAGATCTCTCCACTGCCAACAGTCTCCTCCAACACATATCATGGCATCACATGAAGCACAGCCCCCCGCCCCCCCTTAACTCCATGTCCCTTTTGACATCGAGTGATAAGGGGAGGGCTCTCCACCCTACACCTTCCCTCCTGATTCTACAACCTCCCAGCCCACTTGCACAGTGGGAAGGGTGTTCCTGGCTGGGAGGACGCAGGCATTGAGATGGGGACGTGGCCAGGAAAGTAGCGGGAATGTCAGTCGCCGCGTCAGGATGGCTCCCTGACACACTCCCGCCACCGGGGAACTTTCCCATGGGCATCCGGGGAAACCGGATGGGCTGCGAGACACACGGAGCTGGTCAGCCAATTAAAATGGTCACAGCCCCAATTAGCGGCAATTTTGCGGCTTTGCCGGAATTTTGCCACCAGTGGAGTGGCTCCCCCAGCACCTGTGGAGCCTGCGAGCTCCATGGAGGTAGTCTCTCTGTGGAAGGCATGGGATGGGGGGAGCAGCCGAAGGCAGAGGCTTCAGGCCTGAGTGATGGGACTGCAAGCATTCCTCCGGAGGAGTTTCCCTTTCACTTCAAGAGGACTAACTGAATTCACTCCTCAGCGTTTCCAGGTCTCCACATTGAGGTGCCCTTGAGGTTCCTGACCTGCCTCAGCAGTGCCCACCCCTCCCTCAGTGGGACTGCCAAAGCTCCTGCTGGTCCTGCCTGCCCGCCAAACTTAATTGGGTAATGAGTCTGGGGCTGATCGGTTAGGAGGCTACTGCTGGGAAGATTCTGTGGGCTCAGCACCTCCAGCTGGTGCCGGCATTGGGGTCTCAAGGCTTGTAGTAAAATCCAGCCCAATATCTGCATCAACTGCTGAAACGACAGAGCTGCAATGCTTTCAATTCTCACTAGATGTCACCATTACAATATCAGAGCGGCAGTTCATGCTGATAGGATTCAACCAGTGAAATCAGCCACTGATTAACGTGAGATGAGTGACAGAAGATCGGGTGCTTATTTCATGCCCTGCCCAAACTTCTACAAATACCTTTTCATTTTAGAAAGTGCTGCATCTCAGTTGGATTTACTTTCTAACTTGCCTTGAAGATGGAATAATAAATGTTTTTCTGGATTAAATTTCTCTCCTCTTAATGAAGTGTCATAGGTCAGGGGCAGGGTGAGGCATCAGATGACCTAGGGGTCACTCTTTAAGAATAAGGGGTCGTTTAATTAAGACAGAGATGAGGAGAATTTTTTTCTCTCAGAGGGCTGTGAGTCTTTGGAACTCTTATCCTCAAGGGGCAGTAGAAGCAGAGTCTTTGAATATTTTTAAGGCAGAGCTAGGTAGATTCTTGATTAACAAGGGGGTGAAAGGTTATCAGGGGTAGGCAGGAATGTGGGGTTGAGGTTACATTCAGATCAGCCACGATTGTATTGAATGGCGGAGTAAGCTCGAGGGGCCGAGTGGCCTCCTCCTGCTCCTAATTCACATGTTCGTATGTTTATAGTGCTGAAAGATCAGTCTCAGTCACATCTGTTTCTTCAGGATATATAACTCCTACTTCTATCACCACACTTCGAAGAAACTGCTAACTGGTGAACATATAGAAACCACAGGAATTAAGGCACCAAAGATAGTGCATAAAAAGAGAGCTAAACTCATATATAGACCAGATCCCAAGCTAACAATTTCCAATTTCATTAATGTGTTCCTTTCTACAATTTTGACTTTCCGGAATTCTTCTGTATATGTACTCGTATAAGGCCAATAAAATATCATGGTTCAGGAGAGGGATCTGGGTTCCCTGAGTGGACGCTCATAAAGAAGGCTTTTCACCACTCAAGGCGTTGCTCCCTGATCTTCAAGGGTACAGGTCCTGGTCCAGCCATACTCACATCTGGTACGTGCACCGACCCGGGTCCTAACTGAGGATCTAGGAGTGGGTTTTCTGAATTAGGGAGTCTCTGACTGTCTCCTTAACCATCCCGTGGTCCTGTCCTACCTCTCAACAAACACCATGAAAGGGATGTTGAGGCTTCAGCCAAGGAGGTCATTCCGGGAACATTGGATCAAGGCCAAGTTAAAGACTTCATTCCGGGAATCCAATGGAACATCTGCTTAATTTCAGTGTCAACATTGAAAATTTCCCCAACTCATTAAACTTGCCCATGATAATGCTCAGTTAAGGTTAGCAAGTTGTTCTGATGTAGGTGGCAGGCCTGATCTCTGCTGAGATTTCTAACTATTTATAGAGAAATTAGATGCGCGGGAAAGAGAAGCATCAGAACAGTGAAAGTTCCACCTTGATCCTGTGGAACTACATTAAGCAGCAGTTTCTCAGCAATAACCTGCTCACTGACGCTCAGTTTGGATTCAGCCAGGCCACTCAGCTCCTGACCTCATTACAGCCTTGATCCAAACATGGACAAAAGAGCTGAACTCAAGAGGTGAGGTAAGAGTGACTGCCCTTGACATCAAGGTTGCATTTGACTGAGTGTGGCATCAAGGAACTGAGCAAAGTTGAATTAAATGGGAATCAGGAGAAAACTCCCCACTGATTGGAACCATTCCTAGCACAAAGGTTGTGGTTGTTGGAGATCAATCATCTCAGCCCCAGGACATCACGGCAGGAGTTCCTCAGTGTGGTGTCCGAGGCCAAGCCATCTTCAGCTGCTTCATTAATGACCTTCCTTGTATCACAAGTCAGAAGTGGGGCTATTCATTAATGATTGCAATGTTCAGTACCATCTGCAACTTGGCAGATACTGAAGCAGAATGTTCCTGCATGCGGAAAGATCTGGACAACATTTCAAGCTTGGGCTGGTAAGTGGCAAGTAACATTTGCGCCACACAAGTGCTCTAGGCAATAACCATCTCCGACAAGAGAGAATCCAAACACCTCCCCTTGACATTCAACGGCATTATCTTCGCTGAATCCCCCACTATCAACATCCTGGGCGTTACCATTGACCAGAAACTGAATTGGACTAGCCATAGGAATACTGTGGCTACAAGAGCAGGTCAGAGGCTAGGAATTTTCAGAGAGTAACTCACCTCACCCCACAAAGCCTGTTGATCATCTATGAGACACAAGCCGGGAGTGTGAAGGAATACTGTCCACTTGCCTGGATGAGTGCAGCTCCAACAACACTCAAGAAGTTTGACACTATCCAGGACAAAGCAGCCCCTGGATCAGCACCCCATCCACCACCTTCAACATTCATTCCCTCCACCACCGATGCACAGTGGCAGCAGTGTGTACCATCAGCAAGACTCATCTGCAACAACTCACCAAGGCTCCTTAGACAGCAACTTCCATACCCATGACTTCTATCATGCTAGAAGGACAAGGGTAGCAGATGCATTGGAACACCACCTGCAAGTTCCCCTCCAACCCACGCTCTATCCTGACTTCAATATCACTGGGTCAAAATCCTGGAACTCCCTTCCTCACAGCACTCTGGGTGTACCTACACCACACAGATGCAACAGTTCAAGAAGGCAGCTCACCACCAATAACTCAAGGGCAAGTAGGATGGGTAACAAATGCTGGCCTAGCCAGTGTTGCCCACATCCCATGAAAGATTTTAAGAAGTCTTATCTTTGTTGTACAGTGCTCCTGCATCATTAATGTAACACAAGGTAATCTGACAGAACTTTTAGCAATAATTGCTGAAAAAGAGATATGTCTAATCTTTTCTATTGAATTTCTCCAAGCGTGTATTAAGCCCCAAGGTTGTGTCAGTTTTCATTTCCAAATGTATCGATAACGCTACAGTGAGACACAGTCCCACGATCGAGTGAGCGTTTACACGAGATGAGATTGAACAGGTTGGTAATAGGGTTACTAACTTACGCCGTGTCCTACTCCGCGCTTGGTCTGAGGTGCGCAAATTTCTTTCATTTTTCGGCTTGATCCGTTTATGCCGCTATATTGGTTCAGTAGTTGACGGCACCTTGAACAATAACCATTTGAAGCACATCCACACCATAAACTTGCTTAAGTGGAAGCAGTTTGGCAATGCAATTAATGATGCCACTAAACATGTAACAAATCTCTGTGACCACATACTCTCAGAAAGTGAGGTGTTTGTTCTTGCACATGGTTTCAATTCTGGTGTGCCTTCATCCCAAATCAAATGGGAAGAGCTATTAGCTGAGTTCTAAACCCTCAACTCCCAACTATTCCGTCACAAACTAGTGTCCATTGGAAACTTTGAAAGCCTATAGCTGATTTAGTGCGCGCATATTGTGGGATTCCAAATGAACCTGTCCGATTTTCACATGCAACGTGAATGTCTTACAGCATTTCGAGGCCTTAAGACCAACCCGGACACACACATCAGTAAACCTGACAAAGGGACGGGAATAGTCATCCTTAACAAGCATGACTATATCAACAAAATGCACGCCATTCTTAATGATGGGTCCAAATTCATATCCATTGGACCTGCTGCTCAACATGACTGGACAGCCTTGCTCGAAAGTAAGCTAAAAAAAAATGCTTGCTGGACTTGTGTAAGACCGATGAGCTACTGCGTGTTATATATGATAGGGTTTGCCCTTTCAGCTCACTGCATCCAAGTATGTATGGGCTGCCCAAGACACACAGAAGTGATGTCCCTCTACGCCCCATCTTATCTATGACCGGTTCTGCAAAACAAGAATTTGCCAAATGGTTGGGCGAATTGTTACGGACAGTTTTGACCAAATTTTCCACATACCCAGTGAAGGACTCCTTCACACTTATATCTAAGAGGTGCACAGTCACAGAGGGAAGACTTCAGCCTGAGCGAGACAGAGACTGAGTGATTATATTTGGGAATTTGGTTCAATGTGGGAATTCGGTGCATAGGAGGAAAGAGGTGCTTTAGGTAAGGTTTACTGCAGGAAGTAGTGTGTGCTGAGTGGGGAGTTTGGTGAAGGATGGGGAGGAGGTGCTTTTTTCTCCTACTCTTTTTCAGCCTTCAGTATTTGATTCCCACTTGGATGCAGCAGACGGAGCAGGTAAACCAGGAACTGATATTATTTTATCAGTATTGTAAATACTGCATTGTTTTATCATTATTGTAAAGCTTACTGGCAGTGCCAAAACCTACTGGGAAGTGTAAGCTTTATTAATTATAATTAATAAAGCTAGCAATTAATTAATTAACACATATTGGAGATGGCAGGGCAGGTGATGTGCTGTGATTGCAGAATGTGGGAGCTCCTGGATAACATTGTGATCCAGGGTAAACATGCCTGCAGTGTGCGGCTTCAGGAACTTCGGCTTCAAGGTATTGAGCTGGAGACCGACGCTGCGGTATATCAGGGAGGGGGATATTTACCTGGACCCTTTGTTCCAGGAGGCAGTCACACCCCTTAGGATGGTGGCCTCTGATTTGGTCAGCGATCGGGGACAGGAGGGTGCAAGTGAGGCCAGTAAGGGGACCCACAGGGCAGAAGTGCAGAAGCCTCAGCCCTCACAATGGTCCAACAGGTTTGAGATTTCTTTAAGCTTGTTTGGGTGAAAGTGGGGGCTTCAGGGTGGATGAGCTCACTGTCCAAGGTACCGGAAGCCATTCAAGCAGGGGGAGTTACAAGGAATGTAGTGGAAGTAGGGAACAGTATGGTTAGAGGGATTGACACTGTTCTCTGCAGCAAAGAGCGAGAGTCCAGGCGGCTATGTTGCCTGCCCAGTGCCAGGGTTCAGAACATCTGCTCGGGGCTGGAGAGGAACTTGCAGTGGGTGGAGGTGGACCCAGTCATCGTGGTCCATGTAGGTAAAAATGACATAGGCAGGACAGAGGAGGAGGTTCTGCACAGTCAGTATGACAAGCTCGGCACCAAATTAAGAAGCAGAACCTCAAAGGTAATAATCTCTGGATTATTATCTGAGCCACGTGCAAATTGGCACAAGGAAAATCAGATTAGGGAGATGAATGCATGGCTCAAAGACTGGTATGGGAGAAGTGGGTTCCGGTTCATGGGGCACTGGCACTAAAACTGGGGAAAGTGGCATCTGTACCATTGGGATGGTCTACACCTGAACCCCCGTGCTGGAATCGGTGTTCTTACGAGCTGCATAACTAGAGAAGTAGAGAGGGTTTAAAACTAAGTAGTTGAGGCATGGGTACAAATTTGGGAAGTTGTGGTAAACTAAAGGGTTGAGACAAGGCAAAAGAGAAAGGTATTATTGCGGGAAATGAAAAACAGGAGGGGATAGAGAGCACAAATCTAACAGAAAATCAACAGACGAGACTGGAGGTTATAAAAAGAATAAAAAGATAACACTAAAGGCTCTGTATCTGAATGCACGAGGCATTTGAAACAAACAGGTGAACTGAGAGTGCACATAGTAATAAATAAACACGATTGGATAGCCATCACAGAGACGTGGCTGCAGGAGGACATGGATTGGGTCCTGAATATTAAAGGGCATAGGACATTTAAAAAGGACACGAAGTGAAGAAAAGGTGGTGGGGTGTCTGTTAGTTCATGGTGGTATTAGCGCAGTGAGGGATGACCCAAGTTCAGGAAACCAGGATATGGAAACGCTTTGGGTAGAGGTGAGAAATGGTAAAGGCAACAAGTCACTTGTGGGAGTTGTGCACGGGCCCCCTAATGGTAACCACGCGGTAGAATGAAGCATAAGGGAAGAAATAAAGGGAGCTTGTCAGAAAGGCACAGTGATAATCATGGGAGATTTTAATCTATACATAGACTGCAAAAGTCAGATGGGCAAAAGATAGTCTAGATGAGTTCATAGAATGCTTCTGGAATAGTGTCTTAGAACAGCATGTTCTGGAGACAATCAGAAAGCAGGCTATGCTAGACTTGGTATTGTGCAACAAGATGGGATTAATTAATGATTTCATAATGAAGGTGCCCCTATGCTTGAATTTTACATTCAGTTTGAGGGAGAGAGAAGTGGGTCCGAGGATATGTTTTTAAACTTAAATAAGGGCAATTATGAGGGCACAAAAGCTGAGCTGGCTAAAGTGAATTGGCAAACTTGGTTAAAGGATCAGTCAATAGTGATGCAGTGGCAAACATTTAAGGTGATATTTCAGAATATACAGAATGGATACATTATAATGAGTAAGAGAAAGTCCAAGGGATGGACACAGCCTCGTGGTTAACTAGAAAGATTAAAGATGGTATCAAACTTAAAGAAAAAGTACATAATTGTGAAAAGACAGGTGCAAGGTCAGGAGATTGCAAACAACATAAGGAACAGCAAAGGATGACTAAAAGATTAAGAAGGAGGTAAAAATTAGAGTATGAGAGGAAGCTAGCCAGAAATATAATAACAGTGAGACGTTCTATAAATATTTTAAAAAGTAATGAGTTAACAAAGTGAGCATTGATCCTATAGAAAGCGAGTCTGGAGAATTGATAATGGAAAGTAAGGAAATGGCAGATGAATTGAACAGGTATTTTGCATCAGTCTTCACTATAGAGGATACAAGTAACATCCCAGAAGCAGCTATAAATCAGGAAATGGAAAAGAGGGAGGAACTCAGGAAAATTAGAATCACCAGAGAAGTGGTACTGAGTAAATTGTTGGAGCTGTGGGCTGACAAGCGCCCAGGTCCTGATGGACTTCATCCTAGAGTCTTAAAAGAAGTAGCTAGTGAGATAGCTGATGCATTGGTTTTAATTTTCTGAAACTCACTAGATTTGGAAAAAGTTCCATTAGATTGGAAGATAATAAATGTAACTCATTTATTCAGAAAGGGAGGGGAGACAGAAAGCAGGAAAGTACTACTTTGGAAGGAGTAATTTGACAAGGAAGTATTCAATGAACGGCATGACACTAGGAATTTCTGAGGAACAAAGGGACCTTGGCGCGTGTGTCCATAGATCTCTGAAGGCGGAGGGGCATGTTAGTGGGGTGGTGAAAAAGGCATATGGAACACTTGCCTTTATCAGTCGAGGCATAGATTACAAAAGTAGGGAGGTCATGTTGGAGTTGTATAGAACCTTGGTGAGGCCACAGCTGGAGTACTGTGTGCAGTTCTGGTCGCCACATTATAGGAAGGATGTGGTTGCACTGGAGGGGGTGCAAAGGAGATTCACCAGGATGTTGTGTGGGATGAAACATTTAAGTTATGAAGAGAAGTTGGATAGACTTGGGTTGTTTTTGTTGGAGCAGAGAAGATTGAGGGGCAACCTGATCGAGGTGTACAAGATTATGAAGGGCATGGACAGGGTGGATAGGGAGCAGCTGTTCCTTTTAGTTGAAGGGTCAGTCACGAGGGGGCATAAGGTCAAGGTGAGGGTCAGGAGATTCAGGGAGGATGTGAAGAAAAATATTTTTACCCAGAGGGTGGTGATGGTCTGGAATGCACTGCCTGGGAGGGTGGTGGAGGCGGGTTGCCTCACATCCTTTAAAAACTACCTGGATGAGCACTTGGCACGTCATAACATTCAAGGCTATGGGCCAAATGCTGGTAAATGGGATTAGGTAGGTAGGTCAGGTGTTTCTCATGTGTTGGTGCAGACTCGATGGGCCGAAGGGCCTCTTCTGCACTCTGTGATTCTGTGATTGTTAAAGAAGCTATAGCAGGGCGCTTGGATAAGCTCAAGGTAATCAGGCAGAGTCAACATGGTTTTGTGAAAGGGAAACCACGTTTAACCAATTTATTGGAGTTCTTTGAGGAAGTAACATGTGCTGTGGATAATGGGGAACTGGTGGATGTACTGTACTTAGATTTCCAGAAGGCATTTGATAAAGTGCCACATTGTGTAAAATAAAAGCTCATGGTATGGGGGGTGGTGGGGGGGGGAGTAACATATTGGCATGGATAGAAGATTGGCTGGTTAATTGGAAGCAGAGAGTAGGCATAAATGGGACTTTTTTAGGTTACCAAGATGTAACGAGTGGTGTTCCACAGGGATCAGCGCTGGAGCCTCAACTGTTTACAATTTATATAAATGACTTGGATGAAGGGATGAATGGGATAGCTGCCAAATTTGCTGATGACACAAAGATGGATAGGAAACTAAGTTGTGAAGAGGATAAAAGGAGATTACAAAAGATATAGATAGGTTAAGTGAGTGGAGAAAGATCTGGCAAATGGAGTATAATGTTGAATAATTTAAAATTGTCCATTTTGGCAGCTAGAATAAAAGAGAGGCATATTATCTAAATGGTGAGTGTTTGCAGATCCCTGAGATGCAGAGGGATCTGAGTGTCTTAGTGCATGAATCGTAAAAGGCTATTGTGCAGGTACAGCATGTAATTAGGAAAGCTAATAGAACATTATCATTTATTGCAAGGGGAATTGAATATAAAAGTAGGGAGATTATGCTTCAGTTCTACAGGGCACTAGTGAGACCACATCTGGAGTTCTGTCTACAGTATTGGCCACCTTATTTAAGAAAGGATGCAAATGTGTTGGAAGCAGTTCAGAGAAGGTTTACTAGACTAATAGCTGGAGTGGGTGGGTTGTCTTATGAGGAAATTTTGGACAGGCTAGGCTTGTATCCATCAGGCTCAACATGTTCCCTCTAGGGTGATAGGAAGAAGTAACAAGCCCAGAGAACCATGGATGACCAGAGATATTCAGGTTACGATGAGAAGGAAAAGAGAGGCTTTTAGCAGGTACAAGGGAAGCAAATCAGCAGAGGCATTAGTGGAGTACAGACAGTGCAGGGTGGAGCTTAAGAAAGCAATTAGGAGAGCAAAGAGGGGATATGAGAAAGCTCTGGCTGGTAAAAGTAGGGAAAATCCCAAGATATTCCATAAGTATATCAATGGGAAGAGGATAACCAGGGAAAGGGTAGGGCCCATAAGGGACCGAGGGGGCAATCTATGGGTGGAGCCAGAGGACATCACTAGAGTGTTGAATGAATACTTCACGTCTGTCTTCACCCAAGAGAATGAGGTTGAAGGTATGGAACTCGGGGAGAGAGACTGCGAGGTTTTAAGCAAATTAGGGAGTGACAAGGTATTGGAGGTGTTGGCAGGCTTAAAAATGGACAAATCTCCAGGTCTGGATGATTTGTGTGCCAGGCTGCTGAGGGAGGCAAGGGAGGAGATCACAGGGGCTCTGACCCAAATTTTTAATTCCTCTCTGGCCACGGGGGAGGTGCCAGAGGACTGGAGAGCAGCTAATGTGGTTACGTTATTTAAGAAGGGTTGTAGAGATAAGCCAGGGAACTACAGGCCAGTGAGTCTCACGTCAGTGGTAGGGAAACTATTGAAGAAGGTTCTGAAGGAGAGAATCTATCTCCACTTGGAGAGGCAAGGTTTGATCAGGGATAGTCAGCATGGCTTTGTCAGGGAGGTCATGCCTAACAAATTTGATTGAATTTTTTGAGGAGGTGACTAGATGTGTAGATGAGGGTAGTGCAGTTGATGTAGTTTATATGGATTTCAGCAAAGCTTTTGACAAGGTCCCACATGGGAGACTTATAAAGAATGCAAATACACATGGGATTCAGGGTAATTTGATAAGGTGCATTCAAAATTAGCTTAGTTGTAGGAGGCAGAGGGTGATGACAGAAGGATGCTTTAGTGACTGGAAGCCAGTGTCCAGTGGCGTACCACAGGGATCTGTGCTGGGTCCCCTATTATTTGTCATTTATATAAACGACATAGATGACTATGTGGGGGGTAGGATTAGTAAGTTTGCGGGTGAGACAAAGATTTGCCGGGTGGTTAATAGTGAGGTTGAGTGTCTTGGGCTACAGGAAGATATAGACGGGATGGTCAATGGGCAGATAAGTGACAGATGGAATTTAACCCTGAAAAGTGTGAGGTGATACACTTTGGGAGGAGTAATTTGACAAGGAAGTATTCAATGAATGGCATGGCACTAGGAAGTTCTGAGGAACAAAGGGACCTTGGCGTGTGTGTCCATAGATCTCTGAAGGCGGAGGGGCATGTTAGTGGGGTGGTGAAAAAGGCATATGGGACACTTGCCTTTATCAATCGAGGCATAGATTACAAAAGTAAGGAGGTCATGTTGGAGTTGTATAGAACCTTGGTGAGGCCACAGCTGGAGTACTGTGCGCAGTTCTGATCGCCACATTATAGGAAGGATGTGATTGCACTGGAGGGGGTGCAGAGGAGATTCACCAGGATGTTGCCTGGGATAAAACATTTAAGTTATGAAGAGAGGTTGGACAGACTTGGGTTGTTTTCGTTGGAGCAGAGAAGACTGAGGGGCGATCTGATCGAGGTGTACAAGATTATGAGGTGCATGGACAGGGTGGATAGGGAGCAGCTGTTCCCCTTAGTTGAAGGGTCAGTCACAAGGGGGCATAAGTTCAAGGTGAGGGGCAGGAGGTTTAGGGGGGATGTGAGGAAAAACATTTTTACCCAGAGGGTGGTGACGGTCTGGAATGCACTGCCTGGGAGGGTGGTGGAGGCGGGTTGCCTCACATCCTTTAAAAAGTATCTGGATGAGCACTTGGCACGTCATAACATTCAAGGCTATGGGCCAAGTGCTGGTAAATGGGATTAGATAGGTAGGTCAGATGCAGACTCGATGGGCTGAAGGGCCTCTTCTGCACTGTGATTATGTGATAACATCTGTGAAGCCCAAACCAAATCGAATGAAATGCTTTCCCAGCACTTTGTAGAGTTGAGATCTTTCAGTAAAGATTCTGAGTGAATACAGTGTTTCTGGATTTAATGGCATGGATTTTCCTTTTCTAATAGTGGCGAATGCTGTGAAGTTCCCCACTACTGAGGGCCACAATGGCACTACAACCTCCAGTGAACTCAGTTATACTGAAACCTCAAGGTTGCATTTATTTCGAGAGGACTAGAATATAAAAGCAGGGATGTGCTGCTGAGGCTTTATAAGGCTCTGGTCAGACCACATTTAAAATATTGTGAGCAATTTTGGGCCCCGTATCTCAGGAAGGATGTTCTGGCCCTGGAGAAGGTCCAGAGAAGGTTCACGAGAACGATCCCAGGAATGAAAGGCTTAACATATGAGGAACGTTTGAGGACTCTGTGTCTATACTCGATGGAGATTAGAAGGATGAGGGGGGATCTGATTGAAACTTACAGAATACTGAAAGGCCTGGATAGAGTGGACGTGGAGAAGATGTTTCCATTAGTAGGAGAGACTAGGACCCGAGGGGCACAGCCTCAGAGTAAAGGGAAGACCTTTTAGAACAGAGATGAGGAGAAACTTCTTTAGCCAGAGAGTGGTGAATCTATGGAATTCATTGCCACAGAAGGCTGTGGAGGCCAGGTCATTGAGTGTATTTAAGAGCGAGATAGATAGGTTCTTGATTGGTAAGGGGATCAGGGGTTACGGGGAGAAGGCGGGAGAATGGGGTTGAGAAACTTATCAGCCATGATTGAATGGCGGAGTGGACTCGTTGGGCCGAATGGCCTAATTTCTGCTCCTATGTTTTATGGTCTTATGGTTGCAGAGCACCTGAGTGGACTGCAGAGGAGCGCAAGCTGATATTCCCGCCATTCTGATCCTTAAAGCGATGGAAACAGGAGGAGGAGAATTTTGCATGTTTGTCCAGGCAAAGACTTAGGGTTGGCACTCGAAGAGGAAAGTCACTAAAGAAGGACTAAATTAGTGAAAATTAAATTTGAAGCGGATATATTTGGATGGCTTTATTTGAGAGGTGATAATTTGGTGGACACAGGAGTGGATATATAAAGGTCAGCGATATTCAAATCCACAGTTCTTCACAATTCAATGCCATAAGTGGAAGAGGCTCACAACTAAAATAAAGTTTGCCTCCTCTCCCCCAACCACCGGTTATGCCAGCTCCTCTCCACCGCACACTCCCGCCACCCCCACCCTTGTCCCAGCTCCACTCCCCATCTATCTCAGGGTCTCCAGAACTTCTTTACCCCTTCGGCTCCCCTTCTCCAGCCCTATCCCTCACCGACTCCCCCTCAGTACCTTTTCCCCCCTCCCCTGCCCCGGTTCCTCATTCCTGCCGATGTCAGAAGCAGCACTTGATGGGAGAGGAGAAACACAGCCATTGGCCGGGCAGCTTTAGGAGCCTTCCCCTGTCCTTACTTGGAAGGTGGGCCTGCAGCTGTCCAATGAGGAGTCCGCCTGTGGTAAAATTACCGAGCGTATCCTGCTGCCAGCAAGTGTCAGCTCAGGAGTTTCCATCGCAGCATCAGGGTCCAGGAGCCTGCAGGAATATTCAGCACCAGGAACTGGGTGCATTTATGTCCCATGCCTCTCCTTTAAGTTGAAGCAAGCTGCTCAGTTCAATCAGAGATGTGTAAGGAGGCCCATCACCCTCTTAGGCTTGTAAGTACGGCTCTCCTGATGTCCAAGGACAAATAAACCTCAGATTGAGAGATGGGCAGATGTAAATGGCAAGTAACATTCGTGCCACACAAGTGCCAGGCAATGACCATCTCCAACAAAAGAGAATTCAACCATCACCCCTTCATATTCAATGGAATGCCCCACTATCAACATCCTGGGGGCTACCATTGACCAGAAACTGAACTGGACTAGCCATATAAATACTGTGGCTACAAGAGCAGGACAGAGACTAAGAATCCTGCAGCAAATAACTCACCTCCTGACTACACAAAGCATGTCCACAATCTACAAGTCAGGAGTGTGATGAAATACTCTCCATTTGGTTGAGAGAGGCTCCTACAACACTGAAGAAGCTCGACACCATCCAGGACAAAGCAGCCTGTTTGATTGGCACCCCATCTATCTCCTCCACCACCAGCACAGTGGTATCAGTGTGGTCCATATACAAGATGCCCTGCAGCATCTTGCCAAGGCTCCTTTGACAGCACCTTTCAACCCCGTGAGCTCTACCATCTAGAAGGACAAGGGCAGCAGACACATGGGAACACCACCACCTGGAAGTTCCCCTCCAAGTCACTCACCATCCTGACTTGGAAATATATCACCGTTCCTTCACTGTCACTGGGTCAAAATCCTGGAACTTCCTCCCTAACAGCACTGTGGGTGTACCTACACCACATGGACTGCAGCGGTTCAAGGAGGCAGCTCACCACCACCTTCTCAAGCGGCAATTAGGGATGGGCAATAAATGCTGGCCTAGACAGGGAAGCTCACATCCCATAAAATAATATTAAAAAATTGAAGACTTCAAGACGGAGTTGGGCCAGTTCTTGACTGGGTTCATGTTGCATGGAAGTTAAATGTCTTTCTGGATAACATTTAGTCTGTGCGATCGGGACTGGTTCTGGTTCTGACTGACTGGGGAAGTTGTCGTGGTGTTTTCCAGGGTATGTTTTTCCTTATTGACTCAGGGCGTTCTTATCTCTCCAAAGAGATTACAACCGTGGGAGGGGTGAGGTTAGGAATTGTCTAGTCCGGATGCTTCACCCATCGTGGCTTCGGGCTGTCTTGATCAAGCAAATCGTGTTTTCCTGCTCGTCAACTTCATCTGTTGTAACTGGGATCAGAGAGAGAAACATTTTCCAGCCAGGCTGAAAAGAGGAGCAATTATCAACAAATTTAATACCAAAAAAAATAGAGAAATTGGGGGAAAAAAAATCAAATAAAAGTTTTAATCTTGGAATCTTTTCATTTTATTTAGTACTATGTACAGAGTTTGCCCTGTTCAATGAAGGTGCTGTACTTGGCAGTAGATGTACCATTTGACTAAGTTTATGAACTGAAAATAAGTTAAAGTATCTCACCCTGGCAAAAAGTACATTATACTTTGCAAATAATTTTTATCAAGTATTAGTTCCTTCATGCATTTGAAGTTCTTGTACACCAGATATTCCTGACATGGGCACAACTATAGGGTGGGACTGCCGCATGGTCAGCACTAGCTTTATTACACAGAACATACATGGCTCTCTTTCACATTCATTCAACTGGTCTATGGAGAGAAATGTTTTGAATGAAATTAAAGTCGGAGTTAAACCATCAAGTCAACTCTTCAGCTGTGTCCTTAGCAAGCACAGAGCACTCCCTCAGTGAAGACTGAGACGAGACTGAAACATTAGACATAATGAAAGTGGAGGAGGTCATTTAACACAATGGAACATCCTCCATTTTGATGTGTCTATATATTCAGTGATTAATGGCCAAAGGGGAATTGTGCCTCAGAGCAGATCCAGCTGTCTGACAATGAATTAAATTCATAATGAGCTGGTGAGTTCAATTTGTTAAACTCTTACTTTCAGCACCTCACAATCTTCCTTCTTGTGTATGAATTGCAATTAGTCATCTGGTTAAGGTAAAAGGCTGAGAAAAGTATTTAGCTGCATTCGTAGATTAAAGGTAGGGTAAGAACTAGAGTGGACTGGGGAATAAGTCATTGGTGATACAGGTTCACTAAGCTCTTCCTCTTTGGATTTTAGAATGTCCAATGGAGGCTGTTTTAATACAATTGTTGCTGACTTCACTAACACTGACTCTGTGTTAAGCTAACAGATGTATATATCTGCTGATCTAGGCAGAGGAAGCTGTGGTGAATGGAATGCAGACTGTGCCTATATTTTCTTTTGAATAACAATGAGGGAAAAATGGTAATACATAATAAATGAGTGACAGTGTGGGTCTGTCCACAAAGTTTGGGGATGGAGGCTTAACACTCAGTGTGTGGGTTTCATTCCATTCTGCTTCTGAGGAGTGCAGTGATTATGTCACTAGACTAAGCTGGAGAAAATGAGTTCAAGCCCCACCATGGCAGTTTGAGAATGTGAGTTCAGTTTAAATAATGGCCTCTTTCTATATTCCTTGTGTAGTTAATGGTACCTAACCCCAGTAATGAACAGGCCTGGACTATTAATGCTGAGAATCTGAATTTACTTTTCTCCATTGGCAGTTTGAGAATTGGAATTCAGTTTTTATTAAAAGGATATCTGAAAGCAAGAAGCTAGTATCAGTAAAAGTGACCTGTAAGATTTTGGATTGTGGTTAAAAACCCAACTGGTTCATTCATGTCCCTTTCAGGAAGGAAAGCTGCTGCCCATTCTCACTCTGGGCATATATGTGACTCCAATCCCTATATCAACATGACTGACTCTGAATATCCTCCAAAGTGGCCCAGCATAACACTAAGTTTAGGGAAATTAGAGATGGACAATATATGCCAGCCTTACCAGAGACACACAGATTCAGAGGATAAAGAACGATAATGTTGAAACCCAGGCTGTCAAACTATTCAACTTAAAAAGCAGCACTGTGGAGCACACTTCCCTAAGTAATAGCATCTAGCACAACGTAATAAACAAACTGATAAATATTACAAATAGATAAACAAACAGCAATGATTAAGTTACCACCCTGTCTTTAAAAATAATTACAATGGAAAATAAGTGAACTACTAAAGTGGTTTAGTGGATAATATAGTGCATGGTGAAAGGTTCCAGGTGGTAATGTGCAAAATAGCCATCATATTCTGAATGCAGAGCAGGCAAAGTTAGTGTTCAGCAGAGACATGCATGCTGAGGATCATTCTTCACTGATTTTTTTTTGCAGTTTCACGATCTACATGTGTTTCAAAACGTTACCAGTTATATCAAGAGGAGTGAAGATGCTGATTCCTTGCAATACCATACTGAGTCTGTTACTGCCTGTTGCTGTCTGTTAATGTGTCTGTTACTGCCCTGGATTTCACTGTGATTCCAGCCTTTACTGTACTCTTCAGCATAGGTGAAACCACTTCATTCTTATGGATTGGTATACACCGAGGAGCATTGGTAACAGCAGCTGTCACTGAAGAGACCAATAAGTATTAAAATGCACGAGTCTGAAGGGGTGAAGAATAGACAGGCATGCAGGAAGGTGAATGACAGGTAAAGGAATGATGAATTTAAGATACACAGACTCTTTGGGTGAATGAGGTCGACATGCAATGGCATGACATCATCAGCCAGGTCAGATACAATTGACAAGGACAGAACGTGTACAACAGGGAGAGAAAGAAGGGAACAGGTTAAAAAAAAAGAAGCATATTCTCCAGTATTGCCTTCGTGATTACGAGGGCAATGCAATGAAACACGGAAGTTAACGACAAAGATTCAGGGAATGTAACGTGATGTGAGAGGAAAGGTGTTCACATTTTAATGGACTTTTGCTTTTACTGTTATTATAAATACGAAATTAGTATTTAATGAAAAAATTGCTGATCCCACAAGCCCACTAATTTTCCCATCGGTTCCAGTGATCAGCGTTTCTGGCATCTGAATCTGATCAATTGATGATCTTAGGAATGACTCTGTGTGTAGAGTGGAAGATGTGAATCAAGTGACAAACCTGAGGGATCTGGGGTGAGAAGGGATGTAAGATATCAGGAGGAAACAGCAAGGGAGTAGTCAGAGGGAGAAAGAACTTAAGCGATGGGAAGGAAGCAATACACCCTCCGAACTGTCAACAAATCATAACGCAAGGAAGGGCATGGGCTGCTAATCACATGGTAAATGCTGGGGCATGAGGTTAAGGCCAATGGGAGATTGGAGATCCTGAACCCTTCTCTACAAACACAAATAAAGTATGAAAACATACCAACATTCCAAATACTTCCATAAGAAGTCTTGTGAAAGTTATAATTACATATAAAAATCAGCAATGTTTGTCAACGATGTCAACATATATAATTGATAAAAACATAGGACTTTCATAGTCATATTATTTTTCTATATTAACACATTAAAAATATGGATTATGTAAACATTATTTCCTCAGAATGATCTAGCATCGACACACAAAATACTTAGCAATTACAAAACGAGGAGGCTCTTCTCCATATTACAGCATCCTTCACCACAAGAACCAAGAGTTCAGTCAAGAGAATGTAGCAGATTCATGGAACTGCCCAGAGGTGCATGTGTCTTTGCCTTAAAAGATAGTAAGAAATCCAATCCTGCTCATCGCTCCATCTTTGAATGTCTTTTATTGTTTTGTAGTTCACAAAGTGATGCCATCAAGATCCTTCTCAGTTTATTGCACAACTACCTCATCTTCCTCCTCATCCATGAATTGTGGGACAGATTCTATTGGTCCCTGCTGACTATAGGCATGAAGTGCAGATGGAGAAACATTCAACCAAAGCTCCTCCAACGCAAGAGGAAATCAAGATATGGTGAAGCCGTTTGAGGGGGAAGAGAGGACTACTATAAACTGAATGTCCCAGGGGCTAGGTCTCCTGCATCATTCTGGTCAAGGTGACAAATTGATTTTTCGTATCTTATGAATGTCCAACCCTGAAAGGCAAAACACAAACCTGTACTTTTCACATTTAAACCACAACCTTCTTCACAGTGTAAATGTTTGATGAATGTTAATGGTTATGTTAATTCCATTGTTAAGATACACAGTTGAAGGGCATTGTTTAATTAAATACCTAGAGCATGAAGAATGCCTCTGAAACAGATTCAACAGTCAAAAAGGAATTGGATGAGTATTTGAAAAGGAAAACATTGCAGGTCCATGAGGTAAAAGCAGGGGAGTGAGACCAATTGGTAGCTCTTACAAAGAGCTAGCAAATTCACAAAAACAGAAAATGCTGGAAAACTCAGCAGGTCTAACGGCATCTGTGGAGAGAAAAAGAGAGTTAATGTTTCGAGTCAGTGTGACTCTTCTTCAGAGCTAAAGAGAAGTAAAAATGTGATGAAATTTATACTGTTTAAGGGTGTGGAGCGAGTGAAACTGGATAGAAGGCCAGTGATAGGTGGAGGCAAAGGAGAGATTGGCAAAGATGCCATGAAAAAAGGACAAAGGGAGTGTTAATGGTCGTGGTGCTGGCTAAAGGAGGTGCTGACAGTGGCAAAGGTAAGAAAGCAGAATGTGATAACAGCAGGACAAGGGTAAGCACTCTGAAAAGAACAACATGAACAAGTGGCCCATGTGGGGGTGGGGGTGGGGTGGAGGGAGGGGACGGTGGTAGGGAAAAAGGATCAAAAGTAGGATAAAAGTTGGGGATAAAACAATGAATAAATGGAAAAAATTAAAAATAAGTGGATAAAAAAACATTAAATTTAAAAAATAAAACTGAATATTGAAAACAGGGGGCAAAAAAGGGGTAAGGATAGAGGAGAAAGTTCATGGTCTGAGGTTATTGAACTCAATGTCCAGAAGGCTGTAAAGTGCCTAGTCGGAAGATGAGGTGCTGTTCCTCCAGTTTGCGTTGGGCTTCACTGGAACAATGCAGCAGGCCAAGGACGGACATGTGGGCATGAGAGCAGGGTGGAGTGTTAAAATGGCAAGCGACAGGGAGGTCTGGGTAATACTTGCGGACAGACCAAAGGTGTTCTGCAAAGCGGTCACCCAGTCTGCGTTTGGTCTCTCCAATGTAGAGGAAACTGCATTGGGAGCAACGAATGCAGTAGACTAAATTGAGGGAAGTGCAAGTGAAATGCTGCTTCACTTGAAAGGAGTGTTTGGGCCCTTGGACGGTGAGGAGAGGGGAAGTAAAGGGGCAGGTGTTGCACCTTCTGTGGTTGCATGGGAAGGTACCATGGGACGCGGATGAGGTGTTGGGGGTGATGGAGATTTGGACCAGGGTGTCCCGGAGGGAACAGTCCCTACGGAATGCCAACATGGGGGGTGAGGAAAAGATGTGTTTGGTGGTGGAATCACACTGGAGTTGGCGGAAATGGCAGAGGATGATCCTTTAAATGTGGAGGCTCGTGGGGTGAAAATTGAGAACAAGGGGGACCCTATCATGTTTCTGGGAGGGAGAGGAAGGTGTGAGGGCGGATGCACGGGAGATGGGCCAGACACGGTTGAGGGCCCTGTCAACCACCGTGGGTGGAAAACCTCGGATAAGGAAGAAGGAAAACATGTCAGAGGAACTTTTGAAAGTGACATCATCAGAACAGATGCGACGGAAGCGAAGGAACTGAGAGAATGGGATGGAGTCCTTACAGGAAGCGGGGTGTGAGGAGCTGTAGTCGAGGTAGCTGTGGGAGTCGGTAGGCTTGTAATGGATATTGGTGGACAGTCTATCACCAGAAATTGAGACAAAGAGGTCAAGGAAGGGAAGGGAAGTGTCAGAGATGGACCATGTGAAGGTGATGGAGGGATGGAGATTGGAAGCAAAATTTATAAATTTTTCCAGGTCCAGACGAGAGCATGAAGCAGCACCGAAACAGTCATCAATGTACCAAAAAAAGAGTTGTGAGAGGGGGCCTGAGTAGGACTGGAACAAGGAATGTGCCACATACCCCATAAAGAGACAGGCATAACAGGGGCCCATGCAGGTACCCATAGCCACACCTTTTATTTGGAGGAAGTGAGAGGAGTTTAAGGAGAAATTGTTCAGTGTGAGAACAAGTTCAGTGAGACGGAGGAGAGTAGTGGTGGATGGGGATTGTTCGGGCCTCTGTTCGAGGAAGAAGCTGAGAGCCCTCAGATCATCCTGGTGAGGGATAGAGGTGTAGAGGGATTGGACGTCCATGGTGAAGAGGAGGCGGTTAGGGCCAGGGAACTGGAAATTGTTGATATGATGTAGGACATCAGAAGAATCGCGGATGTAGGTGGGCTGAATGATCTTTGTTCTGTTAGATTTTATGAAAAAAAGACAGACTGCTGGGACACAGAGATGGTAGGTAGGAAGCAGACATATATAATGCTGCATTCTGTAAATAAACCTATTATCAGGAAAAGTATTATTGTCTAGTTTCATACTTCACCAACTGGCTTGAGATAGACTTAACAATTAACAAATAAGTTTCAAAAAAGTCTGGCCTTTTAATAATAGATGGATGAATGTTTACTTACATTTCTATAACATTCCATCTGTCCATTAGTTGCATTCCTACCACAACCACATCTGGCTATTGTATTTTTATACTGTTAATTATAATGCATTACCAAGTTTACCAAGTACTTCAGAGAAGGGGGGAATTTTGAGTGCAGTACAAACTCTGGCAACAGCTCCGCCAAGCAACAACATACATAGAATCACAGAATGGTTGCAGCACAGAAAGAGGCCATTAGGCCCATTGTGTCCATGCCAGCTTGCTGCAAAAGCAACACAACAAGTCCCATTCCACTGCCCTACCCCCTATTCCTGGAAATATTATCACTTGAAGTAATTATCCAATTCCCACACATACTGTAAGGAATCAGAAAACGACGGTAATACTCAGTGGCTGTTGAATCCACAGATGCTGCTTTGGCCAAGTATTTCCAGCATTTCCTGTTTCAGATTTCCAGCATATTCTGCTTCTTTTTTTTATTCCCATATGGCAAAGATTCAGCCTCAGATTCTGAAGGGTATGAAGCAACAGTATCATGTGACCTCAAATTGCATAGTGCTGCATGGCCAGAATTCAATAACTGAAGCAGCAATAAACTAAAGCCAAGAAGAAAGGTGATAAATTTGTCCTTTATAAGCTCCTCGAGTAAAGAGCGGGTCTGAGCTGCTCAGCATCCACAGAAACTAAACCGCTTCTGAGCATAAATCTGCTCCGGCTAATGTAAAATCACACAGTTCAAAACTTTCTTTTATGCTGCAAATTTGTTTCTTTTCTGATTTATTTGTGACTGTGCGATTCCTGAAGAGGCAGTTATGCACTTTCACCGTGTGGGCTTGCTATATGCACCCATATTGAACTCACTTTTTACATACATCTCCCCAACTGTAGATGCTGCTGTTTCCCATGTATATCATTCTAAACTACATTAACATTACGCTCCTTTTTAAATTCACAGTCCCAAAAACACTTTCTATTTTCAGTGCAAATCACGTGCAAGTAAAGAGTGTGGTGAATAGCGGTGATCACCCCTCGTCTCAGTATCGCTGTTGGATGCACTCAGGGAAAAGGTTGCAATCCTTCAGGTGCAGGGCAAATCAGTTCTTGAACTCGATTGTGCTTTTCTACATAAGAACTTCGACAGGAGTTGTTAAGTAGATGCAGGATTACACAGAGTACATTTCTCCATTAGTGATTCGTTCCTGCACATGTTATTCACGTGGGTTTACCATGGGTTACGCCATTTCATTTTGTCATCTTGTTTTTTGACTATGGTTTTTGCTCAACTTGCCAAACCTCTCATTTTCCTTTCTGATTTATGAAATTGATTTATGAAATTAATTTATAATATTTGCAATACTTTTGGACTGGAACTGAAATGTCTTTGACATGACAAATGCAATATTGAAATAGTATGCATGCTAATTGTTTTGGAAAGATGGTAGCGCACTTGTGTTCTAGTGTTTCACATTTTTACATGCATTTATGATGGGATTATTTCTCCCTTACTGCATCTTTCACTTTCTATTTCTCTCCCTTTTTCTCCACCTCTCACATCACCTTTCTCTCTATTCATTTCTTCATTTTTCCCTCCTATCTATTCTCCTTCCCACTCATCTCCTCTCTGATCTTCCCCTCCCTTATTCCTTGCCACTCATGGGCTGGGAATAGAAGCACATGGGCATATAACCCCTCTATTCAAGAAGGGAGGGAGGCAGAAAACAGGAAACTATTGGCCAGTTAGCTTGATGTCTGTCTTGGGGAGGTTGTTAGAATCGATCGTTAAGGAGGTTATAGCTGGGCACTTAGAAGAGCTCAAGGCAATCGGGAAGAGTCAGCATGGTTTTGTGGAAGGAAAATCACGTTTAACCAGTTAATTGGAGGTTTTTGAAGGAGTAACATGCGCGATGGATAAAGGGGAACCTGTAGACGTACTGTACCTGGGTTTCCAGAAGGCATTTGATAAGGTGCCACATCAAATGTTATTACAGAAAATAAAAGCGCATGGTGTAAGGGGTAACATATTAGCATGGATTGAAGGTTGGCTGGCAGAGAGCAGAGAGTATGCACAAATGAGTTTTTTTCAGATTGGCAGAATGTGACAAGTGGAGTTCCACAGGGGTTAGTACTGAGGCCTCAACTTTTTATGATTTACATCAATGACTTAGATGAATCAAAGGTTATCGGGGTTAGATAGGAATGTGGAAATTGAAACATCAGAAGATCAGCCATGATCTTATTGAATGGTGGAGCAGGCTCGAGGGGCCGAATGGTCTACTCCTGTTCCTATTTCTTATGTCCTTATTTATTACGCGACATTGTCAGGACTGTCGATTTTGAATGGGCTTCTTGCTTTCAATAATTTAATTGGGGAATCTTTATATGGGATAACAAGATTACCACCCAAGGATGGGAGGCAGACTGTTGGAAATATGCATGTCATGGTCTTCCTTTTCTATCCAGGTCGCTCTCTCTTTTCTCTTTCTCTGACAATGTTTCTCTTTTTTTCTCTCTCTCTTATTTCTCCCATTTTTATGGAACATTTCATTGTCTTTTTGGGAGTGACATTCTTTATGAATTCAGGGAATGGTGCAGGTGTGGCAATGATTTATGGAAATTGGGCTTCAATTCTAGGGATCTTTGGAAATTTTAAGGGACATCTGTTCCATTTATGTGATTTTTACAGTGTTATTGTCTCAATGATTATTTTAAATGCACTGCAAAAGTTTTTAACATATATTTAATCAGAGTCAGATTTTGGTGATGATGTAATTTTTCTTTTTCGTTGTTAATTATTCATTTCTAGGTGATTTTTAATGAACAAATATACCCACAATGAATATCCAAATGGAGAATAAAATTCCAATGGAATTGAATTGAATATTGGTATCGTGCAATAAAATCTTCTCGTAACTTTATTTCAATAGGTAAGTCTAGTCTACCTTGTGTCCACTTTTAAATCTAAACGTTGTTTACATCTCCCCAACTGTAGATGGTGCTGTTTTCAAACATATTAGTTCATGTGAAACTACATTACTTTATTTAAATTATTTAATTGGAATTACTGGATAATCATATTTATTTTACTGCCAGAAATTGCTTTGAATTCACATTAATTTTCACATTTCATAAAATGCTTGGATTCACTCTTTACTCTCATAGCTTCATTGTGAGTTGGGATGGAGTTGGTGCTCAAGAATGTTCCAACTTTTCATTTCTACTTCTCCAATTTCAGCCAACAGCCAAACAAATCAGGACAGCCGTAGCTCAGTGGACAGCGCTCTGCTGCCTCTGACTCTGAAGGTTGTGGGTTCAAGTCCCCAGAGGCTGCACTTCACCAGGCTGACACTCACAGGACTGTACTAAGAGAGTGCTACTCTCTTGGAGAGGATGTACCAAGAGAGCTCGGCACTATTGAAAGGTCAGTACTGAGGAAGCACTGCACTAAAGAAGGGTCAGCCCTGAGGGGGTGCTGCACTGTTGGAGGGTCAGCCCTGAGTGGGTGCTGCACTGTTGGAGGGTCAGTATTGAGGGGGTGCTGCACTGTCGGAGGGTCAGCCCTGAGGGGGTGCTGCACTGTTGGAGGGTCAGTATTGAGGGGGTGCTGCACTGTTGGAGGGTCAGCCCTGAGGGGGTGCTGCACTGTTGGAGGGTCAGCCCTGAGGGAGTGCTGCACTGTTGGAGGGTCAGCCCTGAGGGGGTGCTGCACTGTTGGAGGGTCAGTATTGAGGGGGTGCTGCACTGTTGGAGGGTCAGCCCTGAGGGGGTGCTGCACTGTTGGAGGGTCAGTACTGAGGGGGTGCTGCACTAAAGGAGGGTCAGCCCTGAGGGGGTGCTGCACTGTTGGAGGGTCAGCCCTGAGGGGGCACTGCACTGTTGGAGGGTCAGCCCTGAGGGGGTGCTGCACTGTTGGAGGGTCAGTACTGAGGGGGTGCTGCACTGTCGGAGGGTCAGTATTGAGGGGGTGCTGCAATGTCAGAGGTGTCATCTTCCAGGAGAAACATTAAGTAAAGGCCCTGTCTAGTCTATCAGGTGGACTGGTTGTGTGTTATGATGCTTGCAGCTAAGTGACATTGAAATAGGAGCCTGGTGGGTTCTGTCACACAATATGACAATGTGCTCATCTTTGATACTCAGCCCTTGTCTATGCAACCTGTCTTCAGTTAGCTCTGGTTTCACTCTGGTGGATCTGCCCGGCACCCTCAAAAGCCAATACATCCTTCCTGAGTTGCTTCGAAGGGTCTGAGCAAGCCACAATCTCGGTGCTTCATTGCAAGGAGAGCCCAGAACTGATGCACAGGAAAGTTGTCGCGTATCATATTCTAATCCTCTATTTGTTGCGTAACTCTCATTTTCCTGAAAATAAAATCCACTAAAAGAGCGTGGACAAGTACAACAAATAATTTAAAAAGCCAATGAAACGTTGGCCTTTACCTTGAAGTGGGCTGGAGTATAAAGTGGTTTATTGGCTTCAATTGTACAAAATTGTGGTTAGGCCCCATTTGGACTATTATGTTTAGTTCTGGGCACTACATTTCGGGAAGGATATCTTGGTTTTTGAGCCAACAGAGTTGGCGTGGGAGTGGACAAGTCATTTTTACATTAACAAAGGTGGGAAGGAATGGGGAGGGGGGGGCGTGGGGGTGGAGTTCCTCATTTGGCAAGTACCCTGTGCGTATTGCCCCACCTCCTCGAGATGTCAGCATCCCCCCCACTTTCCTTCCACACCACCTGCCTGGCAGAACCCGAATCGGTTTGGCTGGCAGCTCGAGGATGGGAGCTCCCCCTGGGTGAGGGGTGGAAGTTCCATTGTTCATCAACTTCGCCCGTCCACAGCGTCTTACAGCTGCAGGGCAGGCTGGCACAGAACGAATCAGCTTCCAGCCGACTTTACTTCCGGGGTGGGGGTCGGGGTGTGGGGGAGTGGGGGGGAGGGGGGGAGTGACGTGGTACCCCAAGTAAAATGCAGTCCCATGTTATGTCTTGTGGTTTCCAGAAGTTCAAAGTAATCGCTTTTCAACACAAAAGGCTGGTGCCGCCTTCGAATGTATTCCACAGATCTCCCAATGTGCTGCGGACTGTAGCTTGGCACCTGGGCTGGAGCACAGGAGTGAGTGATACCGCACTCTGGATACTTACGTATATACACATGCATGAACATATAATTCCTAAGTCATATTGGAATACTATAATATAACAGGCCTCTTTTGCCTCCATATATCAATATAACTGTTCCAATCACTAACTTATTAAAAATATGTATAAACTAAATAATATTAACAATTCATTAAATTAAGTCAAATTCGCTCCAAGTGGGCGTTGGACTCCACCGAGAGTGCGCCTTGTCCCCACTCCTGGTCATGATTTTCATGGACAGGATATCAAGGCACAGCTGGGGTATGGAGAGTATCCAGTGTGGGGGCTCGAGGTTGGCGTCTCTGCTGTTTGCAGGTGATGTTGTGCTTCTTTCCTCATCCGACTGTAATCACCAGTGCGCACTCGGACATTTCGCTGCTGAGTGTGGCTGGGATGCAGATCAGCACCTCCAAATCGGAGGTCATGGTTCTCTCCTGGAAAAGAGTGAGTTGCTCTCTCCAGGTGAGGGGAGGGGAACAGATTCCCTTAGTGGAGGAGTTCAAGTATCTCAGGATCTTGTTCGCGAGGGATGGCGGGAGGAGCGTGAGATTGACCAGCGGATCGGTGCAGTGACTGTAGTTCTGTGCGTGCTCTGCCGGTCCATGGTGATGAAGCGGGAGCTGAGTTTTAGGATGAACCTCTCAGTTTACCTGGCCCATCAACATCCCCATCCTCGCCTATGGTGATGAATTGTGGGTAATGACCGAAAGGACACAAGCGTCTTCTGCATACAGAAGCTCAATGACTGAAGTTGGGATGATTGTGGTTTTGAATTGAAGGTGGTAGATTGAGCAGGCCATGTCTTAGTGGAGTTAGTGGGATGAAGGGCCAATGTTATCAACAACCTTGAAAAATTTATCCAAAGACTGTTGGACATTTTTTTTTCTTCTGCCGATGGATCTCCTTTTAGCAGGTTAATGACATCATTGATTGCCCCGTTCACTATGGAACTGCGCTCCCTGTTTGGGTCATCTGGGTGAAGGTTTCCATTGCCTCTGCAATGAGTTGGAAAACTCTGGACATCTATTCCATTGATGAACTCCAAAGGGGTGGTGTTTGAGTGCGATCTTCCACTTCAGCTCCTCCACTATCTAGCTGCAGTAGGGAGGTCATGTTGGAGTTGTATAGAATCTTGGTGAGGCCACAGCTGGAGTACTGTGTGCAGTTCTGGTCACCACATTATAGGAAGGATGTGATTGCACTGGAGGGGGTGCAGAGGAGATTCACCAGAATGTTGCCTGGGATGAAACATTTAAGTTATGAAGAGATGTTGGACAGACTTGGGTTGTTTTCGTTGGAGCAGAGAAGACTGAGGGGTGACCTGATCGAGGTGTACAAGATTATGAGGGGCATGGACAGGGTGGATAGGGAGCAGCTGTTCCCCTTAGTTGAAGGGTCAGTCACAAGGGGGCATAAGTTCAAGGTGAGGGGCAGGAGGTTTAGGGGGGATGTGAGGAAAAACCTTTTTACCCAGAGGGTGGTGATGGTCTGGAATGCACTGCCTGGGAGGGTGGTGGAGGCGGGTTGCCTCACATCCTTTAAAAAGTACCTGGATGAGCACTTGGCACGTCATAACATTCAAGGCTATGGGCCAAGTGCTGGTAAATGGGATTAGGTAGGTAGGTCAGGTGTTTCTCAAGTGTCGGTGCAGACTCGATGGGCCGAAGGGCCTCTTCTGCACTGTGATTCTTTGATTCTGCATTAAATCTTCAATGGGTTATTTCTCTCTGAGAGATTCAAGCAGTTCCACCACATCAGCCTCCTCCACTTCATCAAAGCTAACTTCCCTCGCCAAGGTGATGGTTTCATGCTGAACTTCAGGGTCGATGTTGTGAAATCCTCTGTAGTCGCTGAGACAGTTGGGCCGTGATTTCTGCCACACACCATTCATACAAGGCGATGTAACTTCATCCTACGAATCAGCGATACGGTCAAGAAAAAATGCAAGGAGAGGAAATCCCAAGCCAGCAACTCATCGGAAAGCCAATCGTCGGCAGTATCCTGTCCTATTTGTAGCAGAACCTTCTGGGTACAGATCGGCCTCAGTAGTCACTGGAACCCTACCGTAGACCACAGGTGATCAAATGAGGCAAGCAAGGTTTGTGCACCAAATGACACACAGATGTCCTTTGGAATACAAAACTTTTAGCTTTTGCTTGGAAGACCATCAGACTAAGAGACACCTGGGGCTGGTTTCAGTCTTTGATCCAGGATGCCAAGACTCTCCATATTCTCCGTGATGCTGCTTCTAGGTCAACTTCCTCTGCCAGGCACTTAAAGGTGGTACGCGCTGTGCAGTTTGTCTTCTTTTCTCAGTGTTCCTCATGGTTTATTGTCATTGTCATGGGTGTCGTCCAACACTCTACCAACATGGGCTGCCCGTTCTCTGGCCTCAATGTGTTTTGAACCCTCCAATATCATTTCTAACGTGATAATTTTTTTGTCTTTCTCAGCAGCAGCAGGCTCACTACCATCACTTACTGGGCGATTCTCACTCATGTTTAAGGGTGATTCTAAGGGATTGAAGCACTAAATTACATGAACACTTAAATCACAAGTTTAAAACAACCCCAAACGAGGTTAATATAGTGCCTCTGCCTCCAGCTGAGGCAAAGCTGCACAGTTCAAATGAATGAAAAGATTGCAGAGTCTGGACTTGCTGACTTTCTCTTTCCTCTTGCAAGGTAAGTACTGCACCCTGTATTCTTCACCCTAACAGGCACTTGAGCCAAGGACAGCAATGTTACCTGCATCAAATGCCCCTCTCACAGACTTTAAAATGGCATCTCTACTGATGCAAAGTTGCACATGAGCGACACCTGGGGATCCAAAATTAAAAGAAGATTGCAGAATCAGACCTGCACCTGTACTGTCCCAGAGTCCAGGTTTCCCCTGAAATGAATTCGGTACAGTGTACCATTGTTTATAACCAACCAGCCACGGAGAGCACTGCTGCCTCGATCAAACTCTCTCACTCACTCCAAAAAGGGTGCTTTCCAATCCACATGATGCTACCTATGCATTGTAACAGGCCCCTGTGAAAACAACATTATTATGAATGTCACCATTCTGTGCGTGACATTATAATGCAAAGGTTTTAAGTGAATTGACTTTAAGCAACTTACTGTAGTGAAAATATGAAACTCTCTCCATCCCCCCCAAAACCAAAAAGCTGTTGAGCCTTGGTGGGTGGGGGTTCAACTGAAAATTTCCAAACAGATTCATCATGTTTTGTTAAATAATGGCATAGGGGTATTAAGGCTTATGGATCTAAGATGGATAGACGGAGTTGAGAAGCAGATCAGACATGATCTAACTGAATGAAGAAACAGGCTGTGTGGGGCTGAATGGCCTCCTCCTGTTCCTACATTGAGCAGTTTCATTTGCAACACAAGGTTCCAGGCTAATATCTGAATGTAAGAGCTGACTCCTTACCTGCTGAGCTGGTCGCCTGAGACCGACAGTCACCAACAATGATCTGTAAACTGTTGACAGAAATCCAAGCTTGCTGACCCCGGTTCAGGTTTTTCACAAACCTTTGAATATTAGAGAGAGTGTGTGTCAATCATTAAAGCCATTTCCATTGTTAAAGCAATCAACCAAAAACTAGCCCACTGCCCTGATCCCTCTCCACAGCCCTGTATCTGCTTCAAATGCTTATCCACGCTACCTTAACCACGTCTGTGGTAAAGGATTCCATGCTCCAACAGCTCCCAAGGAAATATAGCAAATGATTCCAATCAACTGGAGCACTGGTCACTTCCATGACTCCTGTCAGTGGGCAGTGGTACTCCACGAAGATTGTGTTATGCTCACTATTCGCTAGTTTATAAATGGTTTGATCTGTGGAATCGAAGTGTAACATCTAAATCGGTGAACAACATCAAATCGAGGGGGGGATGAAGTTAATAGTGAGGAAGACCTCGACAAATTACAAGAAGACTTTCAAATCCTTGCAGAATAGGCAATGACAAACAAACTCCAATCTAGAGAAGTGTGCCATGGTGCGTGTTTATGGAGGGAATCGGCAGGACACATACTCCTTGGAAAGTAAGAGTTTAAATGGGGCAGAGCTGAAAAGGGATCTAGGGAGTACAGATTCACAAATTGTTAAAAGTAAAGCAACACAGGTTAACAAAGTCACAAAAAAATGTTAACAAATCACTGGGATTTATTTCCACAAATAGAGAATTGAAAAGCAGGGAAGTTATGTTAAAACTAGATGAAACTTTGGTTAGGCAACACTTCAGGTACTGTGCACAGCTCCGATCTTCATATTACAAAAAATGACTTAGAGGTACAGAGGATGCAAAACAGATTTACAAGGATAAAACTGCAACTAAGAGGATATGACTATCAGGATCGGCTGAACTGGCTGGGGCTCTTTTTTCTAGACAAGTGAACTGAGAGGGTTTTTAAGGTTTTGAAAGGGTTTGATAAAGTGGATGCAGAGAAAATGTTTCTGCTTCTGGGGAGTTGAAAACTTGGGCCCATAAATATAAGATAGTCACTTATAAACCAATGAGAATTTTGGGAGAAATGTCTTTACCCAGAGAGAATGTTGAATTCGCTACCACAGGAAGTGGTTCGGGTGAATAGAACTAATGGATGTGAAGGGTAGTGTCCTCGGCCCAACTATCTTCAGCCGCCTCATCAATGACCTTTCCTCCGTCATAAGGTCAGAAGTGGGGGTGTTCCCTGATGATTGCACAATGTTCAGCACCATTCGTGACTCCTCACATACTGAAGCAGTCCACGTCCATATGCAGCAAGTCTTGGACAATATCGAGGGTTGTGGCTGATAAGTGGAAAGTAATGTTTGCACCATACAAGTGTCAGACAATGATCATCTTCACCAAGAGAGAATCCAGCCATCTCCCCGTGACATTCAATGGCATTACCATCACTGAATCCCCCCGTATCAACATCCAGAGGCTGGAAATTCTGCATAGAGTAACTCACATCCTGACTCCACAGAGTCTGTCCACCATCTACAAGGCACAAGTCAGGAGTGTGATGGAATAATCCCCACTTGCCTGGATGAGTGCAGCTCCCACAACACTCAAGAAGCTCGACACTATCCAAGACAAAGCAGCCCACTTGATTGGCACCCCATCCACCACCTTCAACATTCACTCCCTTCAGCACCAATGCACAGTGGCAGCAGTGTGTCCCATCTAAAAGATACAGTGCTGCAACTCACCACGGCTCCTTGGACAGCACCTTCCAAACCCATGACTGCTACCATCTAGAAAGACAAAGGCAGCGGATGCATGGAAACACCACCACCTGGAAATTCTCCTCCAAGTCACTCACCATCCTGACTGGGAAATATCTCGCCCTTCCTTCACTGTCACTGGTTCAAAATCCTGGAACTCCCTTCCTAACAGCACTGTGGGTGTACCTACACCACATGGACTGCAGCGGTTCAAGAAAGCAGCTCATCACCACTTTCTCAAGGGCAATTAGGGATGGGCAATAAATGCTGGCCCAGCCAGCGAAGCCCACATCCCGTGAAAGATTGAAAGAAAAATGAGAAGGGGGAGCTTTCCCCAGTGCCCAAACTAATTGCTATCACTCAACCAACAGCACTAATCCAGACATAGCACTATCGGAGCTGTGTAACTGTACATCAGTATTTGTGAGCAGCCAAGTTTGAGATGGGGTTACAGATCTATATTGTAAACTGATGCCAGAGAAGATTTAGCTATAAATTTGTTCAATCATTCGAGGTAATGATCAAAGCAGAAATGTCATTGATTTCCCCTGACTGCGAATTTAGATTCATTTTTGGGCTCTTTGTTTTCCTGCGGCAAATAATGTTCAGTATAATGCAATCACAATCAGAAGCTTCAATTCATCTAAACATCATGAAGCTGAATCACAGCCAACAAATATAGGAAAGGTTTGCATGAAGGACAGAGAGAAATCATGCTGGCTATTTTCAATGATACTGCACAAAAGGAATTTCAAATTCTAAGTCATCAATGAGATGGATGAAGAAAATAAGCAATTTAAGGTTTTTTTCAATCGTTCGTAGGATGCGGACATCGCTGGCTGGGCCAGCATTTATTGCCCATCCCTAATTGCCCTTGTTCAGAGGGCATTTAAGAGTCAACCACATTGCTGTGGGTCTGGAGTCACATGTAGGCCAGACCAGGTAAGGACAGCAGATTTCCTTCCCTTACGGACATTAGTGAACCAGATGGGGTTTTACGACAATCAGCAATGGTTTCGCAGTCATCACCAGATTTTTAATTCAAGATTTTTTTACTGAATTCAAATTTCACCATCGGCCGTGGTGGGATTCAAACCCGGGTCCCCAGAGCATTACCCTGGGCCGGTGAAATACTAGTCCGGTTACAATACCACTATGGCACCGCCTCCAAATGCTTCTTGTGTAGATACATAGCAATAACCCTCCTCCGTCTCCACTCATAGCCGATACCTGATTAGATCACATCTATCACTATTATAGTGATCCTAATTTTGACTGCTCCCCCACCAACATCCCACCCCCCCACCGACCCCCAGATATGTGGTGGGAATCCGTTTGGGGAGAGGGTTGAGCTGTTAAGGTAGAAAGGCAGCGATTTACCACCCCCATATGCCCTTCCCCACCCTGTGATTAGAATGGTTAGAATGTGGACCCATTATCACGTGGAGTGATTGATACGATTGGCATTGACGCGGTTGAAAGGAAGCTACATAAGTACATGAGGAAGCATGACGTGCATGTCACTGGAAAAAGCCAGCCACACTTACCATTGTCCTTCACCATCCTCATGCATTAACTGCACCACATCACCGCTTTTAATCAACAGTTCTTCAGAATCTTGCATTTTACCATCGGTGCGAGCTTTGTACCTCCCAGGGGACTGAAAGCATAATCAACAATCGATTTACAAAAATATTAAAATGTACCTGTATTCCAAGGACCTTGTTGCAACTCTCCGACACCCCTCAATCAGTTCACAACAACAGCTACTTGCATTTATATAGCACCTTTAATATGCTTCACAGGAGCGATAATCAAACAAAGTTTGACACTGAGCCACAAGAGGGGATATTAGGGCAGATGACTGAAAGGTCAGTCAAAGAGGTAGATTTTAAGGAGCATCTTAAAGGAGGAGAGAGAGTTGAGAGATGGAGAGATTTAGAGAGGGAATACCGGAGCTTAGGACCAGGCAGCTAAAGACACGGCTGCCAATGACAGAGCGATTAAAATCAGGGATTTCATAAACGCTCAATTGCTTTATCGTTCACTCACTCATTGTACTTCAAAATATTGATCATCTGTGAAGTGATCTGGGGATTTCCTGAGAGATGCAGTAAGGGACCTTGTGTGGTATTAAACAATTAAAAGCAGCAGCCATTTTTATACACAGCAAGATCCCACAAACAGATGAATGAGCAGCAAATCTGTTTCTTTTCTATCACTGACTGAGGGAAGAATGTTGGCCAGGACACCTGGAGTCATGGGTAACATTTCACCTGAAGGGGAATAAATCTGACTTGGCACCACTGCCTCAGCTGAGCCTAAATAAGAACAAAGAACAAAGTAAAGTACAGCACAGGAACAGGCCCTTCGGCCCTCCAAGCCTGCGCCGATCATATTGCCCGTCAACTAAAACATTTTGCACTTCCGTATCCCTCTATTCCCATCCTATTCATGTATTTGTCAAGCTGCCTCTTAAAAACCACTATCGTACCTGCTTCCATCACCTCCTCTGGCAGCGAATTCCAGACACTCACTACCCTCTGCGTAAAAAACTTGCCCCGCACATCTCCTCTATAGTTTTCTCCTCTCACCTTAAATCTATGTCCCCTGGTAATTGACTCTTCCACCCTGGGAAAAAGCTTCTGACTATCTACTCTGTCCATGCCACTCATAATTTTGTAAATTCTGAAACAATCCCACAAAATCTCTTGATGCAAAGGTGTGAATTGCAATCACACGAGCCAAACACTGGGGCATCAACCGATTTGAACCCACAACCTCCTGACTCAGAGGTAAGAGTGTTGCCAGCTGTTTTCATAGTGGCTGAAGTGTTCTTTACCGCATTAACACAGCTTCTATTTGTGGAGCAAAACACACACACACAGTTTAAATAAAACAAACCTAGACAATTCCCAGCATTTACTCAAGGCAAATATGTTCTCATGAAATGTCCCGGAGTAAGATTAGAAAAAGTAAAATTCCCAACCAGCCGCAATAGTCAGCCAATGATCCAGAGGGAGGGGCTGATCCAGGAGGGATTGTGTTCAGGCAAATTCATAAGATTGTTTAGAATACAACAGAAGCTAGGGGTTTTTGAGTTCCAAACATGGGGAATTCTATCTTTCTCATCTTCCTCTGGACATTTCATTCGAATTTGTTTGTCTTGAATAAATGCTGGGGATTTTCTGCATTTGTTTTGTTCAAAGCAAAATACTGAGGATGCGGGAAATCTGGAACAAAAACAGAAAATGCTGGAAAAACTCAGCAGGTCTAACAGGTTTTTCCAGCATTTTCTGTTTTTGATTTGTTTTGTTTTGCTCATACTGTGTGTGGTTTACTCCACATGTGGAAGCTATGACATCCCAGTAACCTCTTCAAAATCTTGTTACATCAGTCAGTCACTGATCCTTGTCAGGAGACATGCCAGCTAATTTCAAGTCACTTTCAGTAACTTCAAAACCTGTTGAGCAGTGTGTTATCTCAGGCAAGCTTAGGAAACTGACAATCATTGCATGTGTAGTCTTGCAGTAAATATACACATATTAATAAAATTAGACATTGTAGAAGGAATTAAATAGGGTTCGCAAACACACGAAATGAAGCTCTTAATTTTTTGCAAATTTAATGCCCAGTCTTTGAAAGGCAGTGAGTACAGTGCATTCCTGTCCTCAAATGGGGCCAACACGCAATTGCAATGCTCGTTTTAAATTATATTGGCATGGTCTTGACGTAGTCGTTTTTACGTGTGTGTGCGTGCGAGTTGGCAAGGGGAGTGCCTTCCTTGAGCTCCGTCAGTAGCCACCCTACTCAGGGAGTTGTGAATCTTTCGAATTCTTGACCCCAGCAGAGGATCAGCCTACGATCTTACTGAAAAGGCACAGCGGGCGAGGGGGGCCAAATGGGCAACTCCGGGAGCTCCTACTCCTCGTGTGGTTATGTTCTCATGTCAGCTGGTTCAGTTGGGAAACTGGCCGGTGGGATGTGAGTGAAGATCAGGTTTCCATGGAGACACTATGCATCCCGTCAGCTTCCCAACTGTGAGTTAAAACATCCCCTTTCCTGTCCATCCTAAACGTGTAAAATGGCCAATTGGACAAGGCATTCTCTGTGACCAGTAGAACAAAGTACTCTCAATGGCCAATTAGCCAAGCTAGTAGAGGCATCTCAGTAATTTTACAGTTACAAGTCACTAACTACATGAGAAGGAATGACACTAGGATTGGAGAGGGGCAGGGAAGAGTCAATAACCAGCTGCTAAACAAAATCTATTCAGACCGGTTAAGAGTAGAAGGTTCTTGGATTTTAAAATCAAATTTCTGGGATTCACGTCATTTCTCTGAAAGGTTCACTGACCAGCTGGTTAGTATCCTCCTCCTCCGTGTCATTATTGCTGGACCAGCCATCATTTCCCTCAGAGGCTTCAACATAACGTGATGTTCCAGACCAGTCTGTCAGGAGGAAGAAACATGAGTTAGGTCACAGCTTCTTATTACAATATTGCACTTCCTGTGAAAGAGGGATACAGCAGCATTTACAGAGAATGGAAGTTCAACTCCCACATTGGCATTTTGAGAATCAGTTTTTTTTTTAAATCTAGAAATAAAACAATAAAAGAAGGAAGTATGCAAGAATGACCCCAACCTTCCTGTCGTGTACCTTTTCAATTCACTATCTTGCTCTCTTGCCCACATTTCCATCCTTGGCCTGTTGCAATGTTGCAGTGAAGCCCAACGCAAACTGGAGGGACAGCACCTCATCTTCCGATTAGGCACTTTACAGCCTTCTGGACTTAACATTGAGTTCAACAACTTTAGACAAACGCTGTCCTCCTTATTGATCTTTCTAAACAAATTTTTCCCAACCCCCTCCCCCCAGAGGGCCAGCTGTAACTAGTTCTTATGTTCTGTTGAGCGCTGACCCTCGTTCCGCTATTAACACATTCTGCCATCTTACCTTTATGCTACTATTAGCACCCTCTTTAGCGCTAGCATTAACACTCCATTTGTCTTGTGTCCATGACATCTTTGTCAAATCTCTCCTGAGCTCCCACCTACCCCTGACCTATTTTGTTCCTCCCCCTCCTGAAAAGTATAAAATCCATCACATTTCCACTTCTCCTCAGCTCTGAAGAAGAGCCATATGAACTCCAAACGTTAACTCTGTTTCTCCCTCCACAGATGCTGCCAGGTCTGCTGAGTTTTTCCAGCCTTTTCTGTTTTTATTTTGAATTACAGAAGGAAACCCGTTACATTGACCTGGTCTGGCCTTCATGTGATTCCAGACCCACAGGAATGTGGCTGACTCTTAACTGCCCTCTGAAGTGACCTAGCAAGTCACTCAGTTGTATCAAACGCATATAAACAGCGGTGACTCACCACCACCTTCTCTAGGCAACTAGGGATAGGTAATAAATGTCAGCCTTGACATCTCAAGAGTGAATAATCACCAAAAGTAAATAAAAACAACTGTTACCAATATTTTTGCCAAAGATTTACATTGTTAGCATTCAAGGCTCCTTTTCAAAGCAGCACTTAGGACCATAAGGTGTAGGTGCAGAAGTAGGCCATTTGGCCCATCGAGTCTGCTCTGCCATTCCGTGAGATCATGGTTGATCTGATAATCCTCAACTCCACTTTCCTGCCTTTTCCCCACCAAAAGATCATAAGAAATAGAAGCACGTGTAGGCTAATCATGGCTGATCTGGTTGTGGCCTTAACTTCACTATCCTGTCTCTCCCCTTAACCCTTAACTCCCTTATCAATCAAAAATCTATCTAACTCAGCCTTGAATATACTCAATGACCCAGCCTCCACTGCTCTTTGTGGATGAGAATTCCAAAGACCAGCAACTCTGAAAGAAGAAATTCCTCCTCATCTCCATCTTAAATGGGAGACCCCTTATTTTTAAACGTGTCCCCTAATCCTAGGTTCTCCCATGAGAGGAAACGTCCTCTCAGTAATTACCCTGCGAAACCACCCCAAATCACCTCTCATTCTTCTAAATTCCAATGAGTACATGCACAACCTGCTCAGTTTCCTTCATAAGACAAACCACTTGATCCCAGGAATCAGCCTAGTGAGCTTTTACTGAACACCACTGCTATTAGCCTCTACCTCTGCCACTACTGCTCCATTACAAACCAGCTGTACTTGAAGCTTTGCCATGACTCAGTAGGTTCTCCTCATGGGGGAGGATTTTCCCCTGGTCGGGCGGGCAGACTGGGATCGGGCCCCGGCCGCAATTTCACTCTGGCCGGCCAATTAATGGCCCGGTCAGCGTGAAACGCGCGCTGAGAGCCTCAGCGCTGCCGGGGTGGGGTGGGGTGGGGGCGGGAGGAGCGCGAGTGCTGAAGTCTGCGCATGAGCCGGGGGGGGGTTACGCTGAGTGAAAGCTCCCTGAAGGCACAGAGCTGATTTTTAACATGACAAGTGACGATTGTAAAAATAAGGAAAACGTGTCCCCACATGTAAATCTGTCACGTGAACAGGGACATGTGAAATATGAGTTTTAAACATTTTTGTTGTTTTTTTTTAAGTCACTGTCTAAAGCCACATCCCACCCATGGATGAGGTTTCATTAAAAATGCGAAGGCCGCCTGACCTATTCGCCCGCCCGCCCGCTAACCAAACGGTTGGACAGGCAGCGAAAAATTCAATTTAATTAATTGGCTAAGGGCCTTAAAAGGTCACTTAATTGTCGTCAGGCACGTTACTGCCTCTCGCCCGTGCCCACCGCCCGAAAGATCGCGAGAGTGCGCAATGATGTCAGGACCCACTACTTCACTTCCGGTTGGGTCGAGCGCCCGCCCGCCCGCCTACAGGAAGAAAAGCTTTGCCCATAGTACCCCAGTCAGAAAGTTGCGGGTTCAAATCCCACATCAAGGCTTGAGCACATAAGCTAGGCAGAGCTCCGAGCGCCAGTACTGAGGGAATGCTGCACAGTCAGAGATGCGATCTGAAAGCAGGGCCTGTCCGCCCTCTCCGGTGGATGGAAAAGATCCCATGGTAGGGGTGTGAAGAAGAGCAAGTGTGTTATCCCTGGCGTCCTGGCCAATATTTATCCCTCAATCAACATCGGTAAAAGCAGATTATTTCACCATTAGCACACTGGTGTTTGTGGGAGCTTGCTGTGCACAAGTTTGCTGCAGCATTTCCCATATTAAAACAGTGACTAGTACTTCATGGGTTGTAAATTGGTTGGGATGTCCTGTGATTGTGAAAGGTGCTATATAAATGCAAGTCTTTCTTTCCCATGTGCTTGTTCAGAAGCACCCAGGCCCCCTCTGGTGGCGGTGTTGTGATGAAGTGAGGGAAGGAGTGGAGGCCTTTGAGCTGCAAGAGACAACATCAGAGGGATTAAGGAGAGAACCCTCTCGCCAGGAATGGGATTATGTGAAGCTTGTGCTGGACAATGTTTGTTGAAGTCTCAGCCGGGATAGTGATAAATACACCCACTCACAATCAAAGCGCTTAATCAGCTTTAAACAAAGCTTTGTTAGTGGTGTGGCTTTCAGGTTGACTGAATTCTGGGAACTGCCTGTTCTGCAGAGCTGAATGAATGTTGCAGGAAACAATGCTTCAGCCTTAGAACCTCCTCACAAAATCATAAACTTTTGTTACAGTGGGTCAATAGTACCCCTTCCACTTCATTGGTAATGGGTTTACAAAGGAAGTATAAATAAGAACAGACTGGAGCTGTGGTTGTTGGCTGAGGAGGTGCGTGTTTGTAATGTCTATCTCTGTAAACAAATGCCTGTAAAAGTGTGTAAAGACTCGCTCTAGTTCTATCTTTCACCAAATGGCTTTCTAGAGTAGTAAAATGATAGAATGAATGATGTACCGGGCCATGAGGTTACAGGTTGTGGTTGAATCCAATTCTGCTTTCAGCTGTTGGCCCAAAGCGCCTCATGGGTGCCCAGTTTTAAGCAGCTAGATCCATTCTGAATCTATCCCATTCAGCATGAAAGTAATGCTACTATCACAGTGACGGTTACCAGTACCAGCCACTATCACTATTATCACAGATACTATGGAACCTACCAGACTTATAAATAGAGATGTGTAATTATAGAGCTAGCAGTGATGCTACTTCAGAAACAAAAATAACTGCAAAAACTCAGCAGGTCTGGCAGCATCTGCGGAGAGGAACACAGTTAATGTTTCGAGTCCGTATGACTCTTCAACAGAACTAAGTAAAAATAGAAAAGAGGTGAAATATAAGCTGGTTTAAACGGGGGTGGGGTGGGGTAGAGCTGGATGGAGGGCCAGTGATGATAGGTGGAGATAACCAAAAGATGTCACAGACAAAGGGTCAAAGAGGTGTTGAAGGTGGTGATATTATCTGAGGAATGTGCTAATTAGGGGTAGAAAGCAGGACGAGCAAGGTACAGATAGCCCTAGTGGGGATGGGGGTGGGGTGAAGGAATCGAAAAAGGCTAAAAGGTAGAGATAAAACAATGGATGGAAATACATTTAAAAATAATGGAAATAGGTGGGAAAAGAAAAATCTATATAAATTATTGGAAAAAAGGGGGGGAATCGGAAAGAGGGTGCGGATGGAGGAGAGAGTTCATGATCTAAAATTGTTGAACTCAATATTCAGTCCGGAAAGATGTAAAGTGCCTAGTCGGAAGATGAAGTGCTGTTCCTCCAGTTTGCGTTGAGTTTCGCTGGAACATTGCAGCAGGCCAAGGACGGACATGTGGGCATGAGAGCAGAGCAGGGTGGCGTGTTGAAATGGCAAGCGACAGGGAGGTCTGGGTCATGCTTGCGGACAGACCGAAGGTGTTCTGCCAGGCGGTCACCCAGTCTGCGTTTGGTCTCTCCAATGTAGAGGAAGGTTTGGAGAGACCAAACGCAGACTGGGTGACCGCTTTGCAGAACACCTTCGGTCTGTCCGCAAGCATTACCCAGACCTCTCTGTCACTTGCCATTTCAACACACCACCCTGCTCTCATGCCCACATATCCGTCCTTGGCCTGCTGCATTGTTCCAGTGAAGCTCAACACAAACTGGAGGAACAGCACCTCATCTTCCGACTAGGCACTTTACAGCCTTCCGGACTGAATATTGAGTTCAACAATTTTAGATCATGAACTCTCTCCTCCATCCCCACCCACTTTCCGATTCCCCCCCACCCCTTTTTTTCCGATAATTTATATAGATTTTTCTTTTCCCACGTATTTCCATTATTTTTAAATGTATTTCCATCCATTGTTTTATCTCTACCTTTTAGCCTTTTTTGATTCCTTCACCCCACCCCACCCCCACTAGGGCTATCTGTACCTTGCTCGTCCTGCTTTCTACCTTTAATTAGCACATTCCTTAGATAAAATCACCACCTTCAACACCTCTTTGTCCTTTTGTCTGTGACATCTTTTGGTTATCTCCACCTATCACTGGCCCTCTATCCAGCTTTACTTGTCCCACCCCCCTTAAGCCAGCTTATATTTCACCTCTTTTCTATTTTTACTTAGTTCTGTTGAAGGGTCATTCGGACTCGAAACGTTAACTGTGCTTCTTTCCGCAGATGCTGCCAGACCTGCTGAGTTTTTCCAGGTATTTTTGTTTTTGTTTTGGATTTCCAGCATCCGCAGTTTTTTGCTTTTATCTTAGTGATGCTACTTCAACCTACATTTGTCTAATTCGCTTTATTCGAGAGTTCTAAGCAAAAGTCAATGAGAGAGTTCTGTGACAACATTTCCTGAGGCTGACACAAATAAATTTAGCAGAACAGACAGTTCCAGGAAAGCAATCAGCCCAAAAAAACCACACCACCAGTGAAACCACGCTTAGAGATGGCTAAATGCTCTGATTAGTAATGTTGGCATTTAACCGTTTGAAGATGCACAGCCCCCCTTTACAATAAAAGCTGCCGGAGCCTTTAAGGGTAATCGTGGGGAAAGGGGCTGATCAGCAATACCTTTCCGTGTTGAGAGATGCTGTGGTGACAGAGGGAAGTGTTCTAGAGCGACAGGAGTTTTGAGATCAGAATCATTTTCTTCTGAACTTAAAGAGGCTGTTTTCTGATTCCTGTACAAAAAAAGGAAATTGAAAATGACCTTAAATGAGAGACAATGGAATCCTGTAACCATAGATCAACTTTCATACTTGAGGACTACTCCGATCTCTGGAACCTACCTCTCCGATTGCACTAACTTAATGCAAAATTGATTAGATCTATTTTATTCCTTTGCAAGGCAAAAACGGCGTATTGACATTTGATTTTTATGGACTATTTTAACACTTACCCTGCGGATAGAAGAATCTGATCTGTAAGATGATGATGAGATTGGCTGCCTTCTGTGAAACAGAGGCAAAGTAAGATAATGATCAGGCATTGCTATAACCCAGGGTCTGCCGGTATATCCTGTTCTACTCAGGCTCCAATTAAATAAATGGCCCCAACTGAGTGGAAATGAAATTCTTTAGCGCAACTAGCTATTGAGGCAGCCACTAGGACATCATTTAACAGGCAACTGGTATTAAAGAAGGAAGATTCTGAAGGAAGGGAAATGGGACCACAGTAAATAGCTTCAGTTGAAGAGGCAGCAGGGACAGGAGGAGGCCATTCAGCCCCTTGAGTCTTTTCTGCCATTCAATTAGATCATGGCTGATCTGTACCTTAACTTCATTTACACATTTTTGGTTCTGTAACCACTAATAACTTAAGGAAAGATCTCTCAATCTCAGTTTTGAAATGTTCAATTGATCCCCAGCCACATGTGACTGGTCGAAGGTTTCTGTCCACTTCATCACAGTTATTGTTTTCATTTTTCAAACAACTTTGCAGCAGTAACTTAAAGCCTCATTCAATATGACAGCGTGCTTATCGATATAAAGGCAGTGGGCATGTGGAACCAAATTTTGAAACTAAAACTACTTTAGAAATGGTTGAATCTCGAAAGTGTAACAAGGAGCTAATTTCCAGCTCCATTCTCAGAACCATCAGGATTCGTAAAAATGCTTATCTGCACAGCAGCCCCCCCCTCCCATCCTCTCCCCCAAAACAGGGCCGATGAGTATGCAACACATCTTTATCAAGACAGCCAAAGGAAATATAACATAACAACTCTGTACAATTGTAGACCAGATACAACCATCAGACAACAGCCCATGCCCAATCTATCAAAGTTGTCAAGGATCAGAGCCCTTGAATCTCACCAAGCTGCCAGGAATCAACTGTTTTCGCATCAATTAATCATTACACTATCATTGCATTACTATTATGATGACTGGATTACCACCAAACCCAGGGCAGGATTTTACAGTCTTCTGCCAGTGAGTTTGCAGGCAGGAGGGTCTGCAAAATTCACTGGATGATCTCCCCATCCACTGCCCTCATGCCCAACTGTCTGACCTGTCCATAATTTTACATGGGGTGAGGCGAGGCCTAGGGTGACCCGCCCGCAGTCACCCCAGTTGAGGCCCTTAAGGGGCCAATTATTGACCACTTAAGGTCGGCTTCCCACCTGACCTCAATTTTGAGGCTGGTGGGAGGAGTTCGGGCTTGGGGAAGCCACCACCCCACACCCCCTAAGGTCTGCCCCTATCCCCTCCTTCCCTCCCTCCTCCCCAGCCTCTCCATCAAAACCCCCAGCCCTCTCCATTCCCACCCTCTTTGCAGTGAGGCTCCCCTGCATTTACCTGACCCTGGACTCTGGGACATAGAATCTGCGGACTGCTTCTAGTCCCAGCCCTGGCCACTGCTGCCACTAGTGCTGCTGGGACTACAGAGGTTGCCAGCCAATCAGATCGGGTGGTCGCTCTCTGAGGTGGGACTTCTGCACCAGTGAGGAGCAGAAGTCCCACTTTCAGCCAATCAAAGCTCTTTAAAGTGGGGTTGCTGTCATTGGCAGGGACGTGTTCCCCGTCAACTCTTCGGGTGGCACAGCAGAAAACACTGCCATCTGAAAAATCCTGCCCCTGGAGTACCATCAACAATGGATCACTGCTCTCTCTGAACTGGCACAGAAACATGCAGCACAGAATGAGGCCACTCGACCCTTTTCACATGTGCCAGCTCTTAACATTAGTCCCACTCCTCCTGTTCTTTCTCCATAGCTGTGCAAATTTCTTCAAGTATTTATCCAATTCCCTTTTGAAAGTTACTGTTGAAACCACTCCCAATGCCCTTTCAGGCAACCAATCCCAGATCACAAGAACTCAGTGTAAAAACAAGCCTCATCATCTCTCTAGCTCTTCTGCTCAATCTCGTCCTCTGGTTACTGACCCTCCTACCACTGGCAACATTTTCTCCTTACTTACTCTGACCAAAATCCTTCATAATTTTGAACACCTCTATTAAATCTCCTCTTAATCTTCTCTGCTGTATGGAGAACAATTCCAGCTTCTCCACATTACTGGAGTCCCTCATCCCTGGTGCCATTCCAGTAAATCTCCTCCGCACCCTCTCCAAGGCCTTGACATCTTCCTAAAGTGTGGTGTCCAGGATTCGACATAATATTCCAGCTGAGGCCTAACCAGTGATTTTACAAAGGTTTAGCAATGTAACCCCGGCAGGAAACTCCAATGGCTAACACAGTGAGAAACTATTAAAGATATAAAAATGGTGCCCTCTGTACACCACCATTTCCAATAATAGGGAATTAAAGTGCCTTACTACCCAAATCTGGGAACTTGGCAACATATCCCCCCAAAAAATAGGCTAGTTAGGCTCCCAATCATTCTGGTGCTTATCTCCGATCGGAAGTTAATACCACTGTGTAGTCCTGTTATTTAAGTTAATTAGTCTGTAATTAATACAAGTGATAGCTGTGCCAAGTAATGTGTTCTCTTAATCCTGTGATCTCTGGTCTTTATTGCGGTGCTCAGTTTGGGTTCTCAGCTCCTGACCTCATTACAGTTCAAACATGGACAAAAGAGCTGAACTGGTGAGGTGAGAGTGACTGCCCTTGACATCAAGGCTGCCATTGGCCGAGTGTGGCATCAAGGAGCCCTAGCAAAACTGGAGTCAATAGGAGTCAGGGGGAAAACTCTCCGCTGGTTGCAGTCATACTTAGTGCAATGGAAGATGGTTGTGGTTGTTGGAGGTCAGTCATCTCAGCTCCAGGACATCACTGCAGGAGTTCCTCAGGGTAGTGTCCTCGGCCCAACCATTTTCAGCTGCTTCATCAATGACCTTCCTTCCATTATAAGGTCAGAAGCGGGGATGTTTGCTGATGATTGCACAATGTTCTGCATCATTCACGGCTCCTCAGATACTGAAGCAATCCATGCCCAAAGGCAGCAAGATCTGGTCAACATTTAGGCTAATAAGTGGCAAGTAACAGTTGCGGCACACAAGTGCCATGCAATGACCATCTCCAACAAGAGAGAATCTAACCATCGTCCCTTGACATCCAATGGCATTACCATCACTGAATCCCCCACTATCAACATTCTTGGTGTGGGGGGGGTGGGGGACAGAGTGGGGTGGGTGGGGTGGTTACCATTGACCAGAGATTGAACTGGACTAGCCATATAAATACTGTGACTACAAGAGTAGGACAGAGGTTGGGAATTCTATGGTGAATAACTCACCTCCTGACTCTGCAAAGCCTGTCCACCATTTACAAGACACTAGTCAGGAGTGTGATGGAATACTCTCCACTTGCCTGGATGAATGCAGCTCCTGCAACACTCAAGAAGCTTGACACTGTCCAGGACAAAGCAGTCCAAAGACACCCCATCCACCACCTTCAACGTTCACTCCCTCCACCACTGACGCACAGTTGCAGCAGTGTGTACCACCTACAAGATGAACTACAGCAACTCACCAAGGCTCCTTCAACAGTACCTTCCAGACCCACAAACTCCACCACCTAAAATAACAAGGGCAGCCGGCCTATGGAAACACCATCACCCGCAAGTTCCCCTCCAAGCCACTCACTGTCCAGACTTCGAAATATATCGCTGTTCCTTCATTGTCGCTGGGTCAAAGCTCTGGAACTCCCTCCCTAACAGCACTGTGGGTGTACCTATACTACGTGGACTGCAGCGGTTCAAGAAGGCAGCTCACCACCACCTTCTCAAGGGCAACTAGGGATGGGCAATAAATGCCAGCTTAGCCAGCTATGCCCACAACCCATGAAAGAAGTAAAAAAATGAACTCTTCTCCCTAAGTTAGGAGGCGGTGATCATTGTGTCATAAGGGTTAGGATGACGGTAGAAAAGGGCAATGTGCAATCCAGAGAAAGAACAATTAACTGGGGGAAAGTTGATTTCCATGGAGCAAGAAAGGAGCTGGGCCAGATAGACTGGAACTAAAGGTTGGCAGGAAAATCTTCAGCTGAACAATGGGCTACCTTCAAAGAAGAAATGGTTCAGGCACAGTCAAGATATATTCCCTCAAAAGGGGAAGGTAGGGCAAACAAGTCCAGAGCTCCCTGGATGACAAAGGAGATAGAAATTGAGATAAATAAGAAAAAGTGTGCTCATGACAGGTGTCAGGCAGCAAATACAATTGAGAACCAAGCGGAATATGGAAGGTTCAGAGGGGAGGTGAAGAGGCAAAAAAGTGAAGCAAAGAGGGATTATGAGAGAAGACTGGTAGCCAACATAAAGGGGAATCCCAAAGTCTTCTATAGGCACATAAATAGTAAAAGGAGTAAAAGGCCGATTAGGGACCAAAGAGGTGATTTACACATGGAGGCAGGGGGCATGACTGAGGTGTTAAATAAATATTTCGCATCCCTCTTTACCAAGGAGGTAGATCCTACAGCAGCCACAGTGACAGATGAGGAAACTCTGTCACTAGAAGAGTTCAAAATTGATAAGGAGGAAGTGTTGTGTAGACTGTAGGTATTTAAAGCTGACAAGGCACCGGGACCGGATGAGATTCATCCAAGGATATTGAAGGAAGTGAGAGTAGAAATTGCAGGGGCACTGGCCATAATCTTTCAGTCTTCCCTAGACTTAGGGGAGGTACCAGAGGACTGGAGAATTGCAAACATTATGCCCTTGTTCAAAAAAGGTTGTAAGGAAAGGGCACCGGAAGCAGATCCAGAAGTAACTTACAAAAAAATTGGATATATAGTTTAGGGGAAAACTTTTCAGGATTATGGGGAAAAGGCTGGGGAGTGGGACTATTTGAATAGCTCTTTCAAAGGGCCAGCACAGGCACAATAGACCAAATGGCCTCTGTCTGCACTGTAAGGTCCTATGATTGTAACTCAGCTAGATTGTATATTTGAAACCTGATTTCAAAAGACCGGACCGGAAAGAGATGATACTTGAACAGTAATAGCTTTATAGAGTATGGACAGCTACAGCCTATTGAGGAATCAGTCAGGTGGGAATGGTGACTCTGCGGTTAGGTTTCCTCACTCTATTGCACAGTCAGAAGGGGCGCCTAGCCCAGCCTAGCCATCATTTTTCAACATCACAGTGAAAGAAATTTCTAGAATTCAGCAACAACAAAAAGCAGCAAGTACCTTGGAGAAGTCTCTGTTGATTTGTCAGCACTTTTCTCAATTCACTCAACCAGACCATCTTAATATCCACTGATGGAGCCTGAGAACAGGTAGAGAATATCGTTTGGCAATGGGTAAACACTTTAAGCGCTGTTCTTCTGTGAAAAAGCGTTTGGCTCCTTTGATCTTAAATACAGACATGTCAAATAACAAATAGCTCTTACACATTGCAGTTGATTTAACAATAGGCAACTGATCTTAGTTTATGTTTGGACAACAATCACAGAGAGTGATCTTTCTCCCTGGCCCATCGGCTCAGTGACTTGGGCAGGGGAGGTGGGAGCAAAAAACATTTGTGATGCTTTCTCTCCAGCCCAATCCGTGATTCATTCACCACCCCCCGCCTCTGTCGCTGAATCAGGGATGTCGCTCTGAGAGCTCCCCCACCTCAGCAGAATGCGGACGCACTAACCAGGCCCCATTATGTATTTGGCTCCATCACTGGGATTTGGAACAGGGTCAGTAACTGATCTTTGCGACAGGCCGGCAGTGAGACACGGTTACGTTTCCCTCCTGTCAGCGTGGATCACAGCAGTTCCAGACAAATGGATCGCTCTACCTCTTTTTTAAAAAAGTGTACCATGTAATACCTCTGTATTCGTGAATTAAAAGCTCATGTCGGACTGCCGGCTACAACAGGGTACGCGGGTGTTGTGGTTATGTCCCAGTATAACTGTTTGAGAATTTCAATCCGAAAATATAAAGCTGGTCTTGGTACCAGTGACCATGACCCTATTGAATTGTCCTTTTCAGGGAAGGAAATTTGACTCCAGACCCATGCCAATGTGCTTGATTCTTAAATCTAAATGATCTGGCAAGCCTCTTAGCTGCTTCAAACCACTAAAAAGAATATTACGTGGGCAGCAGCAGTTTCGAAACAAGTCCCATCGCTACCTACTCAGGGAAATGGGGAATGGGCAATAAATGCCAGCCTTAGCAGTGACACCCACACCCAAGTGTGAATTTGAAATAAAGATCAGAACCATGGATTTATTTACAAGAAGATAGATTAAGAAGCTGCAGATATTCTGGCTCTGGGATTAGGAAATATTCAGTCAGCAGAGGGCAATGCCTGCTGTGTGATATTTGAAGGTTGTTTCTGGAGAATCAGTTCCTGATTGTAACACCTTGACCCTGGGAATCCATGCACTGTATCTTCCAGCTTGAGTGACCAGATGCACCCACTGCAAATGTCTGCTGATGACCCTGTGGTCAGGGAAACTGCACTTCAATGGCAAGTGTCTGCGCCTCTAGCTAGGGTGGCTGGCCCCTGGATACTGGGCTGCATACTGCTAGATCTGATGAGGGAGTACCTCAGCACACCTCCCCACCAACACACCCCTCCCAGCCCCCACCTCCTCCATTTGAGGAATTAATGCCACAAGATCCTACACCAGTTTTGTAAAGGAGCTGAAACTTCTTTAAGGAGAACTGCATCCTTTTGGAGAGTTCAGACCACAATCCAGGCCTAGATTACCAGCTGGTTCCACTTCTACCACTTGGTGTGGTGGTTACGCCTTGTGTAACCAGGACTACCATCTGCTGAGGACCCCACTAACTACTGAGAGACCAAGATGTGGTAACTCCCTAGAGAAGGGAGTCGCTGTCCCTAGCCTTACCCCTTCCAATACTGGTTGCCATGTTTGGGACAAATGGAAGCTCTGCCGCTTCTGAGATTGACAGGCAAGGCTGGGACTTGGCCTACCCAGCAATCTTACTGCCACGCCTGTGTTATAATAATGGTGGGACTGTGTGAGCAGACCAGAATGCCCCTGAAGGCAACAGGCAGGCTGGACCTCTTGCTCAATCTGAATTTTAAACGTAACAGCTAATCCATTTTAGCTCAGTTATTGTTTCCTTCAAGTGGATCTCGAAGTGGATTTAAAAAGAGCAGTGGATGCATTGGTTGTCATCTTCCGAGATTCTATAGACTCTAGAACAGTTCCTACAGATTGGAGGGTTGCTAATGTAACCCCACTATTTAAAAAGGGAGGCAGACAGAAAACAGGGAATTATAAACCAGTCAGCCTACGTCAGTAGTGGGGAAAATTCTAGAGTCCATTATAAAAGATTTAAAAGCTGAGCACATGGAAAACAGTGGCAGAATCGGACAGAGTCAGCATGGATTTATGAAAGGGAAATCATGCTTGACAAATCTACTGGAATTTTTCGAGGATGTAACTAGTAGAGTTGATGAGGGGGAGCCAGTGGATGTGGTTTATTTGGACTTTTAGAAGGCTTTCGACAAAGTCCCACATAAGAGATTGGCGTGTAAAATTAAAGTGCATGGGATTGGGGGTAGTGTATTGAGATGGATATAAAACTGGTTGGCAGACAGGAAACAAAGAGTAGGAATAAACGGGTCTTTTTCTGAATGGCAGGCAGTGACTAGTGGGATACCACAGGGATCGGTGCTGGGACCCCAGTTATTCACAATATATATTAATGATTTAGATGAGGGAATTAAATGTAATATCTCCAAATTTGCAGATGACACAAAGCTGGGTGGGAGGGTGAGCTGTGAGGAGGATGCAGAGATGCTTCAGTGTGATTTGGACAAGCTAAGTGAGTGGGCAAATGCATGGCAGATGCAGTATAATGGGGATAAATGTGAGGTTATCCATTTTGGTAGCAAAATCAGGAAGGCAGATTATTATCTGAATGGCCAAAAATTGAGAGAGGGAAATGTGCAACGAGACCTGGGTGTCCTCGTACACCAGTCGCTGAAGATAAGCATGCAGGTGCAGCAGGTGGTAAAGAAGGCAAATGGTATGTTGGCCTTCATAGCCAGAGGATTCGAGTACAGGAACAGGGATGTCTTGCTGCAATTATACAGGGCCTTGGTGAGACCACACCTGGAATACTGTGTGCAATTTTGGTCTCCTTATTTGAGGAAGGATAGACTTGCTATAGAGGGAGTGCAGCGAAGGTTTACCCGACTGATTCCTGGGATGGCGGGAATGACATATGAGGAGAGATTGAGTCGATTAGGATTATATTCGCTGGAGTTCAGAAGAATGAGGGGGGATCTCACAGAAACCTATAAAGTTCTAACAGGACTAGACAGGGTAGATGCAGGAAGGATATTTCCGATGATAGGGGAGTCTAGAACCAGGGGTCACAGTCTGGGGATACGGGGTAGACCATTTAGGACTGAGATGAGGAGAAATTTCTTCACCCAGAGAGTGGTGAGCCTGTGGAATTCGCTACCACAGAAAGTAGTTGAGACCAAAACATTGTATGTTTTCAATGAGAAGTTAGATATAGCTCTTGGGGCGAAAGGGATCAAAGGGTATGGGGAGAAAGCGGGAGCAGGCTATTGAGTTGGATGATCAGCCATGATCATAATGAATGACGGAGCAGGCTCGAAGGGCTGAATGGCCTACTCCTGCTTCTAGTTTCTATGTTTCTAAGAGCAAGGGCAGCAGGTGCATGGGACTACAATGATCTGCAAGGTCCCCTCCAAGCTACTCACTATCCTGGCTTGGAAATATATTGCCGTTCTTTCACTGTCACTGGGTCAAAATCCTGGAACTCCCTCCCTTACAGCACTGTGGGTGTACCTACACCACATGGACTGCAGTGGTTCAAGAAGGTGGCTCACCACCACCTTCTCAAAGGCAATTAGAGATGAGCAATAAACTGGTTTTGTTAGTGATGACCACATCATGAGAATTGATCTATTTTTTCAAGAAGAGAGTTACTTGAGCCCTGCAGTTAGAAGCAAGTCAAATCCTACAAACACATTCCATGAATCCTGGATTGTACTGAACTTACCTGGATGAGATACACTTCCTCTCGCCCACTATACCAGACTTCAAACTTCCGAATATCTCCTTTAATATTCTCAGTGATCCCAACAGCACTCATCTGACAAATGAAATCCAAGAAGTATTGTTATATTCCTCTATTCTTCTTTCAATAGCAAGTTGCAGCATTACATTTATAAGGAATATCTTTGAAATAGAACCACAATTACAAGAATCAATTGCAAAAGGCTAGTGGTTTGTCACACTGACCCATGTTGTACAGAACTGGACACCACTATAGGAAGGATGTGAACGCATTGGAGAGAGTGCAGGTGAGATTTACAAAAATGGCTCCAGGGATGAGAAACTTCCGTTACAAAGATATATTGGAATAATTGGGACTGTTCCCTTTGGAGGGGAGAAGGCCAAGAGGAGATTTGATAGAGGTGTTCAAAATAATGAGGGGGATGGACAGAGTAGATAGGGAGTAACTGTTCCCACTCATAAAAGGATCAAGAACGAGAAGTTTGACAGATTTAAAGTGATTTGCAAAAGAAGCAAATGCGATGTGAGAAAAACTTTTTCACACAGCGAGTGGTTTGGGTCTGGAATGCACTGCCTGGAAGTGTGGAGGAGGCAGGTTCAATCGAGGCATTCAAGAGGGCATTAGATGATTATTTGAATAGAAACAATGTGTAGGGTTAGGGGGAAAAGACAGACGGATGGCACTGAGTCGTAATGCTCATTTGGAGAGCCAGCACAGACACAATGGCCCAAATGGCTTCCTTCTGCACCTTAACAATTCTTTGGTTCTGTAAAGTATGTCTGTGAAGTGTGCTTTTGGCTGTACTAAAAGAAAAAGGGGAATGTTCTGTTTTGTGGTTTAAAGCATAAGTTGCTGCAAAGATACTGTTTCGTCGATAGTGTTTTTAGTCTTTCGTCTTAAAACGTGAAATCTTGTCATGTCATCCATTCAGCTATTAACTGGAAGTTTGAATTTCTATTTATATGTCTCTATGGAGATTGTAGCCATAGCAGATGACCTATAGGTATCAAATCACCAGGGCTGCCTGGTGAGGAAGCAGTAGTGGAGATAAAGGGCTGAATTTTCACTGGGTCTGAATGACTCAAGGGCCTTTTAAAAATGGCTGGAGGGTCCCGATTCTGGGATTCCCATCCCCAGTCCTGGGCTGTCTGATTTTCGGGAGCACCTTTAGTGGGCTGGGCTGGTTCATGTCAAAACCCTGCACTTGGCACTCCTGACCTGACATTCCTACCTGTTGGCAATTTTCACGGAGTCAGGCCAGGTTTTTACAGAGTCGTGGTTTATGGCCTGTAAGATGAGTCATGAACCCTAGTCTGCATGAGGGGACCTATTAAAAGGTGAGTTCAAAAGGTTCCCCTCATGCCCCCTATGTCAAGCTATGGCCCTGCGCTCACCCCCATGGTCCGTCATGCCCACCATGCCAAGCTGTGACACTTCCATGCCCACTGACCCACTATACACTGTATATAACCAATGAACCCTATGGTGACGCTTTGAAGTATCAATAACAGAAATCACAAGCCCTTGAAACCACTTAAACTTGTGTAAATAAACATTGTGAAATTGACCTCTGAGAGCCCAAACATCCATTGCACTTGTTGAAACAGCTGCACCCCAGAGAAAAAAATTGCTTGACCGATAGCTCTAGCTCTTTGATCTCTGCTCAATTTCACAAAGGGTCTGGGTGATTGGCACTTTTATGACCTTGTAGTGAAATGACTTTTTTTAAAAACATAGTAGAAAGTAATTAATGAATGACTTTTAAAGTTTTTTTTCTACATATCCTATTGTCACTAGTGGGTGGGTAAATTGCCTGACAATGGGGGTATGAGCTATAGGGGTGGATGGGGGAGACACAGCTTGGCCTTGGGGGAATGAGGTGCCATGTCCGGGGGGCGGGGGTGGTGGGTGGTGGGAAGCATGATGTGGTATGGGTGGGGCATGGGGAGTGTGTTGGGGTCAGTGGGGGTTGAGGGCTAAGGGCTGGAAGACCTTTGTGTTCTTATTTTATCAGGGACACAGCCCCACAGCACCGAGGCAGGTTTCCTAAACAGCCTGCCTCTGCTCCCGGCAGTCCCTGCGGCTGCCCCCAAACTGTATCCCTGGTGGGCTGGCCCGACTGAAGCACGCACCGGCCCACCCCCTACACTGAAAGCTCAGTCCTTCCAGGCACTTCCTCCAAAGAGCCAGCCAGGAGTGGGGTGGTGGGGGAAGAATCACTGAATTTACCCTGCAAACTGACGGCACAAAGGAAAATGCAGCAGTGAACGGTCGGATCGTCTGTCTTACTTTTAAGTAATGTTTGAAACTGTAGGAAGGTGCTTTGTCATAACCTTCCCCGTGCTCCTCTCGTTTCTTACAGAACAGGAGCGCAGTCTCGTGAAGGAAGAGGTGGCGTTGCATTGGTTTGAAGCGTGCGAGGTCCTTCATTTTGGTGGGGCCTTTCTTGTGATTTATCCAGACATTGAAGGGGCCCTGCATCAAAAGTGGACCAAATTCTTCCAGGTTGCCCTGCCAATCAGAATCTTGAGTTGATTTTTCTGTTCAGCCATTACTGTATAATTATTAACAGAATTTAACTAGTCGCTGTTGTAACATATGAATATTTAATTCTGGAGTTTACCAGCGTTTGTACTTTTTCCCTTTTCAAGGGTCCATTTTCTAATTCATTCTCAAGACGTGGGCGTCGCTGGCTAGGCCAACACTTATTACCCTAATTTCCCTCGAGAAGGCGCTGGTGAGCCGCCTTCTTGAACCGCTGCAGCCCCAGCGGTGAAAGGGTTTCCATTGTGCTTAATCCTCTCATCCCTTTTATTTCATCCACTCGCTTTACAAAAATATGAAAGGAGGAGACACGAAATGCACATCCAGCCCATCGAGCTGGTCCCATCAGAGGCGACTGACCCACCCTCTACAGAAACCTCCAGGGAGAAGCAGGAATCCAGAAGTCAATTCAGAAGAAAAGTCTCGACTCCCTGTACCACCTTAAAACCCAAGTGAAGTGTGACATGGTTTCACCACGGGGCAGAAATCTCTCGTTTAGATCAGAGATGAGCCTCTGTCACATTTACACCCTTCCAGGCACACAGCAGTTAGAGATGAGCTAGTTTACAGGGAATTCTCTTTCTAAGCGCTGTGTCTCCTGCCAGCACAAAGCGGCTGCCGATGCCCATCGGCACATGCGCACTTGGCCATTCAGGCGCAGAATCCTATGTTGTCATTTGCCGGTGAGACAGTGCCAACCGGAAACCAATCACCCAGTTTCTGAGCCCCTGAAGGGAGGCTTCTGCTTCCGAGGACTGGGGATGGGGAGGGAGGGGGAGGGAGTGGGAGGGGGAGGAAAGGGAGGGGTAGGGGAGGGAGGGGGAGGGAAGGGAGGGAGGGGGAAGGAGGGGGAGGGGAGGGGGGAGGGAGTGGGAGGGGGAGGGAAGGGGAGGGGAGGGGAGCGGGATGGGTGGGAGGGGGAGGGAGGGGGGAGGGAGGGGGAGGGAGGAGGAGGCGGGGAAGGCCTCTGATCCCTGAAGCTGCTCTCGCCGTTCCTCAGCCCGGCAGCTGGCGGCCAGTCGGGGCGCGGGCTTCCCCAAGTTTCTGGGGATTGGGATGGGGAGGGAGGGGGAGGGGAAGGGGTGGGGAGGGGAGGGGAGGGGGTGGGGAGGGAGTTGGGGGAGGGAAGGCTTCCAATCCACACCCAGTCCTGTTTGCAGCCTCGGGGCTGGTTTCTCCCAGCCCAGCACATTTAAACACCAAGAGGGCAGTTGACTATCGGAGACAGGCTTGTACCATTCCTTCCACAGCACTGAGGTACGCTGCTGTGACCACCATGGTTCATTGGATGAAAGGTGCCTTCCCAAAGGGATGGCCAGAAAAGGTAAGAGGAACGTTAAGGGAGTCAGATGGAATAAAGAAAACTCTGGGAACTCTGAGAGCCTCCGCTGCTGACGCTGTAATGTTTGCAATTCCAGGGCCAGCGATCACTGCGCAGGCGCCCCTGCTGCACATTTCCCACCCCCACCCCACCCCCCCATAATGGTGGCGGCCACGCACCCACCCACCCGCGCATGCACGGCATTGGCAGCAAGTTCAGCCTTTCATCGGTCACTCACTGGCAAAACCAGCATCTATTGCCCATCCCTAATTACCCTTGAAAGGGTGATGATGGTGAGCTACTTTCCTGAATGCAACCAGGTGGCTTGTGAGGCCACATCAGAGGGCAGTTAAGAGTCAACCGCATTGCTGTGGGTCTGGAGTCACATGTAGGCCAGACCAGGTAAGGACAGCAGATTTCCTTCCCTCCAGGACACTGATGAGCCAGTTAGGTTTTTACAACAATCCAGTGGTTTCATGATGACTGCTACTGAAACCAGCTTTTTCATTCCAAATGTATTTAATTGAATTTAGATTCCCCAGCTGTTGTGGTGAGATTTGAACACATATCCTCAAATCATTAGTCCCAGCCTCTGGGATTACCAGGAGTAATGTAACCACTCTGCTACCCTCTCCACTAATTCACTGGTGATGAATGAGTAGGAACGATGATGAACCAACTGAGAAACAATAGGTGGGATTTTACAGTCCCGCTCAAGTCAATGGATTTCTCAATGACTCGCCTCATGTTATGGGCCTCCCCTGCTGCAACAGGGCCTTAAAATTCCACCCAACATGAGCAGGCAAATCAGTTTGACCACTAGGCTGTAATGTTTAAATCAGTTACAATCCCACCAATAATCCTGCTTTGCACAACTGTCAATTTTCCTGGCATGTGAAAGCTCAATATTACTGGAACAAATGCAAGTCTTTCTCATTAATTGACGTTTAGAGCAGGTTTCTGCTTCCCAAATAGGTACTCACGTTATATCCTGTTATCGCAATCTGGTGCATGGAGTCATTAACTGACTTTAATAAATTCAGCATGGCTGTTAGAGCTTCCTGTAACTCCTGGGTTCCATCACCATTAGTGCTGAACTTTAATAATTCCTGTCATGATACACAGCGATTTACAAATTATTTCAAGGAAATATATCAGTAATTCAATGAGTTATGTTTGGCAGCAACTTTGTGTACTGCTAATACAGGTTGACACATCCATTAAACAACAGACAGAGGGTTATATTAATCAATTATATTAATCATTAATTTAAGTAGTCATTTGGCAGGGCAGAACTTGAGTATTGCTGAAAAATAAATTTTGTCAAAGCTTTTCATCTTGCACTCATCAGGACAAGCGCAACAATACAATGTCAGGGGGAGCAACTTCATACTATATGTGAAGAGAGTGCCGAGTGGTTGGCAAGTGGACACTGATTGGTAGAGGCGTTGCCATGGAGAGTGCACCAGTTAGTGGTGACTGACAGTTAACTTAAGGTATGTAGGCTGTGCTTCCCAAAGACTAGCAGATCGTTTCAAACATCATGTCCCAGCTGCTGTTCGCAACAGGCAAGGTACAGACTGTACCCAACCAGCCAATGCTTGTAAAACTCAAAACATAGTGTCCAACATTAGATGTGATTCCACGACTGGACCACATTTGCTAAACAATCTTCAGTGTGCTAAAAATTACGCTGACAGCCAATTTAGGATTGTCAGTCAGGCTCGCAGTGTGGTGCATCTGCGTGCACTGGAATATTAAGGGCCCTGTTCTTTGCAGGCAGAAAGAACATGTACACATATTGCGACTGTTTCAGCTAAACAAAATAAGCAATAGTCATTTGATGGTTCATTCCTCAGGGCAATGGCTTGACCAGAGTCAGACTGCCTGGTTTAAAATTTCAAACAATGCTTGGCAGTTAACTGTCAGTCACCAGCAACAGGTGTGTTTTCTATGGCAACGCCTCTACCAATCAGTGTCCACTTGCCAACCAATCAGCATTCTCTTCCCATACAGTATAAAGTTGTTGCTTCCCCTGACATTGGTATTCTTGCGATTGTCCTGATGAGTGCAAGAGAAAAAGCTTCAACAAAATGTCTATTTTTAGCATTAATCATATTGATCCTTCACCTGCTGTTATCAGTTTCCCTGATCGCTGTCATTAGACACACGTCCCTCGGTCGGACTGCTTTACAGGGCACTGCAGTCTGAGTAGGAGACAGAGAAGAGGGAGAAGAGGGGGTATGAAGGGACCAGAAACAGTATCAAAAGATGGGGTCTTTTTGACGGGAGCTGTTCTGGTTAATTGAAAGGTTGACACATTTGCTAATAACAGAGTAGATAAACTTAATAAGCTTGCTATGACATTCTTCTGTTCACTATTTTATAGGAAGTGTTGAATCACTCGAAATAAAAGTAGATCAAATTAACAAAAAAAAGCTTAAAATAGCGGACCACAAAATTCAATGCAAATTAAAACTGCAACGAGGTTTTTATCCATATTAAACAGCCTCCCTTTTCAAACCATGTTTGATTTTGTAGTTATACTTCAAAAGAGCATCATCTTGTGGATGTTCGAATGCAGGTGTAATTTTCCAGCACTTCCTCGCAGCTCTCGCTGAAATGTCTCCAAGTTTCCACATACAATGAAGTGCAGCTACTGTGCGCACAGCAAGATCCCACAAACAGACCTGAGATATGCCAGTAGTTTTTTTTTGGATGGTCTTGATTGAGTGAGGGGTATTAACCAGGGAACCACAGAACTCCCTGCCCTGCTTTGAGCAGCGTCAAGGGACCTTTCCTGCCCAACTGAATTTTGCACAGGAACTCGCCTTGGTTTAACATTTCATCCAAATGCAAACACTTTGAACAGTGCAAAAGAAAGAATGTACAGAGCCTTCTCAGGTTCCAAAATGCTTCACAACTAACAGATCACCGGTGTGCCGATACTCTAACTCGTATATGGCGCTCTGGCCTCTGATTCAGAAGGTTCTGGGTCCAAGTCCCATTCCAGAGTGAAGCTAAGAAACATTTTCACCCAGAGGACAATGGGGATCTGGAACTCACGGCCTGAATGGGTAGGAAAGGAAGAAACTCACATCACATTTAAGAAACATTTGGAGTTCCCCTTCAAGTGTCCTAACCCACAGGGGTACAGACCAACAGCTAGGGAGCGGGATTAGGCTGCAACACTCTTTTTTCAGCTGTCACAGACACAATGGGCCACATGGCTTCCTTCTGTACTGTAAATGTTTCTATTTTTAAGTACACTATCCAGGGTGACATTCCAGTACAGGATGGAGGGAGTGCTGCACTGTTGGAAGTACTGTTTGCCTGATGCGATGCTAAATCAGGCTCTGCCTAATCTCTCAGATGGACACTGAATAACCAATGGCACTGTTTCAAAGAGTAGGCAAGTTCTTCCCGATGCCCTGGATGTTGTTTATTCCTCACCCATCATCATTTGGGGTGGAGGGGGGTGGGAGGTGCTGCTATAGTGGTATTGTTACTGGGCTACTATTCCAGAGACCCAGGGTAATGCTCTGGGGACGTGGGTTTGAATCCCACCACGGCAGATGGTGAAATTTGAATCTAAAATCTGGAACTAAGGCTAGAATTTTCAGGTCAGCGCGCAGGGGCGGGCCTAGCACACCAACGCACAAAACAACGCGCAGTGACATCCGGCGTGCGTCCCGTCACTGCGCGTCATTCAGACCTTTTGTTCGGCCAGGCGCGCACCGGATGTGGATGTGCGCCCGCCGGACGGTCAAAGGCCTATTAAGGCCAATAAAAAACCAATTCAGATAATTACCACAGCTGCCCGGGCGGGTGGGCGATGAGCCCAAGCGGCCTTTGCGTCATTCAGGAAACCTCATCCACGGGCGGGATGAGGTTTCCTGAAGGTTTTATTAAATAAATAATTTTTTTTTTCACATTTCATAAACATGTCCCAGCTCATGTGACACTGTCACGAGGGAACATGTGCAAATAATTTTTATGTTTCTTTGTTGAAAAATCTCAATATGTGCTTAATCTCCCTGAGGCAGCTCCTTGCCACAGGGAAACTTCTGCGCTCAGGCTCCAACTCTCCTTCTTCCCCCTGCCCGCACAGGTAACGCTGAGCGCTACCGGCTGTGCGTCACGCTGGGCGGGCCTTCATTGGCCCGCCCACTTAAAATGGCAGCGCGGAGCCAATCACAGGCGGCGATCGGCTCCACATCCGCTCCTGACCGGCCTGCAGGACAGGGAGAAAATTCTCCCCTAACAGTCTGATGATGACCACGGAACCATTGCCGATTGTTGTAAAAACCCATCCGGTTTACTCATGTCCTTTAGGGAAGGAAATCTGCTGTCCTTACCTGGATCTGGCCTACATGTGACTCCAGACCCACAGCAATGTCGTTGACTCTTAAATGCCCTCTGAACAAGGGCAATTGGGGATGGGCATTAACGCTGTCCCAGCCAGCGACACCCACATCCCATGAACGAATAAGAAAAAGATTGAAAGCTGGAAATGCAAGTCAGAGAACATCCGTGGAGAGAGAAACACAGTTAAGGTTTCAGGTTCATGACCTTTCATCAGAAATGGAAAGTATTAACTTTCCAGCTTCCTGAGACATTCCCAACTTCTTCAAGTCTAATGGGAGGTTGTCCACCCGAAACGTTAACCCTGTTTCTTGCCTCATAGATGCTGCCGGGTCCATTGAGCATTTCCAGCATTTCCTCTTTTCCTATTTCAGGTTTCCATCAATCCACAGCATTTTGTTTTCTGAATCGCTAAAAACAGATCGTCCTGTCATTATCACATTGCTCTTTGTGGGAGTTTGCTGTGAACAAATTGGCTGCTGCACTTCCTACATTATAGCAGTGACTGCACTTAAACAAAAATGGTTCTGAAGAAGAGTCATATTGGACTCGAAACGTCAACTCTGTCTCTCTCCCTCCCTCTCTCCACAGGTGCTGAGTATTTCCAGCACTTCCTGTTTCAATTTATAAAAAAAAGATACTTCATTGGCTGTAATGTGCTTTGGAGAATGAGAAAGGTGCTACATAAATGCAAGTCAGTTTATGATGTTTCTTTGTATGTCAGAACGCAGTGGGTATGACTTTGTCTCCTGCAGTAGGTGTGTGGTAACACCTCTTTGTCGTACCTTCAGCAACAGCTGGTATTTTGTTAACCGTTGAATTGGTTTCAGTAAGTACGAGTCCAGTCCGAGTTTGTGGTCCAGTTTACGCTGACATTCCTGGGAAAGAGCACACAAATGAGGAAGAGATGGGAATACCAGTTCTGAAAAAAAAGCTGGTAACCTCCAAATCAACGAAGTCCGATCAACACGACAAATAACCAGCTGACTTGCTGATACATTAGAATATAAGGAATTGGAGCAGGAGTAGGCCATTCGGCCCACAAACCTGCTCCGCCATTCAACATGATCATGGCCAATCTTCTATCTCAACTCCACTTTCACACCCACTCTCATATCTCGCGATTCCCCGAGATATCAAAAAATCTGTCTATCTTAGCCTTGAATATATTCAGTGGTGGAGCAACCACGACCCTCAGGGGTAGAGAATTCCAAAGATTGACACCTCTCTGAGTGAAGAAATATCCCTCATCTCAGTGCTAAGTGATCGGCCCCTTATCCTGAGAGTGTGACCCCACATTTGAGATTCCCCAGCCAGGGGAAAATAACCTCTCGGTATCTATCCTATCAAACCCCTTCAGAATCTTGAATGTTTCAATGGGATCACCTCTCATTCTGCTAAACTCCAGTGAGTATGGGCCCAATTTATTCAGCCTCTCACCACAGTACAACCCTGTTTTCCAGGAACCAACTTAGTGAACCCTCGCTGTGCCACCTCCAATGCAGGGATATCCTTTCTTAAGTATGGAGACCAAAACTGCGCACAGCACCCAGGTGACCTCACCAAAGCCCTGTACAATTGTAGCAGGGCTTCCTTATTCTTGTACTCCAATCCCCTTGCAATAAAGACTGTATGCCATTTGCCTTAATTGCCTGCTGTACCTGCAGGCTAACCTTTTGCGTTCCTTGTACAAGTACACTCAATTCTCTTTGAACATCAACATTTAAAAGTTTCATACCTTTTAAAAAATATTCTGCTTTCCTACTTTTATTGCCAAAGGGAATAACTTCACACTTAATCACATTATTGTCCAAATGCCACCCATGGCCCACTCACTTAACCTGTCTATATCTCTCTGGCACCTCACCGTGTCCTCTCCATTACAGTCCCACCTAGCTTTGCATTGTCATCAAACTCGAATACATTACTCTCGTTCTCTTCGCCTAAGCTTGAGTGGAGTGAATGGTGAGAGGTAGAGCAATCTGTCAGACATCACAGCATTGTCAGAGAAAAATCATTTCAGGTGTTCTACAGGATTATGCCAGAGGTTTTGCTTCTCTTGAGTTTTTTCCTCTACTGAAGGTACTGGGCATCACACCTCAGGAAGGGAATATCTGCCCCTGGACACCAGATCGACGCTGAGGCTATAAGGGTTAAATGATGGGGACTGGCTGCATAAACTAGGCTTGTGTCTGCTTAAGTATAGAAGATCAGGCGGTGATCTGATTGAGAAGTTTAAGATGATTGAAAGATTCGATGGGGTAGATAGAGAGAAGCTGCTGTGTCTGGTGGTCGAGGAGTCCAGAACAAGGGGATACAATCATAAAATTAGAGGCAGGCTGCTCGAGGGTGATGTCGTGTAGCACTTCTTCACACAAAGGGGAGTGGAAGTCTGGAACTCTGCCCTTCAAAAAGCTGGAGGTCAATTGAAAATTTCCAAATTGAGATTACCAGATTAATGTTAGGCTAAGGGTGTTAAAGGTTATGGACCCAAAGCAGGTAAGTGGAGTTAAGATACAGATCAGCCATGACCCAATTGAATGTCGGAACAGGTTCAGGGGGTGAAATGGCCAGTTCCTGTTCCTATGCCTCTATCCTGGTCAGTAGCACAAAGCTGCTAAGAGTGAATTTGAAGCCCATCTCACGTCCTGCTCAAGTTTCTTATCCATTCATTTTACTGGGTGCAGAAATACTGTGGGATGTGAAACCAATTGCCAATTCGCTATCACTCGCTTTGCCCTACTGCCAGAGACCAATTTCACCTGTGCATTTTTCCCTTCAAGTATTTATCCAATTCCCCTTTTGAGAGTTACTATTGAATCTGCTTCCACCTTCCTTTCACGCTGCGCATTCCAGATCACAACAACTCACTGCACAAAAGAAATATTCTTCATCATCCCTCTGGTTCTTTTACCAATCACTTTAAATCTGCATTCTCTGGTTACTAACCCTGCTGCCACTGGAAATGGTTTCCACTTATTTCCTCTATCAAAACCTTTCATGTTGTTCGGAACTAGAGTTACTTTTAAGTAAGTTATATTTGTATTGGTGGGTGTTAGGAATAAGCTATAGTTTTAAATTTAAATTTTAGCATTAAATTTAAGTCTAATTTATATATTTTTAAATTTGTGTGTTGAGAAAGATGAACCCTGGGTTTGATTTCACTGTAGAGGTTCTGCGAAATGGAGCTGAGAAGTCTCTAAGCTCTGTTTGTATAACCTGCCTTTTTAATGAGGTTTTACGACCCTTGAAGTGGTTTAGAGAAATTAAAACAAAGTAGAAAAACTGGGCTGTTGCCTAGCAACAGGGGGCCCGCACGGCGTGATGGAGAGAAACAGAGAAGCAGTTTGAGTTTAGTTGGGGTCCATGGATACTACAGCGTGAGGAAGCTGGACAGGAGAGGGAACTGCAGAAAGCAGATTTCCCAAAAGAACAGGAGAAAGTCCCAAAAGCAGGGAGTGGGGACAGGAAAATGTCCCAAATCGACAGTTAAATCAAGGAACAAGGACAAGGAATCTGGAAAAACATCCTGTTCAGTGAGGTTAAAGTAAGGAGCTGAGGAAAAGGCTCCAAATTAAAGAGAGAAAGTTGCAGGGAACAGAATCAAGGCAACATGTGTTTGCAAGAAGTCAGAAGATCAGAGGAGACAGCCAAAGGTTGGTGATTCCTTACTATGAGCCTGTGAAGCAGTGGTGTTCTATTGCCATGGCTGAGTCTCTGAGAGAGAGGTGCATGGAAGCAAAGCTTGAATGCACATGGTGATCCAGAGGAGAGGAACATCAGAGGAGAGATTGAAACCCTGGAAATGGACCCTTGTGGGAGGCATCCGAGAGAATACGTTGTTTGGGAGAAGATTCCAAAGCAAGTTCTTGGAGAGTGGAGATTGAAAGACCTCGTGTGAAAGACGGAGTTCAGTGAGGCCGGTTGGTTCACAGTGTGACAAGCGTGTGGGGGGAGTTGATGAAGGATCCATAGCGTGTGTTTGGGGTAGTATCTGTCACTTGGTTTCAGAGTGTGGTGTCTCTGACCACAGGTCGTCTATTGATTTACATGGACTGTGTACTTACTGTGAACATGAGAGTATAAGGTAGCTTTTGTAACTTGTGTTATCCTTATAAATCTGTATATATCTGTGAAGGTCTAGTTGTGGGTGAAGGAGTATTGTAATATAGTTCATCTTTTCTTGTTTAATAAATGTTTTATTCTTTTGTTAAAAGTTCATCAGCTGACTCCTGTGACTCTGTTCAGTAGCCACCCACCACGTTTTTAAACAAAAAATAAAAGCTAGAATCTATTAAGCTGGGGTCCACCCTGGGTCTGGCTTGTCCAATAGTAACATTAGCTGGGATCATAACAATGTTTTGAACACATCTATTAAATCTCTCTTTAATTGTTTCTGATCTAAGGAGAACAACTCTAGCTTTTCTACATAACTGAAGTCCCTCATCTCTGATATCATTCTAGTAAGTCCCTTCTGCACCCTCTCCAAAGCCTTGACATCCTTTCTAAAGCTGCCCAGAATTGAACACAAAACTCCGAGTTAGTGTTTTACAGAGGTTTTGTGTTACTTTTTTGCACTTGTACTTTGCTCCTCTTTTAATGAAGTCCAGGGTCCCGTCTGCTTTATGAACAGCTTTCTCAGCTTGTTCTGCCATCTTCAAAGATTAGTGCGTATAAAGTTCCCAGGTATCTCTACTCCTACACCCCCTTTAAAATTCCACCATTTGTTTCATACTGTCGATTTACATCAATCTATTACCTGAAAGAAGGGGCAGTCTGAACACTGTCTCCAAAGATACTCTGAGCGTGGTTTGTTCTGGCAGTACTTCACATACATTTGGAAGTTTTCCCTCTGAAGAGTAGAGTGAGAAACGCTTACATGAAACTGTAAGTTACACTTAAAATAAATGTAGATTTAAAGATTAGAAAGAGCATAGGCTAAACATACCCTTTCAAGGAAGTAGAGTCCTACTTTCTCTGGCATTTCAATGCAGTTCTGAAGGTCATTAAGAAAAATTCTGGGAAAGATATTAACTATTAATAAAGGAAACATTAATCCAAAAATACCTACTGTAATCCACGAAGGGAGGTGTAATCGATTTTTTTACCTGCTGTGAAAATCATAGATCTCTGACATATTGCCAAACAATACCTCCTTCTTGTTCTCCAATAAGGAGGGCATGAGAGGTATCATGATGGGGTTGTCCATCTCCATTTTGTAACCCTGCAAATAACAGACAAAATCAGCTTGTGCCAATGCACAGAGGCCTGAAGCTTATCATACCAACTCCACCCAGTCAATGACCAATTTTGCGAGGGGATCTGACAGTCAGTGTCAAAACCCCGATTTGTATTTGAAGGCCACCTAATGGGTTTCAGAAGGGAGTCCCACACACCTAGAAGTTGCCAGCTTCTGATTTGGCAGCTAATGTACATTCATGGGCAGTTTGGGCTTAAGAAATCGCCACCCGATATTTGTTCCTCCAAACCCACTTTTTCACCCAAAATGAGGACGAATCTCTCCCATGAAATCCTTTAACTGCCCCCTTCATTATTTGAGTGAAAATCATCAATCTCTTGCCCTCTGATTCACCAACCAGCAGAAAATTCCTTCACTATTTAGCCTCTCTCAACTTCCAATGACTTTACAAACCTCCAACAGATCCTCCCCCATCCTTACCTTTCCCCGTTCCAAGAAAATAAACCCAAATTTATCGAGCCTTTCTGCATATCTACAACTGTACAAATAATCTCAGATAGATGATCAAACGCAAAGCAGCAATATATATTACAGTGTTACCTGCAGCACACTGCTCAGTTCTTCCACATACACACGCTCGGTCTCTATCAGCTCATTTATCACGTGCCTGTAAAATAAGCACTGAGGTTACATGGGAAAAGTCCATCAACAACAACATGCATGTATATATAGCACCTTTAATGTAGGAAAAAGTACTAAGGTGCTTCACGAGGCTGTAGTCGGATTAAATTTGACAATGAACCACGTAAGGAGATATTAGGACAAGTAACCAAGAGGTAGGCTTAAAGGAGCATCTTAAAAGAAGAGAGAGAGGTAGAAGCAGGGAGTTCCAGGGCTTATGGCCTCGGCAGTTAAAGCCACAGCTGCCAATGGTGGAGCGATTCATTTTTTTTCGTTTATTCTTCCATGGGATGTGGGCGTCGCTGGCAAGGCCAGCATTTATTGCCCATCCCTAATTGCCCTTGAACTGAGTGGTTTGCTAGACCATTTCAGAGGGCAGTTAAGAAGCAACCACATTGCTCTGGATCTGGAGTCACATGTAATCCAGACCAGGAATAGATTTCCTTCCCTAAAGGACATTAGTGAACCAGATGGGTTTTCGCAATCGATGATAGTTTCATGGACACTATTACTGAGACTAGCTTTTAATTCTAGACTGATTAATGGAATTTAAATTCCACCAGCTCTGGGAGGTGATTGGCAACAGAATTAGAGGGGACATGAGGAAAACCTTTTTCACTCAGAGGGTGGTGGGCATCTGGGATTCATCACCTAACTTGGTGGTTGAGGCTGAAATGCTCAAATCATTTAAAAGGTACCTGGATTTGCATCTGAAGTCTTGTACCCTGCAAGGATACGGACCAGGGGCTGAAAAGTGGAATTAAAATGAGCGGCTAGTTTCTTTTTTTCTCTTTTTGGCCAGCGCAGGCATGATGGGCTGAATGGCCTCTTTCTGCACCATAACTTTTCTATGGCTCTAAATGCAAGGTTTTTCTTCACATACAGGGCATTTGCTTTTGTGCTGCTTTTCTAGCTTCTAATAAACCGACAAAAACAAGCTGGAGGTGACTTCAACTCCACTTGACTCCGCAGTCTCAACAATTGCTTTCTTGCAGGCCACCTCAACTGACGTTACTCACATACAAAAGATGATGAAAGTTGTCGAGGGTGAGGTACTAATTACAAGGTGCGGGGTAGGTATCAAAGGTTAGTACATTCTCTGGAATTTAGCTCAGCTGAAAGGGACAAATTCCATTCTGATGTTTACGCCTTTGTGTCATAATAAAAAGGTAAAAAATATGTTTAAAAAACATGAATTTAAGAAGCATTTATATCTGAAGTATAATCAACAATGGGGGTAATTTTGACTATGGGAGACACTGAACCAGCCTTACATTATAAACCTCTCCCCATTTCTATTAACTTCAATCAAGAGATATGTCTATAATGATCCAATAGCTCCTGCTTCATCATCACACAAAATACAAGTTATCCCAATGAAGTTTGATCCATTGTGATTGACAGGTGCAGATGCAGGAAACCTTAAACACTTTTGAGTTATTGATGTAAAAACTAAGATTGGTTTGTGACGCTGTCAGGCTCTTACCCTTTTAAGATTTCCAAGTTGTCGTCACTTTCAGAACTTAAAAAGTACAATATGTTCCTTGTTTGACTGACTTCATGCATGACCTCAATCTGGGTGTGGGAAAGAAAGAAAGAAAGATTGCTCTAATCTCTTGTACAGTTCAGTGCAAACATTTCTTTTCACGCTGTTTTCTCCTATTCTTTTGGTTTCCCTTGTATCACGTTCCACCTTCATCTGATTGGCAGCAGCTACAATACTCTGGAGTTTGGTCTGTCACTCGTTCCAACTCTTCTGTGAGGAAGCACCTGGCCTCAAACCCTGTGCCTCCCCCCAAGTATCCAAGACCACTAACCCACCGAGTGACCGGTGTCCCACAGCACTGGTCAGCAATTGTCCACTTTATTTGGCCAGGTCCAACCCAACTCAACCTAGACTGAGATTCACTCCCTGTATACTGGGCCAGATTCCAACACAGCCACTGTACAAAGTAACCCGCCATTAAAATGACTATGGGTAGCTTGTGATAGAGTTTGATATCAATTAGTCCATTGATAAATCATTTTTGTTTTCATAAATTATGGCATAGGTTCAGCAGTTTACACTTTTTGGTATCCCTTTATAACAGAATAAATAATTAATCGCTGCTCCTTAATTTCCATGATTATCTTGAAGGGATTTCATGTTTATTTAATGTTATTGGTTAAAGCAAGTTATTCACTAAGATTAGAGCATTGGGGGAGTAAAACACATGCTTCTTTCAACAACATAAGATGCAGGCTGGAATGGTTTCAGCACTGGCTCAGTGGGTAACACTCCTTCCTTCCAAGGCAGAAGGTGGTGGGTTCAAATCTCATGCCAGAGACAGGGAGGTTACGCTAGAACTGTATAAAGCACTAGTTAGGCCACAGTTAGAGTGCTGCCTACAGTTCTGGTCACTGCATTACAGGAAGGATGTGATCACACTAGAGAGGATACAAAGATTTGCGATGATATTGCCAGGAATGGAGGTTTTCCACCATGAGGAAAGATTGGATAGGTTAAGGTTGTATTCAGAGGAGGCTGAGGGGAGATTTAATTGAGGTGTATAAAATTAGGAGGGACCTCAATAGAGTGGATAAGAAGGACCTATATAAGGACCTATTCCCCTTAGCAAAGAGGTCAATGTCTGGGGGTATAAATTTAAAGAAATTGCTAGGATTAATGGGAAGTTCAGGAGAAATCTTTCACCCAAAGGCTGGTCAGGGTCTGGAACTCACTCCCAAAAGTGCGGTGGAGACAGAAACCCTCACTGCATCTAAAAACTACTTGGATGTGTACTTGAAGTGCTGTTACCTACAGAGCCACAGGCCAAGCACTGGGAAATGGGGTTAGGCTGGGTACCTCCTTATTGGTCAGCACAGGCACAATGGGCTGAATGGCCTCCTCCTCTGCTGTAAATCTTTCTACGTTTCTCTATGTGACACTAACAAGAATTGATTGGGTTTCTCTCCCTTGCCCTGTGCTTGTTGTAAGATTGTCCTGTGGTGTGCGATATGCAGTGTAATGTCAGACACTCCTAAAGGTTAAGATTATTAGGCTTGATGTTAATTGTGTCACAAATTACCTTCCGTGTACTCAGTGGTTTTCTGGAACTTCTCTTTCCATACAAGGAAATGTCGAATGGGAACTTTGAACCAGCACTCGAATCCACTCCTTCAAAATAAACAGACTCCCTTAAAAAGCTGCTGTGGAGTATCCAGTACATAACCTTCCCCTTCCCCACATTATCCCCCACCACCCCCCGCACCATGAACAAACCACCATCCCCCGCCCCAAACCGCTCCCATCCCTTCCCCCACACTGCCTTCATCACCCTCCCACACCGCACTCAATCCCCATCCCCCTCCCCCACACCAATCCTCACCCTCCCCCTAATACCACCCTCCCTCCTCCCATATCACCCCCATTCCCTTCCCCCACACCATGCACACCCCCCCAATATCCCTCCCCCAAACTGCTCCCATTGGCTCCCCCCAACACTGCCTTCACCACCCCCCCCATCCGCCACACAGCCCTCATCCCTCTATTCCCCCCTCCCCCACACCATCCTCATCCCCCATCCTGCCCTCACCACCCCATCCACCCTACCCCACACCATCCCCTTCACCGCCCTCACTAGCCCCCATCATCCCCACCCCAACACATCTCCCTCCCCCATACTCCCAGCTGGATATTTTGACTTATGGTCTAACTCTTTTTAACCTGTAGTCACATCTAATATCATCCTCCAATGTCCTAGAGGTACAGGATGAATCTGATTTATGAAAAATGCAAAAATCAATAAATGTTACCAAGCCACCCAGTGTCCACTAGTTTAGCAGAGATGCCCACCAATTTAAATTATATCAGTTAGCAGTGGCTTTAAGATAGCAGACAGGGGATTGTCATACAGAAGCCTAAAGTATTTAGTCTTTATATACGAACATACAAACTAGGAACAGGAGTAGGTCACTTGGCCCCTCGAGCCTGCTCTACCATTCAATAAGATCATGGATGATCTAATTGTAACCTTCCAACTACCCCCGATAACCTTTCACTCCCTTGTTAATCAAGAATTTATCTAGCTATGCCTTAAAAATATTCAAAGACTCTGCTTCCATCGCCTTTTGAGGCAGAGAGTTCCAAAGACTCACAACACTTAAGAGAAAAAAATTTCACCTTGTGTCTGTCTTAAATGAGCAACCTTTTATTTTTAAACAGTGACCCCTAGTTCTAGGCTCTCCCACAAGAGGAAACACCCTCTCCACATCCACCCTCAGGATCGTAAAGGTTTCAATTAAGTTATCTCTTACTCTTCTAAACTCCAGTGGATGCTAGCCTAGTCTGTCCAACCTATTCCCATAAGACAACCTGCCCATTCCTGGTATTAGTCCAGTAAGCCTTTTGTGAACTGTCTGAATATAACCATAGGACGCTTCTAAACTGCTGCATTTAATGGCAGTGAAGAAAAAGAGAACTTGGGGTGAAAGTGGTAATAGTTTATTGCAGGAATAATTAATCATCTCCCTTTAAGTTGACACAATGAACTGTTATCCCAAAATATCAGGTTAAAATAACAAACTTGCAATCAAATCAGTTCCAGTCAATGTTAGTGTTTGGGTAAATGAAAATAGGAAGAATTATTGGTCTTCCTATTAAATATGGATGCTGATCTAACAATATCCTACATGGCACCTCAGAGCTCAGCCTATTTGGGACTAGTCCATATTTGAATAAGTTCTTTCTCATCCTTGTTTTTAAATCCCTTCTTGACCTTGTTCCTCCCTATCCCTGTAATCTCCTCTGGCCCTACAATCTCCCGAAATCTCTTCACTCTAATTCTGACCTGTCGAATAGCTCCAACTTCTATCGTTCCACCATTGGCTGGTCTTCAGTTGCCTGGGCCCTAGGCTCTGGAAGTCCCTCCCTAAACCTCTTTCCCTCTTCATTTTAGACACTCCTTAAAACACATCTCTTTGACCAAGCTTTCGGTCATCCTGCCTAATATCGCCGTATGTGGTTCAGTGTCTTACTCTGCTTTACGGTGCCCTTGTGAAGCACCTTGGAACATTTTGTGAGTAACGGGATACAAGTACAGTACATCCAATCTAGCTACCTGGAAACTGGCAATGCCCGAAAACCAGAAACTTATTTTAAGGACATCTTGAACTGACTTTTCCCCCAAGATTAACCTTCCCTTTGTCACCTGGCAGAGCAGTGCAAAGGCAATCTGTGCGACTTTAGCTGTCAGCTTTTTGATCTATACAAGCGATTGCAGTCATTCCATTCTCAGCCGACAGTCAAAGACAGGGTGCATGTCTATGCTGAGAAAATAGTAAAGCAGTTTTTGATTAGCCGCCTAACCCGAAAACCGGCAGGATCCAAAATCCGGCATGGATTTAGTCCCGAGGTTGCCAGTTTTGAGACACTGCACCTGTATATAAATACAGTTTGTTGGTGTTGAAGTATTGTTAATAATACCACTGTTATCTCCAAGACACTTTGTGTCACAGTTACGTTTTTCTCACTGTGATTCATTATTCAGAAGATGGGCTGGAAGGAGAACACAATCCACATTCTTGTTTCAAATGATACTTATCCCATCAGTGACATTCACAGATTTCTAAGGTAGTCTTCGGGATTTACTCAACTGCTGTCCTCAGTACAGGAACAGCAAGATGCCATTCAGCCCCTCGAGCCACTTCCACCATTCAACCTGATCATGCCTGGTTTGTACCTCAACTCCACCTTTACCCAGCTTAGCTCATTATCCTTTGAAATCCTTAACCAACAAAATTCTATCCATCTCAATCTGGAAAATTCCAGTTGACATTGATAGATTTTTGAGGGTGACAGCTCCAGAATTCCATTGTTCTTTGTGTAACAAAGAGTTTCTGGGCTTCACTCCTGAATGGCCTAACCTTTCAGGTCACACCCACTTGTTCCGGATTGCCCCATTGGAGGAAACAGTTTGTCAGTATCTACGCTATTGATTCTTTATAAACCTCGATTAGTTCATCTTTCAAACTTCTAACGTCAAGGAAATACAAACCAATAGCTTTAAAATCTACAGTTAACACTGACCATATTACTGGATAAATACTCAGTATGGCTGTCCCTTGTCTGCTATTTTCATGCAGGCATTAACCTGTTGAATTTGAATGGATTAACTTGAAGAAACATCATCGTTTGGTTCCAATAATAAGTTGGTTAAAGCATGTGTTCAGTGAACAGGAATCCAGCCCTGTGTTCCTTTTCTATTGGAGCCTCAATTTCTTTAATTTATCACCAACATGGATCTACCAAGCTGAATGACATGTTTCTGCCTGTAAATGCTACTGAACCCAGTGTTGTACTGCGAACAGTATTTTGAGGTTAGAGCGCCTCTAAAACACTTTATAAGTGTTGAAACAATATGGTGTGTGGAGGAGTGAAGAGCTATCTGATAGGCTATGGGACTAAGATGATTCAAACTTTGTTCATATCCAGTAAAAAGTAAATTGTTTCTCCACTGAAGTCAACTGGACGTTAGCCAAGCTCCCAGTGATGAGTTAAAAGCAAAATACGGAAATCTAAAACAGAAACAGAAAATGCTGGAAAAACTCAGCAGGCCAGCAACATCTGTGGAGAGAGAAACAGAGTTAACGTTTCGAGTCCTTATGACCCTTCTTCTTCCCAGCGATGAGTGTCAGCTGTGGCTGAGTGGGGAGCACTCTTACCTCTGAGGCAGAAGGTCACAGGTTCGAGTTACAAAGATTTAGGCTGACACTTCGGTGCAGCGCTGATAGAGGGCTGCAGTGCTGGAGGTGCCATCTTTTGAATAAAATGCTAAACCAAGGCCATTTTTTCCCTCTGGGGTGGATGTAAAAGATCCCATAGCACTTATTAGAAGAAGAGTTGGGGAACTGTTCCCAATGTCCCAGCCAATATTTATCCCTCAATCAACATCACTAAACAACAGATTACCTGCTCATTATCATCGCTGTTTTTGGGAGCTTTCTGTGCCCAATATTTCCAATCTATGTAACTGGCTGTAAAATGATTTGGAACATCCAGAGGTTGTGAAAGGCACCACAAAAATGCAATGTCTTCCTATCTTTCATATTGGCATTGGATGGAATACCCACCTCCCACACCCTAAATAATCATTACATTGTTTGTGCAAATTGAGGATAAGAAGCTTTTCAACCCACTCTTCACATTGGCCCCTCATTGATGCCCTTTGCGATCGTGTCACATGCTAACATTTCAACCTCACAATATTTTTACCGTGCTTTGGTGTAAACAATGGACTCTTCAAAGATAAAGGCGAGGCTTCCGGTCGTGGTGCAACAGGCTGAACAGGCCGGGCCTGTTTGTCAGCCAGTTTCTTGAGGGACAATTGGCGCTGCATAAACATTGTGTACACGTTTTCGAACTTTTCATGAACCATCTGTATCTGGGCCTGTGAAAGGGACGAGAAAAGAAACCCACACACAAAGCGTGAGACAGAACGAGGCAATGACGCAGGTAACGCACGCAGACTTAAAATACTGTGGGAGTCCAACATCTTCATGGAATCACAGTAATTGCGATGCAAAGAAAGGCCATTCAGCCCATCATGCTGCAGGTTCACCAGAATGGAATGAGGGCTTAACCACCTAAATTATGATGACAGGTTGCATAAACTTAACTTGTGCTGCTCTGAGTTTGAAAAGTTGAGAGATGTGATTGAATGACCCAAATTTTCCTGCCGAGTGGGGCATCTCATGACCTGTCCCATTTTAGTTAAACATTTTCCTGCACCCTTCAGCTCAATTCTTTTTGCCATAACTTGCTGGGAGTGTGAGCTGATAACGGCAGAGTGAGAATAATGGGGCATCTGGGACCTCAGTGAACATCTGGACCAACACTCTACCTCCCTTAACCATTGAGATTTAAGGATTGAGAAATTAAATAGAGCAACACACGTGCTGAGGAGGGAAATTGGATGAATTGGGTTAGCTACAGAAAGAGAACCAAAGAGAATGAAAGAAAGACTGGATTAAGAGAGGGGGAATAGGAAAATAGAGAAAAAAATGGTCAAAATTTGAAATTTAAAATATTTATAAATCTCTTAGGAATGATTTCTGACCAGTAGGAATGAGATTGAACAGTGTAAATTATTCCCTTTCTGGGCCTGAGTGGTTGCTTGATGCTGTATTAACAATTATCACACTGTTACAAAGGGTACTTACTCTGTTATGGAGCCTAACTTCCTGTTGCGAGTTTAATGGACAATTGAGGTGTAAATCATGAAAGTTCTTAAAAATAACGGGTAGGTTAGGACAAGATGCAATTTGTGAAAAACAAACAATGAAACAGTGTAAATCGACCAACGAGTTCTTCAAATACACAACACACAGTGTATGGCTTCACGCTCTGAACTTGCTGGCTGATTTACACATTAATAACAGATTACCTCATTAAGATTCGGTTAACACACTAAGATTTGGCCCACTTCATCTATCATTTCTATCTATCTGTGTATCTATAACGGTCTGTGATGTTGAGCGTATGTTGTCTGGACTGTGATATTTGCACTCTAGGTGCAAAAGTATTTAATACATGAATATTTATAAACACTTTGGCCAAGGGTTTATTTCCACTTTGGGAGTGAGCGGTGATGTAGGTGCAATTTGCCAGTTTTCTGAAATGGTTTTTCTATGAACATCTGCACAACGACAAGGAGATAAAGACCCTCCCATCCACCCAGCCTACCCCACACAAGTGTGATACCTTGCACATCATCATATATAAACTCACCATCGCACCTCAAACCAGATAAAAACTCACCAAATTAGAGAAAGGAACCTGGAAAATTCCTTTCTGACCAATCTACAAACAAAACTAGTCTAACAGATCACGCTGGCCTTGAACTCCTGACAATTCCAATCCTTTGGAAGAGGGGATCTCCAGCCCAGCTCTCGCTGGGAGGAACTCAGTCCACTGGCTGAGATGTTGGCCTGTTCCACAGGTCCATTATTTCCTGGGAAAAGAACCAACTCCTGACAATGAACCTCGAACTGGCCTTACACGGCTTAAAATTGTGACTGCTGTCCTCCATAAACTATTTAATTGGAACAAAATCTATCCGTTTCTTTATCTTATAAGCCTCAATCAGATCACACCCAAGTCTACACTTCTCTAAACCATAGAGTCCCAACTCTTTCAGCCTACCTTGATAACTAAGATGCTAACATTTATTGCCCACCCCTAATTGCCCTTGAGAAGGTGGCGGTGAGCCGCCTTCTTGACCTGCTGCAGTCCATCTGATGTAGGTTCACCCACACTGCTGTTGGGGAGGGATTTTGACCCAGTGACAGTAAAGGAATGGCGGTATTATTCCAAGTCAGGATGGTGTGTGGCTTGAAGGGGAGCTTGGTATTATCGTGCACCTGTTGCCCTTGTTCTTCTAGGTGGTGGAGGTCATGGGTTTGGAAGTTGCTGATGAAGGAGGCTTGGAGAGTTGCTGCAGTGCATCTTGTAGATGGTACACACACTGCTGCCACTGTCGGTGGCGGAGGGAGTAAATGTTTAAGGTGCTGGATGGGGTGCTGATCAAGCAGCTGCTTTGTCCTGGACGGTGTCGAGCTTCTCAAGTGTTGCGGGAGCTGCACTCATCCAGGCAAGTGGAGAGTATTCACCACACTCCTGCCTTGTCTCTTGTAGATGGTGGAGAGGCTTTAGGGAGCCAGGAGGTGAGTTACTCTCTGCAGAATTCCCAGTCCCTGACCCATTCTTATTGCCACAATATTTATCTGGTTGTTCAATTAAATTTCTCATGTACTTTGGTAACCCAGTGCAGTTTGATTAACACAGATTATTGCCAAGTCAAAAAAAGAACTTGAAAGCTTTCAACAGGGGCCTATTGGTGTCCTGGCACTTAAAAAAAACAGTTTCCTGGCATTTATATTTTGGAGCATTTCAAGGCCTGCGAACAAGTGCAAGTAGTGGAACCTCGCCAGGGTGATTAAATTAATGTGGGATATGGCCCAGGGTGATTAAATTAATGTGGGATATGGCCCAATCTGTGGGAAGAGCTGGCTTTCAATGTGATGATTTTAAACACGCACAAAATATAAAATACAAATTTTTTCTTAAATCATGAAAACTCGATTTGTCCTGAACATAATTTATGGTGTTTGAATTTCTTTGATCTTTGGTGCAGGTTTGGCCAATTTCAGCTGAATTATGCTGGAGAAGAAGTGTAACCGAAACTCTAGGCCAAGTATGTTTATATATCTGCAAATCCTTTCCGCTTGCAGCTGTCAGGTTTAAATTCAACATCAGACACAGCGTCGCACGTCAAATTGGCACACTTCCGCTGCAAATGTGAAACAATCTCGGAAAGGAGGTCAGGTATTGACTGGACTCTGAAATGTACAACCAGTTAGAACTGAACTTTGGCGGTTTATAATCGGCGGGGTTTTCCACACACACCCACCCACCGCCGCGATCTTCTAGTCCCGCCGCAAGTCAATGGACTCCTGGCCGGGGCACCACCTCGCCCAGGGCGGGTCCCACCCGCAATGGAGCCGGAAAATCCCGGAAAATGTAACAGTCGCCTGGATTTGTCCAAGTTTCAACCAGCACCTTCAAGAGACAGGCCAGGCCAGTTGCAATTTTCAGTGTCGGCCTAAATGACCCATTGTTAAGATAATTACAGCAGGTTTATCAGGCCCATAGTTTTCAACAAGGTGCAGCTAAGTTCCACATCCAACACGTTTTCCACTTGCCCCATCGTGTAATTCCGATGTTGCTATTCTGGAGCCAAGGGACACCTGGTTAAGTAACAAAGTACGGCCAAATGTTCCAAATTTTCTCTGGGGAGATGATGGCGTAGTGCTAATGTCACTGGATAAGGCTAGGGACATGAGTTCAAATCCCACCATAGCAGCTGATGTAATTTAAATTAAATTACTAAGTCTGGAATAATCTGTTATGGTGACTATGAAACTCTCATTAACTGTTTAATGTCCTTTAAGGGAGGGAAATCTGCCATCCTTATCTGGTCTGGGCTACATGTGACACCAGATCCACAGCAATGTTGACTCTTAACTGCCCTCTGAAATGGCCTAGTCAGCCACTCCGTTCAAGGGCAATTAGGGATGGGCAACAAATGCTGGTCTTGTCAGTGGTGCCCACATCCCATGAAAGAATTTTTAAAAAATCAGCCCAAGGCCTCTTATCTGCCCCAACTTTTCTTTCTATTCATTATTCTCAGGCTGTGGGCATCACTGACAATTGCCCATCCCATGTTATACAATTACCAATACAACTGAGTGCCTTGCTAGGCCTTCAGAGGGCAGTCAGGAGTCAGCTGCGTTGTTGTGTGACAGGAGTCCAGAGCAGGGAAGGATGGCAGATTTCCTTCCCTGATGAAACTGGCTGGGTTTTTATTCACAATCCAACAATTCAGGATTCATTTAACGGAGACCAGCTTTTCCTTTCCAGATATTTTTTAAAATGAGTTTAAATTCTCAAACTGTCACCTTTGACATTGAGATCACAGGTCACAGGCTGTAGACTGAATGCCTGCAGTTTCACAAATACTGTGGGCGGAATTTTCCCAGATTGACACTAAGTGGGTGGGCAAAATGGCGTCCTACCCGCCGACCTTCCAAACCCGTCTCATTATTTACACATTCCCGGGAAACGCACCATTCTTATGGTGGGCGGGCTGTCATTGGCCCGCTCGCCATCACCCCGCTGTTGCATCACGCCGGCCACCATCTTTAAAAGGCAGCGGCCAGCAAAGCGCTCATCGCCACCAGCTCACCACCGCTGCCTGGGCGACATGGTCAGCAAAGCAAAAAAGGCTGTAGCCGCCCCCTCGCTTCAACGTCAGGTCTCTTGAGTGACTGCTGGATGCCGTGGAGGCCCACCGGGATGTCCTGTACCTCCTCTCTAGCTGCAGGATGGGCAGCAATGTCACCAACCCGGCTTGAGAGGCGATGGCAGCGGTGGTCAGCACAAACGCCCTGCAGAGGAGGACAGCCACCCAGTGCCACAAGAAGATGAATGATCTCCTCCGTTCCACCAGGGTAAGTCACTCTTTTCATCACTCGCACACACTCACAAACCCATCACACACCCACAGGGCCCTCACTCACTGCCAGTTCAAGGGACATCACCATTCACTCTCTCACACTCACCTTCATTGTCCTCATCCTGTCCATGGGACCACTCACCACCCACACAGGCCAGACATGCTTATCATCTGGCCAGGCAGGCATCCTGATACACTCTCCCCATCTCTATCCATGCAGGACAAACTGGCTCACAACAGGAGGGAAGGGTCGCAGACAGGTGGAGGGATGCCGGAGATCAAAGTCCTTGCAGAATTTGAAAACAGAGCCATCCAGCTGGCCGGCGAGGATCTGGACCGGTCCTGTGCTGACGGTGAGGTCAGCGCTGCTCTACCAAGTGAGGATCCAGCAGTGCGACATCCATCAGACAACCATCCTGTGAGTGATGTGCCTGATTCACAGGCCACTGCCATGTACTAATTATATCCTCTTGCTTCTGCTGGCCCATCACTTCAAGAGCCAATGGAGTCCATGACCCAGGTCCTCCAAGCCAGGTCGGAAGGGACATCCAAAGGGGGACTGGAATGCACGCCCTTATAAGCTTATTCACACCCTCCACCAGCGCAGAGACACAAACCTCAGTGGGACCGAGCTCTAGAATAGGCACGGGATCACATACTGGTGAGCACAGTGCACAGTCTGATCCACAACAGGTGGAGGCAGGGACTTCCCAGGTCCCCGGCACTCGGAGGACTGCTGGAGGCCAGGAACCTGCTGAGTCCGAGTCAGATGATGAGCCTCTGGACTTGGTCATGTCACAGTTGCTGGAGCTGCAAAGGCAAACTCAGGAACATCAGGAAGGGATGTCCGCTGCACTCCTCAGATTGCAAGGCACGATGGAGGAGTCCATCCGTCTTCAGTCTGAGGTGATAGCGCCGACATTGCAACACACCGAGGTCAACACCGGTAGGATGGTGGCCGCCATGGAGACCTTGGTCCAGGACGTTGCTCCTGCACTGCTGCACGGGCTTAACTCCATCACTGATACCATAGTTGGCCTCCAACGGTGTGTACGTGAGGGGGATGCCGGGCAGCTCGAACTCACTCCAGCTTCCCCTTCTCCTCAAGGAGTCAGCCTGGGGTCCCCGGTGCCCATAGGGAGGAGGATCAGCAGGTGCACACCCCAGGTTCATTCATCCAGGTGACTCTGGGAGTGACCGGCCCATCCGAATCCCCTCTTCCTGTGACCTCAGCAGCTCCAGCTCCACAGGCCGAGGAGGGTGCCACTGACACACAGCAGGACCCCAAAAGCAGGCTGGGACCCTCCAGCTCTCAGCCCTCCAGAGGACGCCCGCCAATGTCATCACAGACAGGGCGTCACAGTCAGCAGGCTGCCTCCACCTCCGCTGTGGATGTCGGGGGAGCATCAAGGCAGGGTTAGGACAGTTAAGGAGAATTAGTTGCACAGCCTGGGCACGGGTGTTAATCACTTGTACATACTGTTCACTATTGTTAATAAACTCCCAAGAATGTCTCCCTGCCTATGGCTTCTTGTTCTGATGAGCAGTGTTCTTGTCACTCAGATGTGAAACCTTTCTGCACAAGATAAAGGCAGGTGTCTCAGTCCAGGGCCTCTTCCCTGTGTCTGTGCAGCCTTCAGACCAAAGTGATGGTCCAGCCTCACACTCCCTGCACACATTACTGATACTTGCACCTCGATGGTGCTGACACCATCCAGGATAAAGCAGTCTGCCTGATTGGCACCCCTTCCACAAACATTCATTCCCTCCACCACCGACACACAGTAGCAGCAGTGTGTAACATCTACAAGGTGAACTGCAGGAATTCACCAAGGCTCCTTAGGCAGCACCTACCAAACCCACGACCACTACCATCTAGAAGGACAAGGGCAGCAGATAGATGGGAACACCACCACCTGGAAGTTCCCCTCCAAGTCACACACCATCCTGACTTGGAAATATATCGCTGTTCCTTCACTGTCGCTGGGTCATAATCCTGGAACTCCCTCCCTAACAGCACTGTGGGTTTACCTACACCACATGGACTGCAGCGGTTCAAGAAGGCAGCTCACCACCACCTTCTCAAGGGCAATTAGGGATGGGCAATAAATGCTGGCCTAGCCAGCGATGCCCACGTGATTTCAACTTAATTTCATGTTAATGGAAATAATATCTTCAGGAAAGTACGGCTTCAGCCCATTATTAGAGAGTCAGTATGAGTGGCTGACAGGCAAAAACCCTTACAGGTTTGATGGAAGATTGGTGATGAAGAGGGAATTGCACATGGCACAACCTCCAATCCTCAGTCATTAAGTAATGAGCGGAACCATCATAAATCAGCTCATTGATCATCTGATGTGAGAATGGAGGTTTTTTGAAAATATTTTTGGGGAATATTATGTTATTCTGCGAAGAAGGTTGCGTTTCTGTGTGTAAATGATTTAATTAAACTGGGGAAAGGTTACTAGAAGACAGGTTGTCTGGGAAGTTTAGAACATTAAAGAATAGAGGTGTAAGGTTTGTGCTTTGGTAATCAGATATGTTAGATCTAACATTTGCATTTTTAGTCAGGTTGAGAGTTATTTGAATATCAAAGTTAAGTCAGAGATGACAGGAAATATTTTTGCATCTTACAGGAGTTGCATGTGTAAAGAGAAGAGGGTTTATTACATTTTATTGACCCGAAAGCAGAGTCAAAATAGAAACACCAAAGATTTTACATATGGAAGGATTTAAGTTTCAAAGAGGTGTGAGAACAATGGAACCTGAAATGAAAGGGGGGGAAAAAGGTATTTTAGAGTTACTGTTGAAAGCTTAAAGGGGTTGGTAGCTGCTGGCTGTTAGCTGTAGCCTATTGGGTATATGAGGAAGATTTCCTGGAAACAGCTCTAGGCTGGGAGAAGTTTGAATCAGCCATCAGTCAAGCCAGAAAAGTACTGGCCTGCAAAAAGCAGTCTTGGGGTTCAACAGCAGCGTGGGAGTTCAAGAGTGTGGTATGCCTTTATTAAACCTACAGCAGTGTGCCTTGGGTATTATTACTGGATTTTTATAGTTAAACATCCAAAATAAAACTTGTAATTTTTAAAATCCCAAAAGTGTTACTGGACTTCTTGTTGCTGAGGTCAGTACGTTTTCTTCCTGTTTTCAGAATACAAAAAAAAAAGGTATGGCTTGTAAGCCAAATTTCCCTCTGGGATTTGGTTTATGCAACAATTAACATCTGCTGTGGTCATAACACTGAGCTACACTGCCAGATATCAACAATACATGTAGCACAAGGTTTGTTATCATTAAATACCTTATTGGGTGTCGTGAGAATGGGTCCAAACTCATTGTACAATTCTTCAGTATCACACCGCAGGTAGTCTCCAGAGTTTTCTAGAAACTTCTCGATTTCTTGTAGAGCTCCCTTTGCTCCTTCCTGTGACTGACACTTGTCCATGGGCTGAGAGGCGAGGAGGTAAGCACCTTCATCACACCATTGCAGAACCTGTAAGTAGGACAGAACCAGAGCTATCTACATGAATTGCAACGATGTTCTTCCAGATTTAGACCCGGCTTGTTCCTGTCCCCTTCAATTAGAATCACAACTCATCAGAAAGACATTCGGCTGGTATTGAGGAAAAGCGTGGGTGCTGGATTTGGGCTCATTGCCTCATCCGAATAGATGAATTAGGAGCAGGAGTAGGCCATTCAGCCCCTTGAGCCTCCTCCGCCATTCAATAAGATCATGGCTGATCTGATTTTGGCCTTAATCCACATTCCGCCTCTCACCCCCCCCCACCACCGCCAGCCCCCCGCTAGCCCCACCCCCCTCCCCCCCACCTCTCCCCCAACCCGATAACCTTTGACTCCCTTGCTAGCCAATAATCTACCTACCTCTGCCTTAAAAATATTCAATGACCCTGCCTCCACTGCTCTCTGGGGAAGAGAGTTCCAAAGACTCACAACCCTCTGAGAGAAAACATTTCTCCTCATCTCTGGGAGACTCCTTATTTTTAAACTGTGTCCCCTGGTTCTAATCTCTCCCACAAGGGAAACATCCTTTCAGCATCCACCTTGTCAAGTCCCCTCAGGATCTTATATGTTTCAATAAGATCACCTTTCATTCTTTTAAACTTGAATGGAGACAGGCCCAATCTGCACAAACTTTCTCCCATCCCAGGCAACAGTCATGCAAGATTTCTCTGAGCTGCTTCTAACACATTTATATCCTTTCTTAAATAAGGAAACCAAAACTGTACACAGTACTCTAGATGTGGTCTCATCAATTCCCTGTACAAGTGGAGCAAAACACCGCTACTTTTATATTCCATTCCCCTTGCAATAAAAAACAGCATTCCATTTGGCTTCCTAATCACTCGCTGTACCTGCATATTAACATTTTGTGATTCACCTACCAGGACACCCAGATCCCTCTGTACCTCAGAGTTCTGCAATCTCTCTGTATTTAAATAATATGCTGTTTTTCTATTCTTCTTGCCAAAGTGGACAGGTTCACATTTTCCCACATCATACTCCATCTGCCAAATGTTTGCCCACTCACTTAACCTGTCTACATCCCTCTGCAGGCTCCTTATGGTGCTCGTCACCACTTACTTTCGTACCTGTCTCTGTCTCATCAGCAAATTTAGCAACCATCCTTTCGTCCAAGTCATTGATACAAATTATAAATAGTTGAGGCCCCAGCACTGATTCCTGTGGCACTCCACCCATCGCGTCTTGCCAACCCAAAAATGACTCATTCATGCCTACTTTTGGTATTCTGTTAACTAACCAATCCTCTATCCTTGCTAATATGTTACCCCCTACACCATGAGCTCTTATTCTGCATAGTAATCTTTGATGTGGCACCTTGTCAAATGCTTTCTGGAAATCTACATATACACATCCACAGGTTCCCCTCTATCCATGTTGCTCGTTACTTGTTCAGTGAATTCCAATAAATAAGCCAAACATGATTTCCCTTCCGCAAAACCACGTTGACTCTGCTTTATTGCGCTGAGATTTTCTAAGTGCCCCGCTATAACTTCCTTAATAATAGGTTCCAGCATTTTCCGAAAAAACAGATATTAGACTAACTGGCCTGTAGATTCCTGCTTTCTGTCTCCCTCTTTTCTTGAATAGAGGAGTCACATTCACTATTTTTCAATCTGTTGGGACCATTCCAGAATCTAGGGCACTTTGGAAAATTAAAACCAATGCATCTAGTATCTCAGCATCCACTTCTCCTAAGGCCCTAAGTTGATACCCATCAGAACCTGGGGACTTGTCAGCTTTTAGCTCCAATAATTTTCTCAGTTCCCTTTCCCTGGTGATTGTAATTATTTTTATTTTCTCCCTCCCTTTTGCCACCTGATTCACACTTATTTCTCAGATGTTATTTGTATCTTCTACGGTGAAGACCAATGCAAAATATTTGTTCAATTCATCCACCATTACCTTATTGTCTATTATTAATTCCCCATTCTCAATCTCTAGAGGACCAATGTTCACTTTACTTACTCTTTTTCTTTTTAAATACCTGTAGAAACTCTATCTGTTTTTATATTTATAGCTAGCTTTCTCTCGTACTCAAATTTCTCCCTCCCTATTAATCTTTTAATCATTCTTTGCTCTTTTTCATATTTTGTCCAAAGATACTATCTTTAATTTGTTTAGTTAGCTATGGATAGTCTGTCCTTCCAATAGAAGCTCTCTTTCTCACTAGAATGTATCTTTTCTGAGTATTCTGAAAGATCTCCTTAAATGTCTGCCACTACATCTCTACTGACCTATCCCTTACCCTAATTTCCTCATTCACTTTAGCCAGCTCTGTCTTCATGCTCTCATAATTGCCCTTATTTAAATTTAAAACACTAGTCTTAGATCCACTCTTCTCTGTGAACATCAATCATATTATGATCTCACTGTTACCTGGGGACGCCTTCACTATGAGGTAATTAATTAATCCCGTCGCACTGCACATTACAAGATCTAGCATAGCCTGCTCCCTGCTTAGCTCCAGAACGTGCTGCTTTAAGAAATTTCCCCCAAAACACTGTGAACTCATCATCCAGATGTTTCAGATTACCAACATCTACATCTATTTTGTTTTTGTCCTTTTTGTTGAAGTCAACAGTGAGGAAAATTGGTCTTGGGTGTCAAACAGGCAGCCTATCTGTTCTTGGCCATTTTGTGTTACTGTCCCGCAAGCATTCTCACCCTCTGCCTTGGAAAACTGTTTGCTTTCATTTCTCCTCATGCTGCCCTCCAGTGCTCCTTATTAAAGGTGGCCCTTTGCCCTTTCAGCCATCTAACTCATCTTTCTATGGCACTTCTTAAAAATCATTCATGGGACATGGGCGTCCCTGGCTAGGCCAGCATTTATTGCCCATCCCTACTTGCCCTTGAGAAGGTGGTGGTGAGCTGCCTTCTTGAACCGCTGCAGTCCATGTGGTGTAGGGACAGCCACAGTGCTGTTAGGCAGCAAGTTCCAGGATTTTGACCAGTAACAGTGAAGGAATGGTGAGTTCCAAGTCAGGATGGTGAGTGACTTGGAGGGGAATTTCCAGGTGGTGGCATTCCCATCTATCTGCTGCCCTTGTCCATCTGGATGGTAGCAGTCATGGGTTTGAAAGGTGCTGTCTAAGGAGCCTTGTTGAGTTTCTGCAGTGCATCTTGTAGATGGTACATACTGCTGCTACTGTGTGTCGGTGGTGGAGGGAGTGGATGTTTATGGATGTGGCGCCAGTCAAACTGGCTGCTTTGTCCTGGACGGTGCTCTGCTTCTTGAGTGTTGTAGGAGCTGCACTCATCCAGGCAAGTGGAGAATATTCAATCACACTCCTGAATGTGCCTGGTCAATGGTGGACAGGCTTTGGGGAGTCAGGTGGTGAGTTACTTGCTGCAAGGTTCCTAGCCTCTGACCTGCTCTTGTAGCCACAGTATTTATATTGCTAGCCCAGTTGTTTCTGGTCAATGGTAACCCCTAGGATGTTGATAGTGGGGGGATCAGTGATGGTAATGCCATTGAATATCAAGTGGTGATGGTTGGATTCTCTCTTGTTGGAGATTGCCTGGCACTTGTGTGGCATGAATGTTACTTGCCACTTGTCAGTCCTACTATCACACCTTTTGGAATGATGAGATATTTTTTATAAATTATGGGTATATGAGCAGAGATTCATTTAGTCTTTTTTATTTATTTTTATTAATTAATTGAACTTAAACCCCACCAGCTGCTGTATTAAAGGATTTGAACCCATGCCCCTGCATTATTAGTCCAATGACATTACAACTATGGCACCATCTCCCAAGAATGCACTACCTGATTGGGTAATTAGAGGTACAGATTCAACAAGAACATTCAAAAGGGAATTGGATAAACACTCAAAGGAGACATGAATGCAGGGCAATGGGGAAAGGGTGGGAGAGTGGGGTAACTGAATTGTTCTTTAAAAGAGCCAGTGTAAACCCGATGGACCGAATTACTTCTTTCTCAGCTCTACTGTTAGATGATTCTACAGGTTTATACAAAGTTAGCTGTCTGCTATTGAAAGGGTTAAACCCTGCTTTACCAATAGAGGATGTTAAAGGATTTTATTTCAGATCTCCAGCATCCACAGTATTTTGCTTTTATTTTATGTTAAATAATTTGTTTGCTAACATCACTACAACAACTATTTATATAGCGCTTTCAACATAGTAAAATATCCCAAGGTGCTTCACAGGGGCAGAATCTGCTAATAAATTGACACCGAGCCACACAGGGAGATATCAGGACAGGTGGCTAAATGGTTAGTCAAAGAGGTAGGCTTTAAAAAACAACAAAGGAGGAGAGAGAGGCAAGGATCAGAGAGGTTTGGTGGGGTGGGGGTGGATTACAGAGTTACAGCCGAGACAGATTAGAGCACAGCCACCAATATTGGGGCAAAGCTAGTGAGGGATGCACAAGAGGCCAGATTGGGTGCAAGGGAGGCACCAACAATGATTTCTAAGTTCAAGAAGTACAGTTGGCAAACAAGAAGATCATTATATTAATAATAAATTAGAACACTTGACATGATTCAACATTGCAGTCATTTTCTTGGAAGTTTAGTGGCATCCTGCCTCTCAGTGAAAGAAGAAGTACATCAAAAACAAAAGGCTCTTCACACTCATTGAAAAATCAGGCTGAGCCACAGTGCCAAGTGGATAGGCCAACAGGGAGGCAACATCAATGTAGACAGATGATTCATGATCATCCCAATGAACCAGCCACTTATTACTTCACAACTCTCTGCTGACAGCTGCTGTGCCAAAGTATAAGGCCATAGGGTTTCCAACCTGTCTGCTAAGGTTGTGGGAGCGGAGTGAGGGCAATTCCAATAAATTTCCCAGCCCAAATCTTTTATGAGGAGCTTCTTGGTATCAGTCTGACTGTCAATACTGCCAACTTTTTTTTTCATGTTTGTTCAAGGGATGTGGGCAGCGCTGTCTAGGCCAGCATTTATTGCCTAGCCCAAATTTCCCACAAGGAGGTGGTGGTGAGCTGCCTTCCTGAACCGCTGCAGTCTATATGGTGTAGGTACACCCACAGTGCTGTTAGGGAGGATTTTGACCCAGCAACAGTTAAGGAGCTGTGACATATTTCTAAGACAGGGTGGTGTGTGGCTTGGGAGTGCAGGTGGTGCCCTTGTCCTTTTAGGTGGTAGAGGAAGTGGGTTTGGAAGGTGCTGTTGAAGGAGCCTTGGTGAATTCCTGCAGTGCATCTTGTATATGGTACACACTGCTGCTACTGTGCAGGAGTGGTGGAGGGAGTGAATGGTGAAGGTGGTGCCAAACAAGTGGGCTGATTTGTCCTGGATGGTTTCAAGCTTCTTGAGTGTCATTGGAGATGCACTCATCCAGGCAAGTGGGGAGTATTCCATCACACTCCTGGTTTTTGCCTTGTAGATGGTGAATAGGTTTTGGAGAGTCAGGAGGTGAGTTACTCACCACAGGATTCCCAGCCTCTGACTTGCTCCTGTAACCACAATATTTATATGGCTAGTCTAGTTCAGTTTCTGGTCAAACCCCCAGGAAGCTGGGATTCAGTTAGGAATTCAGCGATGGTAATACCATTGAATGAGAAGGGGAGATGGTAGATTCTCTCTTGTTGGAGATGGTCATTGCCTGGCATGAATGCTACTTGCCACTTGTCAGCCTAAGCCTGGATATTGTCCAGGTCTTGCTGCTTATGGACATGGACTGATTCAGTATCTGAGGAGTTGCAAATGGTGCTGAACATTGTGCAATCATCAGTGAAAAAAAACACTTCTGACCTTATGATGGAAGGAAGATCATTGATGAAACAGCTGAAAATGGTTGGGCCGAGGACACTACCCTGAGGAACACCTGCAGTGATGTCCTGGAACTAAGATGACTGAACTCCAACAACCACAACCACCTTCCTTTGTGCTAGGTATGACCCCAATCAATGGAGAGTTTTCCCCTGATTCCCATTGACACCAGTTTTACTAGGGCTCCTTGATGCCACACTCGGTCAAATGTGGACTTGATGTCAAGGGCAGTCACTCTCACCTCACCTCTTGAGCTCAGTTCTTTTGTCGATTTTTGGACCAAGGCTGTAAAGAGGTCAGGAGCTGAGTGATCCTGGTGGAACCCAAATTGAGCGTAGTGAGCAGGTTATTGCTGAGTAAGTGCTGCTTGATAGGACAGTCGATGACACCTTCCGACACCTTGCTGATGATCGAGTGTAGACTGATGAGGTGGTAATTCAATGGGTTGGATTTGTCCTGTTTTTTGTGCACAGGACATACCTGAGCAATTTTCTACATTGCCAGGTAGATGCCAGTGTTGTAGATGTACTGGAACAGTTTGGCTAGGGGTGCGGCAAGTTCTGGAGCACAAGTCTTCAGTACTATTATCGGAATGTCATCAGGGACCACAGCCTTTGCTGTATCCAGTGTCTTCAGCTCTTTCTTGAAATCACGTTGGATTAATTGAATTGGCTGAAGACTGGCATCCGTGATGCTAGGGACCTCGGGAGGAGGCTGAGATGGATCATCCTCTTGGTACAACCGGCTGAAGATTGTTGCAAATGCTGCAGCCTTATCTTTTGCACTGATATGCTGGGCTCCCCCATCATTCAGTAAAGGGATAACAAAAATAAAAATACCTGGAAAAACTCAGCAGGTCTGGCAGCATCTGCGGAGAGGAACACAGTTAACGTTTCGAGTATTCAGTATAGGGATATTTGTGGAACCTCTTCTCCAGTTAATTGTTTAACTGTCCACCACCATTCGCAACTGGATGTGGCAGAACTGCAGAACTTAGATCTGATCTGTTGGTTGTGGAGTCGCTTAGCTCCATCTATCGCTTGCTGCTTACGCTATTTGGCACGCAGGCAATCCTGTGTTGTAGCTTCACCAGGTTGTCACCTAATTTTTAGGTGTGCCTAGTGCTGCTCCTGGCATGCCCTCCTGCACTATTCATTGAACCATGATTGATCCCCTGGCTTGATGATAATGGTAGAGTGGGGGGTATGTCAGGTCATGAGGTTACAGATTGTGGTTGAGTACAATTCTGCTGCTGCTGATGGCCCACAGTGCCTCATGGATGCCCAGTCTTGAGTTGCTAGATCTGTTCAAAATCTATCCAATTTAGTACAGTGGTACTGCCACACAACATGATGGAGGGTATCCTCGATGTGAAAATGTGACTTCGCCTCCACAAGAACTGTCCAGTGGTCACTCCTACCGATACTGTCATGGGCAGATGCATCTGCGGCAGGCAGGTGGGTGAGAACGAGGTCAAGTAGGTTTTTCCCTCTTGCTGGTTCCCTCACCTGCTGCCGCAGACCCAGTCTAGCAGCTATGTCATTTAGGACTTGGCCAGCTTGGTCAGTAGTGGTGCTACTCTTGGTCATGGACATTGAAGCCCCCCACCCAGACTACATTCTGTGCCCTTGCCACCCTCAATGCTTCCTCCAAATAGTGTTCAAAATGCAGGAGGACTGATTCATCAGCTGAGAGGGGGCGGTAGGTGTAATCAGCAGGAGGTTTCCTTGCCCATGTTTGACCTGATGCCATGAAGTCTCATGGGGTCCAGAGCTGATGTTGCAGCCTTCCAAGCCAACTCCCTCTCAACTATATACCACTGTACCACCACCTCTGCTGGGTCTGTCCTGATGGCGGTGTCTGGGACATAATCTGTAAGGTATGTTTCCATGAGTATGACTATGTCAGGCTGCTGCTTGCCTAGTCTGTAGGACAGCTCTCCTAATTTTTGCACTAGCCTCCAGATGTTAGTAAGGGGGACTTTGCAAGGTCAACAGGGCTGGATTTGCCATTTTCATTTCTGGTGCCTAGTTCAATCCCAGGTGGTCTGTCCGGTTTCATTCCATTTGGCCTTCATAGAGGTTTGTTACAACTGAGTGGCTTGCTGGGCTATTTCACAGGGCAGTTAACAGTCAGTCACATTGCTGTGGGGTCTGGGGTCTCATGTAGGTCAGACCAGGTAAAGATGGCAGATTTCCTTCCCTAAAGGACATTTGTGAATGGCTATACCTGTCTCTTTGCTCATACATTCTATTGCAGATACTGGGTGAGGCTGAGGTCTAAACTTGGATCTCCTAGACAGTCCAAACAACTAAGCTTGCAGGCACTCAATAGATTTTAATGTTGATGCAGATAAGCTAAAGGAGGTGCTATAATAAATAAAACTCTGAGATAGCTTACCTGCTGCAGCTGGGTGTGCAGTTCCAGTGATTTGTTAAGGGTGATGTATTTGCTCCTCATTTCATCAACTAAGTCATCACAGCAGTGACGGAGCTCGTTACATTTCTCACGGATTAAATCCTCTGCATAATGGCGATTGGCAATCAACTGGTTACCTTGCGAGACCAGAACCTGGGCTTTCCCAATTAATTCCTGTGAAGAACACACTCCATTTAAATTGTGTGAAAGCATCAGCAGCAATTGGTCCTCTGGTGATAGTTGGACCATCATTTTATTCTACATGATCATAGAGTAATATAGCACAGAAGGGGCAAAATCAGCTCATGTCCCTGTATCAACAATTTGAATGAACTATCCAATTAATCCCATTCCCCTGTTCTTTCTCCATAGCCTTGCAACCAAGAAAGAAAAAAAAACAGTTTGGACCAGTGCTCTTTTTCCCAGTTTTTACTGTGTTCCATTTTGAGATATACAAGACCAGTCTGAACCACTGCTCTTATTTCCCAGTTTTCACTGCTTTTCCTTCTGGGAAATTTTCCCCTCTTCAGGATTTATCCAATTCTCTTTTGGAAGTTACTGTTAGATCACTTCCCTCACTCTTTCTGGCAGAACATTCCAGATTATATTAACCTAATCTACGCCAATTTTCCTCACTCTAAATGAGCAAGTTTTGATAATGTTTCTGCCCGGTTTTGAACTGAGGACCTTTCACGTGTTAGGCGAACGTGACCGCTACACTAAAGAAACAACTGACTTAAAAAGGAACTCAACTGAAAGACAGCAGCTTTCTCTTAGTGGTGTATGGCATGTTCACCTTGACTTTCATGCTCAAACCCTGGAGTGGGAGTTGAACCCAGTACCTTGTGACTCAAAGCAAGAGTGCCACCAACTGAGCCACCGCTTTCTGAGGTTATAATCACAGGTAGGACCCTGAGTTACTATCAATTTAGTGAGTAGGTGTAAAAGATCACTGTGCATTACTGATCAGTGCAGAGGGGGTATTGTCACTAGACTAGTATTCCAGAGACCCAGGATAATCCTCTGGGGACCTGGGTTCAAATCCCACCAAAGCAAATGGTGAAAATTGAGTTCAATACATTTTTTAAAAGTCTGATGATGACTATGAAATGATTGTTGTAAAAAAAAAGTAGCAACCAGCACTGAGAGAGATTGTGTTAGAGAGTTTGTGAAATCAGCTCTGCAATAAACCAAGAGCAAAAAAAAAGTAACAATTTCACCTATAAATCCCAATTCAGATTACAAGACGATCGTATATGAAGAAACAGCCCATTGGATAGTTAGGGGAAATACAATGAATGTACAGAATGCAGGTATTCAAAAAGCTCTACCTCACAGAGGCTTGTTAAAACGTTAGTGTTTAGTGTGGGGGAAATGTAATTGGGTTAATGATTGACAGACAGTTTGTTCACTGTCGCTGGGTCAAAATCCTGGAGCTCCCTCCCTAACAGCACTGTGGGTGTATCTACACCACATGGACTGCAGCGGCTCAAGAAGGCGGCTCACCACCACCTTCTCGAGGGCAACTAGGGATGGGCGATAAATGCTGGGCCCAGCCAGCGACGCTCACATCCCGTGAAAGAATAAAAATAAAGATTATGGTTGAATGGATGTTACCTGAAGTGGAGAAGTGTTGGAACTGCAATTTTACAGGGGTTCTTGTGTTTAATTTTGTCTCCAATATTTTACATTGATGTGGGCCTGGGTATCAGAATCCCACATCCAAAATTCGAAATAAACATGGACTGTGAGAATTTGAAAACAGACTGAAGGATTGCAAAAGGGGAAGGTTTGGCAGATGGAGAAACAATAGGGAGATGCAATTAAATGTGGATCAGTATCGGAATATACCCAGAAATGTATACTTAACAGAAAGACAATGAAGAATATGGATAAACTAAGGAGCCTCAGGGCTCAAATCCACATAGACCTGTAGATAAAAATGGAATTTGGGGTTTTATAAATAGGAGCATAAAATGCAGGAATGAATAAACTGAGCATTTGTTATGTTAAGTTGGAGTATCTGGTGCATTTTTTTTCTCTCTCTGGAGATGAGATTAAGAGGAGGCCAGATAAAGAAATTCAAAAGGATGGACATGAAGAAACTGTTTCCCCTTGTGGCTGAATCCAGAACAAGAGGTTGGGGGAATAATTGGAAAATAGCTAAAAAAAAAAGGTCAAATAAAGCATTTGGGAGGAATTTTGGAGAATAATGAGAATGTGGAACTTGCTGCCATTTGGAAAGGTTGAAACAGCAAGTACTGGTGCATTTCAAAGGCTTCATGGAGATATGAGGGAGAATAGGGAGATATGGTCATACAAACAACGAATTAGGAGCAGTAGGCCATTCGGCCCCTTGAGCCTGCTCTGCCATTTGATAAAATCATGGCTGCTCTGATTGTGGCCTCAACTCTACTTTCCTGTCTGCCTCCTATGCCCTCTGACTCCCTTGTTGATCAAGAATCTATCTAACTCAGCCTTAAAAATATTCAGTGACCCAGCCTCCACAGCTCTCTGGGAAAGAGAGTTCCACAGACTAACAACCCTCTGACAAAAAAAAAATTCTCCTGATCTCCGCCTTAAATGGGAGATCCCTTATTTTTAAACGGTGTCCCCTAGTCCTAGTCTCTCCCACAAGGGGAAACATCCCTTCACCATCCACCCTGTCAAGTCCTCAGGATCTTATATGTTTCAATAAGATCACCTCTCATTCTTTTAAACCCCAAGAGATACGGATTCAACCTGTCCAATTTTTCCTCATGAGAAAACCGCTTCATCCCAGGAATGAGTGGAGTGAACCTTCTCTGAACTGCTTCGAACGCTATTATATCCTTTCTTGGTCCCGAGATTTGAGATATGGTCTCACCAACACTCTATACAATTGTAGCAGAACTTCCCGACTTTTATACTCCATTCCTCTTGCAATAAACAACAGCGTTCCATTTGCCTTCCTCGCTTTACCTGTTGGGATTCATGTACCAGGACATCCAGATCCCTCTGCACTGCAGGATTCTTCAATCTTTCTCCATTTAAATAAATCAGGTCGGGTCAGAGAAGGTCCGTGTGGAACATAAAAACCAGCAGATGCTGGCTGGGCTGAACGGTCTGCCTCTGCTGTACATTATATGAAATCTCATTGATTTCTACTGATTAATATTTACAGGGTTTGGCTCCGTTCAGTTGAACTGTCGGCTGTAATGACTATGTTACTTTACCTGAGATTGTTCATCAAAGTTACTCAGTTCTCGAAGAGCTTGTTCGGAGTGAGTTACACTGTCGCCAGTTTCTGGGACGTCTCCTTCCTCAGCTGCTAAAAAATCCAAGGCTGCCTTTACCTGCAGAACCAAATTAAAACTGAACACACTCAAGAAGCAAGACGACATGTGAAAATTGTTGCAAAAGAGAACTAGGGAATTTTTCCCTATTTTTAAGTAGTTAACTTCAAATATTTCGCATGAGTATATACCAGATCACCTAGTATCGTGGTGAGTTAAAGTATGTGCTACTTTATAGCAACAACGCTGTCTTACCAACATAAAAAACTGGCTCAGTGGTAGGAAACAAATGCTTTTGCGACAGGAAGGCTGCTTCCAGTGGGGTTCCGCAGGGCTCAGTACTAGGTCCCTTGCTTTTTATGGTTTATATTAATGATTTGGACCTAAATGTAAGGGGGAATGATCAAGAAGTTTGCAGATGACACAAAAATTGGTTGCGCGTTTGATAGCGAGGAGATAGCTGGAGACTGCAGGAGGATATCAATGGACTGGTCAGGTGGGCAGGAAAGTGGCAAATCGAATTCAACCCAGAGAAGTGTGAGGTGATGCATTTGGGGAGGTCAAACCAGGCAAAGGATTACGCAGTTACTGGGAGGACACTGTGAGGTGTAAAGGAAGTGAGGGACCTTGCAGTGAATGTCCACAGATCCCTGAAGGTAGCAGGACAGGTCAATAAGGTGGTTAAAAGGCATACGAAATCCTTTTCTTTATTAGCCGAGGTATAGAATATCACAGCAGGGAGGTTATGCTGGAACTATATAAAACAATAGTTGGGCCACAACTTGAGTACTGTGTGCAATTCTGGTCACCCCATTACAAAAAGGATGTAATGTACGAGAGAGGGTACAGAGGAAGTTTACGAGGACTGGAAAATTGCAGCTATGAGTGAAGATTGGATAGACTGGGGTTATTCTCCTTGGAACAAAGGAGGTTGAGGGGAAATTTGATCGAGATGTACAAAATTGTGAGGGGCCTGGATAGAGTGGATGGGAAGGACCTATTTACTTCAGCAGAGAGGTCAGTGACTAGAGGGCATAGATTTAAAGTGACTGGTAGAAAGATTAGAGGGGAGATGAGGAAATATTTTTTTCACCCAGGGGTTTATGGGGTCTGGAACTCACTGCCTAAAAGGCTAGTAGAGGCAGAAACCCTCAACTCGATTAAAAGGTCTCTGGATATGCACCTCAAGTGCCGTAACCTGCTGGGCTACGGAGCAAATACTGGAAAGTGGGATTAGGCTGGAGGGCTCGTTTTTTGGCCGGTGCAGACACGATGGGCCAAGTGGACTGTTTCTGTGCTGTAAACTTCCTGTAATTTAATAAACAATGTTGGGCAGAAAGAGGAGAACTGGCCCATCAGGCCTTCCACATACTCATCGTGCCTAGAGTGTCATTGGTTTGACTCCTCTTAGTCCCTCTACTTCTGCATAATCTCCTGGGAAAGGCAACAAACAGAGGAACAACTTAAGAGACAAATAAGAGGAAAAGATACTCTGAAAAGAGTAAACAAAATGTGACAGGGGGGTTCTTATAGGATGTAAGTGTTACACTTATAGTTCTTTGCTGCTGTACAGGAGGAATCAGGACCATAGTGTAGTCTTTAGAACATAAGAAATAGGAGCAGGAGTAGGCCATTCGGCCCCTCGAGACAGCTCCTCCTGTCAAGAAGGTCATGACTGATCTGATGTAGCCTTAACTCCACTTTCCTGCCTTTCACCAAAAAACCTTGACTTCCTTGTCAATCAAAAATCTGTCTAACTCAGCCTTGATTGTGTTAAATGACCCAACCTCCGCTGCTCTCTCGGGGAGAGAATTCCAAAGACTAAGGAATAGAAGTAGAGGCGGGGGTAGAGGCTGGGAGATAATGTGACCAGGATACACAATCATAATTCATTGCCCATTTTAACTCATACAATGTAACCTTATTTTTAAATCATACTTTGACGATATTGCTGACAGTTGATAGCAAAAGATGACATTTTGGGACATAGGGAAGGAGAGCAGAAAGTTTCCCTGCAGGGCAAGCTGGGAGACACAACACTACAGTGCTACCACTGGCAGGAGGGCATAATCACATTGTGACACGTTTACATTGGCAGTTTTCATTATAAATGTGCAGATAGACATGTACAATGGAAAATGTTGACACAAATGTGTGACAGAATCGCAGAATCTTTACAGTGCAGAAGGAGCCTATTCAGCCTATCGAGTCTGCATTGGCTCGATGAAGGAGCATTCTACCTAATCCCACACCCCTTATCTTATCCCTGAAACCTTGCACCTTTTTTCTTTTCAGATAGCAATGCAATTCCCTTTTGAATACCTCGATCGAACCGGCCTCTACCACCCTTTCACGATGTCCGTTCCAGACTCCAAACACCCTCTGGGTAAAAAAAAACATTATTTTGAATCTGTGCCCTCTAGTTCTTGATGTACTCGTGAGTGGGAACAGTTTTTCACTATTTACCCTGTCCATACAGGATCTTGAACACCTTTATCAACGCTGCTCTCAACCTTCTTTTCTCCAAGGAAAACAGACTCAACCTCTCCAATCTATCCTTATAGCTACAGTTGTTTGTCCCTGGAACCATTCTTGTGAATCTCCTCTGTAGTCTCTCCAATGCCTTCACATCCTTCCTCAAGTATGGCGCCCAGGACTGAATGCAGTGCTCCAGATGAGGCCTAACTAGTTTCTTATACAAGTTCAACATGACCTCCTTCCTCTTGTACTCAGTGCCACTATTAATAAAACCTAGGATATCATGGGCAGGATATTGAGTTCGGCAAGCAGGGGGGCGGGGCCCGCTCGCCAACACGTAAAATGACACGGGATGACGTTGGGCGGAACTCTCCACGTCACCCCGCGTCATTGCAATTTTCAGGTCGGCGGGGGCGCAGCCGAGTTAGCTGTGTGCCCGCCGACCTATCAACGGCCAATTGAGGCCATTTAAAAATGAATTGAAGTAGTTAAATGGCCTGCTCATCCAACCTTAAGGTTGTCGGGCAGGCCGGGAGCCCTGGCGGGCTTCAGAAAAAGCATCAAACCTCATCCACGGGCGGGATGAGGTTTCACGTAGGTTTTTAAAAGTTTAATAAAAATTTAATTAAAAGTGATGGACATGTCCCAACTCATGTGACAGTGTCACATGTCAGGGGACATGTCAGGGAAATTTTATATTTCTATATTTCACATTCTTGAATTTGGCGCCGATCTCCCTGAGGCAGCACTTAGCGAAAGAGCGCACTCTTGGCTTAGGCTTAGGGAATCCCATCCACCCCCCCCCTCCCCACCGCCCGCACGGGGAGTGCATAGCGCTTCCTGGTGGACGTCACGCTGGGTGGGCCTTAATTGGCCCTCCCACTTAAAATGGCAGCACGCCACCAATCGGGGGCATGCGCCCACTCCTGAACATCCACCCCCGATGGGGGGAAAATTCTTCCCCATATGTTTTACTAACTACTCTCTCAACATGCTCTGCTACCTTCAATGACTTATGTACATACCAACTGAGGTCCCTCTGTTTCTACACAGGGAGTCTAACACTTGACTGACTGATGTCAGCAGTACATCATCAACTATGTCATATATTAGCATATCTCCTCTGTTAACCCTTTATACTACACTGGGCTTATCTTTACACCCTTTTTTGAATAGGAGTGTGACATTTGCAATTCTTCAGTCCTCTGGCATCAGCCCTGATGGAAGATTGGAAAATTATGGCCCGTGCCTCCACAATATCCAGTCTCACTTGCCTCAGTAACATCGGATGCATCTCATTTGGCCTTACTATCTTTTCAACTTAACGTACAGACAGCCTATCCAATACATCCTGCTTCTCAATTTTTCAAATCCTTCATGTATCTGAACTACTCCTCTTTCACTAGGACCTGCACAACATCATCTTCCTTGTTTAAGACAGATAAAAATTATTTATTTAATACCTCAGCCATGCCCCCTGCCTTAATGTGCAAATCCCCTTTTTGGTCCCCAGTCAACTTCACCCTTCCTTTACACACCCTTTTACTGTTTATATGCCTATAGAAGACTTCTTTTGATTCCCTTTAATGTTAGCGGCCAGTCTCTTCTCATACTCTCTATTTACTTCTCTTATTCCCCTCGGAACCTTCTAAATTCAACGTGGTGCTCAAGCGTATTATCCAACTGACATCTGTCATAAGCACACTTTTTCAGCTTCATCTTAATCTCTATCTCTTTCACCATCCAGCGAGCTCTAGATTTGTTTACCCTACCTTTCTCTCCCATGGGAATATACTGGGCGTTCTGAAACTATCTCTTCTTTAAAGGCAGCCCAAAGTTTTGCCTGATGATCTTTGATTCCAATTTATCTGGGCCACATTCATTCATATCCCATTGGAGCGGGCTTTTCCCCATTTCATTATCCATACTCTGCATTGCTCCTTGTCCTTTTCCATAACCAACCTGAACTATATGATGCAATGATCACTGCCTCCTAACTGTTCCACTACTGACACTTGATTTACTTGGGCCTATCTCATTCCCAAAAACGAGGTCTAACAATGCCTCCTTTCTCATTGGGTTGGAAACATACTACTGTAGAAAATTATCATGAACACACTTTAGGAACTTGTGCCCCTCTCTGCCCTTTACAATATTACTATCCTAGTCCATATATGGATAATTAAAATCCCCCGTTATAACTACTCTATCATTCTTGTGCTTCTCAGTAATTTCCTTGCCAATTTATTCCTCTGTGTCTTCCCCACCTAGTTGGTGGCCCCTCGACTACACCAAACAACAAAACTGCACCCTTCCTTTTCTATATTTCCTGAACACCTTGTACCTAGGGATATTTAGCACCCAGTCCTGTCCTTCTTTGAGCCAGGTCTCTGTTATCACCACATCGTATTTCCATATGGCTATCTGCCACTCACCAATCTTATTTACCACACTGTACACATTTGCGTACATTTACAGTAACCCTCTTATGCTGAACACACTTTATTATTTCCTACTCTCGTACTATCATCTCTCCTAACATTCTTTGCACCTTGATATCCCTCTGTAATATTACCTCTCGGTTCCCACACCCTGGCCAAGTTAGTCCAATAGTACTAGCAAATTGACATGCAAGAAAATTGGTCCTGGCTCTATTTAGATGCAACCCATCCATCCTGTACCATTCCCATATCCTCCAGGACTGGTCCCAACATCCCTGTAATCTGAAGCCCTCCCTCCTGCACCATCTTTCCAGTCACGCATTCATCTGCTTTATCCTCCTGTTTCAATACTCACTTGACTATTGTACCGGGAACATTCCGGAGAGTGCTACTTTACACCTCCTGCATGCTAATTTCCTACCTAGCTCCCTAAACTCTGACTGCAGGGCCACATCCCTCTTTCTGCCTATGTCGTTGGTACAATGTGGACCATGAATGCCGGATGGTCACCCTCCCCTCTCAGGGTGATTAGCAGCTGCTCAGTGACATCCTTGACTCTGGCACCAGGGAGGAAACATACCACCCTGGATTCATGTCTGCAGCTGCCTGAACAACGATCTGCTCCCCTACCTATTGAATCTATCACTATTGCTCTTCCAGTCTTCTTTGTGCCCCCCTGTACAGCTGAGTCAGCCATGGTCCCATGGGCTTAGCTCTGGCTGCACTCCCCCCAGTTGAATCATCGCTTTCATCAGTATTCAGAACTGAATACTGTCTGGAGAGTGAGATACACTCAGGGGTGAGATACTGTTTCTTCTTGATTGTCTGGCGGTCACCCATTCCCTCTCTCCCTGCAGGCTCTTAAGCTGCGGGGTGACTATTCTAGAAACATGCTATCCACAAAGCTCTCAATGGCAAAGACGCGCCGCAATGATGCCAGCTGCTGTTCAAGCTCCGAAACCCGGAGCACGAGCTGCTGTAGCTGAACATATGGTTATCTAGGCACAGGAAATGTCCTGGAGTTCCCACATGTAATAGGATGCGCCCCCAGGGTCAGAACTGCCCCACCTTTCCTCTATCTATTAGATAATAAAATTTATACAGTCATAGAGGTCTACAGCACAGAAAAAGGCCCTTTGGCCCATCGAGTCTGCGCCGGTCAAACAAGTACCTAATTATTCTAATCCCATTTCCCAGCACTAGGACCATAGCCTTGTATGCCACGGCATCGCAACTGCACATCCAAATACTTCTTAAATGTTATGAGGGTTTTTACCTCTTTCAGGCAGTGAGTTCCAGATTCCCACCACCCTCTGGGTGAAAAAATTCTCTCTCACGTCCCCTCTAAACCTCCTGCCCCTTACCTTAAATCTATGCCCCCTGGTTACTGATCCCTCCACCAAGGGGAAAAGTTCCTTCCTGTCTACCCTATCTATGCCCCTCACAATTTTATAGACCTCAATCATGTCCCCCTCAATCTCCTCTGCTCCAGGAAAAATAACCCCAGTCTATCCAATCTCTCCTCATAACTAAAACAGGCAACATCCTGGTAAATCTCCTCTGCACTCTCTCTCGTGCAATCACATCCTTTCTAGAATGCGGATTCCAGAACTGCACGCAATACTCTAGCTGCGGCCTAACCAGCATTTTATACAGTTCCAGCATAACCTCCCTGCTCTTATATTCTATGCCTTGGCTAATAAAGGCTAGTATCCCATATGCTTCATATTCTTAACCACCTTATCTACCTGTCCCACTGCCTTAAGGGACTGGTGGCCATGCACACCGAGGTCCCTCGGATCCTTGGTACTTCCCAGGGTCCTACCATTCATCATGTATTCCTGTGCCTTGTTTGTCCTGCCCAAGTGCATCACCTCACACTTATCCAGATTAAATTCCATTTGGCACTGATCAGCCCATCTGACCAGCCTGTCTATATCCTCCTGTAATCTAAGGCTATCCTCCTCACTATTTACCACCCCACCAATTTTCATGTCATCTGTGAACTTACTGATCAACCCTCCTATATTCAAGTCTAAATCGTTTGTATACACCACAAACAGCAAGGGACCCAACACCGATCCCTGTGGAACCCCAGTGGACACAGGCATCCAATCACAAAAACATCCCTTGACCATCACCCTCTGCTTCCTGCCACTCAGACAATTCTGGATCCAATTTGCCAAATTGCCCTGGATCTCATGGGCTCTTACCTTCGTTATCAGTCTCCCATGCGGAACCTTATCAAAAGTCTTGCTGAAGTCTAAGTAGACTACATCAAATGCATTGCCCTCATCTACAAACCTGGTCACCTCTTCGAAAAATTCGATCAAATTGGTCAGACATGACCTCCCCTTAACAAAACCACGCTGACCGTCCTTGATTAATCCCTGCCTCTCCAAGTGTAGATTAATTCTGTCCCTCAGAATTGCTTCCAATAGTTTCCCCGCCACTGAGGTTAGACTGACTGGCCTGTAGTTCCCTGGTTTATCCCTTCCTCCCTTCTTGAGTAATGGTATCACTTTGGCTGTCCTCCAGTCCTCTGGCACCTCTCCTATGGCCAGAGAGGTATCGAAAATTATTGCAAGCGCCCCTGCTATCTCCTCCCTCGCCTCACTCAATAGCCTGGGATACATTTCATCTGGGCCTGGATATTTATCTACTTTTAAGCCTGCCAGACCACTCAGAACCTCCTCCCTTTCTATACTAATTTCTTCAATTATATCACAGTCCTTCTGCCTGGTTTCCATACCCACATCATCCCTGTCACTTGTGAACACTGACACAAAGTATTCATTTAGAACCCTACCTATGTCTTCCAGTTCCACACACAAATTACCACTATGGTCCTGAATGGGCCCTGCTCTTTCCCTAGTTATCCTCTTACTCTTAATGTACTTATAAAATAACTTTGGATTTTCCTTTTTTTACCTGCCAATGTTTTTTCATGCCCCTTTTTGCTCTCCTAATTTCCTTTTTAAGTTCCTCCCTACACATTCTATACTCCTCTAGGGCTTCCGCTGTTTTGAGCCCTTGGTATCTGCCATCAGCCTCCCTTTTTCTCTTTATCCAATCCTGTATATCCCTCGACATCCAGGGTTCCCTGGATTTGTTGGTCCCACCCTTTATCTTTACTGGAATATGTTGGCCCTGTACTCTCCCTATTTCCTTTTTGAATGAGCCCCACTGCTCTGACGCAGATTTATATATAAGTAACTGCTCCCAGTCCACTCTGGCCAAATCATATCTGATCTTATTAAAATCGGCCTTCCCCCAATTTAGAACTCTGATTTCTGGCCCATTCCTTGTCCTTTTCCATAGCAATCTTGAATCTAACCAAGTTATGATCACTATCTGCAAAATGCTCGCCCACTGATATCCCTACCACTTGCCCGGCTTCATTCCCTAAAATTAAGTCCAGGGCCGCCCCTTTCTTGTAGGACCTTCTACGTACTGGCTTAAAAAGCTCTCCTGGATGCATTTTAAGAATTCCACTCCCCCTAAACATATCACATTATGACTAACCCAGTTAATGTTGGGGAAGTTGAAATCCCCCAATATTACTATCCTATTATTTTTACAGTTCCCTGAAATTTGCCTACATATCTTCTCTCCTATTTCTCTCTGACTGTTTGGGGGCCTATAGTACACTCCCAGCAACGTGATTGCTCCTTTTTTGTTTATCAGTTCTACCCATATGGCTTCATTTGAGGAGCCTTCTAAGATGTCATCCCTCTTTACTGCTGTAATTGATTCCTTGATCAATATTGCAATACCCCCTCCTCTCTTACCTCCTTCCCTGTATCGCTTGAAGACCCTATATCCTGGAATATTGAGCTGCCAATCCTGCCCCTCTCTCAACCACGTCTCTGTGACAGCAATGATATCATACTTCCATGTGTTAATTTGTGCCCTCAACTCATCTGCCTTATTCGTTAGACTCCTTGCATTAAAATAAATATCATCAACCTTGCCAAACTCCCTTGTGCCTTAACTGGCCTTTCTATGATTTCTATGCTTTCCAGACTCACTTGCTTTCTCTTCTAATTTTGGCTGTGCATCTCCCCCTGCTGAACCTCCTCTCAGGATCCCATCCCCCCTGCCAAGTTAGTTTAAATCCTCTCCAAGAGCACTAGCAAACCTCCCCGCAAGGATGTTGGTCCCATTCCGCTTCAGGTGCAACCCGTCCACCTTGTACAGGTCCCATCACCCCCAGAAACAGTCCCAATGTCCCAGAAATCTAAAGCCCTCCCTCCTGCACCATCTCTCCAGCCACGCATTCATCTGGACTAACCTTCTGTTTCTATACTCACTAGCACGTGGCACCGGAAGTAATCCAGAGGTTACTGCCTTTGAGGTCTTGTTTTTTAATCTGTCCCCTAGCTCCTTAAATCCTGCTTGCAGGACCTCATCCCTCTTTCTACTTATGTTGATGGTACCAATGTGTACCATGATCTCTGTCTATTTGCCCTCCCCCTTTAGAATGCCCTGCAGCTGTTCAGTGACATCCTTAACCCTGGCACCAGGGAGGCAACGTACCATCCTGGAGTCACATCTACAGCTGCAGAAACGCCTGTCTGTTCCCCTTACTATTGAGTTTCCTACCACTATTTCTCTTCCCCTCTTTTTCCTCTCCCCCTGTGCAGCTGAGCCACTCACAGTGCCATGAGCGTGGCTGCACTCCCCAGAGGAACCGTCACTCTCACCGTTTTCCAACACAGAAAAACGGTTCTCGAGCGAGATACACCCTGGGGATTTCCTGACTACCTGCCTGACACCTTTCTTCTGACTGATGGTCACCTATTCCCTCTCTGTCTGCACTTCCGTAAGCTGTGGGGTAACCAAGTCTAAAAACATGCTATCCCCGAAACTCTCAGCCTCACGGATGCACCTCAGAGCCTCCAACTGCCGCTCAAGCTCCGAAACTCGGAGCTCAAGTAGCTGCAGCTGGTGGCACTTCCTGCACATGTAGTCAGTCAGAGCGCAAGGAGCCTCTAGGACTTCCCACATGTAGCAGGCGGTACATAACACGGGACTAAGCTGCCCTGCCATGCCTCTAGTTGAAAAATAAACAGTTACTTTAAGTTAAATACAGTAAAAAAAAGTTAAATTATTTATGTACTTTAAATAAAAACTAGAGTTCTTACCTTTCCTTAGCTTAATCTATTTTAAACTGGAGAAAAACTGAAGAAAAAAACTGGAGAAAAACACTTACCCACTACTCACCAATCAGATCTTACCTTTGTGCTGACGTCACTTTTTGAAGCTTCTCTGCACTCGCGCTGGTTTTGATCTCTTCACCGCTCTCTCATGCTGTCTTGTTATTTTCAACAAAAACTGACTGCAGGACACTCTTCCCAGACTGCTTCACCGTGATGCTGACTGCAGGACACTCTTCCCAGGCTGCTTCACAACGATGTTGACTGCAGGACACTCTTCCCAGACTGCTTCACCGCATTGCTGACTGCAGGACACTCTTCCCAGACTGCTTCACCGCGATGCTGACTGCAGGACACTCTTACCGGACTGCTTCACCGCGATGCTGACTGCAGGACGCTCTTCCCAGGCTGCTTCACAGCGATGTTGACTGCAGGACACTCTTCCCAGACTGCTTCACCACGATGCTGACTGCAGGACACTCTTGCCGGACTGCTTCACTGCGATGCTGACTGCAGGACACTCTTCCCGGACAGCTTCACCGCGATGCTGACTGCAGGACACTCTTACCGGACTGCTTCACTGCGATGCTGACTGCAGGACACTCTTCCTAGGCTGCTTCACCGCAACGCTGACTGCAGGACACTCTTCCCAAGCTACTTCATCACGATGCTGACTGCAGGACATTCTTCCCAGGCTGCTTCACCGCAATGCTGACTGCAGGACACTCTTCCCAGGCTGCTTCATCACGATGCTGACTGCAGGACATTCTTCTCAGACTGCTTCACCTCAATGCTGACTGCAGGACACTCTTCCCAGACTTCTTCACCGCGATGCTGACTGCACGACACCCCAGACTGCTTCACCGTGATGCTGACTGCAGGACACTCTTCCCAGGCTGCTTCACAACGATGTTGACTGCAGGACACTCTTCCCAGACTGCTTCACCGCGATGCTGACTGCAGGACACTCTTCCCAGACTGCTTCACCGCGATGCTGACTGCAGGACACTCTTCCCAGACTGCTTCACCGCGATGCTGACTGCAGGACACTCTTACCGGACTGCTTCACTGCGATGCTGACTGCAGGACGCTCTTCCCAGGCTGCTTCACAGCGATGTTGACTGCAGGACACTCTTCCCAGACTGCTGCACCGCGATGCTGACTGCAGGACACTCTTGCCGGACTGCTTCACCGCGATGCTGACTGCAGGACACTCTTCCTGGACAGCTTCACCGTGATGCTGACTGCAGGACACTCTTACCGGACTGCTTCACTGCGATGCTGACTGCAGGACACTCTTCCCAGGCTGCTTCACCGCAATGCTGACTGCAGGACACTCTTCCCAGGCTGCTTCATCACGATGCTGACGGCAGGACATTCTTCCCAGGCTGCTTCACCGCAATGCTGACTGCAGGACACTCTTCCCAGGCTGCTTCATCACGATGCTGACTGCAGGACATTCTTCCCTGACTGCTTCACCGCAATGCTGACTGCAGGACACTCTTCCCAGACTGCTTCACCGCGATGCTGACTGCAGGACACCCCAGACTGCTTCACCGTGATGCTGACTGCAGGACACTCTTCCCAGGCTGCTTCATTGCGACGCTGACTGCAGGACGCTCTTCCCACTACTTAAAAAATAAAGACTCACCAGCTATCCACTTCTCTTCTTCTATTGTCACATAGGGAGATTAATTGAAATGCTGCACTTACCATCAAAAAAAAATCACTGTTATAACATAGGAGAATGTGGCAGCTAATGAGATACAAAAAGCAATGAAGTACCAATGAGATAATCTGTTTTTTTAGTGATGTTTGTTGAGGGGCAATGGGGAGAATTCCCCTGCCCTTATTCAGATATTGCCAGGGGATCCTTTACATTCAACTAAGACGGATGATGAAGCCTTGGTTTCACTTCTCACCTGAAAGATGGTACCTGAAGCAGTGCAGCATTCCCTCAGTACTGGACCGATTTTGTGCTCATGCCTTTTGAGTGGGATTTGAACTCACCACCGTTTGACTCAGAGGAGTATGAGGTACCCACTGAGCCACAGCTGATATTGTGAGCAGAGAAATTAACCCAGGGAATCTGGTAGAAATGTATTGGTGAATTTTGCATATTGATCAATTCTGTTAAAAGATCAGGCAATTACCTCTTCAAAAGCATGTTCAAATCTCCAGAGCTGTAGACACTGTTCGAGTTTAAGCAGATGCTTTTCCCAAAAGCCGTCAAAAGCTGTTTCCATCTCATGCAACTGAGCAAGGAGCCTGTGTTCAGAAATAGAAGTGCAATAAGATAATAAATCTACCTCAAGTGACTCAGTCCCATTTACAGGGAATTTTTACAGCACAGAAACAGGCTATTCAACCTAACAGATCTGTGCTGGACATGAGCTTCCTTACTCCATTTAACCCCATTAAAAATCTTTCAATTCCTTTCCCGAAGATTGCTGAAAAGAGAGGCATGTTGCTGAAGTTTTTCATTCTGCACTCATCAGGACAAATGCAAGAATGCCAAAGTTCAAACGATCACCACAACTTATACTACAGGAGAAAAGAGTGTTGATTGGTTGGCAAGTTGCCATGGAGAAAACAACATATTTAACATTAATGAATCTCTATCTGAGATTAGCAAACCATTGTATATGATGGGTTTTATTGGATTTTCTTATTTCAAAGTATGAATTCAACAGAACATTCTCAGATTTCAACCACCACCAGGGAATGATCAAGAAAAAGTTTGACTGGATTATAAAGGTGAAGGGGTGATTTGATGAAGATATTCGAGATTTAAAAGGAGTTGGTAGGGCAGAGGGAAAGAAACATTTTCCACTGGTGGTGGAGTTTGGGACAAGGGTCGTAACCTTAAAATCAGAACCAGGTCTTTCAGGAAACAAAGTCAGGAAACATGCACAAAGCATGGCAGAAGTGCCAATTCATAGTTTTTATTCTCGGGGTGATCGATTTTTGCTAGGCAAGGGTATAAAAGGATATGGAACCATGACATATGGATGGACTTAGGATAAAGATTTGCCATGATCTCACTGAATGGTAGAACAGGCTAGAAGGGCTGAATGGCTTCCTGCTGTTCCTATGAATCCCTAACAAAACCTGAAAGCTCCTTGAGCCTGCTTTCCAAAGTGGATTCCCAGAGAGCGAGTGAAATTAAACCCATGGTCCTTTTAACCTCTCTTCACAGCACACCTTTTCACAGTTGCTCGATCTCCATCCTTCTCCATCGTACTCTGTGCGTTACTGTCAGGCTCCATGAGATTGGTCAGAAGCAGGTCACCCTCCTTTATTACCCTTTGAACGTCATTCTGTACAAGACAACAAGCAGCAGCTAACTCAGCGAGACGTCTGGACAGAAGTTTCAAACCATCATTACAAATCAACAACGACCTGCACTGAAATTATGCTTTTAACAAAACATCCCGGAGTTCTTCACGGGAGTGAATATCAGAAAAAACAACACTGAGCCACATAGCGAGGTAGACAGATGATCAAAAGCTTGGTCAAAGAGGTAGGTTTTAAGATGTAGGATTTAAAGGTGCATCAATACCAGGTGTTGTAAAAAAGGAACAAGCATTTTTCTAGGGCCTTTCATGACCTCAAGACATCCCAAAGTAATTTCCACACAATGATGCACTATGGAAATTCAGGTACTTTTGTAACGTAGGGAAACCTGTCAGCCAATCGGCACACAGCAAGTTCCCACAAACAGTAATGCGATAATGATCAGCTAATTTGTTTTTATATAACTATTGCCCAGGAGAACAGGAAACCCTGCCCCACCGCCCCCACCCCCGCTCCTATTCAAAATACTGGCCACGGAATCTTTTCCATTCACGTGAGAGAGCAAGAAGAGCTCTCAGTTTGAAGTTTCATTGGAAAGATGGCTCTCCGAAAGTGCAGCACTTCCGCAAAATAGGAAACGCTACAAATACATGACAGGTCCCTCAGCATCTGCAGAATCAACGGATTAATGATTTTCATGTAGCCTCTTTGAAAGAAATCAAGAGGACAAAATTCCACCAAGGATCCCCCCAGTTGCCTGCTATAATCTTAGCAAAAGATTTACACAAACAAACGTCAGAAAAACAGCGTGTGAGTCATTTCTGGGATTTGCTAATCTGTGATATACCAAATGAATTGGAGAGTCACAGAATCTCACAGTACAGCAGGCAGCCATTGGGTGCAGCACTCCCACAGGTCATCTGATAATTGTCATAATGCTGTTTGTGGGAGCTTGCTGTGCACAAATTAGCCATAATGTTTCCTACATTGCATTTCAGAAGTACTCCACTGGCTTCGGGAACATCCTGATGTCATGAAAGGTGCTGTAGGAATACAAGTCTCTTACTCTCTTTTGCACAAGTCTTTTTTTTTTGCAAAAATATACTTTATTCATAAAATATCTTCAATCACATTCCAAACCATTCCAAAAACACCATTTCAAGGGTACAATCCGGTTCAACTTTTACAAAATGTATCACCAGGTGCATCAGTACAAACAATATTACAATCGTTTACAGCCTTTCATTTTGAGCTGTACAGCCCGAGGGGGTTTAAACAGTTCCCAGTCCCTCGGTGCGCTGTGGCAGAAAGGTCTTAGACAGCGACCCTTCCCCATTGCGCCTTTGCGGCAGCTGCCCCAAGCTTTAGTGCGTCCCTCAGCACGTAGTCCTGGACTTTGGAATGTGCCAGTCTGCAACACTCGGTCGGGGACAACTCTTTGCGCTGGAAGACCAACAAGTTTCGGGCAGACCAAAGTGCGTCTTTCACCGAGTTGATGATCCTCCAGCTGCAGTTGATGTTTGTCTCGGTGTGTGTCCCTGGGAACAGCCCGTAGAGCACAGAGTCCTGTGTCACAGAACTGCTCGGGATGAACCTCGACAGCAACCACTGCATCTCTCTCCAGACCTTCTTTGCAAAGGCACAATCCACAAGGAGGTGAACAACGGTCTCTTCCCCACCACAGCCACCTCGAGGGCAACGTGCAGAGGGGGTGAGACTCCTGGCGTGTAGGAAGGATCTGACGGGGAGGGCCTTTCTCACCACCAGCCAAGCCACATCTTGGTGCTTGTTGGAAAGTTCTGGCGATGAGGCATTCTGCCAAATGACTTTGACAGTCTGCTCGGGGAACCATCCCACAGGGTCCACCCTCTCCTTATCCCTCAGGGCCTCTAAGACGTTATGTGCTGACCACTGCCTGATGGACTTGTGGTCAAAGGTGTTTTTCTGCAAAAATTTTTCCACCAGGGACAGGTGGTACGGCACGGTCCAACTACTTGGAGCGTTCCGCGGCAGCGTGGCCAGACCCATCCTTCGCAACACCGGGGACAGGTAGAACCTCAGCACGTAGTGACACTTGGTGTTTGCGTACTGAGGGTCTACACACCGCTTGATGCAGCCACACACAAAGGTGGCCATCAGTATGAGGGCGATGTTGGGCACGTTTTTTCCCTCTTTATCTAGAGGCTTGTACATCGTGTCCCTGCGGACACGATCCATTTTTGACGTCCAGATAAAGCGGAAGATGGCTCGGGTGATCGCCATCGCGCAGGAGTCTGGAATGGGCCAGACCTGCGCCACGTACAGCAACAGCGAGAGTGCCTCACACCTGATGACCAGGTTCTTACCCACAATGGAGAGGGAGCGTCGCTCCCACATGCCCAGTTTCCTTTTCACCATAGACACTCACTCCTTCCAGTTTCTAACGCATGCCCTGGTCCCTCCGAACCATATCCCCGGCACCTTCAGGCTGTCAGCCCTGACAGTGAAGGGGACAAAGGATCGGTCAGCCCAGTTCCCAAAGAACATGGCCTCGCTCTTCCCACGATTTACCTTGGTTCCCGAGGCCAGTTCGAACTGGTCGCAGATGTGGATCAGTCTGCGCACCGACAGCGGATCCGAGCAGAAGACGGCGACATCGTCCATGTACAGGGAGGCTTTTACCTGAGTGCCTCCACTGCCTGGGATCGTCACTCCTCTTATGCCCGGATCCTTCCTGATGGACTCGGCAAAGGGTTCTATGCAACACACGAAAAGAACAGGCGAGAGAGGACAGCCCTGCCTGACTCCAGATTTAATCGGAAAGCTATCTGTTTCCCACCCATTGATTGAGACTGCGCTACTGATGTTAGTGTAGAGCAGTTGGATCCAATTTCGAATTCCCTCCCCAAACCCCATTTTGGAGAGCACATCCACCTTGTAGGTGTGCGATATTCTGTCAAAGGCCTTCTCCTGATCCAAGCTGATGAGGCAGGTATCCACACCCCTGTCCTGTACATAGGCAATCGTATCCCTGAGCAGCGCCAGGCTGTCAGAGATCTTCCTGCCCAGCACAGTGCAGGTCTGGTCAGGGTGAATCACCAATTCCAGAGCGGATTTGACCCGATTGGCGATGACCTTGGACAGAATCTTATAGTCCACATTCAACAGTGAAATGGGTCGCCAATTTCTAATTTCCCCCCTTCCCCCCTTGTGCTTGTAGATGAGGGTGATGATGCCTTTCCTCATGGATTCTGACATACTACCGGCCAGGAGCATACTCTCGTACACTCCTAGCAGGTCTGGGCCGATCAAGTCCCACAGAGCCGAATACAACTCCGCCGGCAAGCCGTCGCTTCCGGGGGTTTTACTCTTCTCGAAGGACTCGAGGGCCTTAGTCAGTTCATCAGGAGTTAGCGGTTTGTCCAGGCTCTCCCGCGTACTGTCGTCTAAGACCTCCGTAATAGAGGACAGGAAGGACTGGGAGGCCGTGCTGTCCGTGGGCTTCACGTCATACAATCCGGCATAAAAGGATTTGCTGATCCTCAAAATGTCGGACCGTGATGACTTTACTGAGCCGTCTTCTTCCTTCAGGCTGCTGATCACAGAGCGCTCTCTGTGTACCTTTTGGAAGAAGAAATGTGAGCACGTCTCATCCTGCTCCACGGAGCGGACTCTGGAACGGAAGATGATCTTGGAGGCCTCCGAGGCAAAGTGCGAGGTTTGCTGGCTCTTCACCTCTTGGAGCTCCTCCTTGACATCGACCCCCATCGACTGCAGCCGGAGCAGATTCTGCATGTTTTTCTGGAGTCGGGACATTTCCCTCTGTTCCTTTCTAGCTTTCTGGGTGCCTTTGAGGACGAAAAACCTCTTGATGTTTCCCTTGATCGCTTCCCACCAGTGTGTCAGGGACTCAAAGAGGGGTTTCACGGTTCTCCAACCTTTGTAACTCCTCTTGAGCTTCTCAATGTTCTCTGGGGTCAGCAGTTGCACATTTAGCTTCCATGCCCCCCTGCCCACCCTCAGGTCCTTCTCCAAGTGGCAGTCCGCCAGTAGGAGGCAGTGGCAGGGCACAAGTCCTGGACCATCTGTATTAGAGGCACGAGTGCCACGAATTAAGCCAAGCTTGCCTTTTGGCTGAGGGGGCTTCACAAGTTTGCCTCCCTTTGCGTAGAGTGACATCAAGTCTTCGCTCAGGAACAGGCCATTTTCCAATCGGTCTGTGTTAGTGTTTATGTTCCACTAAAACTTCCCTTCACCTCTCTTTACTGCAACCTATCAGCACATCCATCTATTCCGTTCTCCCTCATATGCAAATCAGACTTCCCCTTAATCCTGCAATGAATGAGTGCTCTGTATTTTTAACAGGTAAACACTGTAGCATTCACACTGAGCTTACCTTCAGCTGATTGTATTTTTCAGTTCTTGCAATAAGTAAGTCCTCTACAGAATGTAAATCATCAGGCAGTTCAGCCTCAGCCAGATCTGTTCCAAATGCCTGCAGCATCTGGGCAATCTCCTTCACCATTACAGCAAAGCTCTCGATGGCCTGCGCACAAGAACACCAATACATGAATGAAGATAACGCAGTGTTAGACACAGTTTTCGACTGAATATTGAAATCCCTTCTCCCGAAAAACCCAACTCCTTTATAAACATGCCAGAGCTTCTGCCCTGAGAGCCAAGGTGGGATCTTCCACATTTGATGCTGGCTGAAGGTGTGGGGAGGGAGACACCATTAAAACGCAATCAAGATTTTCCAAGTTATTCAGAAAAGCAGCTTGCGCTGTAAAGCTGGGTTTGGCTCTGATGCAGAGGCAGAAGGAAGACATGCATGAGAAAAAAATATTCCACCAATTAGGTTTCACCAAAATCTTCAATTTATTCAAACAATGATTGCAATCACTGTTTCACTGGAGTCACTCAGCACGGTTGCCAACTCTGGTTGGATGGATTCCTGGAGGTTTCATCACATGACCTCCTGCCTCCAACTCAGTCAAAAAAAAATCCCCCCTCCAATATGTTTATAACTGATACACAAGAGTTCAAGTAACTGAAAAACATTTTTCACGTCTCAAGGCTTCCTCTTCCCTTAGTTTTCTTACAGCAGTATCCCGGAGATTGATCTTTGGCTTGAGGAGGCTCCAGAGCAGTTTTGGAGGTTTAGCAGCCAGTGGAGAGGTCACGGCTTTCGCTGTTGTTTCTTAAACTGTGGCCATGAAAGTGGGAGAGCTGGTGAGCAAATACACAATGGGTTTGTCTGTAAAACCCACTCTCTGCTTCTTTAGCTGAGGTGTTAGTGACAACTTGTATTTATTTTGAGCCCATATGCAGAGAAACATTTCGCAAAGGAGTTAAGAATAATCGGCATCAAGCCAACGGAGCAGCAATTAGAAGTGGAAATGTATGGAACTTGTTGACACATGGAAAGGTCGAAGCAGATTGTATTGATACATTTAAAAGGAGCTTTGATGCAAGCACAAGGGAAAGGCAATAGAGGGATGCTGAAGTAGAGTGAGAAGAAGTACATAGTGGGAGAAAGTTCATGTGGTGCATACATTCTTGCTTAGGCCAGTCTATGACCAGCATGGCCTGCTTCTGTGCTTTAATCTCTCAGATTTAACATATGGAATGTCAGGGTTGGGCCTGTTCAATCGAACAACGACCTGCTGCAATATTTAGTCAATGCCTTACACTGCCTGAAAAGGCAGAGGTTTAAGGAGTGAATTCCAGAGCTTAGGACCCAGGCAGCTGAAGGGAGGGGGAACGTGGAGAGTGGAGCGGGAGAGGGTTACAGAGTAAGAACCGGAAGGGATTAAAGATCCCTTTAAAATTAAATTAGATTAAAGAGGATGAGAATTTTAAAATTGAGGAATTGGTCCCCTTGGTTTGCCAGGGCAGGGCTAACAGCAGAGATTATAGAGGCTGGAGGGAGGGAGAATGCTTAGGGGGGGGCACTGAAATAAACCCATATAAAGCAAAGAGGAGGATTTCAGCAGCAGAGGGCAGGGTGAAAACAACTATTACAGGGAGTTTTGGTGATGAAGGCAGTACTGGTCTGGAGGCTCAACTCAGAATCAAACAGGAGGCGACGGTCTGGTTCACCCTGAGACAGTGAGCGGTGTGGGGGGGGATAGGAGTGAGTCAATGGTGAGAGTACAGAGTTTGTGCCAGCGGCTGAAGACAACAGCTTTGGTCTTTCCAGTAATTAGCTGGATCGGTGGATCTGGCAGTGGTGAGGCAGTTGGAGGTGGGTCTGGGGTGGGGTTGATGGGGTGGGGAGCTCAGCGCAAAGTAGAAGCTGACCCCAGCTCTGCAGATAGTGTCCTTTCCAGTCACAACCCCAACTGCCCTCATTCAGCTCTGGTACAAATTGCTGGTGTTCTGAGCAAGGATTTATACCCAGTGAGGAAATTTCCTTGGATACAGAAAATCCAGTGATTTACAGAGGCCAACTCCTGCTAATGGTGAGCTTGGACCAAACCCGCAAAAGATTGTTACTTCAGCATTGTACCTCAACACCCAGCAAGACCAGCACTCAGAGTTTTCTTTCGCAGAACAGAGATAAACCATGTTGACAACCTTCCTGTTTCGATGTCATGCTCGATCATGTGTCACAGAAAATTTACAATAGAAGAGGCCATTCAGCCCATCACGTCCATTCCAGTTGACGAAGAGCTACCCAGCCTAATCCCACCTTCCTCCTTCAGTACAGGTCATAGTCCTTCAATTACTCTTCAAACTGTGGTGAGAGTTACTGTCTCTACCACCCTTTCAACCTGAATGTTCCAGGTCCCTACCACCCTCTGGGTGAAAAAAAAATGTTCCTTCATTTCCCCTCTAGTCCTCCTTTCAATTATGTTAAATCTAAGCTCTTTGGTTTTTGACCCCTCTGCTAAGGTAAATAGGTCTATTTATTCTATCTTGGCCCCCTCATAATTTTAATTAAGTCACCCACCCCCTCAGCCTCCTCTCAAAGAACTCCAGCATATCCAATCTTTCTTCATAGCTAAAATTTTCCTGTCCAGGCAACATCCTTGTGAATCTCCTCTGCACCCTCTCCGGTGCAACCACATCCTTCCCATAGTGTGGTGACCAGTTCTGTACGCAGTACTCAAGCTGTGATCTCACTAATGTTGTACACAGTTCTATCATAACCTCTCTGCTCTTATATTATGTGCCTCGTATGAACAATATCTCCAGAATCTTGGGAAGAGTAAATGATCCTGATTCAGAAACCCAGCAAATCCACAGGGAGGGCGGATACTTAGCCCCTCTGTACAACAACACTCACCCTATGATCCCCAGTGGACCACTGCTTTCTGACACGGTGATTAAGTCCTAGTCAAACTCATGATGTAGAGCTGAACTATACAATAAAAATTATCACTAGACACTTTTATTATCACCTTGGCTGCCTGCGTTTGCAAACATCGCACCATCACCCCTACACTGCGAATACGCAATCTCCAGGGTATACAATCATTACATCAGCAAAGACTTGTCAATTCAGATTGACTTCACCAACCTATCATCAACTTATCTCAAATCTTGACAGCCATTTTGAACAGCCATAGAGCCCTTCAGCGACCACCCCTCGGTCTTGATGGCCAATGGTATAAATCTTGGAAGAACTGCGACATATAAAATGGATCCTGTATAGAGGATCCCACGGTACAGTGTGAAAGATGAAAAATCCCTCACAAACAGTAGACAACCACTAACTACCTCAGAGCCAGTCATAATAGAGGCTGCCACCTTCTCCATGTGTGGAAGATTGAAGCATCCTCATCATGTAAGAACATAGGTCCTAGGAGCAGGAGCAAGAGGAGGTCATTCGGTATCTTGAACCTGCTCCACCATCCGATACAATCATGGCTGATGTGGTTGTGGTCTCAACTCCACTTTCCTGTCTGCCTCCCAAAACCCTTGACTCCCTTGTCTATCAAAAATCTGTCTAACTCAGCCTTGAATAAATTCAATGACCCAGCCTCCAGTGCTGAGTGACTGCGGAGCTTCTAATCAGGTCCAGGAGCACATCATCGAACGCTGCCCTCGAAGGGAATTCACAGGCCTACAAGAAATCCATCTTGTTACACTGGTAGATTTGGCTTGGATATCTGGATAATATGGGTGGCGTAGTGTCTGTGGATAGTAATCCAGAGGCCCAGGCTAATGCTTTGGGGAACAGGTTCAAATCCCAACATGGAAGCTGATGGAAGTTAAATTCAACAATAAATTTGGAATTATAAAGCTAGCTTCAGTTATGGTTACCATGAAACAATTGTTGTAAAAGCCCAGCTAGTTCACTAATGTCTTTTAGGGAAGGAAATCTGCTGTGGTTATCTGGCCTGGCCTACACGCGACTGCAGACTTTTGACTGCCTTCTGAAATGACTTAGCAAGCCAATCAGTTCAAGGGCAGTTAGGGATGGATAAAAAATGTGGGCCTTGTCAGCAAAGCACACATCTCAAGAAAGAGAAAAAAAGAAACCGATATTGAGAATTGATTTGTGTTTTGCTAGTGTGATTCAAAAGAAGATGCAGGTTGCAGCAAACTAAAACTACCCTTTTCAAACCTTCGTTGAAATTCAAAAAGGATGAACCAGCGAGGTACAGAATATAAACAGGCAGAGAAGTGAGCTTTAATGGATTGGATTTCCAGGGTTTAGAGGCTGAACGATACATACGGTTTCACTGTTAGTGAGCATTGCTCGTGAACACTAAAGAAACAAACAAGAACCACTGAGCTTTCTTCATAGAACCACACAATAAAACAGATAATGCCACAGAATTCTCGCTGTGGTTAGTTTCTGAGATTAGAATAGCGGAAGTTGCTGGCTCATTGCAGGTATCAGCCTCCGATTAATTATGCACCATTGTTCTGTGCTGTTCAGCCTAATGTTAAGCATTATGGCAGAAATGTGGGTCAGCGAGACCTCGCATCTATTCACATCTGTCTGCTTTGGCAGGACTGAAGTCTGTTGATAAATAATGTAATTTATATTGTGATACTCCAAAGACTTATAAATTTATAATCATTATTTTGGAGTAAACAGAAAGCGGCTGCATTTATGGTCATGATTGAGATTGCCTGCCCAAAAAAACTTCAATACAAGGAAGCCCAACATCACACCACAATGCACAAGTGTTTATTTCCTGAAGTTGCACTCCCGGCCTTGCCGGCTGAGAACACGCACAAATTCCGGCGAGGTTCTAAACTGGGAGCAGGATTTCATAAATCCTTAACTTTGTAAACCTGCAGGTTAGTGCAGGTGATACTGAAACATTCATATCCTCAGACCAGTTAAAATTATATAGTGTCCCCTTTTCTGATTACAGGTTTAAAACTGTTGTCATGTACAAACCCAATCACATGATATTCCTTCATTTTAACCCATTCGTTTGAAATCAATGGGGCCACTGTTAGAATCGTGGGGAGAGAAAGTTTTGTCGCATAAACACCACCAGTAACAAGCCTTTAGAATTACTGCACGCACAAAAACGTAAAATAATTCAAGAGATTAAGAGTCAGGAGTTTCATGAATCACCACGGAAACCGTCAGTCATGATTTAATCTCCTTAAATCCAACACCAGTATGTATCTATGCTGTTCACTTCAAATACTCCCTGTGGTAGTAAGTTTCACTTTCTCATCACTTTCTGGGTAAATGTATTAGTAACTATCTTATATTTGTGGACCCCAGTTCTCTACACCTACCCTGTCAAATGGCAGTGTTGAGGCAGTGTTTTGCTGAAGCTAATACATTCATCATGTGTCAATCACAGTGTAGCCATACTTACAGTGCGGAACAGGATCCACTCATTGTGGCAGTAGTCAAGGGTGCCTCCAAACTCATGAGTCAGATGGGTTTCATCGATGTACTTCAACAACTCTGTGACCGAATTCAGCATAACAACCTGCAGGAAAAGCAAAGGGAATCATCCCAGCCATTTCAGAAAGGAGATTTCACCTTCAGCAAGGAATGTAGAAAGGTGATACAAAGATAAACTGCGCATTTCTTAAGCAGTTCTCATGATGGCAGGACACCCCCAAGCGATTCACAGCTGTTAATGTAACACTTGAGGTGTAGTCACTGTGTAGTGTACGAGATGCACTGAAGTTAATGGGAAGGCAGTCCAGCACATTAATAACACAGACAAATTACAACTCTGATTACATTTGCCTGGAAAGCGCTTTGGCTATCATGATGTCAGGAAAGATGCTAAAGAAATACAAGTTTGTTGATTAAAGACGAGGAAAGAAAGAGAAAAAGGAGAGATAGAGAGAGAGAGGAAGAGAGATATAGAAAGAGGGAGCGACACCGAGAGAGGGGGGTGGCGAGTAGGGGCACTGGGGGGTGGGAGGTGGGGGAGTGACACGGAGAGCACAGGGAGGGAGGGCACGAGGAGTGGCGGGGGAAGGGACACAGAGAGGGGTGGGAGAGAGACACGGAGAGGGCAGAGAGACATGGAGAGGGCAGAGAGACACGTAGAGGGCAGAGAGACACGGAGAGGACAGAGAGACACGGAGAGGGCAGAGAGACACGGAGAGGGCAGAGAGACACTGAGAGGGCAGAGAGACATGGAGAGGGAGAGAGACATGGAGAGGGCAGAGACACGGAGAGGGGAGAGAGACACGGAGAGGGCAGAGAGACACGGAGAGGGCAGAGAGACATGGAGAGGTCAGAGAGACACAGAGAGGGAGAGAAAAACACGGAGAGGGAGAGAGAAACAGAGAAAGGGAGAGACAGAGTGTGAGAGGCACAAAGAGAAGTAAAGCCGCGGAGAGAGGGAGAGAGACAGCAAGAGACTGAGAGTCACAGAAACAGGGATTGAGAAGAGACAGGGGAGGAGAGGGAGAGAGAGAGAAACATAGAGGCTGACACAGAGAGCCACAAAGGCGTGAAGAGACACCAGGAGGTAGAGGGAAGACTCTTACTGGTAATTTCAGGATAAAGTCGTCCTGATTGAATCGGAAGCTGATATCGGAGATGGTGCGTTGGAAGAACCCAGTCGGCCGCAGTACCAGGACCAGCTGCAGGTTTTCTGGACATGTGGCCTGGAGGGAACAAAATGTAAAAGGTTAATTTCTTGCACAACTTTCAGAGTATCTGACAATTCAGAGCAAATTCCTGGGGCGTGTCCTTACTGGGATGAGAGGGCGGTGGGCAGGCTTGCCGGAGCACAGGAAGGTTAAACAACAAGTGGATTCCACAGCTCACAACCCTACCCAGCAAAGTTCCACACTGACGCGTTTGCCCATATTCACACTAAAACTCCACAAGTCAAAAAAAACTGCTTTACACTCATTCACGGGATGTGGGCGTCGCTGGCTAGATCAGCATTTGTTGCCCATCCTCAATCACTCCTTGAGAAGATGGTGGTGAGCTGTCTTCTTGAATCACTGTGGTCCATGTGGTGTTAGGGGGGAGTTCCAGGACTTCGACCCAGTGACAGTGAAGGAACAGCGATCTATGCAAGTCAGGATGGTGAGTGGCTTGGAGGGGAATTTGCAGGTGGTGGTGTTCCCATGTGTCAGCTGCCCTTGTTCTTCCAGTGGTAGAGTTCACGGGTTTGGAAGGTGCTGCTGAAGGAGCCTTGGTGAGTTGTTGCAATGCACCGTGTAGACGGTACACACTGCTGCTTCTGGGTGTCAGTGGTGGAGAAATGGCACATTTGAGGTGGGGGATGGGGTGTCCATCAAATGGCCTCCTTCATCCAGATGGTGTCACATTTCTTAAGTGTTGTTGGAGCTTCACTGAACCAGGCAGTTTACTGCAGCATCGACAGTGCGGTTAATCTGCCCGGCAATATTAATGTATAAATAACTTGGCAATTTGTGGTGAGGGACAAGAACACAAGAGTTGTGAATTACCATAAGTTGCTGAATGATTTGTGCAGCTTCACTGTTAGCTTCACAAACACACAGGTCACCCTTAACCTCCCCCCGAGTTTCAAGAAATTGATGAAGTTGTGTCATAAATACAAATTAAACAGTTCCAAGATGTTCAGGGTCGATATTTTATGCAGTAAGGGTCCTTTTAGTGATGCAATTCATGGTCTAAATATGGAACTCAACTTCTCAGGCCCAGAAAGGAAACAACTGAAACAGTGAAGTCTCATTGCTGCAGCTAGAAAATTGTTCCTAAAGATTCTTTTAATAGAAATTTTAAATCAGTTTTTAATTTTTTTGTGTTTTTATTTATCTCAATCCAATCTTTATTTCCCTCTCTCTGTTTCTTTCTGACCTGTTTTGACATTAATTCACCCGATTTCCTCCTCCATTGATTCCTCGGTTTCTTTCTCAGTCCTTAGATCTCATTGGTGAAGGATTTAGGCTGCAGGGGCCATTGTTCACCATGGCCCCAGGTGCCCCATTGTCCTCACTGCACGGCTATCAGCTCACGCTCAAGCCCAAGGAGCTCATGATCTCTGGATCAATTTCAGTCTGACTGAGGTTGTGCACCCCACTGCACTCTCACCGAACTTATCCTTCCTGTATGGTCTGTTGGGCAAACTTTCACTCAACTGATTTTAAACATGCAACAGGAGGAAATAACCGCATCGAACGCATCACCGAGCTGGTGTGATGTGTATGGTGTCCTGATTCCATGCAAAGACAAACCATATGTGTTTTAAGAAGTTGTTAAGAAAGCTGTTTGGGATCCAGACTGGGTGCTTTGGGATGAAATTTCCCCACAAGTTTTCCATTTCCAGCAGAAACCGTAGACATTTCTCGGAGTTTCTGTCGATCTTCATTCAAAGTTACGGTATGATATCAGAGGGCCTGGGAGCTGTGATCAGGGGATCATGGGGGCTGCTGTGTTTGAGCCCACTCTCTGGGCCCCTGCTTCCTGCATGTCTGGCCCTACCTCGGGGCACTTAGATACATCCCCTGCAAAGGTGCAGGGGGTAAGAGGGATAAGGTTGGCAGTGGGGGGGGCGGGGAAGGTGGGAGGCAAGCCAATGATTTAGATGGCTTATGATGAGAGCACTTTACTCTCAATGAAGTGCTTCTGAAATGTGGTCACAGTTGTAATGGAGGTAACACGGGAGCCAATTTGAGCAGGGAAAGACCCCCAACAGCAGCAATATAATTTGGGTTGAGCAACAAATATCAGTCCAGGACATTGGGGAGAACTCCCTCCGATCTTCTCTGCACAGTGGGCACGCATTTGTTTTACACCCGGTTTATCCAGCTGAGAGTGCAGAAAGAGCTTCAGTTTAACATCTCAACCAAAAGGTGGAACACCTGACAACAGTGCAGCACTCCCTCAGTATTGCATCGGAGCGTCAGCCTGGATCCTGCGCTTTAGTTTCTGGTGTGGGATTGTGAACTCACAACCTTCTGACTCAGGGGGGAGTGGGCGCTACCAACTGAGCCACGAATGACCCCCAGCGCTGCAGAAACCAAGTCTGACTCAATGTTAACAGGAACAGGAATAAATTTGTTAATAAGTCAACAGATATATGATGACCTCACAGATTTCCACTGTCTGTCTAAAATCCTGGGACCCCCACTTTGCAAACCAATTTACCAGTGACCCATGGTCGATAACAATAAGCTAGCACATTCAGAGGAAACCTGGAAAAAAGTGAAAGGTAAGTGCAGAATAGCCCAGAATGCAAGTAATCAGTGGGGTGCCCCAACAAGCACTGAAACATCACAGGAATGTTGAAACAGGGGCTTGTGACACCAAGTTAATTTAATGAACAATCTACTCGGACGGCATCACGCGAAAAGGCTTTATTAGTTACTGAAGAATTGCACTATGATGTAATCATTCTTCCCTATTGGTCACTGTCGCTGGGTCAAAATCCCAGAACTCCCTCCCTAACAGCACTGTGGGTGTACCTACACCGCACCGCAGCGGTTCAAGAAGGCAGCTCACCACCACCTTCTCAAGGGCAATTGGGGATGGGCAAGAAATGCTGGCCCAGCCAGCGACACCCACATCCCGTGAATGATTTTTTTAAAAATCACAATGTATAAAAATGCACGCTATTAGAGAAGCTAATTAAGTGCATTTTATTTTTTTAAGTGGTAGTGAATCACTATGATGCTCCTGTATACTAAATATACACCATAATCGTTTTCCAGAGAGTAGTGAGCCTTTGGAATATGCTGCCAACTGGTCTGGTGGGTGCTGACTCTCTGCGCCACCCTCAAGAGAGAGCTGGACAGATACCTGACTGGGGCAGAGATCAGGCTGGATAGGAGGCTGGTGTCTTTATAGATAACACCCGGACTGCGTGATCTCCTGGACTGGTTTCCAACGCCTGAGGGGATCGGAATTTTCCCAAACTTTTTCGCAAATGACGTCCTGTATGGCTGTGACAGGGGTAAACATCCCCTCCCCGTCCTTCTTGACCTGTCTGGGGCCTGTCATACAGTTGACCACAACGTCCTCCTCCAAGCCTCTCTGCTGGGTGGTATTGCTCTCATCTGCTTCCAATCTCATCTATCCAAAGCTGGCCAGAATGCAATGGTTTCTCTTCCTGTTCCCACATAATTATCTCAGGTGTCCCCCAACGATCTATCCTCGGCCCCCTCCATGTTGCCCCTGGCAACGTCATCCGAAGGCATAGCGTTAGTGTTCACACGTACTCTGACGACATCCAGCTCTACCTCCCCATCACCCCTCCACTGTTGCTAAATTATCAGGCTGCTTATCCGACATCCAGTACTGGACGAGCAGAAATTTCCTCAGATTAAATGTTGGGAAGATTGAAGCCATTGCTTTTGTCCCTCACTCCAAACTCCGTTTCCTAGCTCCCAAGTCTATCCCTCTCCCTGGCAACTGTCTGAAAATGAACTAGGCTATTTGCAAAGCAAAATGTTGTGGATATTGGAAATCCGAAATAAAATCAGAAAATGATGGAAATACCCAGCAGGTCAGGCAGCATCTGAGGAGAGAGAAACAGAGTTAACATTTTGCGTTGATGACCTTTCATCAGAACTGGGAAAAGTTAAAGATCTAGACTTGACTATTCCAATGCACTCTTGGTTGGTCTCCTTTAGCCTCAGTAAGTCTGAAGTCATCTAAAATGCTGCTGCCATGTCGTAGTCCACACCAAGTCTAGTTCACCCATCACACACACTGTTGACCTACACTGGCTCCCAGGTAAACAATGCCTTGATCTTAAAATTATCATCTTTGTTGTCCAAGTCCACCATGACCTCAAGCCTCCCTAATCTCCTCCAGCCCCGTAACTCCCCAGGATATCTGCACTCCCTTAATTCGGGTCTCTTCAACATCTTCCACTTTAATCACTCCGCTATTGGTGCCGGTGCCTTCAGTTGCCTGGGCCCTAAGCTCTGGGATTCCTTCCCCAAAACGTCCTGCCTCTATCTCTCTCTCTCCTCCTTTAAGGTGTGCCTTAAAATGTATCTCTTTGATCAAACCTTTGGTCACCTGCCCTAATATCTCCTTTGTGGCTCAGTGTCAGATGTTGTTTTATAATGTTTCTATGGAGCACCTTGAGACGTTTTGTTATGTTAAATGCTGTGTAAACGTAAGCAGTTGTTTTAAGCAAAGCGAGCTCAGTTAACAGCTAACACAAATTTAACAATTACCAAATATTCAACACAAACAACTGTCATGTGATTAACCCAGATTCAATTTCTGCTCTGGGTAACAGCAGGTGATCCAGACAGGAGTACACTGTTTGATAAGGTCAAAAATCTGTTCGGTTGATTAAAACAAATAGAAAATTTCCATCATGAGAGAGACAGAGAGAGAGGGATAGAGAGAGAGAGAGAGGGAGAGAGAAAGAGAGAGAGAAAGAGAGAGAGAAAGAAAGAGAGAGAGAGAAAGAGAAAGAAAGAGAGAGAGAGAGCAGCAATGAGGCTCTGGATCCTTGTGCACAGAAAAAACTAACTACATCTCGACAAGGTGAGGTCAGAGTCTGTGCAACTCCATCCTTCCCTCCTCCCCCAATCACCGAAAACAAAATCCCCTGATCCTGAAATATTTAGTAATGCTACTCCAGTAGGAGATCTTGTGGGGACAGCGGGTGGCATCCCTGCCTCTGAGCCAGAAGCTTCAGGTTCGAGTCCCACCCCAGAATGCGATGCCCAAGGAAGGTGTGTCCATAACGCACCCAAACAGGTTGAGTGTCAGCCTGCAAATCCTCCCAACACATGCCGATAGCAGATGGTAAGAGCGGGAGAGATTCCTGGTCAGTTGTGATGGAAAGAAAGTTGGAGCCCCTACCATCACAATCCATAGCTCCAGGCTACAACATGCATGTAAAAGAGCATGCTGCAAGGCAAATCGGACTCCCTGAGTGAACTGTAACACACAGCACTCCAGTGTGTACAAACAAGCTCATCGACTGAATAGCATAAAATTACTGTTGACAGTGTTTCCTTCTGCTGCCTGAATGGGATCATATCAAATATTATTTTGATATTCCTTAATCAAAGCATCAATTAATTTATTTTAAACGAGCTAATGGAGCCAATAAAATGGCGGGGAGAGGAATTTGGTACAAATAGTAAAACATTTATATCGTCAGCAGTAATTTTTACCCTTGGGCATCAATTATTGTTCCCTTAAGAATATTGAGTGTGCAGAATATATGACTGCAACAATAGGTGACCGAGTGGGAGATTGCCACATCATAGTTTATTGACAGAACCAAGGAGAGATAATTGTGAAAAGCACTGCATGTTAAAGCAGCTTTCTCCCACTCACCAACTCTTCAAATGTCAAAGATGCTGCAGTTTTTCTATTCATTCTCGGGACGTGGGTGTCACTGCAAGGTTCCCCCGAGAAGGTGGTGGCGGGGTTTCGTTTTGAGCCACAGGTAGCAGGTTGATTCAACTGAATTGCTAGTTCAGCCACTCCAAGGGCAGCTATGTTTCTGTGGATCTGGAGTCACACCTAGGGCCAAACTGGTTAGGGCAGCAGGGAACCCGTTGGATTTTTACAACAATGGTCACTCATGGTCACTTTTACTGATAGTCATATTTCAGCACCATTCACTGGGTGCGAGTAACATGTCCTCGTCCCTCGTTCCTGTGGGTAGCACTTTACAATAATGAAGGATGTAACCAAAAGCAGCCTAGCAGTTGGAGGAGACTGGATGATAAACATATCAAACCAATTCACACAGGCAATCAGCAGATCCAATAGGATGTTAAACTAAAAACCAGACAGGAGAGTGTAAATCATAGGATGGTAACAATCAAACTGTACAGAGCTGTGGTCTAACTGTACAGGGCACCATTCACACTACACAGGGCTTTTAGTCTTCTTCGTAGTAGTTTGATACAACTGAGTGGCGTGCTAGGCAACTCCAGAGAGCAGTGGTGTTTCCATGCGTCTGCTGCCATTGTCCTTCTAGGTAGCAGTAGTCGTGGGTTTGGAAGGTGCTGTCAAAGGAGCCTGAGTGAGTTGCTGCAGTGCCATATTGTAGATGGTACACACACTGCTGCCACTGTGCGTCTGTGGTGGAGGGAGTGAATATTTAAGATGTTGGATGGGGTGCCAATCTAACAGGCTGCTTTGTCAAAAGAACACAAGAATTAGGAGCAGGAGTAAACTATAAGCCCTGTCGAGTCTGCTCTGCCACTCAATACAATCATGGCTGATCCTGGACTTCAATTCCATTTTCCCGCCCACTCCCCATATCCTTCAATTCCCTGAGACACAAAATATTTGTCTATCCTAGTCTTAAATGCATTCAACAATGGAGCATCCACAACCATTTGGAGTCGAGATTTCCAACAATTCACAACCCTTTGAATGAAATAATTTTTCCTCATCTCAGTCCTAAACGATTGATCCCTTATCCTGAGACTGTGCCCGTGTTTTAGACTACCTGACCAGCTGAAACAATCTCTCAGTGTTCAACTTATCGAATCCCTTCAGAATTTTGTAGGTTTCAATGAGACCATCTCTCGTTCTTCTAAACTCCAGAGAATTCAGTCAGCCTCTCACCATAGGACAATCCCCTCATCCCAGGGTCCAATTCAGTGAACCTGAAATCTACCGCCTCCAATGCAACTATATCCTCTTAAATGTGGAGATCAAAACTGCTCACAGTATTCCAGATGTGGTCCCCTCAAAACTCTCTACAGCTGTAGCAAAACTTTTTTATTCTTGTACTGCAATCTCCTTGCAATAAAGACTATTTGCCTGCCTAATTGCTTGCTGCATCTGCAAGCTAACTTTGTGTTCCTTGTACAAGCACACCCAAGTCTCTTTGAACATCAGCACTTCCAAGTCTCGCACCTTTTAAAAAATATTCTGCTTTTCTCTTCTTACGACCAAAGTGAATAACTTCACACTTCCCCACGTTGCACTCCATCTGCCACCTACTCACCTAACCTGTCTATATCTCTTAGCAGCCTCTCTGTGTCCTCCCCACAGCTTACCTTCTCACCCAGCTTGGTATCATCAACAAACTTAGATACATTACTCTCTGTCTCTCCATCTGAGTCACGAATATAGCTGTAAACAGCTGAGGCCCCAGCAACAATCCTTGTGGCACTTCACTACTCACTGCCTATCAACTTGGAAAAAGTCCCTTTTATGCCCACTCTCTGCTTTCTATCTGTTAACCAATCCTGCATACACGCTAATACGCTACCCACAAATGTATAAGCCCTTATCTTGCCTATTAACCTTTTGTGTGGCACCTTATCGAATGCCTTTTGAAAATCCAGATATACAACATCTACTGGTTTCCCATTATCTACCCTACTAGTTAAACCCTCAAAAAACTCTAAAAAAAATTGTCAGAGTTTCCCTTTAGTAAAACCATGTTGACTTGTTCTATTCATACTATGCTTTTCTTGGTTCTGCTTATGTCATTGTTTCTCATGTGGGCCACAACAACTGGATCCTTCCCCTCCCACTCGAGTTCCTTTCCAGCCGCAAGGAGGTGTCCTCAACCCCGGCACTGGGCAGAAAACACAACCTTCGGAGTTCCCAGTCGTGGCAGCAGAGAACAATAGCTATCCCCCTTACTATGCTGTCTCCTATCACTATCACATTCCTCTTCACTTCCCCCCCACCCCCACTTGAATGGCATCCTTCACCATGGTCAGCCCACCCATCCACCTTGCAGTCCTTCTCCTCGTCCACACAGGTAGCAGACACATCGTACCTGTTGGGCAAAGTCAGGGGCTGCAGCTCCTCCATCACTGGTTTCCCTTACCTGCCTGATTACAGTCACACTCTCCTGTACCTGACCATTGATCAACTCTAAAGTTCTGTCTAACCTAAGGGGAGTGACTGCCTCCTGGAACAAAATGCCCGGGTAACTCTGCCCCTCCCTGATGGCCCGGAGTGTCCACAACTCAGACTCCAGCTCAGAAACTCGGAATTGAAGTTGCCTAAGCTGCAGACGCTTACTACAGATATGGTTATCGGAGATCTCAGTGCAATCCAGTGATTCCCACATGCAGCAGTTATGGCACAGCACCAACCCTGCCAATACTGTCCAATCTTATTTATTTAATTAGTCAATTAGTTAATAATTTACACAGATGAAGTAATAGAAAGTTGCACTCACTTGGAGACAAGGAAGAAAACTCACCAACTACTGGAGGCTGAAAGATAAGTGGAAAAAGGGGGCAGCTCTTTGCCCTTCTGCACCGAATTCCCACCTGAACCAAATTTCCAACTATACACCCTGTCTATGTCTCACTCCGGAGTGGTCTCTTTTCTGTTCATCCACTTACTGTGTCCTCGATGGTGTCGAGCTTCTTGAGAGTTGTGGGAGCTGCATTCATCCAGGCAAGTGAGGAGTATTCCATCACACTCCTGACTTGTGCCTTGTAGATGGTGGACAGGCTTTGGGGAGTCAGGAGGTGAGTTACTCTCTGCAGGATTCCCAGCCTCTGACATGCTCTTGGAGCCACAGTATTTATAGTGGCTTGTCTAGTTCAGCTTCTGGTCAATGGTAACCCCCAGGGCGTTGATAGTGGGGAATTCAGCAATGGTAATGCCATTGAATGTCAACGGGAGATGGTCAGGTACTCTTGAGCATCTCTGATTTTAATCGTTGCATCATGCCTTCAGTTGCCTGGGCTTTAGCTCCGTAATTCCTTTTCTGTCTCTCTATCTCTCTCTCCTCCTTTAAGACATTACTTAAAACCTACCTCCTTGACCAAGCTTTTGGTTACCTGGACTAATCTCCCCTTATGTGGTTTGATTTATGTTTTGTTTTATGTTACCTCTGTGAAGCACCTTGGGGTGTTTTATTACATTAAAGGTGCTATATAAAAACTAGTTGTTGTTCTTGTTCTTTAGTCAACATTGCATTATATCACGTGACTGCCAGGCTGGCAGAAGGTGAACTAGATGGACATTGGTCAGTTTTCATCCAGCACCTCCTGCCCTCCTGTGAATGGTCATAAAGGTGTTGTTTAGAGAGAGGTTTGGGGAGGGAATTTCTGATGCTTGAATCTCAATCACTGCAGTGTTGATCCTCAGGGGGTGTGAGACAGCCTGCAATAGGAGGAGCTTGTGGCAGTTAACACCAGAGGCAGCTCAGTCTCTTCCGCCAGAGTTACACTGCAAACCGAGAGCTGCTGAGACAATGAAACCTAAAGGTGAAAGCGAAAAGCCAAATGCTGCAGATGCTGGAAACCTGAAACATAAAAACTGGAAAATGCCAGAAACAAGTTCTTGGAAGGAGTCACAAAACCCGAATCATTCTTGCTTCTTCCAGAGGAACAGCAACATTAACTTTGCGTTATAAATATATGCTAATATCAACTAAACTCTCTTTCTTCTCAATGGGCAGGGCTGTTGGGGAATGAAGGATCAGTGACAAAAATCGTCACTCGGAGAGAGAGAGAGAGAGAGAGCTAAGTAAACTAAACTCTGAGCCTGGGTCTGCAGCACGATATGTCAATAGGGTTGCCAGCCCTCCCAGAATAGCCTGGGATATCTATAGGATTCATCATCAATCTCCCGGTGGTTGATAAAAGCAATCCGGGAGATTTTAAAATGATGATTCTGTGATTCCGATCTGTAATTCATAGTGCCCGGCCACAGTCCATTCACGAATGTTGATGGTTACGTGTGCAGCAGACTGCGCGGGAGTAGCGTGATGACTTGCCTGTCTCTCCCCTCCGGAACAGTCTGAGCATCAAGTCGACCTCTGCACGCGGCTGGAAGCGAGTCCCAGGGAGAGCTGCTGCACTCGAAAAATTACATTGATTAAAGGCCATAAGACATAGGAGCAGAAGTAGGCCATTCGGCCCATCGAGTCTGCTCCGCCATTCCATGAGATCATGGTTGACCTGATAATCCTCAACTCCACTTTCCTGCCTTTTCCCCATAACCCTTGATTCCTTTACTGATTAAAATCTGTCTATCTCAGCCTTGAATATACTTAACAACCCAGCCTCTACAGCCCTCTGCGGTAGTTTTAGCAAGACTTCCCTATTTTTATACTGCATTCCCTTTGAAATAAAGGCCAACATTCCATTTGCCTTCCCCATTACCTGCTGAACTTGTATGTTAGCTTTTTGGGAATCATGCATGAGAACCCTCAAATCCCTCTGAGCTGCAGCTTTCTGCAGTCTTTCTCTATTTAAATAATATTCAGCTCCTCTATTCTTCCTGCCCAAGTGCATAACCTCACATTTTCCCACATTATATTCCATCTGCCAAGTTTTTGCCCACTCACTGAGCCTGTCTATACCCCTGTGTAGACATCCTCACCACTTGCCTTCCCACCTAAAAATAAAACCACAAAATGGTGGAAATATTCTAGAACATTAGAATCAGTGAAGGTGCTGATTTTAGTTTGTTGTCACATTCATTTTGTTGAAAAAATATTCGACTCGATTACTTGTCGGACATAAGGACGGCAGTGAAATGGCAGTGAAACTGAGTGAGAAATGATGCCTTTCCTATGCCTGTATCAGTCATTAAAGCTCGAATGCTTTACTCCAACCCCGAGGAGACAGTGGACAGGAATGTTGCCGATTTTTAACGTGGTGTTGTTGTTTTGTTTGCTTTCTTCCAATCTTGGGACATTGAGCACAACTCGTGTAGCCAGAATTAATCATTTAAAAGACCCCTGAGGTTGTTGGTGCAGGGGAGAGAAAGGAGAAACCAAACAGAGAAATAAATGCCAAAAAACTTTGTGCGGAATTTCCTGTGCCCGTTGGCGTCGGGCTTGTTTGGCAGTGGGCATGAGCGGACAATATGACAAGAAGCCCAAAAATCGGTTTCACGACATCGTGAAACCAGTTTGCAAATGGTCCGCTCTGCCTGTCAATGGCAGGTCACCTTTCCTGTATTTGGATGTCAGGAACTTAATTGTAATACATCTGCATATCATTATAAGTCCTACTCACCTGAATCTCCCCCCCACAGCGCTGGATCATCCAGTCGATGTGATTGCACTAACGTGTTTCACAACTGAACATAAGTGACGTGCACCTGGTGAGCTGCACTTTGCTCAGGACTTCGAGGTTTGTTTACCTACCTTGCTTGGGGCAGCACTCACAGTCACCAGCGCCAGGCTTCACAGGCAGCACCACATCAATGTTAGGGGGGCTCACGGGCAGGTCTCTACCCACCAGACCAGCCGTGAGGTGGGGGTGGCTTTTCAACGGCTGCAGGACTAGGGCTTGCTTGAGGAAGGGGGAGAAGTGGCCTTGGGCAAAGGAAGAGACTACAGGGAAAGCGCTGAACAGGGGAAGCGGGGTATCCCGTGGTGTGTGTGTGTGGGGCACATGTTGATCTGTGCAAGTGGTCTCAAGATGGTGAGGGCTGAGGAGGCAGTCACCAGAGGAGATGAGGCCAGGTGGAGATGTGAGGATTTGAGTGAGTGATGTCCCTTGAGCTGGCAATGAGTGAGATGCCAGTGAATGTGTGATAGGTTGTGAGTGTGTGAGGTTAGAGTGATGAGATGGTTGCCTTACCCTGGTGGCACAGGTGAGATCATTCATCCTTTATCTGCATTGGATGGTCAACCTCTTCTGTGCAGCATTGGCACTGCCATCGCCTACCAATCTGGAGTGGTGAGATTGCTGCCCCTCCTGGGGCCAGAATGGGATAGAGGGCCTCCATGGCATCCAAAAGGCCTTCAAGGGACGTGCCCCTGAATCGGGAGGCTGCAGTCTTCTTGACTTTTGGGCCATATCTTCTGTGCAGCAGTCCTGGGCTGGAAGCACTGAGAGGTGTGCGCCCGGCTGCACTTTAAATATGACGCCCGGCATGAGGAAGCGGCGAGATGATGGTGTGGCAGGCAAATGAGAGCCCCCCCGCCATTGAAACAGTGTGTTTCCCAGGATGCATAATTAATGAGGCAGGATTGGGATGATGTGGAGTGAGAAGCTGCTATTGCGGCCGGTGGGTAGAAGTTCATTTTCCTGCCCGCTACCGGACTTAGTGCAAATCTGGGATGAGTCTGGGAGAGTAGCCAAAGGAAGTAGGGTGAGATGGCAGGGTGGATTAGAATGGGCCAGTGAAGAAATACACCCATTGGCGCTACGCTGCTGGCTTTCCCTGATGTCATGTCCGCCAACGTCACCTGAAATATGTCCAGCCAGATCTGGCAACCCTATAGTTCAGCCATCACCAGTGTGGATCAGATAATTGAGAGAAAACGAAACGGAGACAAAGAAAATTGCTGCATGATGGCATGAATATTGTGAATACCTTTACAAACATGACAGTGACTCGGAATTCAAAAGCCAAGTTGAACTTGAGCCTCCCCCAATTTGAGCTGAGGTACAGCGAGACACTGACCGGATGGCAAACCATAGGCCCAGGTGATATACCGGTGGAATTACTCAAGATGGGAGGAGATTCGGTAGTGGACAAGATGTATAGAATGTGTGTGGCACTGTTGGAGACTGGCGATTGGGTGGAGGACAGAGCTGATTCTACCATTATCCCTTTTCGGAAGATGACTTTAAACAGTTAACAAATTGTAGAACAATTGTTTTGATCTCTCGCCTCAGTAAAATCTTACTCAAGATGATCCTGGAACAGATCGGGAAAAAGGCAGAGGGTGCGAAGGCTGATGAGCAAGCTGGATTTGACATGGAAGAGGAACCAGAGATCAAGTCGCTAATCTTTGAATCACAATGTGCAAAGTCAAGAACATCAACAGCCAATATACATGTGCTTCATTGATTGTGAGGAGGCATTCGACTAAGCCTCACACTGGTAGACAATGTTAGGGTGGGATACCCACCACATTTAATTGACTTGTTAGCCAAGCTTTAATGTAAACAACAAGCTAGGGTCAGAGTTGCCGGCACCCTCTCAGGATGGTTCAGAGTTCAAAAGGGTGTTAGATGGCGGTGTGTCCTCTCACCATATTTATTCAACATCCGAGCAGAAAGGGTTACGAGAGAGACACTTGATGGACACAAAGGTGGGATACTAATTGGTGGTGGCAAGTTCTGAACCTTCGATATGCTGATGACATTATTCTGCTCGCTAACTCAATGATGGAGCTACAGGAGTTGGTGGATCACCTTAATCAAGTTAACCAGAAATACAGTCTCCTGATCAATGTCAACAAGACAAAGGTGATGGGCTGGGTGGAAAGACCTGCAAGATTCTGATTAACGGAGTTCAGCTTGAGCAAGTTAACACCTTTCGCTATCTCGGGTCACTCATCATGGAAAATGCAGAGTCCACCAAAGAAATTTGGGCTAGGCTTAACACGGGCCATGGTGTTGTGAACTCACTTACAAGAGTATGGGGTAGCCACAGCATCTCGATCACAGCGAAAATTCGTCTTCTGAAAGCCCTTGTGTACGGCTGTGCAGGCTGGACCATCCAGAAGAGTGACGAGGCTCGAATAAGAGCATTTGAAATGAACGGACTGAGACGGATTATTATGTGTGTCATGGATGGCCAAGCAAACGAGTGGGTGCTCGAGAAAGCTGGTGTGAAGAGTGAGATGGTGTTTGAGGCAGTGATGTTGAGGACGCTCGCATACATTGGACACGTGATGTGAACAGGAGGGGAGTGTTTGGAAAAAGAGGTGATGCAGGTAAAACGCCTGGAAAACGTGCACAAGGAAGGCCCAAGATGACGTGGGTGGATAATATCGGAACACGGACTGCCCTCTCTATGGGGCAGGTAGCAAAGGCAGCGGGAAATAGAAATCAGAGAAAGATTGTTCATAGAGGGCCGCCCCTCAGAACGTGGACAGGTGAAAGACAGACAAGACAATCGAGGGAAGCACACCACAATTTTCGGTCACTTGCTGGCTTTGGGGGTAGCCACATTGTTGTAAGACCCAGTCTTCCAGTCTTGGAAGATTTAGGTTTTTCCCAATTTGTGGCTCAGTTGGTAGCCTAGGAGTCAGAAGGTCATGCGTTTAAATCCCACTGCAGGCTGATGCAACCAGTGTAGTACTGAGAGAGGGTGGGGGGAACGGGACATTGCACTGACAGAAGTGCCATCTTTCACATAAGAAATTAAACTGAGGCCATGTCTGCCCTCTCAGACAAATGTAAAAGATTCTATGGTGTTGTCCAAAGAAGAGCAGGACAGTCAGCTGTGTTTCTACTTTACAACGGTGAATACACTTCAAAAGTAAGTAATTGGCTGTAAAGTGCTTTGGGATGATCCAAGGTCAAGGAAAGTCTGATATAGATCTTTAACTGTTCACTAAGTAGATTACAAAAATAGACTGCACTGAGCAAGCCCCTTGATGTTCACATCTTCCCTATCAGGGAAATATCACTGCTACTCTGCCTCTGCCTTAAAAGACAACCTTTGTCTATCTTTGTGGAGAGTTGCAGATCAGACCCATTTCCTTACCCCATGTGCTACATTCTGGATCACTAAGTTTGGAATTTCAATCCATGAAGTTAAATTACAAACTCCAAATGCACTCGCATTATGTTCCCATGCAAGTTATTTTTACTCAGGTTTTAACACTTGTATTTACCTAAAATACGTAAATATTAGTATATTAATCACAATTACAGGACAGTAGAAGTACTGAAAGAGCTGAGCTCAAGAGGTGAGGTGAGAGTGACTGCCCTTGACTTCAAGGCAGCATTTGGCAAAGTGTGACATCAAGGAGCCCTAGCAAAACTGGAGTCAATGGGAATTGGGGCTAGACTCTCTGCTGGTTAGAGTCATACCTAGCACAAAGGAAGATGGTTGCGGTTGTTAAAACCATCTCAGATCCAGGGCATCACTGCAGGAGTTCCTCAGGGTAGTGTCCTAGGCCCAACCATCTTCAATTGCTTCATCAATGACCTTCCTTCTATCATAAGGTCAGAAGTGGGGTGTTCGCTGATGATTGCACAATGTTCAGCACCATTCACGACTCCTCAGATACTGAAGCAACTGAGCTGAGAAGTGGTAAGTAACATTCGTGCCACACAAGTACCAGGCAATGACCATCTCCAACAAGAAAGAATCTAACCATTGCCCCTTGACATTCAATGGCATTACCATCGTTGAATCCTCTACTAACAACATCCTGGAGGTTACCGTTGACCAGAAACTCCCCAAAGCCTGCCCACCATCTACAAGGCACAAGTCAGGAGTGTGATGGAATACTCTCCACTGGCCTGGATGAGTGCAGCTCCCACAACACTCAAGAAGCTTGACACCATCCAAGACAAAGCAGCCCGTTTGATTGGCACCATATCCACAAACATTCACTCCCTCCACCACTGATGCACAGTGACAGCAGTGTGTACCATCCACAAGATGCAGTGCAGGAACTCACCAAGACGCCATTAGACAGCACCTTCCAAACCCATGACCATTACCATCTAGAAGGACAAGGGCAGCAGATAGATGGGAACACCGCCACCTGGAAGTTCCCCTCCAAGTCACTCACCATCCTGACTTGGAAATATATCGCCGTTCCTTCACTGTCGCTGGGTCAAAATCCTGGAACTCCCTTCCTAACAGCACTGTGGGTGTACCTACTCCACATGGACTGCAACGGTTCAAGAAGGCAGCTCACCACCAGCTTCTCTGGGGTAATTAGAAATGGACCAAAAATGCTGGCCCAGCCAGCGACGCCCACAATCCACGAATGAATAGAAAAAAATGAACACCCAAGTTTCTCCCAGCTAAGGTTGTGCACTGTATTCTTTTCAACTTTACAGCTTGAGTTTTGACACACCTTTGTCGGATGATCTCTGCTGATCTCTAGGGTCAGTTCTAGGATCACTTATCTTTTGCCTTATATAATTGGCTTGGATATTGGCATACAAAAATTGGTGGTATGGCAAACAGTGAAGACGATACCAACTGACTGCAACAAGACATAGGAAGCTCGCAGAATGGGCAGACAAGTGGCAGATAGATTTTAATATACAGAAGTGTGAGGTGATGCTTTCTACCAAAACATATGGGGAGGGGCAATACAAACTTAACGGCAAAGTTCTAAAGCGTGTTCAGGGACAGAGGGACCTGGGTGTTCATGTACATAGATATTTAAAGATGGACGGACATATTGAAAGAATAGTTAGTAAAGCGTGTGGGATCCTGGGCTGCATAGATGGAGGCTTTGAGTGCAAAAGCGGGGAAGTTACATTGAACCTTTAAAAAGCTCTGGTTAGGCCACAACTAGGGAATTGCATCCAGTTCTGGTCATCACATTTTAGGATGGATGTGAAGGTCCTTGAGCGGGTGCGGAGGAGATTTACAAGACTGTTTCCAGGGATGGGAGATTTTAGCTACAAGGTCAGGTTGGAGAAGCTGAAGTTGTTCACCTTGGAGCAAAGGAGATTCAGGGGAAATGTGAGGGAGGTGTAGGTGATTATGACGGGTTTAGATGTGGGATGTTCCCATTAGCTGATGGTACAAGGACTAATGGAAACAGATTTAAGGTTTTGGGCAAGAGACACCCGGGGGATGAGAGGAAGAACTCTTATTTTACTCAGCAAACGGTAACAGCCTGGAACTCGCTGCCTGTGAGAGTGGTGGAAACAGAGACAATCAGTAATTTCAAAAGAAAATTGGAATGAGCGCTCGAGGGAAATAAACTTGCAGTGCTATGGAGATAGAGCAGCGGAATGGGACTGACTGGAATATTCTATAGAGACCTGGCACGGACTCAATGGGCCAGATAACTCAATAACTTTATATACTTAAATTTATTTAAATATATTTAACCATCGTTTAGATAAATACATTGACAGTTCCCTTAGAAATATAAGAGAATATTGTCACGAGGGTCTGGAATTTCCTGTAGATAGAAAGGACTGACCGACTGACACACACACAGACACAGACACAGACACGCACACACACACACACACACACACACACACACACACAGACACAGACACACACACGCACACACACACGCACAGACACGTACACACACATACACGCAGACACAGACAGACACACACAGACACAGACGCACACACAGACACGCACACACACACAGACACAGACACACACACAGACACGCACACACACACACGCACGCACACACACACACACACAGATACACACAGACACAGACACACACACAGACACACACAGACACACACACAGTCTCTGTCTAATGCAATTCAAATACGTGGCCTTAACAGTTTATGAAATTTTGAGCATAAGTGAGTTACACACATGTACATTATGTCCACAAAGCACTTTGATCGTCAATGGCTGTCTACTGAATCCTTCACCTGAACCGCATATCCACGTATAAAATTAGTCCTGCCCCCAATTTACAGAACCTTTACATCAATTGTTCCCTACAATTGCATCTTGTTCATAGGATGTCTTCAAATTACCGCTAGATTTTCAGGCAAAGTCATTAGTAACGAGTTTGACTGCAATTGTTTGAGCAGAATCACAGAATTGCTACAGTGCAGAAGGAGGCCATTCGGCCCACTGAGTCTGTGCCGGCTCTCCGAATGAGCAATTCATCGAGTGCCACTCCCCCCCACTTCTCCCCGTAACCCCGCACATTCTTCCTTTTCAGATAACATATAACATAGTGTTTTATTTTTCTTTTCAATTTCTCCTCACTGAGACCCTTATCTGTTTCTTTGCATTTTTATGGCACAAGTTTATGTCATATTACAAACTGAAAAGCTTCCCCGATTGCATGGTCCTGAACATGTGGCTGACATGCATGAATGTTGGATAAGCGAGATGCAACTTAAATTTTCGTAAATAAACAAAATATAAGGTGAGAGTTCCACACTTTGCTTGCAGCCCAATCATTTACACTGACTTAGGCCCATTTTACATTTTATGAATTCTAATGAGATTCTCAGGAAAGCATTTTTCTCAACCTTAAGGTACCTTTCCCCACACTTTTGAACCGGGGTATTCATACGAAATGTCATTTAAAACAGCGCATTTCCAGTTTTCTTAGAAATACCAGAGAACATCGCCACAAACATAATGGCATTATATCTCATCCTATAATTATTCAGTAAAATATGACTCAAACTTTGATTTCTTCAAAATCCGTATCTCATTCCAGAGCTCAAACATATGAATATTGCGTAGGAGAAGTTTATATGGATTTCAGCAAAGCCTTTGACAAGGTCCCACATGGGAGACTTATAAAGAAGGCAAATGCACATGGGATACAGGGTAATTTGATAAGGTGGATTCAAAATTGGCTTGGTTGTAGGAGACAGAGGGTGATGACAGAAGGATGCTTTAGTGACTGGAAGCCAGTGTCCAGTGGCGTACCACAGGGATCTGTGCTGGGTCCCCTATTATTTGTCATTTATATAAACGATATAGATGACTATGTGGGGGGGTAGGATTAGTAAGTTTGGGGATGACACAAAGATTGGCCAGGTGGTTAACAGTGAGGTTGAATGTCTTGGGCTACAGGAAGATATAGATGGGATAGTCAAATGGGCAAATAAGTGGCAGATGGAATTTAACCCTGAAAAGTGTGAGGTGATGCACTTTGGAAGGAGTAATTTGACAAGGAAGTATTCAATGAACGGCATGACACTAGGAAGTTCTGAGGAACAAAGGGACCTTAAAGTGTGTGTCCATAGATCTCCGAAGGTGGAGGGGCATGTTAGTGGGGTGGTGAAAAAGGCATATGGGACACTTGCATTTATCAATCGAGGCATAGATTACAGAAATAGAGAGATCATGTTGGAGTTGTATAGAACCTTGGTGAGGCCACAGCTGGAGTACTGTGTGCAGTTCTGGTCACCACATTATAGGAAGGATGTGATTGCACTGGAGGGGGTGCAGAGGAGATTCACCAGGATGTTGCCTGGGATGAAACATTTAAGTTATGAAGAGAGGTTGGATAGACTTGGGTTGTTTTCATTGCAGCAGAGAAGACTGAGGGGCGACCTGATCAAGGTGTACAAGATTATGAGGGGCATGGACAGGGTGGATAGGGAGCAGCTGTTCCCCTTAGTTGAAGGGTCAGTCACAAGGGGACATAAGTTCAAGGTGAGGGGCTGGAGGTTTAGGGGGGATGTGAGGAAAAACTTTTTTACCCAGAGGGTGGTGACGGTCTGGAATGTGCTGCCTGGGAGGGTGGTGGAGGCGGGTTGCCTCACATCCTTTAAAAAGTACCTGGATGAGCACTTGGCATGTCATAACATTCAAGGCTATGGGCCAAGTGCTGGTAAATGGGATTAGGTAGGTAGGTCAGGTGTTTCTCACGTGTTGGTGCAGACTCAATGGGCCGAAGGGCCTCTTCTGCACTGTGTGATTCTGAGAGAAGGACATTCAACCCCTTAAGCCTGCTCGCCATTCAATGGGATCATGACTGATCTGTACCTCAACTCCATTTACCCTCTCTGACCTCTCAATCCTCGGCCTCCTACACTTTTCCAGTAAAGCTCAGCATAAGCTTGAGGGACAGGGATTATACACTACAGTTTTCCAGGCTCCACACGGAATTCAACAATTTTGGATGCCTTTTTTTTTAACCTTTAGATGACAATTGTTGGTAATGGTTCTGTTAAAATCCCATTTACATGTTCTCTTGACCCATGTACAAAAGCAAAATACTGCAGATGCTGGAAATATGAAATAAAATCAGAAAATGCTGGAAATATTCAGCAGGTCTGAAAAGTCATTAACCCTAAAACATTAACTCCGTTTCTCTCTCCACAGACGCTGCTCCGCTGGCTGTTTTCCAGCATATTCTGTTTTTATTCCATTTTCCCACCTTTGCTCCATATCCTATGATATCCTAACCTAACAAAAACCTATTAACCTCAATATTGAAAACTCCAGTTATTATTCCCCCACCATCCATGGTCTTTTGGGGGGAGGGAGTTCCAGATTCCCACCAGCCTCTGTGTTCTCCTGAACAGCCTCGCTCTATTTTCATGACTGTGCCCCCCACCTCTTGCTCTTGATTCCCTTCGTCAGAAGCAACAGCTTGTCTTAGTCAACTCTACTGAATCCTTTTAAACATGTTAGCCCACCTCAGTCGCATCCCCTCTCGATCTTTTTAAACGCAAGGGGATACAAGCCGTGCTTGTGCAACCTGTGGTTGCCCTATTAACACTCTCAGCCCCATTATCATTCTGGTGAATTTGCACTGCACCATCTCCAAGAACAACATATTCTGCCTGAAACGTGAAGCCTCAGAACCTCAGGTGAGATCTGGTGATTCTGTATAACCGAAGCACAACCTCTGGCTCCATCCCCCCCCATCCACCCCTTTGAATTCCAGAACCCGTTCCCATAAAGACAAATATTCCATTAGCCTTTTTTGGTTACTCATCCAAACCAATGACCACTGCCCCCAGCTGCCTACTTGATACCATTTGCATTTTGGAAATATTAAGAGAGGACTCGTAATTTATACAGCTCCTTTTCATGACTCAAGGATGTCCCAAAGTGGTGTAAAGCCAACGACACGTGCGTTAGAAATGTAGTCACTGTGTTAACAAACCCTGGAGCCAATTTGTGCACAGCAAGATCCCACAAGCAACAACATGATAAAGACCAGATAGGTTAATCCATGATGGTCGAGGGATAAATATTGGTCTGGACACTAGGGAGAGGTCCCCTGATCTACTTCACAGAGTGCCATGGGTTCTTTGACATCCACTTGAGGGGACTGACGAAGTCTCAGTTTAATGTTCTATCTGAAAGGCAGAACCTCCGACAGTGCAGCACACTCTCACTATTGCACTGCCTGGATTTCGTGCGCCAGTCTGTGGAGTGGGACGCGAACCCACATCTTGCTGCCCAAATGAGTCACTGCAGTTACACACACACACACACACACACACACAGAGAGAGAAGGCACGACGATGGTGTGAATTAACAGTGGCTTATCGGCTGGGGTGGGGGGGGAGGCGGGGGGGGAATGGCATCCTACATGTGTCCTGTCCAGAGATGGACTGGGAGCCAGATCCTGTGAAGATGAGCATTGCAGTAACTGAGAAACCCCCTTGGCCATTGCAGTAACTCTCAGCCTGGTCTAACAATCCGAAATCAGCTGTTTGATGGCAAAGTGAGTAACAACCTCCCAACATCAGGAACACACACATAATACCCCCCAAAAAATATAATAAAATAAAGAGACATCTCTTCATGAGCCATTTAGAAAGAAGCTTTGTTTTGAAAACAATCACAGCTCAGCTCCTGTGGACCCCCCCCCGTCTCCCCCAGGCTCAGCTCCTGTGGTCCCCCCCCACCCCACCCCCAGGCTCAGCTCCTGTGGACCCCCCCCCCCAGGCTCAGCTCCTGTGGACCCCCCCCCCCCCACCCCCCCCAGACTCAGCTCCTGTGGACCCCCCCCCCCCCACCCCCCCCAGACTCAGCTCCTGTGGACCCCCCCCCCCCCAGACTCAGCTCCTGTGGACCCCCCCCCCCCCAGACTCAGCTCCTGTGGACCCCCCCCCCCCCACCCCCCCCAGACTCAGCTCCTGTGGACCCCCCCCCACCCCAGACTCAGCTCCTGTGGACCCCCCCCCCCCCAGACTCAGCTCCTGTGGACCCCCCCCCACCCCAGACTCAGCTCCTGTGGACCCCCCCCCAACCCCAGACTCAGCTCCTGTGGACCCCCCCCCCCCCCAGACTCAGCTCCTGTGGACCCCCCCCCCCCCCCCAGACTCAGCTCCTGTGGACCCCCCCCCCTCCCCCCAGACTCAGCTCCTGTGGACCCCCCCCCACCCCCCCAGACTCAGCTCCTGTGGACCCCCCCCCCCAAAACTCAGCTCCTGTGGACCCCCCCCCCCCCCAGACTCACCTCCTGTGGACCCCCCCCCCCCCCAGACTCAGCTCCTGTGGACCCCCCCCCACCCCCCAGACTCAGCTCCTGTGGACGCCCCCCCACCCCCCCCCAGACTCAGCTCCTGTGGACCCCCCCCCCAGACTCAGCTCCTGTGGACCCCCCCCCCCCCCCCCCCAGACTCAGCTCCTGTGGACCCCCCCCCCCCCCCCAGACTCAGCTCCTGTGGACCCCCCCCCCCCCCCCCAGGCTCCGCTCCTGTGGACCCCCCCCCCCCCCCCAGACTCAGCTCCTGTGGACCCCCCCCCCCCCCCCCCCAGGCTCCGCTCCTGTGGACCCCCCCCCCCCAGGCTCCGCTCCGCTGCCCGGCTCTGCGGAACCCGCAGCCCTGTGACTGTCTCTGTCTCTGTCTCTCTCCCGGCGCACACGCTCCGCTGCCGCAGTCTCCGCTCCCGCTGTGTGAACTGGGGGCTGTGCAATGGGGAGGGGGTGAGGGGGGGGGGGGGGGTTTGCAATGGGGGGTTTGGGGGGGTTTGGGGGGGGGGGGTGTATAAGATACCAGGGGCCTTACCGCATTCTTCTTGGACCTGGTGTTGCTCCTCTGGACATCCGCGCCTGACATCTGTTTACTGTAGTGTCCGGCCGGACACGGACACAAGGTACAATCCACACCCCCCACCCCACAGCCCCCACCCCACAGCCCCCACCACCTTTGCTGGTTCCGAGTGCACAGACTGACTTGGCGGCGGGGTTGAGATGTTGCCTGGTTTATTTTAACCCTCGGCTCCAGCCGCGGCTGCCCCGGGTGGTTTTAAGGTATCAGCCAACACGTTCTCCCGATCCATTCAATCCCAACAATCTTCTCACACCATCCCTCACTCCAACTGCAGTGATCCCGGTCTTAAAACCTGCACGTCAATGCGCACTGACACACAGGCACTGTCACACACACACACACAGACACTGACACACAGACACACACACACACAGACACTGACACACAGGCACTGTCACACAGACACTGACACACAGACACTGACACACAGGCACTGTCACACACACACAGACACTGACACACAGGCACTGTCACACACACACTCACAAACACTGACACACAGGCACTGTCACACACAGACACTGACACACACACACACAGACACTGACACACAGACACACACACACACACACACTGACACACAGGCACTGTCACACAGACACACACACACTGACACACAGGCACTGTCACACAGACACACACACACTGACACACAGGCACTGTCACACACAGACACTGACACACAGACACACACACACACACACACACTGACACACAGGCACTGTCACACACACACAGACACACACACACTGACACACAGGCACTGTCACACACACACTCACAAACACTGACACACAGGCTCTGTCACACACACACACAGACACTGACACACAGGCACTGTCACACACAGACACTGACACACAGACACACACACACACAGACACTGACACACAGACACACACACACACACACTGACACACAGGCACTGTCACACACACACACAGACACACACACACTGACACACAGGCACTGTCATACACACACACAGACACACACACACTGACACACAGGCACTGTCACACACACACACAGACACACACACACTGACACACAGGCACTGTCACACACACACTCACAAACACTGACACACAGGCTCTGTCACACACACACACAGACACTGACACACAGGCACTGTCACACACACACACAGACACTGACACACAGGCACTGTCACACACACAGACACTGACACACAGGCACTGTCACACACACACACAGACACTGACACACAGACATACACACACAGAGACACTGACACACAGGCACTGTCACACAGACACACACAGACACTGACACACAGGCACTGTCACACACACACTCACAAACACTGACACACAGGCACTGTCACACACACACACAGACACTGACACACAGGCACTGTCACACACACACACAGACACTGACACACAGGCACTGTCACACAGACACACACACAGACACTGACACACAGGCACTGTCACACACAGACACTGACACACAGGCACTGTCACACACACACTCACAAACACTGACACACAGGCACTGTCACACACAGACACTGACACACAGGCACTGTCACACACACACACAGACACTGACACACAGGCACTGTCACACACACACTCACAAACACTGACACACAGGCACTGTCACACACACACTCACAAACACTGACACACAGGCACTGTCACACAGTCACACACACACTGACACACAGGCACTGTCACACACACACTCACAAACACTGACACACAGGCACTGTCACACACACAGACACTGACACACAGGCACTGTCACACACACTCACAAACACTGACACACAGGCACTGTCACACACACACTCACAAACACTGACACACAGGCACTGTCACACAGTCACACACACACTGACACACAGGCACTGTCACACACACAGACACACACACCACAGACACTGACACACACACACCACAGACACTCACTGTCACACACACACTGACACACAGGCACTGTCACACACACAGACACACACACCACAGACACTGACACACACACACCACAGACACTCACTGTCACACACACACTGACACACAGGCACTGTCACACAGACACACACAGATACTCACTAAAACACAGAAACTGACACACAGTCACACAGACACTCACAGACACTGACACAAAGTCACAGACACTGACACACAGACACTCACAGATACTGACACAAAGACACTGACACACAGTCACACAGACACTGACACACGGACACTGACACACAGTCACACAGGCACTCAAACACTGACAAACACAGCCACACAGACACTAACACACAGAGTCACTCAGAGATAAAAACAAAAAACTACTGCGGATGCTGGAAATCCAAAACAAAAACAGAATTACCTGGAAAAACTCAGCAGGTCTGGCAGCATCGGTGGAGAAGAAAAGAGTCGACGTTTCGAGTCCTCATGACCCTTCAACAGAACTGAGTGTAGTTAGGAGAGGGGTGAAATATAAGCTGGTTTAAGGTGGGCGGCGGGGGGAGAGAAGTTGAAGAGGGGGGGGTGGTTGTAGGGACAAGCAAGCAGTGATAGGAGCAGATAATCAAAAGATGTCACAGACAAAAGGATCAAAGAGGTGTTGAAGGTGGTGATATTATCTAAGAAAAGTGCTAATTAAGAATGGATGGCCGGATACACAAGGTACAGCTCTAGTGGGGGTGGGGTGGAAAGACTGACAAGGTATTAGTTGTAGATTTTAAAATAATGGAAATAGGTGGGAAAAGAAAAATCTATATAAATTATTGAAAAAAACAAAAGGGAGGGGGAAGAAACGGGGTGGGGATGGGGGGAGGGAGTTTAAGATCCAAAGTTGTTGAATTCAATATTCAGCCCGGAAGGCTGTAAAGTGCCTAGTCGGAAGATGAGGTGCTGTTCCTCCAGTTTGCGTTGGGCTTCACTGGAACAATGCAGCAAGCCAAGGACAGACATGTGGGCAAGAGAACAGGGTGGAGTGTTAAAATGGCAAGCGACAGGGAGGTTTGGGTCTTTCTTACGGACAGACCGCAGGTGTTCTGCAAAGCGGTCGCCCAGTTTGCGTTTGATCTCTCCAATGTAGAGGAGACCGCATTGGGAGCAACGAATGCAGTAAACTAAGTTAGGGGAAATGCAAGTGAAATGCTGCTTCACTTGAAAGGAGTGTTTGGGCCCTCAAACGGTGAGGAGAGAGGAAGTGAAGGGGCAGGTGTTGCATCTTCTGCGTGGGCATGGGGAGGTGCCAGAGGTGGGGGTTGAGGAGTAGGGGATGATGGAGGAGTGGACCAGGGTGTCCCAGAGGGAACAATCCCTACGGAATGCCGCCAGTGGGGGTGAAAGGAAGATGTGTTTGGTGGTGGCATCATGCTGGAGTTGGCGGAAATGGCGGAGGATGATCCTTTGAATGCGGAGGCTGGTGGGGTGATAAGTGAGGACAAGGGGGACCCTATCATGTTTCCGGGAGGGAGGAGAAGGCGTGAGGGTGGATGCGCGGGAGATGGGCCGGACACAGTTGAGGGCCCTGTCAACGACCGTGGGTGGAAAACCTCGGTTAAGGAAGAAGGAGGACATGTCACTCAGACACTGACACACAGTCACACTGACACACAGACACTGACACAGACACTGATGCACAGTCACTGACACAGTCACACAGATGCTCACAGACACTGACACACAGACACTGACGCACAGTCACACAGTCACACAGAGACTGGCACACAGACATTGACACACAGACACTGATATACAGACACTGACACACAGTCACTCACGGACACTGACACACAGTCACACAGACACTCAGACTCTGACACAGTCACACAGGCACTCACACAGACACTGATGCACAGTCACACAGACACTGACACACAGTCACACAGACACTGACACACAGTCACACATACACTCACAGACACTGACACACAGACACTGACACACAGTCACACAGACACTGACACAGTCACACAGATACACACTAAAACACAGAAACTGGCACACGGTCACACAGATACACACACAGTCACTGACACATAGTCACACACTAAAACACAGAAACTGGCACACGGTCACACAGATACACACACAGTCACTGACACACAGTCACACATACACTCAGACACTGACACACAGTCACACAGACACTGACACACAGACACTGACACAGTCACACAGACACTGACACACAGACACTGACACAGTCACACAGACACACACTAAAACACATAAACTGGCACACAGTCACACAGATACACACAGTCACTGACACACAGCCACAGTCACACAGACACACACAGACACTGATGCACAGTCACACAGACACACACTAAAACACATAAACTGGCACACAGTCACACAGATACACACAGTCACTGACACACAGCCACAGTCACACAGACACTCACAGACACTGACACACAGTCACAGGCACTGACACACAGTCACAGAGACACTCAGGCACTGACACGCAGTCACACAGACACTCACAGACACTGACACACAGTCACACAGACACTCACAGACACTGACACGCAGTCACACACAGTCACACAGACACTGACATGCAGTCACACAGACACTGACACACAGTCACACAGACACTGACACACAGACACCCACAGATACCGACACAAAGACACTGACACACAGTGACACAGACAGACACAGTCACACAGACAGACACACGGACACTGACCTACATCACACAGGCACTCAAACACTGACAAACACAGCCACACAGACACTAACACACAGAGTCACAAAGACACTGACACACAGTCACACAGACACTGACACACAGGCACTGACACAGTCACACAGATGCTCACAGACACTGACACACAATCACACAGACAGTCACAGGCACTGACACAAAGACACTGACGCACATTCACACAGGCAGGCACACAGTCACACAAAGACTGGCACACAGACATTGACACACAGACACTGACACACAGTCACACAGACACTCAGACTCTGACACAGTCACACACAGTCACACAGGCACTCACACAGACACTGATGCACAGTCACACAGACACTGACACACAGTCACACAGACACTGACACACAGTCACACAGACACTCACAGACACTGACACGCAGTCACACAGACACTGACACAGTCACAGACACTGACACGCAGTCACACAGACACTGACACACACTGACACACAGTCACAGAATCACAAAGACACTGACACAGAGTCACAGACACTGACACACAGTCACAGAGTCATTCACAAGCACTGACATGCAGTCACACAGACACTCACAGACACTGACACGCAGTCACACAGACACTGACACAGTCACACAGTCACACACAGTTACACAGACACTGACACTGACACACAGTCACAGACACTGACACACAGACACTCACAGATACTGACACAAAGACACTGACACACAGTCACACAGACAGACACAGTCACACAGACATTGACACACAGTCATACATAGTCACACAGACATTGACACATGGACACTGATGCACGGACACTGACACAAGGACACTAACACACAGTCACACAGACACTCACAGATACTGACACAAAGACACTGACACACAGTCACACAGACAGACACAGTCACACAGACATTGACACACAGTCATACATAGTCACACAGACATTGACACATGGACACTGATGCATGGACACTGACACAAGGACACTAACACACAGTCACACAGACACTCAAACACTGACACACACACAGCCACACAGACACTAACACAGAGTCACTCAGACACTGACACACAGTCATACAGACACTGACACACAGTCACACAGACACTGACACACAGTCACACACAGTCACTGACACACAGTCACACACAGTCACTGACACAGGCACTGATGCACAGTGACACAGACACTGACACAGTCACACAGATGCTCACATACACTGACACAAAGACACTGATGCACAGTCACACAGACACTCACAGAAACTGACTCACAGACATGGTCACACAGGCACACACAGACACAGACAGACAGTCATGCACAGTCACACATAGTCACTCACAGACACTGAAACACAGACACTGACACACAGCCACACACACTGACACACAGTTACACAGACAATGACACACACACACTAACACACAGACATAAGAGGAAGAACATAAGAACTAAGAGGAGGAGTCGGCAATTCAGCCCCTCGAGGCTGCCCCGCCATTCAATACGATCATGGGTGATCTTATTTCGGCCTCAACTCCAATTTCCTGCCCTCTCCCCACAACCTTTCAACCTGTTACTAATTAAAACTCTGTCTATCTCCTCCTTAAATTTATTCAGTGTCCCGGCATCCACTGCACTCTGAGGTAGTGAATTCCACAGATTCACGACCCTTTGAGAAAAGTAATTCCTCCTCATCTCTGATTTAAATCTACCATCCCTTAGCCTAAAACTATGGCCTCTCGATCTAGAATGCCCCACAAGGGGAAACATCTGCTCCACATCTACTTTGTCTGTCCCCTTTAGCATCTTATATACCTCAATTAGATCTCCTCTCATCCTTCTAAACTCTAGTGAGTATAGGCCTAAACTGCTCAATCTCTCCTCATAAGACAAGCCCCACATCTCTGGAATCAATCTAGTGAACCTCCTCTGAACCGCCTCCAGTGCAACTACATCCTTCCTCAAGTAAGGGGACCAAAACTGTGCACAGTATTCCAGGTGCGGTCTCACCAATGCCTTGTACAGTTGCAACAACACTTCCCTATTTTTATGCTCTATTCCTTTAGCAATAAATGCCAAAATTCCATTTGCCTTCCTTATTACCTGCTGTACCTGCATACTAGCTTTCAGCGATTCATGCACGAGGACACCCAGATCCCTCTGCACTGAAGCATTCTGAAGTTTCTCTCCATTTAAATAATAAGTCGCCTTTTTATTCTTCCGACCAAAATGGATAACCTCACACTTATCCACGTTAAACTCCATCTGCCAAATTTTGGCCCATTCACCTAACCTGTCCATATCCATTTGTACATTTCTTATTCCTTCATTGCAACTTACTTTCCCACCTATTTTGGTGTCATCTGCAAATTTAGCTCTAGTACCATCTAACCCTGAATCCAAGTCATTAATATAGATTGTAAATAGTTGGGGCCCAAGGACCGAACCCTGTGGCACCCCACTAGTTACAGCTTGCCATCCAGAAAAAGGCCCATTTACCCCGACTCTCTGCTTTCTGTTGGTTAGTCAATCCTCTATCCAAGCTAATATATTACCCCTAACTCCGTATGATCTTATCTTGTGTATTAATCTTCTGTGCGGCACCTTATCAAAGGCCTTCTGGAAGTCCAGATATACTACATCTACAGGATCCCCATTATCCACTTTGCTTGTCACACCTTCAAAGAACTCGAGCAAATTAGTCAAACACGATTTACTCTTCACAAAACCATGCTGACTCTGATGGATTGCATTTTGACTTTCCAAATGCCCCATTACTACTTCTTTAATAATGGATTCCAACAATTTCCCAACGACAGATGTTAAACTAACTGGTTTATAGTTTCCTGCTTTCTGCTTCCCCCCTTTTTGGCTTTTTGGTTATATTAGCATTTTTCCAATCCACTGGAACCTTTCCAGAATCCAGGGAATTTTGGAATATTATAGCCAATGCATCCACTATCTCCGCTGCCATTTCCTTTAAGACCCTGGGATGTAGGCCATCAGGTCCTGGGGACTTGTCACCCTTTAATCCCAATAGTTTGCTCAGTAATTTTTCTCTAGTGATGGTGATTGTTCTAAGTTCCTCCTTCTCTATACCCTCCGCACTACCTGTTACTATTGGGGTGGTACTAGTGTCCTCCACCTTGAAAACTGAGGCAAAATATTGATTAAGCGTCTCTGCCATTTCTGCGTTCCCCACTATTAACTCCCCAGTCTCATCCGCCAAGGGACCAACATTCACTTTAGCTGCTCTCTTTCCTTTTATATACTTGTAGAAGCTTTTGTTATCAGTTTTTACATTTTGCGCTAGTTTTCTTTCATAATTTACCTTTGTTCTTTGTATTTTTTTTTTAGTAACCCTTTGTTGATCTTTAAAAGTTTCCCAATCTTCCAGCCTGCCACTGACCTTTGCAATCTGGTATGCCTTAGTTTTTGCCTTTATGTTATCTTTAACTTCCTTGCTTAGCCATGGATGCTTTTCCCCCCTCTTACCATCTTTCTTCCTCTTTGGAATATATTTTACTTGGGAGGAATTGAATATCTCCTTAAATATCTAAAACTGTTCATCAACTGTCCTACCTTGTAGCCTTCCTGCCCAGTCCACTAGGGCCAAATCTGCCCTCATATTATGTAGTTACCTTTATTTAACTCCAGAACACGAGTGTGGGACTCAAGTTTCTCACTCTCAAACTAAACTTGAAATTCTAGCATGCTATGATCACTCTTCCCTAGAGGATCCATTACTATGAGGTCATTAATTAATCCTTTCTCATTGCACAAAACAAAATCCAGAATAGCCTGCTCCCTGGTTGGTTCCACAACATATTGCTCCAAGAAACAATCTCTAATACACTCTATGAACTCTCCCTCGAGGCTACCCTTGCCAATTTGATTAGTTCAGTCTATATGCAGATTAAAATCACCCATGATTATTGCCGTGCCTTTCTTACATGCTCCCAGTATTTCCTGGTTTATACTGTGCCCTTCTGTTGAACAACTGTTTGGGGACCTATAGATTACTCCCACCAGGGACTTCTTTCCCTTGCTATTTCTTATTTCTACCCAGACTGACTCTACGTCTTGCTCTCCAGTGCCTACATCATTCCTCACTATAGCACTGATCTCTTCCTTTACTAACAAAGCTACACCACCTCCTTTTCTTTCCTGCCTATCCTTCCGAAACACTGAGTACCCTGGGATATTCAACTCCCAAACCTGTTCTCCGTAATTACGTCTCAGTAATCACCACCAAATCAAACCTATTTATCTCTATTTGCACTGTTAACTCATTAGTTTTATTCCAAATGCTACGTGCATTCAGATGCAAAGCCTTTAAGTTTGCCCTATTGTCCATTTTCCCTACTCTTACATGATTCTTTGGTGCAATATGGCGTTCACACACTCTGTCCCTTCCTTTCACTTTTTGGTAACAATCAGCCTCGTCACTAACCTGCACTCTTACCCTCTCCTTAAACTTTGATTTTTTATATTTCCATGCAACTGAACCCTCCCCCCCTCTATTTAGTTTAAAGCCCCATCTACAACCCTAGTTATGTGATTTGCAGGACACTGGTCCCAGCATGATTCAAGTGGAGCCCGTCCGAATGGAATAGCTCCCTCTTTCCCCATTACTGGTGCCAATGTCCCATGAATTCAAACCCACTTCTCCCACACCAATCTTTGAGCCACACATATACCTCTTTAATCTTATTGACCCTGTGCCAATTAGCTCGTGGCTCAGGTAGTAATCCGGAGATTATTACCATTTTGGTCACACACAGTCACACAGACACTCACAGAAACTGACACACAGTCACACACAATCACACAGACACTGACACACAGTCACACAGACACTGACACACAGTCACACACAATCACACAGACACTGATATTGGCACAGACACTGACACACAGACACTGGCACACAGTCACACATACACACACACAGACACTGACAGACAGTCACATGCAGTCACACAGACACTGACACACAGTCACACAGGCTCTCACAGACAACAAAACACAGACACTGACACAGTCAGACACAATCACAGACACTGACACACAGGCACTGGCACACAGACACACACACAGACACTGACACACAAACACTGACATACAGTCTCACACAGCCACTGACACAGTCACACAGACACTCACAGATACTGACACACAGTAACACACATCGGCACACATTCACACACACACTCACTCACATAGGCACTCACAGACACTGACACTGAGTTTTTTCTCCCAGAGGGTGGTGGGAATCTGGAACTCACTGCCTGAAAGGGTGGTTAGAGGCAGAGACCCTCATAACATTTAAGAAGTATTTGGATGTGCACTTGCGATGCCATGGTATACAAGGCTATGGGCCTAGTGCTGGAAAATGGGATTAGAATAGTTAGGTACTTGTTTGACCAGCGTAGACTTGATGGGCCGAAGGGCCTTTTTCTGTGCTGTAGGCCTCTATGACTCTATGACATACTCACAAAGACACACTGAGCAGTTTGCTTTATTTGCAAAGAAGTGAGATGTCCCATTACTCTCGCCAATCTCCATTCTCCCCCAGAGAGTTACTACACAAACATAAATTCATTACGGTAACAATTACATAAATTATTCTACAATAATTCAACATCACAATCCCTCAAATTTAACGGCCAAAACATTTTAAGGAAGCCCAAAAGTGCACACTTATTAAAAAGTCATATCAGTTAACCCTTGTTACCCCGAACATATAAATAACATTAGCTGATTATTTTCCAAACATCCACAAAAATGTAACTTCTTTTTATTATTTCATGGGGTGTGGGCATCGTTGGCAAGGCCAGCATTTGTTGCCCATCCCTAATTGTCCTTGAACTGAGAGGCTTGTTAGGCCATTTCAGAGAGCAGTTAAGAGTCAACCACATTGATGTGGGTCTGGAGTTACATGTAGGCCAGACCAGGCAAGGACAGCATATTTCCTTCCCTAAAGGGGCATTAGTGAACCAGATGGGTTTTTAATGACAATCAATTATAATTTTGCAGTTACTACTACTGAGACTAGCTTTCAATTCCCAATTCATTGATTGAATTTAAATTCCACCAGCTACATTGTGGGATTTGAACCCATGTCTCCAGAGCATTAGTGTGGGCCTCTGAGCTACGAGGCCAGCAACATTAATACCACTCCACATCTCCCCAGCTTGAGTGCAACAAAGAGAGGGGTTAATGGTAAAATGGCAGTCAGTCAGAACAATGCCCTCCCTGTGGGGTCAGATTTTCTATGGTTATTTCTGTGTTTGAAGCTAATGCTATCAGAGATAAGGATGATGCACTATTTGAACCTCCCAGGCTTCTAACAGGTTGTAAAAAAAAACACAAAGACCTCAAGTGTAAACAGTTGCTGAAGGTTGTTGCAGATGTGTGAGTGAGTGAAAGTTCTTTTGCCTGTGTTACAAGTGTTTCTCACGTTCCAGAGACAGGTCAATAGGCTCTGTCCCTTCTACTGAAAAAAACCACCCCAAATGGCATATTTTACAGATTTATTTCTTTATTGTCACATGGGCATCACTGGCAAGGCCAGCATTTGTTGCCCATCCCTAATCAGTTCATCCTTGAACTGAGAGGTTTGCTAGGCCATTTCAGAGGGCAGTTAAGAGTCAACTGCATTGTTGTAGATCTGGAGTCACATGTAGGCCAGGCCAAGTAAGGGTGCCAGGTTTCCTTCCCCATTAATAAACCAGATGGGCTTTTCCAACAATTGTTTCAAGGTCACCATTACTAAGACTAGCTTTCAGTTCCAGGTTTATTAATTCAATTTAATTTCCACCGGCTGGGATTTGAACCAATCTCTTCTGGGCCTGTAAATTACTATTCCAGTGACATTACCACTACACCACCACCTCCACAATACTTACATAAGATTTGCTAATGCAGGAAGCTTTTTATTGAAAATGTTCACATCAACCACACCCACTTTAGTTATAAAAACAAAAAACTACTGCGGATGCTGGAAATCCAAAACAAAAACAGAATTACCCATCACCCACTTTAGTACCTGTTTTTGGGTGTCGCTGGCTAGGCCAGCATTTATTACCTGCTATGCCTGTAGGTAGATCTGTGTTCAGGGTTTCCATTGCTAACAAGTCACACTTTGGCTGTCAGGTCCACTCACGACTGTGCAGGTGCATTCTTTTAAAATATTCATTTAAATGCATTCTAACGCTTTGGATCCTCTGTTACTTATTTTATTTAGACTCTCAAAGAGATTTTCCTCCTCAACTTGTCAACTTCAGGGAAATCTGTGGTGTGAGTCCCCAGGGCTCCCTCCAGCTCCTTGTCCCATGACAAGGTACCTCATAGTCTGACCACACTTATTGCTCAGAACATTACAGCAGAGAAATAGGCCAATTGAGCCAATCAGGTCTTTATGCTCCACCTGACTTCATCTGACCCTATGATCTTTCTCCTCTTTGGGCCCAAAAAATACCATCACAATGGAATGAAATAAAAAAAGAATTCATAATAATCCTCTAACAGTCTTTTTTTAAATTTTATAACGTTGCAATTTATATACTATATATAAACTATATAACAGCACTGTGGGTGTACCTACACCACAGGGACTGCAGCGGCTCAAGAAGGCAGCTCACCACCACCTTCTCAAGGGCAATTAGGGATGGGCAATAAATGCTGGCCCAGCCAGCGACACCCACATCCTGTGAAAGAATATGAAAAAGTACATTTCATTCAACACAATATAAATATATACCATTAAAAAATGGTACAACACCACATTCAAATCCTTCAAGATCACTCTGATCACTGTCTGAATCACCGACCAACGCATCCAATTGGCTGGCTGTATAATACCATCAGATGGATCTCCATCGTCTTCACCATCATCGGAAGTGCCAGTAACTTCGGCATCATCATTCCACCAGCAGTCGTCCTCGGTACCGCTGAGCATATTCGATATTCCACATTTCAGAAATGATTTTGTGACAATGTTGGGATCAAGTTCATTCCGCATCTCTCTATACCCCACTGACACACTGCTGCTAGTGAGGGTGCTCACATATTTCCGCCATCAGTGAATGTTTTTGCACCTTCCAACATCCGATTGTTCCAAATCTTTCAGATGCTGTCCTTGAGAGGTTTATCTTCACACGCATCTAAGGGCTGGGCTGAACAACACTCTTAAGACTGCCAGGAATAACTGCCAATTTGGTGTTGGTTGTTCTCTCATCGCGGCTACATCGTCGACAAGTTGGGATTTGACGATATCCCAAAACAGCAAATTTCTTTCCTTTTGCCTTTCTGAAATTTCTCTTTTAGGAGGTCAGGCACCATTAGACCTGGATCTGGGGTATGAGTTGGCCCAAGTGGATCAAATAACAGAGAGAGAGCATTTGGGGGACAGTGGCCATTGTATCATAAGGCTTAGGTTAATCATGGAAAAGGACAGGGAACAATTCAGAGCAGAGATAATTAATTGGGGGAAAGCCAACTTCAGTGAGATGAGAATCCAGCTGAGTCGAGTGAGCTGGAATCAACTGTTGGTGGAAAAGACAGTGTCTGAACAATGCCACTATTCAAAGAGATAGTACTGCAGACAATGTCAAGGTATATTCCCTTGAAGGGGAAAGGTAGGACAAATAAATCTAGAATACCCTGGATGACGAGAGAAATAGAGGTGAAGATGAAAAGGGAAAAGTGCGTGTATGACAGATGTCAGGTAGAAAATACAATGGAGAATCAGGCTGAATATAGAAGGACCAGAGGGGAAGTGAAAGAAATAACCAGAAGAACAAGGAGGGAGCATTAAAAGAGACTGACAGCTAACATAAAAAGTAATCCCAAAGTATTTTATGAGCACATAAATAATAATAGGGTGGTAAAAGAAAGGGTAGGGCCAATTAGGGATAAAAGAGGAGACTTGCATGTGGAGGCAAAAGGAGTAGAGGAGGTATTAAACGAGTACTTTGCATCTGTCTTTACAAAGGAAGAGGATGCTACCCAGGCCAAGGTGAGTGAGGAGGTAACGGGTACATTGGAGGAATTTACAATTGAGAAGAAGGAAGGTTTAAAACGGCTATCTTTACTTAAAATTGATAAGGTACCAGGACCAGAGGAGATGCATCCGAGGATACTGAGGGAGATGAGAGTGGAAATTTCAGAGACACTGATCATAATCTTCTAATCTCCCTTAGGCACAGGGGTGGTGCCGGAGGACTGGAGAATTGTGAATGTTACACCCTTGTTCAAAAAGGGGTGCAAGGATAAAGCCAGCAACTACAGACCAGTCAGTTTGACCTCAGTGGTAGGGAAACCTTTTTTTTATTCATTGATGGGATGTGAGCTTTGCTGTCTGGGCCAGCATTTATTGCCCATCCCCAGTTGCCCTTGAGAAGGTGGTGGTGAGCTGTCTTCTTGAACCGCTGCAGTCCCTGTGGTGTAGGTGCACCCACAGTGCTGTTAGGGAGGGAGTTCCAGGATTTTGGCCCAGTGACAGTGAAGGAACGGTGATATATTTCCAAGTCAGGATGGTGAGTGACTTGGAGGGGAACTTGCAGGTGGTGGTGTTCCCATGCTTCTGCTACCCTTGTCCTTCTATACGGTAATGGTCGTGGGTTTGGAAGGTGCTGTCTAAGGAGGTTTGGTGAATTCCTGCAGTGTATCTTGTAGATGGTACACACTGCTGCTACTGTGCATCGGTGGTGGAGGGAGTGAATGTTTATGGATGTGGTGCCAATCAAGCGGGCTGCTTTGTCCTGGATGGTGTTAAGCTTCTTGAGTGTTGTGGGAGCTGCACTCATCCAGGCAAGTGGGGAATATTCCATCACACTCCTGACTTGTGCCTTGTAGATGGTGGACAGGCTTTGGGGAGTCAGGAGATGAGATACTCGTCACAGGATTCCTAATCCCTGAACTGCTCTTGTAGCCACAGTATTTATATGGCTAGTCCAGTTCAGTTTCTGCCAATGGTAACCCCAGGATGTTGATAGTGGGGAATTCAGTGATAGTAATGCCATTGGATGTCAAGGGGCGATGGTTAGATTCTCTCTAGTTGGAGATGGTCGTGGCCTGACACTTATGTGGTGTGAATGTTACTTGCCACTTGTCAGCCCAAGCCTGGATGTTGTCCAGGTCTTGCTGCATTTGGACATGGACTGCTTCAGTATCTGAAGAGTCACGAATGGTGCTGAACATTGTGCAATCATCAGCGAACATCCCCAGTTGAGACGTTATGATGGAAGGAAGGTCATTGATGAAGCACCTGAAGATGGTTGGGCTGAGGACACTACCCTGAGGAACTCCTGCAGTGATGTTCTGGAGCTGAGATGACTGACCCCCAACAACCACAGCCATTTTCCTTTGTGCTCGGTATGAATCCAACCAGTGGTTCCCACTGACTCCAGTTTTGTTAGGGCTGCTTGATGCCACATTCTGTCAAATGCGGCCTTGGTGTCAAGAGCAGTCACTCTCACCTCACCTCAAGAGTTCAGCTCTTTTGTCCATGTTTGAACCAAGGCTGTAATGAGGTCAGGAGCTGAGTGGCCCTGGTGGAACCCAAACTGGGCGTCTGTGAGCAGGTTATTGCTAAGCAAGTCCCACTTGATAGCACTGTTGATGACCCTTTCCATTACTTTACTGATGATCAAAAACTATATTTTGGGACAAAATCAATAGTTGCTTAGACAGGTGCGGGACAATTAAGGAAAGCCAGCATGGATGCATTAATGGAAAATTATGCTTATCTAACTTGTTGGAGTTTTTTGAAGAGCTAACAGAGAAGGTTGATAAAGGAAATGCTGTTGATGTGGCTTATATGGATTTTCAAAAGGCATTTGATACAGTGCCACACAACAGACTTGAGAGCAAAATTCTAGCTCATGGAATAAAAGGGAAAGTAGGCACTTGGATAAGAAATTGGCTGAGTGATAGGAAACAGAGAGCAGTGATAAATGGATGTTTTCCAAATTGGAGGAAGGTTTGTAGTGGAGTTCCCCAGGGTTCAGCGTTGGGACCTTTGCTCCTCTTGATATATATTAATGACCTAGACTGTGGTGTGCAGGGCATGATTCCAAACTTGAAATGGTACAAAGATTGGAAGCATTGTCAACTGTGATGAGGATAGTCTTGAACTTCAAAATGACATGGACATATGGGTGAATTGGGCAGACAAATGGCAGGTGAAGTTCAATGCAGCAAACTGTGAGGTGATTCATTTTGGAGAGACAGTATAAAATAAAGGGAGAAACTCTAAAGGAGGTGCAGGAACAGAGGGACCTCAGTGTATATGTATTTAAGTCATTGAAGATGGCAGGGCATGTTGAGAGAGCAGTTAATAAGGCATATGGTATCCTAGGTTTTATTAATAGGGGCATTGAGTACAAGAGTAAGGAGGTCATGTTAAGCTTGTATAAGACACTAGTTAGACCTCATATGGAGTCCAGTTTTGGGTGCCATAACTGAGGAAGGATATGAAGACATTGGAGAGAGTACAGAGGAGATTCACAAGAATGATTCCCTGGATGAAGAACTGTAGTTATGAGGTTAGATTGGAGAGATTGGGACTGTTTTCCTTGGAGAAGAGAAGGCTGAGAGGAGACTTGATAGAGGTGTTCAAGATCCTGAGGGGTATGGACAGTGTAAATAGTGAGAAACTGTTTCCACATCAAGAACTAGAGGGCACAGATTCAAAATAATGCACGAAAGGAACTGAAGTGATGTGAGGAAAACATTTTTCACCCAGAGGATGGTTGGAATCTGGAATGAACTTCCTGATAGGGTGGTGGAGACAGGTTCAATTGAGGTATTCAAAAGGGAATTGGATTGCTATCTGAAAAGAGTGAATGTGCAAGGTTACGGGAATAAGGCAGGGAAATGGGATTAGGCATCAGCGAGCCTAATGGCCTCCTTCTACACTGTAAAGATACTGTGATTCTGGGAAAGCTTTGCACATGACAGTTCTAATTTTGAGTCACCCAAGATGGAACCACTGTGAACCTCTCATAGCCAGTCATCTTTACAAGGATGGCTTTTGTCAATGATTTTTGTAATGGTCTTGTTTGCTGGCATGTCAAAGTTAATCAGTGGTTTATCCACATTTCCCATGTAGGCCAATCGATACACATTCTTCTCTCAAAATGGTGGAATTTGATTATTTTATCATCAAGTTCCAGTGACAGGTGCTGTGAGATGTTTACTTTCTGACAGAGTGCTAAATCGCGCCTTTCCGTGAATCTTGTGCACGACCCAGCACTGGCCTTAAAGTCTGGAATATCATCTTTCTTTGCTTCTCTGAGGACATACAGTCGGATGGCTCCACAGGTGATGATATGGCCATTTTGCCGATGCTCACTAACCCATTCTGCCACTTTTTGCTCCAGCTTAAATTGAGCTACATACTTGTTATTCATTTTTGAAGGCATCATGATAGATCATGTGATACATATTAGTCTTGCGATTGGTTGGGAGATTCCTGCCATCGCCTGCCAAGCAGACCAAGTGTCTGTATACCAACCTCACCTTGCTGCGTCCACATCAACTTTAAAGGAATTCTGCAAATCCTGCTTTAGCTAGCTGAACCTGCCTGAACTGTAACTCCTCCATGAAGCAAGCCTCACTGGACTCAGACTTTCTGGACTCTGGCAAACACGTAAACTGATTTCCTTATCTGTGTTGCTTTTTATTTTAAGTTATTCATAGTTGTAAAAATTCCTCTTTCCTATCTTCTTATTGTGCACTTGTATGTGTGTATGAAGTTGCAACCAGTCCCCGGGTTTAAATGTGTGAATAAATTATACTTTTGATTTAACCCTGAAGAGAGTTTGCTGCAAATCACTTTAAGGTTTGCTCTCACAAACACAGGGTCTGGGGAAACATGCCACAGCCTATTTCAAAAATCAATACACCTCTGTTTACTGATAGACGGTGAGCAAATAAAGGAACTCAGTTTTGTCTCCCTCCCCTGTCCATAACAGCACCTATGTTTGGACAGGCACACTATATGTCTCCTGTTACCTCGGGTGGGAAAACGGTCAGCTACTGATATACATGGGGGTGAATGGACTCTGACTCTGACATTTCCTGCCCCATCCCACCCCAATTCAACTTAAAGATTAGGAGCATATACGTTCCACAATTTGTTACATCCTCCTCAAGGTTTCTACTTCAGTGACTCTTTCAAACTGAAAAATAGATTCCTGAATTTTACAGTAAGTAGCAATTTGCATTGGAACTGGAGTAAGAAATGGAGCCTTATCAGTGGTCCCTGTTAAGGACTTTACTCAGGGTTGTGTCCTAGGCCCAACCATCTTCAGCTACTTCATCAATGGCCTTCCTTCCATCATAAGGTCAGAAGTGGGGATGTTCTCTGATGATTGCACAATGTTCAGCACCATTCGCGACTCCCCAGATACTGAAGCAGTCCATGTCCAAATGCAGCAAGACCTGGACAATATCCAGGCTTGGGCTGACAAGTGACACTTGCGCCACATAAATGTCATGCAATGACCATCTCCAAGCGATGGGCAATAAATTCTGGCCCAGCCAGTGACGTCCACATCCCGTAAATGAACAAAGAAAATCAGCACTGGTAAGATATATTGATGTTTTTGTGGTAGTTAATGATCCACTTCAAACTTTAAATAAGCTAAAAGCGGGCACAGTTACAAGGAGTGTTCCTGTGAAGGGTGAAGGCCAGCAATACATTGGTCTGTTTCCTTGCTGTAAATAAAGCCATTTCCATAGAAACGAGATTTGAAATACTGGGACTATTTCCTTGCAGTAAAAAAGACCAAGATAAGATTTAAGTTAGTTGGAAATGAGGAAGAGCTTTAACAGAGTTAATAGGGAAGGATGATTTTCCATGATTGGGGATTACCGGGAGTAGCTGAGGCAGAAACTATCTATTGAGGGAACTTTGTAAACTATTTATAGCAAAGGAAGCTACAGGGTTGTGGGGAAGAGCAGGACAAGGGGATTAGTTTGGGAATGATACATGGCTATCAGTAGAGTGTGGGGCAGTGGGATTAGTTTGAGATTGGTATAGGGCTACGGGGAAAGAGCCAGGCAGTGGGAGTAGCTTGGGATTGATACAGGGCAGCGGGGAGAGTGCAGAACAGTGGGATTAGTTTGGGATTGATACAGGGCTATGGGGAGGGAGCAGAGCAGTAAGATGGTAAATAGAGAGTAGTTTTCAATAAGAATTTTTAGATGTAAAATTATGGAAAGTCTATGCAATATGGGATATGCATGTTAGAAAATGCACTGAATAAAATGTCAAAAAATTGAGTCAGATAAAAAAATGCAGATAATTGAATCTTGCAGCACAGGAGGTCATTCACCCCTCTGTGTCTGCCAATTCTTTGAAAGTGTTACCCAATTAGTCCCATAATCCTGTTTTTCCCCCAATAAATCTGCAATTAGTCCTCAAGTACAATTGTCTTTTAAAAGTTCCTATGGAATCTGATTCCACTGTCCTTTCAGGTAGCGTTTTCCAGATCTTAACAACCCTCTGAAAAAAATTCTCCTCCTTTCCTCTCATGTACTTTTGCCAATTATTTCAAATCTATGACCTCTGTTTACCAACCCAGTTGCCGAAGGAAAACAGTCGATCTCGACAGGCTCTATCAAAACCCCTCGTCTGCAATCCATTATTAAGGAGGTAGGAGCAGGACATGGAGAAAATCATAATACAATCTGGCAAAATCGACATAGTTTTGTGAAAGGAAAATTAGTGTGTGACAAATTTATTACAGTTTTCCAGGGATGTAACCAGCAGGGTGGATAAAGGTAAACCAGGAAATGTAGTGTGTTTGAATTTCCAAAAGGGCATTTAATAAGTTGCCATATAGGAGGTGACTACACAAGATAAGAGCACATGGTACTGGGGGTAAATTTCAGCATGGATAGAGGGTTGATTCATGAAAAGGAAACAGGGTGTCAGGGAAAAAATGAGTCATTTTCATGGCAATAAACTGTAACTAGTGAAGTGCCACAGGGATCAGTGTCGGGACCACAACTATACTTACCACCTATGTTAGTGACTTGGTTGAAGGGACCAACTGTATTGTAGCCAAATTTGCTGATGATACAAACAGAGGTAGGAAAACAAGTTGTCAGTGGGCAAATATTAGGCAGATGGAGTATGTGGGAAAATGTTAGGTTGTCCACATTTGTGGGAAGAATAGGGAAGCAGAATATGATTTAAATGGAGAGTGACTGTAGATTTCTGGGGTACAAGGGGATCTGGGTGTCCTTGTACATGAAGCACAAAAAAGTTAGCATGCAGGTAGAGCAATTAGGAAGGCAAATGGAATGTTGGTCTTCTTTGCAAGAGCGGGTGGAGTATAAATGCAGGGTTGGTTCCTGGGATGAAGGGTTTGTCTTACAAGGACAGGTTGAGCAGGTTAAGCCTATACAAGTTGGAGTTCAGATGAGAGGTGATCTTAATGAAACATAAGATCATAAGACATAGGAGCAGAAGTAGGCTATTCGGCCCATCGAGTCTGTTCCACCATTCAATGAGATCATGGCTGATCTGATAATCCTCAACTCCACTTTCCTACCTTCTCCACATAACCCTTGATTCCCCTACTGATTAAAAATTTGTCTACCTCCGTCTTGAATATACTTAATGACCCAACTTTTACAGCCCTCTGCCATAAAGATTGCCACAGATTAACTACCTTCTGAGAGAAGAAATTCCTCCTCACTGGGTGACCCCTTACTCTGAGATTATATCCTCTGGTCATAGACTCTCCCACAAGAGGAAACAACCTCTCAGCATCTACACTGTCAAGCGCCTTATGAATCTTGTATGTTTCAATAAGGCTGCCTCTCATTCTTCTAAACTCCAATGAGTACAGGCCCAACCTACTCAACCTCTCCTCATAAGAAAATCCCTGCATACCCGGGATCAATCTAGTGAACCTTCTCTTGACTGCCTCCAATACCAGTATATCTTTCTTCAGATAAGGGGACCAGAACTGTTCACAGTATTCTAGGTGTGGTCTAATTAGTGCCTTGTATAGTTTTAGCAAGACTTCCCTATTTTTATGCTCCATTCCCTTTGAAATAAAGGCCAACATTCAATTTGCCTTCCCTATTACCTGCTCAACTTGTATTTTAGCTTTTTGGGATTCATGCACAAGGACTCCCAAATCCCTCTGTGCTGCAGCTTTCTGCAGTCTTTCTCCATTTAAATAATATTCAGCTCCTCTATTCTTCCTGCCAAAGTGCATAACCTCACATTTTGCCACATTATATTCCATCTGCCAAGTTTTTGCCCACTCACTTAACCTGTCTATACCCCTCTATAGACTCCTTGTGTCATCCTCACCACTTGCCTTCCCACTTATTTTTGTATCATCCACAAACTTGGCGATAGTACATTCACTTCCCTCATCCAAGTCATTAATATATATTGTAAATAATTGTGTCCCCAGCACTGATCCCTGTGGCACTCCACTAGTTACAGGTTGTCATCCTGAAAATGCCCCCCTTATCCCAACCCTCTGTCTTCTATTAGTTAGCCAATCCTCTATCCATGCTAATATACTACCCCCAACACCTTATACTACCCCAACTCTTATCTTATTAAGTAGTCTTACGTGCGGTACCTTATCAAATGCCTTTTGGAAATCCAAATATATTACATCTACTGGTTCCCCTTGATCTATCCTGCTTGTTACCTCCTTAAAGAATTCTAATAAATTTGTCAGGCATGATTTCCCCTTCATGAAGCCATGCTGACTCTGCTTGATTAGATTATGTAATTCTAAATGCTCTGCTATTACATCCTTTATAATAGGCTCCAACATTTTCCCATTGACAGATGTTAAGCTTACTGGCCTTTAGTTAACTGTTTTTTGTCTCCCTCCCTTTCTGAATAAGGGTGTTACATTGGCAGTTTTCCAATCCTCTGGGACTTTTCCAGAATCTAAATGTCCTTGGAAGATTACAAGATTCTGACGGGGTGCGATTGGGTAGATGCTAATGCAATATTGCCCCTCATGAGGGAATCTAGAACTAACGGCACAGTTTCAAAATAAGGGGTCTCCCATTTAAGATGGAAATGAGGAGGGTTTCTTCTCTGGAGGTCATTAGTCTTTGGAATTCTCTAACCCAGAGCGCAATGGAAGCTGGATCATTGAATATATTCAAGGCTGAGTTAAACAAATTTTGATCTACAAGGGTGTTAAGGGTTATTTGGGGCAGCAGGAAAGTGGAGTTAAGGCCACAATCAGATAAGCCATGACCTATTGAATAGCAGAGCAGGTTCGACGGGCTGAATGGCCTACCCTTGCTTATATTACTTGTGTTCTTATGCTCTCATAATTTTGAATACCTCCATTAGGTCTCCCACTAACCTTCTCTGTTCTAAGGAAAATAATCCCAGTTTCTCAAAACTCTCCAAATGACAGAAGACTCTCATCCCTTGTGTCATTCTGGTAAATGTCCTCAGCACCCTCTCCAAGACTTTGACATCCTTCCTAAAGTTCGGTGTCCAGAATTGGTCTCCAGCAATAGTACTGAAGACTTGTGCACCAGAATTAACTGCAGCCCTAGCAAAATTATTCCAGTACAGATACAACACAATGTGTAAAATTGCCCTGGACAAATCCAACCTGACCAATTACTATCCCATCAGTCTACTCTCTATCATCAGCAAAATGATGGAAGGTGTCGTCGACAGTGCTATCGAGCGGCACTTACTCAGCAATAACTTGCTCACTGATGCTCAGTTTGGGCTCCACCAGGGCCCATCAGCTCTGACCTCATTACAGCCTTGGTTCAAACATGGAGAAAAGAACTAAACCAAAGAGGTGAGGTGAAAGTGACTGCTCTTGACATCAACACAGCATTTGACCAAGTGTGGCATCAAGGAACACTAGCACAACTGAAGTCAATGGGAATCGGGGGGGGGGGAAACTCTCCACTGGTTGGAGTCATACCTAGCACGAAGGAAGATGGTTGTGGTTGTTGGAGGTCAATCATCTCAGTTCCAGGGCATCACAGCAGGAGTTCCTCAAGCTAGCATCCTAGGCACAACCATCTTCAGCTGCTTCATCAATGACCTTCCCTCCCCAAAGGCTGTCCACCATCTACAAGGCACAAGTCCAGAGTGTGAAGGAATGCTCTCCACTTGCCTGGATGAGTGCAGCTCCCAACAATACCAAAGAAACTGGACACCATCCAGGTGTCATCATCCATGCCCACTTGATTAGCATCCCATTCACCATCTTAAAACATTCACTCCCTCCACCACCGACACAGTGGCAGCAGTGTGTACCATCTACAAGATGCACTGTAGCAACTCACCAAGGCTCCTTTGACAACACCTTCCACACCCGCAACCTCTACCATCTAGAGGGACAAGGGCAGCAGATAGATAGGAACACCACCACCTGCAAGTTCCCCTTCAAGTCACTCACCATCCTGACTTGGAAATATATCACCGTTCCTTCACTGTCGCTGGGTCAAAATCCTGGAACTCTGCCCTCTTACAGCACTGTGGGTGTACCTACACTACATGGACTGCAGCCGTTCAAGAAGGCAGCTCACCACCACCTTCTCAAGGGCAATTAGGGATGGGCAATAAATGCTGGCCTAGCCAGTGATATCCATATTCCGTGAATGAATTAAAAAAACATAACCCAACTGGACCCTTACCAGAAATTTGCCAAGATTTAAGTTGTAATTTTGTTTGCTCTACGTGGATTAAAGGAGTTTTGGTGATACCCAGATGTTATGTTTCAAACCAGTATCCGACTGCACTTTAAGTGTAGTTACTTCCTTTCAAACTTCGTAGGTTTACCAGAGATTTACCAGTTAAAATAACCCTGGTTAATGTGACCTCCCGGGCTAATATTGATTGCTTGAGAGAGTTATGGAGGGATTTTCCATTTTTCCTTTCTCTTTTGATCCCATGCTTCTGTGCCTCACCCCAGGGACCATATGGGATGGGGAGGGTGGTAGGGGGTAGAGGAGGGATAGGAAATGCCTGTTCCTGAAGGCTCCATGTATGTGGGGCCAAGTGCTCTTTACCTGCCAATCAGTTTCATAAGCTGTTTGAGAATTGTTAGTTTTTTTGAAACAATTGTTCAGCTTTTGTTATCTTTCCTTAATTGGCCATGTTTATACCAAGATGTCCCAAAGTGCTTCATGGAGAATAAACAGCCACTGTTATTTGGCAGCAATTTTGCAGTGAGCAATGTCCCACTCACAGCTATGATAATAATTGAAATGTCATAAAAATAATGAATTGGATTTGAAAACTGTTTGGAAAGTGATGTGAGCGTCTCACTAGGCGACGGACTGCAAAACAATCTCTGAGCTCTGCACAAAAGTCCATAAACAACTGCCAAGGTTAATCACAAACTGCAGAAATAACTGCATAATGCTAAAAATGGACCTTCTGCCAGTCAATCCATTGTTGACAATTTGGATGAAGTGTAGAATGTTGGCAAAGGTAATTCAATCACGTTATAAATAGCCATTCAAGGATATATATTAGGACAATTCCTTTACTCTGCTTTACTATCCTGCCATTCACACCTGCTCTAAACACATCTCTTGTTTCTTTACTTGTACCCATTACCCTTACACCATGAAACCTTTTGTCATTTAATCTCTTCTGCCCTCCACCTATCACAGGCCTTCCTTTTTGTCCTTCTTGTCAACATCCCTTTCCCTGTTGCTTGCTCAAAGCCTGTCACATTTCTATTTTTTCTCATTTCTGGTATAAGGTCACAGACTTGGAGTGTTAACTCTGTTTCTCTCTCCACAGGTGTTGCCAGATCTGCTGAGTATTTCCAGCATTTTATGTTGATTGACAGGGGAACTACCCAGTGAGTATTGCTGAAAAAGGGACATGTCGAAGCTTTTCATCTTGCACTCATCAGGACACTTTGCAAGAATGCCAATATAAGGAGAAAACAACAATTTATATTGTATGAGAAGAGAGTGCTGATTGATTAACAAGCCGACTCCCACTGGTAGAGGCATTGCCATGGAGAATGCACCAGTGATGGTGACTGACAGTTAACTGCCAAGCATTGTTTGAAATTCAAAACAGGCAGCTTGGCCCTGATTGGTCAAGGCATTGCCCTGAGGAGTGAGTCAGCGAATGGCTGGCACTTATATTGTTTAGCTGAAACAGGTGCAATGTGTTTACATGTTCTTTCTGTCTGCAAAGAACAGGGCCCTGTGTATTAATATATGTAGCTTCCAGTACACGCAAATGCACCATACCTTGAGCCCAACTGACAATCTTAAATTGGTTGTCAGCGTAATTTTTAGCACATTGAGGATTATTTAGCAACTGTTGTCCAATCGTAGAATCACATCTAATGTTGGACGCTATGTTTTGAGTTTTGCAAGCACAGGCTGGTTGGGTACAGTCTGTACCTTACCTGTTGCGAACAGTGGCTGGGACTTGCAGTTTGATACAATCCGTCTGTCTTTGGGGCGTACTGACTACACCGACTGGCACTGAAATTCATATACCACATCACTCATTTGTGTGATAGGCAGAACGTCTTTTTGGCTTGACAGCAGCATCCTGTTAGCGGTGAATACCACTCGTGTTGCTACTGCATAGTAGCAGAGTGAAACAGCTAGCTTCACCTGTTGCTCAGATTTTTGAGATACCTTGTCCTTCCGGGGTAATCTGAGGTAGACTGGACACTTTTCAAGGCTGAAAGTGACGGCTTTAGGCCCGTTCATGAGTTTGCCTGATATGCAGCGTGAAATGATCTGATTAGGGTAGCCATTATCCCGCAGGATGTTTTTGATGCCCCTATTTCAGCATCAAGCTTGCATGGTGAGCAAATAGCTCGGGCCCTGTTTACAAGGTTGTCGATAAGACCAATCTTATAGCGTGCGGAACTATAAGAATCCCAATGCGTATATTGACCAGTAAAGGTAGGCTTGCGGTAGATTGTGGTAGAGAACCCCCCCGGCAGATTTCTCAACTAGTTCGTCAAGGAAAAGGAGTTCATTTGACTGCTGCATTTCAAAGGTGAATTTGAGCGCAGGATGGAGCCCATTAAGACATGTAAGGAAATTGTTACATGCTGCTATGGATTTAAATATAGCAAACGTTTATCATCCACATATCGGAAATATGCCGGGGGTAGGAGGTTGGGTGTCATTCCATCAAAGGCACGTTTCTCGTGGAACCCAACAAAGATGTTTGAGAGAGCTGGGCCGAGAGAGGGTCCCATGGCTATCCCACCCCATCCCTAACACAGCCCTTAGCCCCTTGCACATTCTTCCCCCTCTTCCCTGCCTCTGTACTAGTTTAATATTTTACAATTCTGCCAAAGAAGTAATAAAAGCAGAAAATGCTGCAAAAACTCAGCAGGTCTGGCAGCATCTGTAGGGAAAGAAATAGATCTAACGTTTCGAGTCTATATGACTCTTGAGGAGTCGAACCCAACTGACTCAAAACGTTAACTCTGTTTCTCTCTCCACTGATGCTGTCAGACCTGCTGAGATTTTCCAACATTTTCTGTTTTCATTCCAAATATATTGTTTCCAGATATATTCCAATTATACTGTGTTAAAAACCTATGGAGCCCTTTGGCTGCAAAGTAAACATCAATTGAACACTGAGGATTAAATAAAAATTGAACTTAGTGTCTTTAAACACCCAATGAGCCTCCAACCCTCACCAGCCTTGAGCTACTAACTAACTCTGAGTTTGGCAGGGCTGCTTGAATTTCCTCTAACATAAACAGAATTGGAACACAGAGCAGACAAGCAGGAGAGGCCAGTGGGTAACGTGCTGGCTAAATCGGCAAGTGCCTTTCTTAGTGAATTGTAGTTCACTGGGTAACACGCTTACCTCTGAGTCAGAGGGTTGTGGGTTCAAGTCTTACTTCAGAGACTCGAGCACAAAAATCAAGGCTAACACTCCAGTGCAGTACTGAGGGACTTCTGCATGGTCAGAGGTGCCGTCTTTAGAATGAGACTTTAAACTGAGGCCCGATTGGCCCACTTAGGTTCAGATGGATAAATGTCTGTGACTTAGTCCAAGTTAGATGGATTTGGAACTTGATGTATGTCCAGTGATTTATCCCTAACCCTGAGCAACTGATCAATATCAACACAAGGGACAAGACACTCCAACCTCTTGTGAGTGGTCAATCTAATCCAAGGAGAGGAAAACAGTCCATTTTACAGTCACTTTCTGCAGTAACTATCTGGGTGGTGTTTCTTATTAAATTGCACATCAATTCTTTAATTGGTACAGAAAGGGTCTTCATAATCACAGGCACTTAGAGTTAATGGAAAAGTAATTACACACCGCTATTTGGATGAGAGCTGCTTTGATAGATGTCCATGTATCCAGGCGCCTGTCCAAGATAATAATGAACTTGATTTCAGGTTTGTGTAGACTGTGTGAAAAGTGCGAAAGAGAAAAAAAAACCTGTCAAACCGGTTTGATAACAATCGGAATAAAATGCAGAAAACTGTGTGAAATAAACCCTCTCGTGAATATGCTCTTCCTCACCCGGCTGATGGGCCTAAAAGCTCCGAGCAAGCGGAAGACCGAGCTACAGCCCATTGGCCGCTTGTCAAACCAGCCGAGTTACTCCACCCCATTACTTATCCCATAGTTTGTCCTTTTTGAAAAAAAAATTAATTCTGGGGATGTGGGAAAGGCCAGCACTTAATGTCCATCACTGGTTGTTCAATGAAGACACTATTCACCCACCTGCGTCCTGAACAGTGACTCATCTTACCACTGGGTGGCTTGCTAAGCTACTTTGGAGGACGTTTAAGAGTCAACTGTGTGGGACTGGATCCATATGTAGGCATAAGTATGTCACAGAAAGGACTTTAGAAAGAACTTGCATTTCCAATGCACCTTTCACAACCTCAGGACCCCCCAAAGTGCTTTGTAGTCAATGAAGTACTTTTGAAGTGTAGTCATTAATGTAATGTAGAGAGACCAGTAGCCAATTTGTGCACAGCTTGACGCACAGAAATAAGATAATGGGCAGGTAATTTATTTTAGGTGTTGGATGAAGGATAAATATTGACCCATGACACCAGGACCATCATCCCTGCTCTTCTTCCAGACCTTTCATACCCACTGGCTGGTTTAACATCTCATCTGAAAGATGGCATCCCCAACAGTGCAGCACTCCTTCAGTACTAAACCAGAGGGCCAGGCTGGCTGGATTTGAATTCATGATCCTTGAGTTACATGACCAATACCACAACAGCTACAGAAGCCGAATAATTCGCACGCTTGGATGTTGGAGAAAGGCTGTTATTTTTTCCACCCGTATCTACATCTTATTTATAGAAATTAAGGAATTTAAACTTTGTGGGTCCTAAAACCCAAGAGTCCTCGTGGCCATAACTTCAGCAAGAGTCCATCAGAACAGCCATGATCTCTGTCAGGACCCAGGTGATTGGTTTCGGTCTTGGGGATAAAGTTGTCCCTATGGGATCGATCCTCTCCCTCATCAGGCAATCAATCTTATTTTTATTCTTTCACGGGATGTGAACGTCACTGGCTGGGCCGGCATTTATTGCCCATCCCTAGTTGCCCTTGAGAAGGTGGTGGTGAGCTGCCTTCTTGAACCGCTGCAGTCCATGTGGTGTAGGTACACCCACAGTGCTGTTAGGGAGGAAGTTCCAAGATTTGCACCAGTGAAGGATGGTGTGTGGCTTAGAGGGGAACTTGCAGGTGATGGTGGCCCATGTGTCAACTGCCCTTGTCATTTTAGGTGGTAGGGGTCATGGGTTCTGAAGGTGCTGTTGAAAGAACCTTGGCGAGTCATTGCAATGCATCTTATAGATGGTACACACCGCTGCCACTGTGCGTCACTGGTGGAGGGAGTGAATGTTTGAGTTGATGGAAGTGGTGCCAATTAGGTGGGTTGCTTTGTCCTGGATGGTGTCAAGTTTCTTGAGTGTTGTTGGAGCTGCACTCATCCAGGCAACTGGGGAGCATTTCACCACACTCCTGACTTGTGCCTTGTAGATGGTGGACAGGCTTTGGTGCATAAGGGGGTGAATTACTCTCTGCAGAGCTCCTAGCCTCTTTTCTGCTCTTGTAGCCACAGTATTTATATGGCTAGTCCAGTTCAGTTTCTGGTCAATGGTAACACTCAGGATAGTGGGGGATTCAGTGATGGTAATGCCATTGAATGTCATGGGGAGATGGTTAGATTCTCTCTTGTTGGAGGTGGTCATTACCTGGCACTTGTGTGGTGCAAATGTTACTTGCCACTTGTCAGCCCAAACCTGGATATTGTCCAGGTCTTGCTGCATTTGGATATGGACTGCTTCAGTATCTGAGGAGTCAAGAATGGTGCTGAATATTGTGCAATCATCAGAGGACACTTCTGACCTTATGTTGGAGGGAAGGTCACTGATGAAACTGCTGAAGATCATTGGGCCTACTACACTGAGGAACTCCTGCAGTGGTGTCCTGGGACTGAGGTGATTAACCTCCAACAACCACAACGATCTTCCTTTGTGCTAGGTATGGCTCCAACCAGTGGAGAGTTTTCCCGATTCCCATTGACTCAAGTTTTGCCACGGCTCCTTGATGCCACGCTCAGTCAAATGCTGCCTTGATGTCAAGGGCAGTCACTCTGACCTCACCTCGGGAGTTCAGCTCTTTTGTCCATGTTTGAACCAAAGCTGTAGTGAGATCAGGAGCTGAGTTACCCTGGCAGAACCCAAACTGAGCATTAGTGAGCAGGTTATTGCTGAGTAATTTTGACTTGACAGCACTGTCTACAACACCTTCCATCACTTTGCTGATGGTGGAGAGTAGGCTGGTGGGGCGGTAATTAACTGGGTCGGATTTGTCCTGCTTTTGTGCACAGGACATACCTGGGCAATTTTCTACATTGCCAGTGTTGAAGCTGTACTGGAACAGCTTGGCTAGGGGCGTGGCTAGTTCTGGATCACAAGTCTTCAGTGCTGTTGCTGGAATATTGTCAGGGCCCATAGCCTTTGCTGTATCCAGTGTCTTCAGCTGTTTCTTGACATCATGTGGGGTGAATCAAAGTGGCTGAAGACAGGCATCTGTGATGCTGGGGACTTCAGGAGGAGGCCAAGATGGATCATCCACTCTCCACTTCTGGCTGAAGGTGGCTGCAAATGCTTCAGGTATGCCTTGTGTCTAATTGAATGAATTGAGATTATTGGTGAAGTAGTGGAAACTGTGCCTCACATCCCCTGTCTCGGAAGATATCTATCCCAAAAAGCTGACATTGATGAAGTGGTATACAACCAAATCCAATGTGCTAGTTCAGCCTCTGGTGGATTATGTACTCGTGGCTTCAAGATTTGCGATATCAGACTCAACGCTAAAAGCAAAATCTATCAGGCAGTGGCTTTCCCCATGCTTCTTTATAGAGCTGGAGCTTGGATAACCTATAGATGCTATTATCAAAGCCCTAGAACAACATTCATCAGTCATACGCTGAGAGATTGTTTCTGCTGGTCGGGAAGTCCAAAAGACAGGGGCACAGTCTCAGGATAAGGGGCCAATCATTTAGGACTGAGAGAAGGAGAAATCACTTCACTCAATGGGTTGTGAATCTTTGGAATTCTCTACCCCAGGGGGTTGTGGATGCTCCATCGCTGGGATAGACAGATTTTTGGTCTCTCAGGGAATCAAGGGATATGGGGAGTGGGCAGGAAAGTGGAGTTGAATCCCAAGATCAGCCATAATCATACTGAATGGCGGAGCAGGCTCATCGGACTGTGTTGTCTACTCCTGTTCCTATTACTTGCGTTTTTGCAAATGAAGTGAGAGGATAAAAGAACAAACATGAGCATCCTCCAAGAGACATGCCAAGTGTACAGGCCATCAGCCATCTTCACGTAAATGTTTGTGTTCAGTATCAGATATGGGGGGGGAGAGACTGCCTTAAACAGTCTGCACAGATCAGATGGTGCAATCCGCCCATACTTGCCTCCATTTATCACCTTCATTGATCGCAGGTACAGTTGATCAATAAACTAATGTTCTGCATTACATGCCTCAGATCCCTGGGCTCAAGGGACAGATAAACTCATGGCTTCAAATTTACACATTACTCCAAAGCCAATGTGAGTTTTAAAATATCTTTACTGTAGAAATGATTTTGAACTGTTTATCGTGTTTCTTTGAATTTTCAATAAAAATAGTTTGTTGATAAGAATACAATCCTTGCAAGACAAGTAAATCACAGAAAAATTACTTTTTGTTATGTGCAATAGATTATATTTTATAGGTTAGAGTAAGATAAACTATTTCCTCTGGTGGTTGTTGGTGGCGGGGGGTTGGGGGGTGGAGGGGAATCAAGAACAGGCGGGGAGGGGTTTAAGTCTTAAAATCAGAGCCAAGCCATTCAGGAGGGAAGTTAGGGAGCACGTTTTCACATGACGGGTAGTGGAAATCTAGAATTCTGTCCCTCAAAAAGCTGTGGTGCTGGGGCACAACAACAGCTTTGGAGATAAAAAGCAAAATACTGCGGATGCTGGAAATCTAGAACAAAAACAAAAATATCTGGAAAAACTCAGCAGGTCTGACAGCATCTGCGGAGAGGGATATAGTTGATGTTTCGAGTCTGTGTGACCCTTCATCAGAACAGCTTTGAAGACTGAGATTGATTGATTTTGAGTCAAGGAGCAAAGACTGGTGTGTGGAATCATGATCTAATTGATTACGTATTAATATTAATATTAACAAACTAGACTTGAGTGTGCAGGACAGAACTTCAAAATTTGTGGATGACATAAAACTTGGCAGTATAATGAACTGTGAGAAGGATAGTGATAAACTTCAAGAGGGCATAGATGGTAGAATGGGCAGACAAGTGTCAGATGAAATTTAATGCAGAGAAATGTGAACTGATTCACTTTGGTAGGAAGAACATGGAGAGACAATAAAAAATAAAGGATACATTTCTAAAGGGGTGCAGGAACAGAGGAACAGGGTGTGTGTGTGCAGAAATCATTGAAGGTGGCTAGACAGTTTGAGAGTGCAGTTAATAAAGTACACAGTATCCTGGGCTTTAAAAATAGGGGAATGAAGTACAATGGTAGCAAGTTATGATAAACTTGTAAACTTGTTTAGTCTCAACTGGAGTGTTGTAACCAGTTTTGGGCACCAGGAAGAATGTGAAGACATTAGAGATCTCACAGAAAAGATTCATGAGGATGGTTCTAAGGAAGAGGAACTTCAGTTATGTGGACAGGTTGGAGAAGTTGGGGCTGTTTTCCTTGGAGAAGAGATTAAAAGATTTGATAGAGGTGTTCAAAATCAAGAGGTATCTGGACAGAGTAGATAGCGAGAAACTGCTCCCATTGGTGGAAGAATCGAGAACCAGAGGGCAGAGGTTTAAAGTGATTGACAAAGGAAGCAATGGGGGCATGAGGGAAAACTTTTTTATGGAGCGAGTGGCTAAGATCTGGAATGCACTGCCTGAGAGTGTGGAGGAGGCAGGTTCAGTCATGGCTGTCAAAACAGAATTGGACCATTATCTGAAGAGAAAATATTTGCTGGGCTATGGAGAAAAGGTGGGGGATTGGGACTCTTGAGTTGCTCTTGTGGATAGCTGCCATGAACACGATGGGCTGAATGGCCTCCTTCTGTGCTGCAACCATTCTATCATTCTATGATGAATAGCTGAAGGGTCTCGAGGGATTGACTGGCCTGCTGCTGTCTGTATGATCCTATTTTAAGTTGCCAGTTCCTTTGTCTTGTGCTGGGTTCAGAGTTTGCGACTTTGATGCCCCCAAGGAATTCTTGAACTGAAAGCCCTGTCCTGCATAGCAAACACAGCCACTGGGACAAAGCTGAAGCACTTTCCTTATGAAAACAAAGATGTGTTGGTTTAACATTAACATGACGTTGGCAAGTCAAGTAAGTTGGTAAGTCATGTAAGTAACACAGTGAGTATTGTTTGGCTCTACATAACCCTGTGGTGAAGCACATTCAGCAACATCATTGGAAGAACAAAGCAAGAAGTTAGAACTATTAATTTCCACATGACGGGTTATTAGAACAGGGAATGTTTCATTGAGATGGAGACACAGACCTGGATTGTCACTGACTCAGGAGCCCTTTAAAAATGTCAGGCGGGTCCCAATTCTGAGATTCCTGACCCCATTCCTGGGCTGTGTGATTTTTGGGAGTGCTTTTAAAGGTTGTAGGCTGCTCCCTGTCAGAAGCCTGCACCTGGCACTCCCGACTTGGCCAGCTCCATTGCAGAGATAGGCATCTCCTACTCCTCCGCAAGTTTCATGGAGCCAGGCCAGGTTTGTAAAGGGTCAAGGTTCACGGCCCCTCAAAGGAGTCGGGAACCCTAGTCTGCATGAGGGGGCCTTTTAAAAGGTAAGATTCTGATAAGATCAAGTTGCACACACACCCCACCCACCCCCTCAGGCCCCTCATAACCCCTAAGCCAAGCTCTGCCCTCCCATCCACACCAAAGGCCCCCCCCCCGCAGCCCTCCTACGCCAGGCTCTGCCCTCCCATCCACACCATAGGTCCCCTCTAGACCTCCTATGCCAGGCTCTGCCCTCCCATCCACACCAAAGGCCCCCCTAGCCCTCCTACGCCAGGCTCTGCCCTCCCATCCACACCATAGGTCCCCTCTAGCCCTCCTACGCCAGGCTCTGCCCTCCCATCCACACCATAGGTCCCCTCTAGCCCTCCTATGCCAGGCTCTGCCCTCCCATCCACACCATAGGTCCCCTCTAGCCCTCCTATGCCAGGCTCTGGCATTGACCACACGACACTTTCTAGAACCAATGGACATCACTGTGTAAATTGGTGAGCTAGTGGTGGAGGGAGCGGATGAACAGTCCATCTGGCTTCATTCATTTTTTTTGCGCCTGTGACAGTTTGATACACTGAGTGGCTTGCTGGACCGCTTCAGAGAGCAGGTAAGGGTCAACCACCCTGGTGTGGAACAAGAGTCATATATAGTCAGACTGGCTATGGACAGGTTTCCCTCCCGAAAGGTCATTGGTGCAATGTTGAACACCAGGGTCGGCTGCTGGTGCTGTGGCAAGTCAGGATTCCTTTACTGATCCACTGTGATTCATCAAGATTACGGAGTTGATTCAGTTGGTAGCACACTTGGTTGAATTTTACAGAGCGGCTGTGACCTCGTCCACCAGTTGGAAAGTCAGGAGCAACCCTGCCTCTGCTGGTCATGGAAGCTGTGATGGAATCTTAAGTTGATCAGCCAGTTAATTGCCTACAGTCCTGGCTTCCAGCCCTCTTGCCACTGAGGTGGGTGGGGAAGGGGCACCCTGCCAAGTTTTACAGGGAGGCCTCCCCAGGGGGCAAAGTGCCCATCCACCACTGGTGAAATACCAGTGGCAGCAGGAAGAGGCCCTTAAGTGGCCACTGATTGGTCACTTAAGGGCCCCGATTGGCCAAAGGGTGGACGGGCGGTCAGTAACCTTGCGCACCACTAGTAAAATGCCAGGAGCAGTAAGAAGGCAATGAACACACCACCCCAACCATCCCACCCAATTCTAGGCACCCCCCTGCCTCCCAGTACTCTCTGGGTGGGGTCCCATAAAATCCCATGCCTTGGAGTGAGGAGTTTGAGAATTCAAATCCCATTTAAGAGGCCCGAGCATATAATCCAGGCTGACGCCCACAGTGCAATATTGTGGAGTGCCGGACTATGGGAGGTGCTGTCCTATGGATGGGACATTAAACTCGTTGAGACATATAAAATTCTTGAGGGGTTTGACAGGTAGACACAGAGAAAGTGCTGCCCCCGGCCTGGAGAATCCAGAACACAGGGTCACAGTCTCAGATTAAAGAGTCAGTCATTTCGGATTGGAACGATGAGAAATTTCATCACTCAAAGGGTCATGAATCTTTGGAATTCTCTACTGTGGATCTTGAGCCGTTGAGCATATTCAAGACCGAGGTCGATAGATTTTTGAATACTGAGGGAATTGAGGAAAATCAGGAGTGCGCAGGAGGGTGGGGTTGAGGTAGAAGATCAGCGATGATCTTATTGAACAATGAGGCATCTTAAAGGGCCTCCTCTAGCCCCTTTTTCTTATATTCTTCAACTGAGGCCCCTGCTGCCCTCTGGGCCCAGTGGCACTAACTGAAGAATGAGGCAGCTCTCCCCGGTGTGCTGGTCAATATTCATCCCAGCAACCCCGCTCCTCAGCCCAAATGTTAAACCCCCATACTCACACACACACCAACTGGGTTAAAAATATTTGAGAAACAAAAGCAGAATTGAATCTGAAACTGAAACAAGTGTCAGCCGTCCTAGTGCTTACACTGCCCAACGGCAAGTACCCAGCGCGTGGTTAAAATGCAGGACTCGCTACCACAAGGAGTAGTTGAGGTGAGGGTATGGATGCATTTAAGGGGAAGCTAGATAAACACAAGAGAAAGGAACAGAAGAATATGTTGATACGATGGGACGAGGATGGGTGGGAAGAGGCTGATGTGCAGCAGAAACACCAGAATGGCCTTTCATTGTGTGTGTAAACTCTATGTAAATTATACTAATCAAGTGGAATTGTTTTCAATACGATCTCTGCAGCAGGAGGCTGACAATCAAGTTCCAGTGACAAGAAGGGGTTCAGCAGTCTGTGGGACTGTACTAGACACTAGAGAAGGGAAGAAACAACAATACACTGTGTGAGTGTCAGTGCCTACCTTGGAATAGCAGTCAGGTATGTGAGGACCTTCTGTATGACCTCCTCTGAAATCTCGCTGAAACTGGGGTACTCTGGAAAAGTTATAATCCCAGCACCATCTTTCCCTTGTCCACCTATTGTAAACAACACCAAATATCAGTGCAACATCACCCACAACTCACGGAAAACTGGTGGTAATGTGGTGCGTTTGATGCATTTATAAGAAAGCTACATAAGCACATGAAGGGATAGGATGAGATGAAGCAGGATGGGAGGAGGTTTGTGTGGAGCATAAAGACTGACAGGGACCTGTTGGGCCGAATGGCCTATTTTGGTACTGTAAATTTGATGTAATTCTAGGCAGTACAAACTTCCTTATCACCATTTGAATCTAGATAATTAATTCTACTTGGAGATTGCTGGAAAGTGACTACAGTATTGCTGGAATATCAGACGATTACAGGAAAATTACTTCTTTATTTAATTACTTAACAAGCTTTCGTGTTTTTGCTCACCATACACTTTATGGTCATATTTTTTCACAGTATGTGTGATTACCTATAAGTTGCTCTACAGTGAAGTTATACCTAGAAGGGAAAACTGCACAACTTGGAGCTCTTTTCTTTAAAAAAAGATAAGACTGAGAAATGCACTGCTGGAGGAGCTTAACATTATAAATGGCTTAGATAGGGTAAATGTAGAAAATAGAGGACCATAACGAATAAATCAATGAGGAATTCAGGAAAAACGTCTTTACCCAAAGCCGAGTGAGACGCATTTAAGGGGAAGCTGAAGAAGTACGTGAGGGAGAAAGGAATAGAAGGATATGCTGATAGGGTGAGATGGTGGGAGGTGGTTCATGTCAACGTTTACTGGGATAGATCAGCTGAGCTGAATGGACTGTTTCTGTGTTTTATGTAATCCTAAGTAATTTGGACAGGATTCAAGAAGGGGGGAGATGGTGATGTGGCAGTAATGTCACTGGACTTGTAATCCAGAGGCCCAGGCTAATGCCCTGTGGACATCAGAGCAGCTGGTGGAATTTAAATTCAATTAATAAAATCTAAAATTGAAAGCTAGCCTCAGTAATAGTGATCATGAAACTATCATCGATTGTCGTAAAAACCCATCTGGCTCACTAATGCCCTTTAGGAAAGGAAATCTGCCATCCTTACCTGGGCTGGCCTACATGTGACTCCAGACCTGCAGCATTGTGGTTGACTCTTAACTGCCCTCTGAAAGGGCCTCGCAAGCCACTGAGCAAGGGCAATTAGGGATGGGCAACAAATGCTGGCCTTGCCATTGATGCCCACTTGCCATGAAAGAATAAGTGAAGACTAGGGTCCAGTTGCCTAGGCCCCTTGCTTTTGAATTCCCTTCCTAAATAACTCCACCTCCTTTGCCTCCTTTAAGAACTTGCTTGAAATCCATCTCTTTAACTAAGCATTACACAGTCCTCGTAATCTCTTCTTGTTGATTCAGTGTCCATTCTTCTGCAATTTCTCTGAAGCACTTTGGGAATTTTTTTTTTTAATTAAAGGCACCACACAAGTGCAAATCGTTAGAATCATATTGTGCAGGAGGCCATTCGGCCCATTGTGCCTGTGCCAGCTCTTTGAAAGAGCTATCCAATTAGTCCCACTCTCCTGGTCTTTCCTGGTATCCCTGACAATTTTTCCTTTTCAAGTACTCATCCAATTCCCTTTTGGAATTTATTATTGAATCTGCTTCAACCACCCTTACAGCTCACTGCGTGAAAAAAATTCTCCTCAGCTCACTTCAGTTTCTTGTGCCAATTATCATAAACATGTGCCCTCTGGTTACTGACCTTCCTGCCAGTGGGAACAGTTTCTCTTTACTTACTCTACCAAAATGATTTCGAACACCTCAATTAAATCTCCTCTTAAGCGTCTCTTCTCGGAGGAGAAAAAAATAAAACTTTGGCCGTGTTTCCCCAGCTAACTGAAGTTCCTCATTCTTCCTACCATCCTAGTGGATCTCTTCTGCACCGTCTCTAAAGCCTGGACATCCTTTCTAAACTGTGGTGCCCAGTATTGGACACACTATGCCAGCTGAGGCCTAACCAGAGATTTGAAAATGCTTAGCATCACTTCCGTGTGGCATTCCAAACCTCCACTTATAAAGTAAAGGACCCCGTATAGCATGTTGAGACATTTTTTTTTTAGGGCTTCTTAACTGGTTTTGCCTCCTTCAAGGATTTGTAAGCCCCAGGTGTCTCTGTTCCTGCACCCACTTTAGAATTGTATCACTCGGGTTATATTCACTTAGCTCGAAACCAGTTGCAAATAGCGTCAATTCTAAAGAATGGACAAGTCAATCTTAAGACACAGCTTGCCTCACTTTTTGTGAAGTGAAGGCACGTGAGAATGGTTTTGCTTTACAAAACAATATGATGCAGTGAAACCCAATTTGAATGTGTAAACTGATAAAGCACATTAATCGCCAATTGCTTTGACAATTCGGATTCTCATCATGTCTTATTAACAACTGTTAACTTATTATTTATGAGTTACTGATCTCCAACACTGGTGGGTATCACATTTTTAAACAATAGTGAAGAAGTCGACAGCCTGGTATCAAATTAATTTCAGGAGACAGGTCAAGCTGAGTTAATAAAGTTCACCTGGAAGGAAAGCAAACTTTTTCTTCAGATCCTCACAAATGTTTTTTGCACAAATGGAGTTTAGGGTTTCTGGTACAAGGTCATCTGTAAGGGAAAAGATTTGTACATTATATTAATTATTATATAGCTGACTCCTTTGATCAACTCAACAACAAAGCAAATGCGATCATGAGAGTTCTGGCGAAAGGTCATCGACCTGAAATGTTAACTCTTGTTTCTCTCTTCACAGATGCTGCCTGACCTGCTGAGTTAGTTCCAGCATTTTCTGTTTTTATTTCAGCTTTCCAGCAGCCCCAGTATTTAACTTTTGTGTTTAAGTAGCGCCTTTAATGGAGTAAATCATCCAAGGTGCTTCAAAGGAATAGTACCAAACAAAACTTGACACTGAGACACGGAAGGAGATACTAGAACAAGTCACCAAAAAGCTTGGTCAAAGAGATTAGTTTTAAGGAGCATCTTAAAAGGGGGAAGGACGGTGGGGGAGGTTTAGGGAGGGAATTCCAGAGCTTTGCATCCAGGTAGCTGAAGGCATGGCCAGCAGTGCTGGAGTGGTTAAAATTGGGCATGTACGAAAGGTCAGAATTAGAGAAGAACAGGTATCTTGGGGAGGTTGTAGGGCTAGAGGCGAACATGAGAAATAGGAGCAGAAGTAGGCCATTCAATGACATAAGAGGATATGGGGATAGTGTGGGAAAAGGACACTGAAGTGGACGATCAGTTATGATTGTACGGAATGACAGAGTAGGCCCGATGGGCTGAATGGCCTACTCCTGCTCCTTTGTTCCCACGTTCCTATTTGGCCGCTCCAGCCTGCTCTGCCAGTCAATAAGATAATGGCTGGCCTAATGCGGCCTTAACTCAACTTTCCTGCCTGTCTCCCAAACCCTTGATTTCCTTGTCAATCAAAAATGCGTCTAACATAGGTTATAGGCTTAGTGAGGGACGGTGAAGGCCTGGAGGGAAATGATTGCGCAGCAGGGAATTTCAGATTTGAAGTGTTGACGGACGGCAAGCCAGAATAGGTCAGTGAGCACAATGATGATGTGCAAAAAGGAGTGAGTTTGGTACGGGCAGCAGAGATATGAATGAGCTGAAGCTTATGGATGGTGGAAGGTGGGAGGTCAGGCCTAATCTGCAAAGGCAGCAGTACATTGTTGGAAATATGAGAACATAAAACCCAGAGCAAGATAAATTCATCCACACCGACCAGCACCTACGATTAAATATTCTGAAATGGATTTACCCATCTCCCCTGCGCCACTACCCTTGGCACAATGCCTTACATCAGTGACATTAAATTCCTTTCTACTTCCACAGAGGAAGAAGTTGGAATCTGTGGTGTAAGGAAATGGTTAATTTTTTTTGCTTTTAGCTATTACCTTTTTTAATTATATGGCGTTTAGGTCAGACAACTTTAACTTAAAAAAGTCATGGCACAGGCATAGAAGAAACAAGGTCAGTCTCTGCTGATTCAGAGAGATTTCACAGAGAAACAAAGTTTGTAAGCATGACCCATTGAAAAGACATAGGTCAGGAAAACTGGGGAGTTATTCGTCCTTAAACTGCAAGTCCAGCTACTTTGAAAGCTGCAGATTTTGTTTTGGATAGACTGAAAGTTGGAGGGGAAAGGTTAGAATTGATCCTTCAGTCTGGCCAACCACTCCCGTCAGATTCAAAACCTGTGACGTGGTAAAATTTACATCTGAACATATGAATTAGGAACATAAGTGGCCACTTGGCCCCTCGAGCCTGCGCCGCCATTCAGTAAGATCATGGCTAATCTGAATGTAACCTCAACCCCACATTCCTGCCTACTCCCGATAACCTTTCACCCCCTCGTTAATCAAGAATCTATCTAGAGTTGCCTTAAAATTTTTCAAAAGCTCTGCTTCTGAAGCCTTTTGAGGAAGTTCCAAAGACTACACCCCTCGGAGAAAATGTTTCTCCTCATCTCTGTCTTAAATAAACGACCCCTTATTTTTAAACAGTGACCTCTAGTTCTAGATTCTTTCACAAGAGGAAACATCCTCTCCACATTCACCCTGTCAAGACTCCTTCAGGATCTTAAAAGTTTCAATTAAGTCACTTCTTACTCTTCTAAATTCCAGTGGGTACAAGCCTAACCTGCCCAACCTTTCCTCATAAGACAACCCACCTATTCCTAGTATTAATCTAGTGAACCTTCTCTGAACTGCTTCCAGCGCATTTAGATCTTTCCTTAAATAAGGAGACCAATGCAGTACACAATACTCCAGATGTAGTCTCACCAATGCCCTGTACAACTGAAGCATAACATGCTTACTTTTGTAATCAATTCCCCTCACAATAAATTAGAACATTCCATTCGCTTTTCTAGTTACCTGCTGTACCTGCACACTAACCTTCTGTGATTTGTGCACTAGGACACCCAGATCCCTCTGAATCTCAGAGCTCTGCAATCTCTCACCATTTAGATAATAAGCTTCTTTTTTATTCTTCCTGCCAAAATGAAAAATTTCACATTTGCCCACATTATATTCCATTTGCCAGATCTTTGCCCACTCACTTAGCCTATCTATGTCACTTTGTAGCCTCCTTACATTCTCTTCACAATTTACTTTCCTACCTATCTTTGTGTCATCAGCCATTCCTTCGGTCCCTTCATCCAGGTCATTTATATAAATTGTGAAAAGCTGAGGCTCCAGCACTGATCCCTGTGGCACACCACTCATCACATCCTGCCAACCAGAAAAAGACTCATTCATGCCAACTCTCTGCTTCCTCTTACCTAGCCAATCTTCTATCCATACCAATATGTTACCTCCTACACCATGAGCTTTTATTTTTTGCAATAACTTTTGATATGGCACTTTATCAAATGCCTTCTGAGAATCTAAGTAGAGTACACACCCACTGATTCCCCTTTATCCACAGCACATAAGACTCCAATAAATTGGTTAAACATGATTTCCCTATCACAAAGCCATGTTGACTCTGCCTGATTGTCTTGAATTTTTCTAGGTGCCCTGCCAACACTTCTTTAATAATAGTTTCTAACATTTTCCCTATGACAGATGTTAGGTAACTGGCCTATAGTTTCCTGCTTTCTGTCTCCTTCCCTTTTTGAAATTTTCAGTTTTGCAGCCTAAGTGTGACCCTGAGTATATATGTGCAAGCAGCATTAATAATAGTTTTCATTGTACAGTGTTTCATTTTGTGTTTGGGGTATAGATGTTTGCCTGTTATCTTAAGAATGCCACCATAGATAGTTATTCGTAAAAAGCATTCTTGTTTATTTACAGATCTATATATATCTCAGTGTGCTACATGAGGTTCTCCTCCTGCTTCCCACCAGATCTCAGTCTCTTAGTCATGTGGCATTGCATCATAGAAACATAGAAAATAGGAGCAGAAGTAGGTCATCCAGCCCCTCGAGCCTGCTCCTACATTCAATGTGATCATGGCTGATCCTCTATCTCAACGCCGTACTCTCGCTTTGGAAACATAGAAAAATCACAGTTACATCAGTAGCTACATCAGTTTCAAGTGCTCCTGATGTTAATCCTTTACACTACATCTCCCCCAAGTCTTTATCCCAAATATATACATCCTCCTACATCTCCCCCCAAAACGTTAGACTTCACAGGGCTCGTCTCTAGTTTTGACCAATCACCCTGATCTGGCCCTGATTTCATTTCGAGGTCGAGGATGAACTGCACTCTCTCACTGTGCAATAGGAGTGTCTTTCACCTGTAGAGTTTCTGGTTCCTTGTCTCCATCTGGATCTAAGTAGTCTGTCCAAGGTTCCATTGGTTTCCTTCCCAATGATATCGAGGCTCTTCGGTTCCTTCTGATATTTCCCTGGTTCATCTCAATTCTATAAGATTTTGGTTATTACAATGCCTTCTTTCAGCTTAGCTCGTATCCACACTCTCTCCCCGGGCTGTAGCACTTTCAAGTCTCGTGCTCTGTGTCTGAAGTTGAAACCACGAATTTGACCGTCTCTTTGTTGCTCCTCATGTTTCCTAACTTTCTCCCTATCTCCCTGAGGTAATGTTAGGTTGTAGTGTTTGTTGTAGAGCAGGAAGTTCTGTTCGCAGCCATCTTTCCATCCATAGTTCTGATGGCGAGAATTTGTTCTTTTAGAGGTAAGGTTCTGTCGGTAAGAAGGGCTAAGTTAATATCTTTGTTCTTTTTCATCATTTCTTTGATTGTTTGAACTCCTCTTGCTGCTTCTCCATTTGACTGAGGATATCCAGGTGAACTAGTCACATGCACAAAATCATAATCCTGCACGAAGTAATGGAACAGCTCCTTAGCAAACTAAGGGCCATCGTCTGACACCACAACGTCTGTGATGCCATGTGTCGCGATGATGCTGATTAGTGATGTAATGACTGCCTCTGGTGTGGTGCTGTGCAGTCTATTCACTTCAAGCCATGTGGAGTAGTAGTTAATGGTGATGATGGAAACCTCCCCATTGAACTCAAATAAATCCATTCCCAGGCACTGTCATGGTCTCGAAGGAAAAGTGGAAGTTCACTCTGCCAGTGATTCACTCTGCTGTTGGTTATTTACTGCACCCAAGGCAATTCGTGATTAACCCTTCAATGGAGTGACTGATGCTCAGGCACCAGACTGATAGCTGGGCTCGTGCCCAGCACTTTGCTATTCCCAAGTGGCTGTGATGTATTTTTCTGGTGAATGTCGAACTGCAGCATTTCAGGGTTGACTGGTTCATCATTAAAAGCTAAGAAATCATCAGGTATTGGGAGTTTTGTACTGGCAAAGTACTGCATTGTTAGAAGTATAATCCAGCCGTCCGTCCTGGCAATAGTCTTTTATTTTGATGTACGCTTCATCCTGTTGTGCTTGTTTAATTTCTTGTAATCTCCTCTCAGTGGCTGGTTAAGTATTTAGTCATGACAGAAGTATATATATTTTTTATTCATTCATGAGATGTAGGCATCGCTGGCTTGGCCAGCATCTATTGCCCTAATTCCCCTTGTTTAGAGGGCATTTAAGAGTCGACCACATTGCTGTGGGTCTGGAGTCACTTCCTCAATAAAATTAAAATCTTTCAGTTTGGCTCCTTCCACTGGTATTCTGGATAAAGTACCTGCTGTTGTCTGTAATTTGCCTTGAACGTACTCAGTAGCTGAATCATATCTCATGAGTTTTAGTCTAAAATGTTGAATTCTAGGTAGCATTTTTGCAATTTCTTTTAGGTTAAGAAGAGTAACCAAAGGTTTGTGGTCAGTTTCAATTTAAAACCTTAACCCCATGACATAATCAGAGAACTTCTCGCAGGCCCATGTGGTTGCTGATGCTTCTTTCCCATTGGTTGCACACCTCTTCTCTGTGTCTGAGAGAGATCTTGAGGCATAATAAACGGGTCTTCTTTGTTCATCTTTTTGACCTTGAAACAGCACTGCGTCCAAGCCTGTAGATGATGCATCTGCTGCCATATTTGTTGGCAACTCTGGATTATAGTGCACTAGAATTTCTGCTGAAATTAGGAAATAGTTCATGTTGTCAAAAGCATTTTGCTAGTGCACATTCCAGCACCACTGTTGACCTTGTCTCAACAACTGTCGTAATGGTTCATTGATTTCTGCCAAGTTTGGGAGGAATGTGTCTACTTGGCTGACCATCCCTAGGAACCTTTGTAATTCTGTGGTGATTTTAGGCTGCGGGAACTTTCTAATGACCTTGGTTTTCTGTGGATCTGACGTAATTCCCGAAGCCTGCACTATTTGTCCTAAAAATTTCTTCATGTGCTTTGCAAATTCACAGTTATCCTTTAATGTCAAACCTGCTTGTTGTAGGACCTTGAGGAGAGCTCTCACTCTATGGTCCTGCTCTTCCCTTGATGAACCGTGCACGAGAATGTCGCCCATATCGCATATTACTCCTTCCAAGCCTTCGGGAGTCTGAGACATCATTCTTTGGAATGTCTCAGGCGCAGAAGCAATTCTGGATGGCAACCTTTTAAAGCAATAATGACCAAATGGGGTGATAAAAGTCATTAACAATCTGGATTCTTTGTCCAGGGACCAGAGCCAAAAGCCACTATTAGCGTCCAATTTTATGAAGAGGCTGTTTTTTGTTAATTTGGCAAGACTGATGCCACTGGGTAGTTCTCATGCTCCACTGATTTATTTAACTGAGTCAAGTCCACGTAGATTCTAATTCAAGCGTTAGGCTTAGCGTTAGGATTAGCATCCGCCCGCAGGATAATGTGAGAGTCTGTTTTCAGCTTTCCTAAGCCCGAAAATAAAGGATGGAAATTTATTTCTGGAAATGTTACTGGACTGCTCAGCACCAATTTTATCATCCCTGTAAATCAGCCTTGACTGCAAGCATGTTTTTCCACTCAGTAACGATGATTCCTCGTTCTGCAAAACATACAGGGGTTCAATAACTTCTTTATCCTGGTATCTTAACCTTGTCAAGTGTTTGGTTTATTACTTTTAATATTGCCCCTCCTGGACCCTGCAACTGGATGGAATATGGCTGTAAGGTGATATTTTTAAGCAATTTTACTTCATACGGTGATACTGAAACACTTGCGCCAGTGGCTAGCTTCAACTCTGTGGGGTGACCATCAACTTCTAATTTAATGCTCCAGTAATTATTTTCTGTATCGTTAACTTCTCCTAAGGAGGTTATTTGTTTTTTTCTGTGGCTCTTCCACTTCCTGGATTTTCCTTGGTTGTTATTGTTATTGCTTTCTCCGGATGAACTAAAGGAACTTTGGTTCTGCAGACACAGCTCTTGCCCAAAGCCTTAAATCTGTGTCCCCTAGTCCATGTACCATCAGCTAATGGAATCAGCTTTTCTTTGTCTGCCTTATCTAAACCTGCCATTATCTTGCACACATCTATTAGATCTCCTTTCAGTCTCCTTTGTTCCAAGGAGGACAACCCAAGCTTCTTCAACCACAGTGGGAAGTAACAGTTATCATTGTATATGTATTATATACAATACATATTGTATACAATCCATATACATATATGGATCAGTAATAATAGTTATCATTTCAACGCTAACTTTGCATGAAAGCCAATAAACGCCTTTGAACGTTATTATCTTGTGGAACTACTTGAGGTATAAGCAAGACCACCCATTTCTTAGCTGTAGGGCCTCTAGTCCCTCTTCTCAATAGATACCCATCCATCAGCCTGGCTTCAAATTTCACTAGCGATCTCGAGCACAGGCCTGATTAGGAATGAGAACACTGCCAAGCCGAGTGAAATGTAGAATCAGGTTGCAATCGGCTGTACAGGTGATGATGCTGAAGAGATTTTGCCATGGTTCGTTAGGAATGAGTTAATACAATACACAACCATCAAGATCACTCCCTCCAACAAACCCTGGAATTTTATTTTGTGGTGCCTAGCCGATTTGTTTAAGTGTGTGGAATCTTGAAATTTTTTTGTGTGGCCATGCGTGCACTCTAACTTAAAGGGGTTAACTTGCGCGTAGCCTGCGCACGAACTTGAAAACTGCGGGTTTCATTCCATGACCTCTCACTGCCAACTGCCCCACCCCCTCTCCCACTATCGGTCACCCGACACATCCATAATCGCAAAGTTCCTCTTCCTCACAACCAATCGGGAAATGAACAGACTCCTGTTCACCCAGTTGGATGATCCTTGCCTGTCAGTTAAACAGCCTTTCGTCTCCCCCCAACACCAGCTTCCCCCACGGCCCCATCTCTAATACTGTTACAACTGAAAAGAAAATCAGAAGTTCTCAAAGAATTTCTTTATAAATAAGCCAGGATTATTTCCTCTGGAGTTGCTCAAAGTTGGAAATTACTCTTTAATTCTTGGCCATTCCTGTGCAGTCCTAGATGGCTGGTTGGCCTCAATCCAACAAGCTGCTTCAGGACCCCAGTTTAGGCACATCCCCTCTGCAGATGAGGCATCAACATCAAAACTGTGGCCACCTCATTGCTCCAGTCAAATTTAACCCCTGCAACTCAGAGAGCCTCGTTAATACTTATATTCTGTTCACTCGCTAAGTTATAGATTATATGCAGTTTTTTTTTTATTCGTTCATGGGATGTGGGTATCGCTGGCTGGGCCAGCATTTATTGCCCATCCCTAATTGCCCTTGAGAAGTGAATGGTTTGCTAGGCCATTCCAGAGGGGATTTAAGAGTCAACCCCATTGCTGCAGGTCTGTGGGAGTCACATGTAGGCCAGACCAGGTAAGGACGGCAGATTTCCTTCTCTAAAGGGCATTAGTGAACCAGATGGGTTTTTACAACAATTGACAATGGTTTCATGGTCGTCATCAAACGTTTAATTCCAGATTTTTTATTGAAATCAAATTTCACCATCAATATGAGAATTGTGGTCATGCCTCCAGTTATTGCTCAGTTGAAAAACCAACAGGTTTTAATTACAGGAATCATTTGTTTAGCTCAAGATCCACAGAATCCATCCCCAAAGTTAAACAGCAGACGCAATGTACACCCAGTGCATAAATAGCACAAGATAACTATCTCATTCTTTTTTAATTCATTCATGGGATGTGGGAGTTACTGGAAAGCAAGCAATGACAGCTGATCTCTAACTGTCCCTGAGAAGGCAGTGATGAGCCACCTTCTTGAACTGCTGTGGTCCTTGTGGTGTAGGTACACCACAGTGCTGGAGTTCCAGATTCTTGACCCAGCAGCAGTGAAAGAATGGCAAAACATTTTCCAAATCAGGATGTTTGTGACTTGGAGAGGAACTTGCAGGTTCCTGTGTGACTGCTGGCCTTACGCTTCTAGGTGGTAGAAATCGCATGTTTGGGAGGTGCTGTCGAAAGAGGTTTGGGGAGTTGGAGTGTCATCTTTTAGATGGTGCACACAGCTGCCACTGAGCGCCGGTGGTGGAGGGAGTGAAATTTTAAGGTGGTGGATAGGATGCCAATCCAGCTTTATCCTGGAAGTTGTTGAGCTTCTTGAGTGTTGTTGGAGCCGCAGTCATCCAGACAAATGGAGAGTATTCCATCACACTCCTGACTATTGCCAGGAGGAATTAGGAGGTGAGTTATTCAACATAATTCCCAGCCTCTGAACTGCTCTTCTTTATATTTATATGGCTGGTCCAGTTAAGCGTCTGGTCATTGATAACCCCCAGGATGTGACAGGGGGAGATTCAGTGAAGGTAGTGCCAGTGAATGTCAAGGGGAGATGGTTAGATTCTCTCTTCCTCATGACCAACTGGAAAATGAACAGACTCCTGTTCACCTGATAGCTTGGGGCTTATGTGACAGAAATGTTATTTGGCAACTATTAGTCCAAGCCAGAGCTTGTTGTATGCAGGCACAGGCTGCTTCAGTATCTGACCAGTCACTAATGCTACTGAACAATCATCGGCAAATGTCCCCATTTCTGACCTTATGATGGAGGGAAGGTAATTGATGAAGCAGCTGAAGATGGTTGGGCCCAGGACACTACCCTGAGGAACTCCTGCAGTGATGTCCCGGGACTGAGGTGGTTGACCTCCAACAACCACAACCATCTTCCTTTGTGCTGGGTATCACTCCAGCCAATGGAGAGTTTTCCCCAATTCTCATTGGCTTCAATTTTTCTAGGACTCCTTGACGCCACACTCGATCAAATGTTGCCTTGATGTCAAAGACAGTCACTCTCATCTCACCTCTGGAGTTCCGCTCTTTCGTCTAAGGCTGTAATGAGGTCAGGAGCTGAGTGGCCCAGGTGGAACCAAAACTGAGCATCAGCAATCAGGTTATTGCTAAGTAAGTGCCTCGTGATAACAATGTTGATGACACCTTCCATCACTTTACTGATGATCGAGAGTAGACTGATGGGGCAGTAATTAGCCGGGTTGGGTTGTCCTGCTTTTTGTGTACAGGACATACGTGGGCAATTTTCCACGTAGCTGGGTAGATGCCAGTGATGTAGCTGTACTGGAACAGCTTGGCTAGGGGCACGGCAAGTTCTGGAGCACAAGTCTTCAGTACTATTGCTGGAATATTGTCAGGGCCCACAGCCTTTGCTCTATATAGTGCTTTCAGCTGTTTCTTGATATCACATGGAGTGAATAGAATTGGCTGAAAACTGGCATCTATGATGCTGGGGACATCCAGAGGAGGCTGAAATGGATCATCCAGTTGGCACTTTTGGTTGAAGATTATTGCACATGCTTCAGCCTTATCTTTTACACTGATGTGCTGGGCTCCTCCATCATTCAGGATGGGGATATTTGTGGATCCTCCTCCTCCAGCGAGTTGTTTAACTGTCCACCATCATTCACAACTGGGTGTGACAGGACTGCAGAGCTTAGGTCTGATCCGTTGGTTGTGGGATCGCTTAACTCTGTCTATCACTTGCTGCTTATGCTGTTTGGCATGCAAGTAGTCCTGTGTTATAGCTTCACCAGGTTGACATCTCATTTTTGGGTATGCCTGGTGCTGCTCCTGGCATGCCCTCCTGCACTCTTCATTGAACCAGTGTTGATCCCCTGGCTTGATGGTAATGGTAGAGTGGGAGATATGCTGGGCCATGAGGTTACAGATTGTGTTCAAGTATAATTCTGCTGCTGCTGATGGCCCACAGCATCTCATGGATGCCCAGTCTTGAGTTGCTAGATCTGTTCGTAATCTATCCCATTTAGCACGGTGGTTGTGCCACACAACACGATGGAGGGTATCCTCAATGTGAAGATGGGACTTCATCTCCACAAGGACTGTGCGGTGGTCACTCCTACTGTTACTGTCATGGGCAGATGCATCTGCGGCAGGCAGGTTGGTGAGGATGAGGTCAAGTATGTTTTTCCCTCTTGTTGGTTCCCTCACTACCTGCCGCAGACCCAGTCTAGCAGTTATGTCCTTTAGGACTCAGCCAGCTCGGTCAGTAGTGGTGCTACCGAGCCACTCTTGGTGATGAACATTGAAGTCCACCACCCAGAGTACATTCTGTGTCCTTCCCACCCTCAGTGCTTCCCCCAAGTGATGTTCAACATGGAGGAGCACTGATTCATCAGCTGAGGGAGGGTGGTATGTGGTAATCAGCAAGAGGTTTCCTTGCCCATGTTTGACCTGATGCCATGAGGCTTCACGGAGTCTGGAGTTAATGTTGAGGACTCCCAGGGCAACTCCCCATTGACTGTATAACACTGTGCCGCCACCTCTGTTGGGTCTGTCCTGCTGGTGGGACAGGACATACCAAGGGATGGTGATGGAGGAGTCTGGGACATGATCTGTTAGGTACTCTCACAAAATAGCCCATTGAGGGCAAATAGCACGACTGTTTTTTTTTTAAATGATTTACTGCATTTTTCAACATGTGACGCTAGCGGGTCTCCTGTGACGATGCTCAGGGATAAATCAGAGATTATTTTACATGGAGCACCAGTTCATTGCTCTGTCCCTTTAAGGCTGCAGGTTTAATTGTTCCTTTGGTCAATAAGAGGTCAGCAAAATAACAGCAGGCATCGATTGGCTTTCTTCCTCTTCACTGCACTGTACTCTATTGGCTGTGACATGCTTTGGGACGCCCTGTGGTCATGAAAGGTGCTATATAAATGCAAGGCTTGCTGGGTTTTTTTCCCCCCTTTTTATATTTCTTTTTTAAAAGTGTGGAACATATAATTGCATAACCCACTGACGTGTCTAAAAGCTTTTACATCTTCAAATTGTGTGAAAGTTGAAGATGTAAAAAAATTTAACTCAGTTTTTCCAGTAATAGAAATATTTTAAAATATAAATTTTTAACTACACTGAGGAGTGTTTAATCCCTACTACAATTTTCAGCACATCAATCTTTGGTTGAGCGTAAAGCCCAATAACTTAGTGCATACTCTGTGAATTTTAACCAATAGCATTAACTTTTTTTATTCATTCTCATATGATAAGAGCCATATCTACAAGAACTAGATTTCCTTTTAAAATATGGGAGAACATTGAATTATTTGGACACTTGGAAGCTGGCCTGGATTTTTTTTTAAAAAAAGGTCATAAATTCATTTTGGACTGGCGCAAGCGTACCTTTTCCAAGGAATCACATGATGTTAGCTAAATGGTCAGCATGGCAATTGGGGAGGAGAGCTGTTTGCTTATTAGAAACGGAATCACTTTAATTGATGGGGGAAAAAAACAGTTTCAAAGGCAAAGGCCTGGTGATTTACTGGAGATCACCTGATTGAGGAGTTTTTTGTTATGAATTTGTTGTTTTGAACTCAGTTGGGAATGAACTGAGAAGTGGAAAAGCTGCCCAGCTCGCACTCTCCTTGCCTTACTTGAAATACAGTGTGGTTATCAGTATCCAGCTAGGAATCCCCATCTCAGGGGAACTTGTCTGTATTTGAAAACAGGAGAGGTTGAGATGAGAAGGACTGATTTGGCTCTATTTTCCTCCATGCTGAAGCTCCGCCGGTGAGAACCTCCAGGCATCTGCTGGGACACCTGACCCGTCCTCGCAAGAGGGAGTACCAGATCGACAGTGCTAAAATCCTGTGAACTTCTTCCTTTTTATAAAGCTTTCCCTTCAACGCCCATCTCTGCAGAGACCCTGGCTGCAACCATCCCAGGTTTGTACTAAGTGCGGTAACGGGTGGGTAAAACGACGTTTTACCCACCAGCCGCAATGGCGGATTTTCACACCGCATCGTCCCAAACCTGCTGCATTAATTATGCGTTCCCGGGATACACGCCATTTCGATGGTGGGCGGGCTCCGATTCGCCTGCCACGCCATTACTTTGCCACTTCATCACACCAGGCACCATGTTTAAATTACAGCCGCACTCGGTGCTTCCAACCCAGGACTGCAGCAAAGAAGACAAGGTCCCAAACGTCAAGAAGACTGCAGCCCTCGAGCACCTTTTGGACGCCGTGGAGGCCCTGCTGTGATATCCTCTACCCTGCTCTGGCCACAGGAGGGGCAGCTACATCACCACTCCGGTTTGGTAGACGATGGCACTGGTGGTCAGTGCCAATGTTGCACAGAAGAAGCTGGCCATCCAATGCAGATAGAGGATGAATGCAGCCAGGGTAAGGCAACCGTCTGATCACTCTAAACTCACACATTAAAGGTCATCTCACATTCACTGGCATCTCACTCACTGCCAGCTCAAGGGACATCACCATTCACTCTCTCACACACACCCTCCCATGTCCATCTGGCCTCATCTCCTCTGGATACTGCCTCCTCAGCCCTCACCATCTTGAGGCCACTTGCACAGGTCAACATGTGCCCCCCACACACACACCCTGGGTTACCCCCCTTCCCCAGTACAGCCCTCGCCCTGCAGCCTCTTCCCTTGCCTGAGGCCACTTCTCCCCCTTCCCCAGGCAAGCCCTAGCCCTGCAGCCATTGAAAAGCCACCCACATATGGCTGATCCCTGCCCATGAGCCCCCCTAAAAGTGATGTGGTGCTGCCTGTGAAGCCTGGCGCTGGTGACTGCGAGTGCTGCCCGAGGCGAGGTAGGCAAATAAACCTCGAAGTTTCGAGCGAAGTGCAGCTCACCAGGTGCACGCCTCATATACGCTGTCGTGAAATGTGTTGGCGTGTTTTCCTGCCAACATGGGTGGACGATCCAGCAAGGGTCGGGGGAGGGGGGGGGAAAGAGTCCGGTAGACTGGCCTTATAATAATATGCTGATGTATTACAATGAGGTTCCCGTCATCTGATGGTGGGGAATGTAGCTCACCATCGACGGGCTGAGCGGACGATGGCAAACTGGTTTCTCAACATCGTGAAACCGATTTTTGGCATTCTCGCCATATTGTCTGCTTATCCCACCGAACACGCCTGACACCAGCAGCATGGAAAATCCCAGCCCGTTTATTTATGTGTGTATGGGCGTGTGTGTATACGCACATGCACGCTGGGCGTGTGTGTATACGCACAGGCACATGCACACTGGGGCATTTTAAAAGGGATAATTTCACTTCCAGATTACAAATAGTGTGTTAACCACCTCTTGCAACTTGTTATAAAAATAAGTTTTGTTTTATAATAAGTTAATCATTCTGAATTTATTGAAAGAAGCCTAGTTAAAGTCTCTTTTATTCTGGGTCTAACAGTAATGAAGGTAAATTAAAGGCCACTTTGGTGTGTGAATTAAACATTTTTACTAATGGTACGACCTGTGGTTATATAAACTGTCCCAGTCGTAACAATACTGCTGCTAGGTCAATATTTATTCCCCATCCCTCGTTGCCCTTGAGAAGGTGGTGGTGAGCTGCCTTCTTGAACCGCTGCAGTCCATGTGGTGTAGGTACACCCACAGTGCCGTAGGAGGGGCGGGTTTCAGGATTTTGACCCAGTGAAGGAATGGCGATATATTTCCAAGTCAGGATGGTGAGTGGCTCGGAGGGGAACTTCCAGGTGGTGGTGATTCCATGTGTCTGCTGCTCTTGTCCTTCTAAATGGTAGTGGCATGGGTTTGGGAGTTGCTGTCTAAGGAACCTTGATGAATTCCTGTAGTGCATCTTGTAGATGGTACACACTGCTGCCACTGTGCGTCGGTGGTGGAGGGAGTGAATGTTTGTGGGTGGGGCGCCAATCAAGCGGGCTGCTTTGTCCTGGATGGTGCCAAACTTCTCGAGTATTATTGGAGCTGCACTCATCCAGGCAAGTGGGGAGTATTCCATTATTTATTATTTAAACCTGCATTTATATAGCTGCTTTAATGTAATAAAACATCCCAAAGTATTTCACAGCAGTGTAATCAGCAGCATAATCAGAAAAGAAACTGTCACCACGCCATAGGAGGTGATATCAGGAGAGGTGACATGGTCAGAGAGGTAGGTTTTAAGAAGCAACCTAAAGAAGGGAGTGGTAGAAAGGTTTAGAGAGAGATTTCCAGAGCTTAGGACTTAGACAGCTGAAGGCACACGGTCAATGGAAATCAGGGATGTGCAAGAGGCCAAAGTTGGAGGCTTGTAGGGCTGGAGGAGATTAGAGAGATAGAGAGAGGTAAAATACCAAGGAGCTATGATATCCCTCCGCTTTTTAAACAGCTCAGGTTCAGTACAGAACAATATAAATTGGACTTTCTGAGACAGTGGAATCAGTTGCAAATCCCATCATAATATTGTTACTTTCCAATTTCCATTAAACATCCAAGCCCTACTTCAAATATTAGTTCCAAAAATAAGCATGTAATATATATGGAACTGAATGATGGCAACACCAGTTTTAAAAATGTGGCTGGTGACCTTCAGAGTATGCAGTAGGAACTGACTTCAGGATCAGGTTGACTGCTTCACTTTGACTTATTAGAAACTCAGTGTTCCATGAATTAAACAGCTTCATTTTAGTGTTGCAGTAGACTATAAAACTATTTCTACAACATGAATGCATATTATTGCTGTAGTTATATCAGTCCAATCAGTAGCAAATCTACAATCATGTTACATCTCTTTATCAAAGGGCAGCACCTGACATTTTAATCCACACCCCACCTCAAACACTTTCTTGTATATTATATCCACCCAAGGAAGGGCAGGTTAAGTGCCAGATGTGGTTTAGTTGATAGCATTCTTGCCTTCTGAGTCAGAGGTTGTGGGTTCAATGCTACTCAAATATATAATCTAGATTGACACTCCCAATGCCATGTACTGTGGGATTGCTGCATTGTCAGAGGCTCAGCCTTTTGACTGAAGCATTAAGCAGTGCAATCAGTCACTATTATTCTATAGGTGAATGTGGCAGCTTATGTGCACACAGCAAGATCCCACAAAAAGCAAATGGGATGAATGAACAGCCAGTTGATCTTGCTGGTGTTGGTTGCAGGACAATATTGGCCCATCAGCCACCTGAAATAGTCACTCCCTCCATGACCAATGCACAGTAGCAGCAGTGTGTACCATCTACGAGTTGTACTGCAGCAGCTCACCAAGGCTCCTTACACAGCACCTCCCAAACCCACAACCTAGGACAAGGGCAGCAGCCACAAGGCAACACCACCACCTGGAAGTTCCCCTCCAAGCCACTCACCATCCTGACTTGGAAATATATCACTGTCGCTGGGTCAAAATCCTGGAGCTCAATTCCTAACAGCACTGTGGGTGTACCTACACCACATGGACTGCAGCGGTTGAAGAAGGCAGCTCACCACCACCTTCTCAAGGGCAATTAGGGATGGGCAATAAATGTCAGCATTGCCAGATACACCCACAGCCCATGAATGAATAAAAGAAGAAAATTTAACCAGGGGAACTTTGCTTTAAAAATCCTTTGCTTTCACCCTGAACAGGCAGTCAGGGTTATTGTTGAATAAACCAGTATCCTTTGGCACTGTACTGGAGCTTTAGGAAGCAGTTACATGCTCAGGTCCTGGAGCAAAGCTTGAACCTATAACCTTTTAGAATCAGAAGCAAGAGTTCCACCAACTGAGGTAAGATGTCTACAGCCAGCTGGGCCCGAAGATTTAAGCTGGTTGACCACTTGATTTCTATTTAACACTGAGATTTAAATTAATTAGCAGCAAGAAACAACTGTTCTAAACTCCATTGAATATAGACTCTGGGTCTATACTCGATGGAGTTTAGAAGGATGAGGGGGGATCTGATTGAAACTTACAGAATACTGAAAGGCCTGGATAGAGTGGACGTGGGGAAGATGTTTCCATTAGTAGGAGAGACTAGGACTCGAGGGCACAGCCTCAGAGTAAAGGGAAGACCTTTTAGAACAGAGATGAGGAGAAACTTCTTTAGCCAGAGAGTGGTGAATCTATGGAATTCATTGCCACAGAAGGCTGTGGAGGCCAGGTCATTGAGTGTATTTAAGACCGAGGTAGATAGGTTCTTGATTGGCAAGGGGATCAAAGGTTACGAGGAGAAGGCGGGAGAATGGGGTTGAGAAACTTATCAGCCATGATTGAATGGTGGAGCAGACTCGATGGGCCGAATGGCCTAATTTCTGCTCCTATGTCTTATGGTCTTATGGTTCCATCAAGAACAGTTTCAAAGTCTCTTGGTAGACCCTCCTGCTTGCTGTGGGCTTTCCATTTCCTTATGAACACATGGATCCCAGTGGGAGAAATTTAAAGAGTGCAGAACAGGAGGTGGTATCAATGGATTATAAATACTAGCAGTAATTACAAAGAGGGTGTTAACATGAGGTTCTTTTCTGCCAGACAGAGTACACAGGGAGAAGCTGTGAAAGGATTGAGAAGAGAGGGCACAGATTTAAAGTAATTGGCAGGAGAAACTAAAAAAGGGGAAACTTTTTCACCAAGCCACAGCTGAATCTTACAGACCACGTGGCCCTTTCTCATCCTTAGTACAGGGCCTATGGTGGGGAAGGGTGAGGGACACAAGGAGGGAGGGGTATCAATAAAAAGGCAAAGGTAAGTTTTTTTTTGATTCATTCATGCTGTCACTGGCAAGGCCAGCACTTGTTGCCCACCCCTAATTGCCCTTGAGCTGATTGGCCATTTCAGAGGACAGTTAAGAGTCAATCACATTGCTGTGGATCTGGGGTCACATGTAGGCCAGACCGGGTAAGGACAGCAGATTAAAAGCAAAAAAACTGTGGAGGCTGGAAATCCAAAACAAAAACAAAAATACCTGGAAAAACTCAGCAGGTCTGACAGCATCAGCGGAGAGGAACACAGTTAACGTTTCGAGTCCGTATGACTCTTCAACAGAGCTAAGGAAAAATAGAAAAGAGGTGAAATATAAGATGGTTTAAGGGGGGGTGGCACAGGTAGAGCTGGATAGAGGGCCAGTGATAGGTGGAGATAACCAAAAGATGTCATAGACAAAAGGACAAAGAGGTGTTGAAGGTGGTGATATTATCTAAGGAATGTGCTAATTAAGGGTAGAAAGCAGGACGAGCAAGGTACAGATAGCCCTAGTGGGGGTGGGGTGGGGTGGGGGGAGAAGATTCCCTTCCCTAAAGGACATTAGTGAACCAGATGGGTTTTTACGACAATTGATGACAGTTTCATGGTCACTATTACGGAGATGAGCTTTATATTGCAGATTTATTCATTGAATGTAAGTTCCACCAGCTGCCATGGTGCATGGTCAGGGGCAGGTGGGTGTGACTGCCAGTGAGGCAGTAATGGGGATTGAGAAGGTAGAATTGGAGGAGCCTCAGCCCTTGCAATTGTCCAGCAGGCTCTATATGGACCGAAAGTGGGGCTGCAGGGGGGATGAGCAAACTAACCATGGCACCGTGGTATAGGAAGCCATTCAAGTGGGGGAGTGAATAAGAATACAGTGGTGGTAGAGGACAGTGTGGTCAGGGGAACAGACACAATTCTCTGCATCTGAGAGCAAGTGTCCAGAAGTTGAATGCCTGGTGCCAGGGTTTGAGAGGAACCTGCAGTGGGAGTGAGGGAGTGGCGGGGTGGGGGGGTGGATCCAGTTCTCGTGGTCCACATAGGTACCAACAACACAGGCAGGACTAGGGAAGAGGTTTTGCTTAGGGAGTATGAACAGCTAGGGTAATAATCTCTGGATTACTGCCTGAGCCGCAAGCAATTTGGAGTAGGGTAAATAAGATTAAGAAAGTTAAAGATGTGGCTCTAATATTGGTGTGGGAGAAATGGTTTGACTCATGGGGCACAGACACCAATACAGGGGAAAGTGGGAGCTGTACTGTTGGGGCAGTCTTCACCTGAACTGTGCTGGGATCAGTGTTCTGGAGAGTCATATAACGTGTGTGGTACAGAGGGCTTTAAATTAAATAGTGGGGTGAGGGATCAAGTGAAGTAAGATGTGATGAATTAAAGAGAGAAGACAGAGCAAGAGAATAAGGTAGTAACAAGGGAAATGATAATCAGAGTGTAGCAGGGAGGCACAGAGTGAACAAACTTAAGAGTGCACCAGTAGATAAGGCTAGAGGTTGTGAAAATAATTTTTAAAAAAGACAGAATCAAAGGTACTCTATCTGAATGCACACAGCATTCACAACAAGGGACATGAACTGACAGCACAAATAGAAGTAAACCAGTCAGGTCTAATTGCCATTATGGAGGTGTAGCTGCAGGCTGGCCAAGGCTGGGAACTGAATGTTCAAGGTATTTGATATTTAGGAAGGACAGGCGAAAAGGAGGCGGGGTAGCCCTGTTAATAAAGGATGAGAATAGTACATAAGTGATGGAGGATCGTAGATTGGAAGGAGCTAAGGGAGAACAAGGGACAGCAAACACTGGTAGAAATTTTTTATAGGCCACCAAACAGTAGTTATAATGTAGGGCACGGTATAAATCAGGAAATTAGAGGTGTGTGCAATAAGGAACAGTAATCATGAGGGACTTCAATCTACATATAGACTGGGTAAACCTGATTAGCACTAATGATGTGGAGGATGGGTTCCTGGAATGCATACGAGATGGTTTTCTAGAAAATATCTTAAGGGAGTAACTGGAGGATGGGCTATTTTAGATCTAGTATTGGAAAGGAGCCTTTTAAGGAATAGTGACCATAATGTGCTAGAGTTTTACATTAAGTTTGAAAGTGATGCAGTTCAATCCAAAACTAGGGCGTTAAATCTAAACAAAGGAAACTACAAAGGTCTAAGGGGACACGTTGGCTGTGGTATACTGGGAAATTACATTAAAAGGTATGACGGTGGACAGGAGAGCTAATGGCTAGCATTGAAGTAGTTAATACATTGTTTACAACAAAGTTACATTCCTTTGCAGCACAAAAACCCAGCAGGAGAGGTGATCCAATCATAGCTAACAAGAGAAGTTAAAGATTGTGTTAGGTCAAAGGAAGTGACTGCCAAAAATAAAAAGTAGTAAAGCCCGAGGATTGGGAGCATTTCAGAATTCAACAAAGAAACTAAGAAAGAGAAAGTACAATACGCAAATAAATTAGTGATGAACATAAAAATAGACTGCAAAAGCTGCTGTGGTATGTAAAAAGAAAAGATTAGCAAAGATAAATGTGGGCCCACTACAGACAGAGAATAAAGAATTTATAACTGGGGACTGCGGAGGTGGCAAAGAAACTAAACAAGTACTTTGCGTCTGTCTTCACAGAGGAAGGTACAAATAGCTTCCCTGGTGGGAATTGAATAGTGAGGATGCAGCAAAGAGGCTTCAAGGGGACACAGACAGGCTAAGAACATGGCGGATGGAATATAATGTGAAAAAATGTGAAGTTATATCCACTTTGGTAACAGAAATGAAAAGTATCCTGTTACGGACAGGAGGGAGGTTAATTTAACCAGTCCTGGTTTCTCCTCTCACTATCTGTGCGTAAGCAGAAAGGTATTTTGATTTTGACTTCCCCCTTTATAAGCAGTGGCGTATTTCCCAACCCCTCAATTTTGGTGTGATCCAATTTCTATTGACAACTCCACAGCAAACTTGAGATAGAGCAAAATCGGAGGGGTCATTTATTTTACACACAAATATGGGAAGAGGGTTTGCAACATACCCCCTTTCTTTGCATTCATGCAGTAAAAGAGGGATAAAGAAAAGAACAAGGCACAGAGCAAAGTCTACAGAGAAAATAAGAACTATTGTTTCACAGAGGCCAGAATCAAAGTCCAATACTGTATTCTTTCAGAGATGGCAGGCTCAAGACTGATGCTGGATAATTCACATTACCAGTAGATGGTAATTACCACAATGGGCAGGTACAGAAGTTCCAGTAGAAATAATGTAGATGAGGGCCAGGCATTCACCTGGACCAAGCCCTTGTTCTGAGCTAAAACAAAAAATGCTGGAAAAACTCTGCAGGTCTGACAGCATCTGTGGAGAGAAAGACAGAGTTAACGTTTCGAGTCCGTATGACTCTTCTTCAGAGCTGAATGAGACGAAGAATAAAATGAAACTGGGGGCAAGGACAGGTTTGAGATAGGGTGAGTCATACGGACTTGAAACGTTCACTCTGCCTTTCTCTCCACAGATGCTGTCAGACCTGCTGAGTTTTTCCAGCATTTTTTGTTTTTGTTTCAGATTTCCAGCATCCACAGCATTTTGCCTTTACCTTGTTCTGAGCTGTTGCTTGGTTAATGGAAGATGGCAGTCTGCTTTGCAGCTTCACAAGACAGGGTAACTGGTTTTCCCGGCAGGGAAAGAGGGTGGTCATGTGATATGGTTCCCACTTTGAGTTGGGCAAAAGGATGTATATTCCTTAGTCTGGGTTCCTGAGATTGGTAACGTTTCAACCATTAACCATTTCAATACAGGTTTCAGGGTCCCTTGTCCTCACAGATGGGTCATTTCCATTAGCCAGGACTGGCCTTAGAAATGTAAATGGCCTTTGTACAATTTCCTTTGATTTCACAGGGGTCACTAGTGTCATTTCAGAGATAACAAGGTGGCAACTGTTCTGAATGCTGGGAAATTCCTTTTGTTTCAGTCATAGCTACAGTCATTTTAAAGGCTTTATCCAGTTTTTAAAAGATTTTATAAATTATCCATGCAATATATATATATATATATATATAGCATATATATTATATATATGCTATATATATATTGTTAAAACATAGAGCAAGGTCTTAGCCCCCTCACAATATCTTAAATGGTGTGGGACTGGGAGGTGTTGATGTCCAAAGGGATCTGGGTGTCCTTATTCATGTCACTGAAAGCTAACATGCAGGTGCAGCAAGCAATTAGGAAGGCAAATGTTATGTTGCCCTTCATCACAGGGGGATTTGAGTGCAGGAGTAAAGATGTCTTGCTGCAATTGTGTAGAGCCTTAGTGAGACTGCACCTGGAGTACTGTATGCAGTTTTGGTCTCCTTAACTAAGGAAAGATGTATTTGCCACAGAGGGAGTGCAACTAAGGTTCACCAGACTGATTCCTGGGATGGCGGGATTGTCCTGTGAGGAGATGTTTGAGGAGACTGGGCCTGTATTCTTCGGAGTTTAGAAGAATGAGACGTGATCTCATTAAAGCATACAAAATTCTTACAGTGCTCAACAGGGTGGGTGCAGGAAGGATGTTTCCCCTGACTGGTGAGTTTAAGAACCAGAGGACACAGTCTCAGAATAAGGGGTAGGCCATTTAGGACTGAGGTAAGGAGGAATTATCTTCACCCAGAGGGTGGTGACTCTCTGGAATTCTCTACCCCAGAGGGCTGTGGAGGCTCAATCATTGAGTGTATTCAAGACAGAGATTTGCAGATATTAAGGATATCAAGGGATATGGAGATAGTATGGAAAAATGGTGTGGAGTTAGAAGATCAGCCATGATCTAGTTGAATGGTGAAGCAGGCTGGAGGGGCTGAATGGCCTACTCCTGCTCCCATTTCCTATGTTCTTAACACCAAACCTACTCCAAAGAACACTCCAAAGCTGGCCAGGGCTGTTTCTCTGTCATGCACTGCACAGCTCTAAAGGATGATGTGCTCACTGGGAGAGGGAGGAGTTTATATCCTTGCCCAAATTCATTAAATTTAGCCCAGGGACCCAGTCTGAATCATTTACATAGCAAATTGAGAATTTTGTTTGTTGGCTGATCTCCTCCCAGAAACTACATATCATTAAACTGGGTCCACCCCTTAGCAGAGAGATCGATAACCAGGGGCAATAGCTTCAATATAATTGGCACAAGGATTAGGGGAGAGTTGCGAAGAAATTCTTTTTACCCAGTGGAACTCCCTGCTTGACAGGAGGGTAGAGGCAGAAACCCTCATCGCATCTATAAGCTCATCCAGGGCTACAGGCCAAGAGCTAGAAAGGGAGATTAAGCTGAACAGCTTTTTCAACTGGCACAGGCACCATTGCCTGTACGGACACTTCTCATGCTGTAAATGTTCTACGTTTTTATCACAAATCAGATACAAAGTCCATCATCGAACATCAGATCCTCTAAAATCTTATCCTTGTGTGTCAGCCCATTTCAAAGTCATTGCTTTTCATTTGCTTAGCCTAATATTCTGAGCTATAATGCGCACCCAACTGAGCAAACAATCATCCACCCAATTTATCTCACGCTCCAGGCTTCGCCATCTGTTTCACCATTGTTCAAATATTTCCCTGTTCAACTCCTCCCCTCCCCTTTGCTTGTCCCTGGCTGCTGCAGTTTTCCTGGTTGCAGGGCTTGTTAATGTTGTTTCGCTCTCTGACCTGCTGTCTTGCTGGGCTCGCCCCCAGCTTCAAAGCATCCATGGAGTGGGCTTGTAGCAGGCTTCAAGGGGGTTCCACAGCACTATTCGGCGAGGCACAGGGGAGTTTTCCCCAGTGTTCTGGCCTAACATTTATGCCTCAATCACTAAAAACAAAAGCAAATTATCTGGTCATTATTATATTGCTGTTGATGGGACATAGCCAATTTAATCACAGCAATCACGTCTGACATGTTACAACAGTGGCTACACTTCAAAAATACTTCCTTGGCTATAAAATGCATTGAACTAGGTTTAGGTTGTGAAAGGCATGATATATTTTTTTCTTCTCCACCGATGCTGCCAGACCTGCTGAGTTTTTCCAGGTAATTCTGTTTTTGTTTTTGATATAAATCCATGTTGCTTTCAGAGATTTAAATGTTATGATTGCTTACAATGTTGGTGAAGTTTTATAAGCTGGGAACGTTTAATATTGGAGAAGCAAAGAATAGGGATGAGCTCACTGAAGACGAATTTTACTCTCAACATTCATTCTCAAAATACTAGGAATCAACATTAGTCGTGAATCTGTTATCACCATTATGTGTGCTCTGCCCAAAGGCTGGTCCTTGTCTCATGGTCGTCTTTCCATGTCTCTCTAACTCGTGCAGTCTTTTCGTTCACCAATAACTTCCTTCCATTTTCAAGTCATCCAGCATTGATATTCTCTTCATTCCTCTTCCTCTGCTTTCTTGAAATCTTCCCTTCATAACATCTCTTACCAGTCTGTTTCCTTTTAAAGATGCCTATTCCTAATTATGTTCAGCAAATTTCTTTGTTCTGTTATGAAGATGTGTTTAGATCCTCCTCTCCCATCAGGTACATTGCCCTAAGAGGGCGTTGGCAACCATGAACTTCCATTGGATTGGTCCGTGATTAAGCTGGCAAAGTACTGCAGTGGTTTGCCGTTGCCTTCTGCAGTATGGTTGCCCAGAAAACTCTCCCGCTCTTACTGCCTGTCACCAGGCACATTGAAGGGATTTACAGGCTGATAATCAACCTGTTTGGCCACAATATGAATGCACCTTCCATGGCCATCAAGTCCTGGGGCAAACCTTTTAGCTCGCTGGGTGGGCACGCATCCGACCCGCTCGGGCAAGCGTCCCAACGTTAACGTGAAGTTGCACAATATGTTGGTTGGTGGGCGTGTGCCACAGTCGGGCAGCGCGTCTGCCAACAATTAGAAAGCCTGTTAAGGCCATTTAACAAGGTTACTAACTTACATTTTTCGCTGCCCGTCCAACCTTACGGTTAGCGGGTCAGGCGAAAAGGCCAAGTGGCTTTTGCACTTTTTAGAAAACCTCATCCACGGGCGGGATGAGGTTTCCAACAGCAAATAAAAATAAAAGTAAAAATTAAAAATTTAATTAATCACATGCCCCTGCTCATGGGACAGAGTCACATGCGGGGACAGGTTTCATAACATTCTTCATTTCTTTTTTTGAAGTCTTCCTCAAGTCTTCTCAAGCGCGCACTCACAAACACATGCGAAGTTCGCGCTCCTTGCACTCGCACTCCCCCCCCCAACCCTTCCCCCTCCGCTCGCACAGGCGCCGCTGAGCGCTGAGCCACTCGTGTTTCACGCTGGGTGGGCCTTAATTGGCTCGCCAGCGTGAAATCGCCTTCCCGCCTCGATCGTGGGTGGCTTCCCAACCACCCCCACCGTGCCTGCCCCTGGACTGGGACTTGAACTCAGAGTTCCTGGCTGAGAGGTAGGGATGCTACCATTGCACAAGACCTCTGGTGTTTATATACTATTTTTTCAGCTGGAAACAGGAATTGGATTTTTCAAAAGACATGTTTTTTGAAAGGACTAACCTACATCAAAATGGCTGACATTAATTTACATTACTATATATATTCCACACTTCAACCCTGCAAGTCTGCAAAACTCACCAAAGTCAATCACGTCCTCTATGCACTCCCGCACCCACCCACCTATCCAGCTCCCCAGGGACTGTGAAAGACCTTCCGTCCTGTTCTATTGACAAGATATTTATGGAAATCACCTACAGTATTCAACAGCTGAAGACAAACCATTCAAAGGTTAATCATAAGACCATAAGACCATAAGACATAGGAGCAGAAATTAGGCCATTCGGCCCATCGAGTCTGCTCCGCCATTCAATCATGGCTGATAAGTTTCTCAACCCCATTCTCCCGCCTTCTCCCCGTAACCTTTGATCCCCATACCAATCAAGAACCTATCTATCACTTGGACAAAATACGTTGATGTTTTAAGGTAGCTCTCCAGACGAGCTAATCGAGTTATATGTAGTACCTACAATGATGTTTGAATTACTGGCAGTTGGGCAGAGGTCACATGACCAGCCAACGCTTTTGAGTGGTAGGTTTCTCAGCAGAATGGAACTAGGAATTGAGCTAAGTAGAGCGCCTGCCTCTCTCTCTCCAACAAACTCGGAGTCCTATCACTAATTTGACTTTATCTCCATTCTGCAGTAGACAGAGGTTTCTTAAAGAAAGAATTCAACTCCACAGCAGTGCCTCCAGGAAGACAGAAGAACTAAATACAGCTTTAAACCGCATCAGCACTGAAAGCAAGGCAAATGAATTCGGCCTGCAGCCAGCAACTACTCCAAGCAATGGCCTGTGAACTTCTTATGGACTATAATTTCACCATATCTATGCTCCCCCACTCTGTAACCTGCATTTATGTGTGTGAACTTCAAGTGTGTGTGTGTCCAGAAGTCGAAGTATATTTTTATTATTTTTACTGCAGTTTGCTTTAGCGTAATGAACCACGCCTCTTTGTTAAAGTCGAGAAAACCTGTTTAAGTAGCTTTTTTATGCTCACAGCATGTAAATAGTTAAGTGTACACTGAATTGGAAAATATATCCTTATCCAAAACAAAAAACATTTGTTGCAGTCAAACAAGGAGAGGGCAAAGAGGGGAGCCATCGACCTCTCCTCACCTGTTTGTAATAGTTCATTCACTCCCTTCAGCATTTCATCATTTGGTACTTTTTCTATCCAGCTGATCCTTTCCATTCTCCTCCAGACCCACATTTCAAAGTGATTGGGTAAGTTGGCCTCCTCTTTCTGTAAGGTCCAAGTCTCACATCCAAACAAAACAACGTTCCAAATCAAGTTCATGAATCTGTACCCAGATATAAAGTAATTCACATTGTCCAGAATAGCACAGAGCAGGCTTGTTAGCAAAACTAGAGCCCATGGGATTAAAAGGGGCAGTGCATTGTGAACACAAAAAAGGCTAAGGGACAGAAAACGGAGAGAAGTGATGAATGGTTGCTTTAAATACGAGAGGGAAGTGTACAGCGGTATATCCCAGGGGTCGGCAGTAACAGACTTCAGGAGGACATGGAAAGATGGAATGGGCAGACAATCAGCAGATTGAATTTAAATGCAGGGTAATGTAATTTGATACATCGCGGTGGGAAGAATGAGGCGGGGCAATGTAAAGTAAATGATATAATTGTTAAGGGGGTACAGGAACAGAGAGACCGGCGGGGGGGGGTGTATGTACACAAATCTTTGGAAGCTGGTGGGACAAGTTGAGATGGCTGTTAAAAAAAAAATCATATCCTTAACTTTATTAATTAAGGAATACAGTACAAAAGCAAGGAAGTTGTGTCAAATCTTTATAAAACACGCATTAGGCCTCAGCTGGGTTAGTGTGTCCACTTCTAGGCACCACATTTTAGGCCTGCGAGGGGGTCAGAGGAGATTTACTAGAACGGCTCCGGTGATGAGGGATTCCAGTTATGTGGAGAGACTGGAGAAACTGGAATTGTTCTCCTTAAAGCAGAGAAGGTGAAGGGGAAATTTGACCAAGGTGTTCAAAATCATTAATGTTTTTTTTTAGAGTAAAGAAGGATAAACTGTTTCCACAGATTTAAGGTGAGTTGCAAAAAGGAGAGAGGCGACATGAGGAAACATTATTTTATGGAGTCGGTTGTGATCTAGAATGCGCTGCCTGAAACAGCGGCAGTGGAAGCACATTCAATAGTGACTTTCAAAAAGGAATTAGATAAATAATTGAAGGGAAAAAAGTTGCAGTGCTATGAGGAAAGAGCAGGGGGTGAGTGGGACCAGTTCAATGAGCCAGTATAGGCACAGTGAGATCAATGGTTTCCTGCTATGCTGTACCAGTCTATAATTATTTGATGAAACTTGATGTAGACAGTCTCAAAAAGGAAAGAAAAATAACCTGGGGTAAATGAGAAAATTCCAATGAATGGCCTTGCATCACCACTTTGAATATGACAAGTTGTAAGGTATTGTTATAGTGCGGCCTTGTTGCCTATTTGTAATAGAGCTGATCTGCAGGCAACTTCCTAAGTGGAAACATTAGGTTTATTTCCGATACAGCCAGCAGCAACTACACATGTGCTTTCAATTCCATCTCTATCTCTACACTGACTGTGGAGGTAGCCCATGCTGCTAACACATTGGTTTACATAAGTCATGTGATCTTACATCACAGTACTACTCTTAAAGGTACAGTCCAACATTTAACAAAGCCATAATTACTATATTCCTCTCCCTTTAACTTTGCTGTGCATTTTGTATTTACAAATATATTTATCTCATGACATTATAATATTTACGCAGGTCATGAAATTTACAAGTTGTCTTTCAGGTGGTTTCCTGATCCATGTGGAATGTCGCAGCTCCACAGCTTCAGATTCTTTTTCAGGAACCACGTTCTCTGGAACTGTACGAACATCAGGTACCTCCTGGTGTGGGCACTTGCAATTCAGTGTCTTCCACTCAGATAGAGACATCAGACATGTCAGTCCTTGGTTGAGCATCTTTAACAGGAAACTGAGGCTCAGTAATGGTTACAGGTGGAACTACACATCTTGTAATGGTGTCTCTCTTTTTCTTAAATGGTCCACATGCTTATGGATGATCCGGCCCTCCACTTCCACGTAGTATGATATTAGGCTCAGTCTTGTCCTCTGACGGCATCTCCTCAACAAGTCTGCAGGTGTTGCTCCTCTTGTCGTGTGGGGAGGTCGTTCTTTAGTGGAATAGAAAGCGTGCAAGCTTGATCTCCAGCGAATCACCTGTTAAATTCTTCATATTTATCTACAGCATTTAGAATTCTTTCTAGATAAGGCCTTATGGTAATTTGTACCATTGAGAGGGACTGGAATAATATCAAAGTAGGCACAATTCAATGATTTGTTTATTGTCTCCTTCGAGTGTTTCTAGGTGCTACGAGCCACCATTTTATTGTCTTTTTGGAAACTTCTTCCTTTTTGTCTTCTTATTTCTACCACAGAATTTGGTCTTGTCCTTCATTTCAACTTCACTGTCAGCCAGACTTCTCTCAGGTGAAATCTCAACTTGTCTTAGTTCAGCAGCTGAGTCTCCCAAAACTTCATCATCTGCTCGCCTCTTGGAAGGCTCTCCGATATTAGTTTTCAAAGCCTCGGACTTCATTTAGCCGATTCTTCAGCTCTTCCGTCTCCTTTTTGTATTTGTTGGCTGCCTCCTGGAAACTTGAAAATCAATGTGTCTTGCCTGCCAACTGGTTCTTCAGTTTGTTCAGAGAGGTGCTGAATTCTTTCCGTTTCTCTTCGTACTGTTCCAGAGGCACAAGCTTTGACCTGAGGGAGTCCTATAGTGTGTGAAGGGTTTTCAACAGGTTTTCCTTTCCTTTGCGAAGGTTACTCACTTTGTCTTGAACTCTGTCATTCAGCAGGGTCTCCTTGAGTTTCTTCTGCTGTTCTTCTATGTTTTTGTTTGAGGTAGATTGCATTTGTCAAGTTCTTACACACTCCTTTTTCAACCTGCTGTGGTCCTTGGACTCTCCAGGCTCTTTCTGCAATACATTGCTTTGTTCCTTTTGCAAGTCGGTAATGGGGAAAATTCTAGAGTCCATTATAAAAGATTTAATAGCTGAGCACGTGGAAAACAGTGGCAGAATCGGACAGAGTCAGCATGGATTTATGAAACAGAAATCATGCTTGACAAATCGACTGGAATTTTTCGAGGATGTAACTCGTAGAGTTGATGAGGGGGAGCCAGTGGATGTGGTTTATTTGGACTTTCAGAAGGTTTTCGACAAAGTCCCACATAAGAGATTAGTGTGTAAAATTAAAGCGCGTGGGATTGGGGGTAGTGTATTGAGATGGGTAGAAAACTGGTTGGCAGACAGGAAACAAAGAGTAGGAACAAATGGGTCTTTTTCCGAATGGCAGGCAGTGACTAGTGGGGTACCGCAGGGATCGGTGCTGGGACCCCAGTTATTCACAATATATATTAATGATTTAGATGAGGGAATTAAATGTAATATCTCCAAATTTGCAGATGACACAAAGCTGGGTGGGAGGGTGAGCTGTGAGGAGGATGCAGAGATGCTTCAGGGTGATTTGGACAAGCTGAGTGAGTGGGCAAATGCATGGCAGATGCAGTATAATGTGGATAAATGTGAGGTTATCCACCTTGGTAGCAAAAACAGGAAGGCAGATTATTATCTGAATGGCTATAAATTGAGAGAGGGGAATGTGCAACAAGATCTGGGTGTCCTTGTACACCAGTCGCTGAAGGTAAGCATGCAGGTGCAACAGGTGGTAAAGAAGGCAAATGGTATGTTGGCCTTCATAGCCAGAGGATTCAAGTACAGGAGCAGGGATGTCTTGCTGCAATTGTACAGGGCGTTGGTGAGGCCACACCTGGAATACTGTGTGCAGTTTTGGTCTCCTTATCTGAGGAAAGATGTTCTTGCTAAAGTGGGAGTGCAGCGAAGGTTTATCCGACTGATTCCTGGGATGATGGGACTGACGTATGAGGAGAGATTGAGTTGATTAGGATTATATTCGCTGGAGTTCAGAAGAATGAGGAGGGGATCTCATAGAAACCTACAAAGTTCTAACAGGACTAGACAGGGTAGATGCAGGAAGGATGTTCCCGATGGTGGGGGAGTCCAGAACCAGGGGTCACAGTCTGAGGATACGGGTAGACCATTTAGGACTGAGATGAGGAGAAATTTCTTCACTCAGAGAGTGGTGAGCCTGTGGAATTCACTACCACAGAAAGTAGTTGAGGCCAAAATATTGTATGTTTTCAAGAAGGAGTTAGATATAGCTCTTGGGGTGAAAGGGATCAAAGGATATGGGGAGAAAGCGGGAGCAGGCTACTGAGTTGGATGATCAGCCATGGTCATAATGAATGGTGGAACAGGCTCAAAGGGCTGAATGGCCTACTCCTGCTCCTATTTTCTATGTTTCTAAGACATGAACTCTTCCAGCTTCCTTTTGAAATCTCACTGGCCAATCAAGGTTGATTTCCCTTAACCAGTTTCACCCTAGAAGGCTTGGTCCTCTGCCTCTCAATACCACCATGGGTAGCTGTGTCGATTGGTTTCTATAATGGACACTTACTCTGCTGATACCTTTTACTTGGATTTCTTCACCTGTGTACGTTTTCAGCTTGGCAGGTGTTTGTTCCGAATTTATTTGATGTTCACCATTAGTTAAATATCTGAAAGTGTGTTCACCAATTACAGCAGTGGAAGCTCCCGTGTCTACTTCCATTTTTACTGGTTTACCATTCACTTGTACTGCAACAAATATTGGCTGTGTCTTCCCAACTTTCACGTTAAACAATGAATAGATGTCAGAATTTGATGTTTCAGGTTCTTCTACACTGTAGATTTCATTGGGCTTCTTCTGTTGTTTGGAAGCCTGTTTAAATCTCTCTTTGCGCTCCCTCATTATATGTCCACTTCTGTGACAAAAGTAACATTCTACTTTTTTAAACTGCCAATCATTAAAAGACTGATTGTGTCCACATCAATGAAAGTTGGTCTTCGATTTAGCTGCTAAATTATTTCTTCTTATTTTTCGGCTATTACCCACTTCGCAGCAGAGTCTGGCTTTTTTGTGCCACTTTTGGCTGACTGTATCTGCCCATTTGTAGTACAGCGCCATTTTGTGCCCCTTGTATTGCTTGTGAGCCTCTTACAGCGCTTTTCATGGCCAGCGCTATTTCTAACGCCTTCTTAAAATCCAGATTCACTTCAGCCAGCAACCTTCTCTGAACAGTGTCTTCTTTCACATCACACACTAAACGGTCTCTGAGCATATTGTTCAGAGTCTCACTAAACTTGCAATATTCCGTTAATTGCTTCAAATTTGCCACATAGCTGGCAATTGTCTCACCTGGAGCTCCATTTCGTGAATTGAACCTGAACCTCTGCCACGTGACCGAGGGCTTGGGTTGAAAATGTCCCTTCTCAAGGTTCACTAATTCTGTGAAACTCTTCGAACCTGGGGCTCTGGGCACTGACAAACTTCGAATCAAACTGTAGGTTTTGCTGCCACAAGTACTCAAAAGGGTTGCTCGCCTCTTCTCTTCACCCTGTGATTTTGTGCGCTTGAAGGAAGAACACGAGACGTTCTATATACTGAGACCAATCGTCTGTGGCTGGCTCAAAGGGATTGATTCTACCAAACTGTGGCATTTTGGGTGAGTATATCTTCTGTTATTTTAAACGGACGTTGATACTCACAATCGCTGGGCAAGGTACAGTACCGATTCCGATTTATCCTGATTTATCCTTGTTGCCAGTTATAGTGTGGCCTTGTTGCTTATATGTGATAGAGTTGACCTGCAGACAACTTTCTAAGTGGAAACATTAGGCTTATTTACAATACAGCCAGCAACAACTACTTGTGTGCTTTCAACTCCATCTCTATCTCTACACTGACTGTGGAGGTAGCCTGCACTGCTGACACATTGGTTTACACAGATCATGTGATCTTACATCACAGGACCATTCTTAAAGGTACAGTCCAACATTTAACAAAAGCATAATTACTACAGGTATGGTGTTTTATTAAGGCAGCAAATTGTATCACATCATATGTACTATTCAATTGCTAATTTGTCAATGTCACTTTAAGCCCTCAAGGTCTAATTGCTGTGTCTTTGTGAAGATCAGTTAGGGGAAATTGCTCTGAGGCACATCCTGAGGTCAATTTGAAGACAAAAGAATACAACATAAAACGACTTTCACTTTTTAAAAAGAAAACTTCCTTTTAAATTATGAATATATGCATGTTATTTTCTATATGCTTGCAACACCTTTGGTCTGAAAATCTTGCGCAAGCTGAATCACAAAGATTATTGGATTGACTATGTACACAACTTGGCAAACTATTCATGTGCCCCTTGTGCCCCCCAATCTAGAGGGAAATGTTCTAATTCTCACGATGCTTTGGTTGATAGACTAATTCTGTTTCACCTTTATGCTACATAGAATTATATTGAATGTACAACACAGAACAGGCCATTCACCCATCTCATCTGTGCTAGGATACATGCTCCACATGAACTTTCATCCAGCCCTCACCTTTTCAGCATAATTTTCAAGGTAGATTCAGTGTCCTGTTTGTGAAGTATTCTGGAGCAGTTACGTTGGACCAGATCCCTTCTCATCTCACTGAACATTGGGTTCGATTTTTTTTCACAGTTTTAGTGTCCATTTTTGAGACTAGTTTCAGCATAAAACCAGCCCCAACGTGTTTTAACATTTTCTCCAACGCCCCATTTTTTCATCCTTCACAGCACCCGACAAAAACCTAACTCAGCACGAACAGGAGACTTAGGCAACTTCCCATGGTTAGAGACACAAGGCACACAAAGCACATCCTTACATCTGTTCCCCCCTAGCTTATTTTTCCAGGAACAGGTCACTAACCCGAAGCCAGAGGCTATAGGTTGAAGGGTGCCACTCCACAGCAAGTATGGGGGCTGAGCAGGGGTCTCCCATAAGACCATAAGACATAGGAGCAGAAATTAGGCCATTCGGCCCATCGAGTCTGCTCCGCCATTCAAACATGGCTGATAAGTTTCTCAACCCCATTCTCCCGCCTTCTCCCCGTAACCTTTGATCTCCTTACCAATCAAGAACCTATCCATCTCGGTCTTAAATACACTCAATGACCTGGCCTCCATAGCCTTCTGTGGCAATGAATTCCACAGATTCACCACTCTCTGGCTAAAGAAGTTTCTCCTCATCTCTGTTCTAATCCCTGCTCTTATCTCTTGCCACAGGCATGTCGCAAGGATTTACAGGTTGACAACCAGCCTGTTTGGCCACAATTCGAAAGGCCACCAAGTTCTGGAGTGGAACCCAAACCTGGAGTGTATGATTCAGAGGTACAGACACGACCCACTGTGCCTCAAGACCTTGTGCAATATTCAATTCTCTCCTGGTGCTGTATGATAATGCTGCCACCTGCAAATTTACAACAGCAAAATGTTGCAGATGCTGTAAAAGCCAAAATAAAAAAATTAAATGCTGGAAATACTGAGCAGCATCTGTGCCTGAGTATTCCCAGCATTTTCTGCTTTTATTTGCCCAGTAAATTTGGCACCGTTTTATTCAGACTGCAAACGAATCTATCTTTTCAATAGTTTGGCTGCCCAGTCCAGTCACTGACTTGGTATCAATCCCATCTCGGTTGGGTATCTCCACCCTGGCACTTAAGGTTCTGTGTAGCTAATTCAATCACAAGTGCTGCAATGGGTGCCCCTGGCACACAGACCATTGAGACAGGCGTGTGAGCTGCCAAAAACATGGCAGTAAGTTTCCGTCATTGCAGTTAAAGAAAGCATAAAGTATCACATAAGGATCAACTTCTGCACTGAAAGAACTTAATTTATTTGGAGGATTTGGTGGCAGTTACAACTTGGATAGACAGCAGGCCAGTGGCCTGTTACTTCAATAACTTCAATACATAGGAGAATCAGGCGGAGTGAATAACAGCCAATCGATCCGATATCACCCATTCACATTCCTGCCAACGCTACATCCATAATTCCCAATCTGGATGCTAAGCACTAAAATTCATGAACTGTTAAATTACACAGAATACAGCTGCTCAGCTGAACCCAGTATTTGGGAAGGGCAGATGCAACTGACATAGAAAATTCCAAACGCAATTTGCTTGAGCAACCAACATTTGGTCATAAGAAGCTCATTGGGTATCTCCTGACATCAAGCTGAAGATATAATCGACTTTCATTTATACACATTCATTCATGGGATGGGATTGCTGCTGGCAAGGCCAGCATTTGTTGCCCGTCCCTAATTACCCTTGAGAAGGAAATGGTGAGCTGCCTTCTTGAGCTGCTGCAGTCTGAGTGAAGGTGCTCCTGCAGTACAGTTAGATATAACATCACCCTAAATCATTTTAAATAATTCGTCAATCTCACATGGAATTACACATGAACAACCAGGATCAGGTGTAGTCTTCAGGTGAAGTTGGTTTCGAAAGCAGTGGCTAGTTGGATCAAGGCTTACAGATGTAATTAAGTCCCCAGTTTAAACTCTCACATTTTGTCCATACTTGTGTCCATATTTATAATGGAAACTGTCTACATTAACCTGTCATGCAACCCTGCAATGATATTTTTACCTCAAGTCCAGTATAGCTACATGATATTTCGGTTTAAATATTTCTAATCTCTGCATTTTTCAGGGTTGGTTATTTATTGCACTGAGTTTAGGAAAAGGGAACTGTTATTACCTGAAAGTTTGTCTGAGGCTGAATTAACTTTAGTTTTGTAGTGCACCACGAGGCTACAGTTCGATTGTAAACATAGGAGCGTCTAACTCTCCAATGCTTTGAGAATTTATAATTGAAACCCAGGAAATTGGAGGGGTATGTCCAAACCTTATCTGCAGATCCCTGACTGTGGTGTGAACAGGGTGTGAATTCCAACATGGATTGTTTGTGCGCAGTCTTGTGAAGTCACAATGTCATGACCTAAATGAGAATTGGGTTTGGAAGAGCAGGTGCAAATTGGCTTTCCATGCTTAGGGTGAACTAGGAAGTTATCCTCTCCGAGTTTGCTGTGTACATAGGAACAAGAGCGTACCATTATTAGCACGAAGGAGGAGTTATTCAGCAGAGGAGCTATACCAGTTTGAAATGATTTCTTGGGTTTTAACAGTTGTCAGTGTGAAGAAACAGATGGCTTTGATTTGTTCAGTGTTACACTTGTGATCAGTGCATTGCTAACTCGCTAAATGTCAGCTGGGCTCAGTGGGTAGCACTGTCACTTCTGCGTCATGAACGTTGTGTGTTTATGACCTACTCCAGAGACTAGAGCACAAACTCTAGGCTGACACTCCAGTGCCAGTACAGGGGATGCTGTATTATCAGAGATGCCACCTTTCAAATTAGACATTAAGCTGAGGCTCCATCTGTCCTCTGATCCCATGGCACTAGTCTGAATAATAGCAGGGGAGTTCTCCGTAATGTCCTGGTTAATATTTATCCCTTAACCAACATCACTAAACAGAACTGGTCGCCTGGCTCTTGGTTGCCTGTCGTAGTTTGCTGTGGACAGATAGGCTGCTGTATTTCCTACAACAGTGATTACACTTTAAAACTGCTTTGGATGTCCTGAGACTGTGCTATATAAATGCAAGTCTTACTTTTTACTAATGCATTCACCACTACAAGTTCAGAATCTACAATTCCTGCTTCATCCAATCCTAAACTTGCGGACAGTACACTGGGTGTAGGCGCCTGAACTGACCGAAATAAAACGAGAAACTAATTCCTTTTTGTGAGTCACACTCCTCTTTGCTCAGGCTGAATTCACACTGTTCAGCAAAACTACCGCCCTAGCACTAAATAATGAGGACAGATTGCACGCACTTGGCTTGTGTTCCCCGATTAAGTCGGTCATCTATTTCTGCAGCGAATTGCTGATTCATGCGAGTCATAGATTCGCATTCAGGAGAATGAAGACGCTGTCGGAAAAAAAAATCAATAAAAGTCTACAAAGTATTCTCCACAGTGGAGGGTGGCATCATGTTGTGACTGAGGGACGTACTGACCTGCACAAACCCGGAAAAAAGTAGAAATGTCATTGTAACCGCTCTATGGATGTAACCAGATCTGTTGATTTAGCAGAATTGTCAAATTGTGATGACATTCCTGCCGGGTGAGCAATAAACAGGCTCCAGCCCCGAGTTCCTGATCAATCATTATAGATTAGGGTTTTTTTTTTAAATTTTATTTTAAACAGCTTATATATTTTATTGCAGGCGATCCAGGGGTGATTCCTGTCTTGAAGAAAACGATATAAGTTACAAATTCTAAATTTCAAGCGCACGAAAATGGTCGATTATTCGGTGAGACCAGATTCCCCAACTCACAAGCAGGTTTGTCATTTCTGCCTGTCGAATACACTGTTTTTAAACACAATAAATCACCCAGGTCCGGTACGATGCTGCACCATTTAAAATAAAATACACGCTCCGTGCACTCAGCCCAACCTCACCAAGTTAATTCGCACCCAATCCAATCACAAATGGAGACAAAACTTTTTTTTTGGGCACCTACTTTTCACGGTGGATTCCAGCAGCAAACACGCTTTGCAGAGAGAATAGTAGTTGTTCATCTCAGCTCCAGAGATGTTTAGGTTCTCTGCCGCTGCCATGTCGAGACAGGTTTGCCTGTGTGGATCTTCCTTTGCCCTCCCCTGTGCACTGGATCCGCTCTTCACCATCCAACCTGCAAATGCATTTTCAAAGGTACCTCCTCTTCCATCACGAAATGGTGCTCAGTCCTGGGGGGGGGTGAATATGGCAAATATTCCAGTCCACCCCCCTCTTTGAAAATGAACCTTCAAACCAGCCCAGCCAACACAGTGGCTTTTGACGTCCCCGTGTTATTTACAGAGTGAACGTGGCCAAAAGACTAAATAAACCGCTGGATGGGTTGGAACAGCAGCTCGCTGTCCCAGTGCTGAGCTGCAGTATCGCACACTTGCCTTCCCCTGCGCACTGGGGACTCAGCAAGATGAACACATGACTATTATTATTTCGTTTTCGTTCAACCGGCCGCTTGTTACACCTGGGTCAGCTTTTCGCGAATTGGCTTTGCCCCCCTATTGACAGACACCCTGTTTGTTCGGGTCCCAGATACCTGTTCGCCCCTCCCTTTTGCCAAGTTAATATTATCAATCGTGACCAAATACCAGGGTAACAAATGCAGCGTGTAAGTATTATGGGCCATGGTCAACAACTGTGCTTATTTTTAATCACAGAGATAAAAACAAAAAAAACTACTGCTGAAGGGTCATGAGGACTCGAAACGTCAACTCTTTTCTTCTCCGCCGATGCTGCCAGAGACCTGCTGAGTTTTTCCAGGTAATTCTGTTTTTGTTTTGTACTTATTTTTAATAATGCAGGTATGGAGATTCATTAACATAGCAATTAGCTTCTAAAGTATAATTTGCCATATGGCACAAGGGGAATGGGGGTTAGTCAGAGAAAGTATCCTCTGGTAATGTTAAATATTTACAAGATGCTCTAAGGGGTTAGGGTGCATGCCAAGTAGAGAAGTGTTAATTCGTACTCTGATCCTGCCCCAGAGTTTCTTTTCGGTAGGTCCACGAAGAGAAATCGTAACTTTGTGGGCTCACAGCCTATCTTTCACCTTGGTATGCGTTTTCACTCAAAAGCTGTAGTCGGTTTCCCCCCTTTTCGGTGCCTTGGTTGATCCACTTCTGACAAAACTGTGAAGTTAAAAAGTTTAGCAAGCTCTGACTGGACCTGGTACACCTTGAAAAACAGGACAGAGGCATCTAGCTGCAGTCAAAATACCCATTGTTTGTTTCTTTGTTTAAAGAAACGCTGCAACCCAAGCCATTGTCAGTTGAACTCAATAACCAAACATTAATCCGGGTGACGTGTACCTGCCAAAGGGATTGAGGGTGAACTGCAAGCCAAATTCTTTCAAAGTCAGGTTTCTAAGTTTTTCAAAAATCTTTAACAAATGCATATCCCAATATAATATTTGCAGATCCTGTGGTGTTACACAGGGTCTTGACCTGTCCCTTTAAGACCCCTTGACCAAGTGCTGGATGTGATCTACACTGGCTGATCCAGGTAATTGCAAACTTCAGAGGTCAGAACATAATTATAATACCTGTGCATGTTTCTGACTTCAGCTTGGTTCAAGTCCCACTCCAAAGATTTAAACACAAGATCTAAGCTGCACCGTCAACTTACAGATGAAATGTGAAGCTGAGGCCTGGTTTGTCCTTTCAGGTGGACACAAATAATCCAATGCCACTATTTCAAAGAAGAGCAGGAGCCCGCTTACCGGTGTCCAGGCCAATATTTATCACTCAACCTCAACCAACAAGACTGAAGTAAATGATCTGCTCACCTACTCATCAATGTTGTGGAATCTTATTGTAAACAAAATGGTTGCAGTTTTCCTTTTATTTATTTCTGGAATGTAAGCAGGGCTGGCAAGGCAAGCATTTATTACCCATCCCCAATTGCTCTTGAGATGATGATGCATTTGGTGATGGCTTTCGTGCCTTCGGAGACGGCGTGTTTGGCCAGTTGCCCTGGCAGCATGAGGCAGACGGCGCTCTGGATCTCCCTGGCCGAGATGGTGTGGGCGCTTGTTGTAGTGAATAAAGTGTGAGACCTCGGAGATGACGCGCTCGAAAATGTCAACAACGAAGGAGTTCATGACGCTCAATGCCTTGGGTGAGATCCTGGTGGAAGGGTGAACTTGGGTCAGCCCCTGTACACGTAAGTGGAATAGCTCTGCTTACAAGATTTTCTCCGCTTCTTGGGTGGCTTCTTGCTGACTTTAGTCAATGACTGTTTCCACGCCTTGCAAGATGCCCGCCCTTGGCCGCAGCCACCACCTCAGACATTCCGCTCAACTTGGACGAACTCAACTGACGGTGGTGAACCGCCATCTTGAACCGCTGCAGTCCATGTGATGTAGGTACATCCACAGCACTGTTAGGGAGGGAGTTCCAGGATTTTGCGACAGTGACAGTGAAGAAAAAGTGATATTGTTCCAAATTAGGATGGTGTGGGGCTTGGAAGGGAACTTGCAGAACAACAATATTTCATAACAATATGAGACTGTACTTCAAAATGTACATTACTAGATGTGAACCACTTTGGGATCTCCTAAGCTTGTGAAAGGACCCTGCATAAATGAAAAATCTGACAACAGTTGAGAAACATCAGACAAGAAGTTTCATTCCTTTCTTTGAACTTTGAAAATGAACAAACGCACAGGAAGTGGAGGGAAGGAATCGGCTCACAATGGAGGTGCATTGATCTTTTGCCACTCACTCTTGGATGTGGTAGGGAAGGAGTGGATGTATTCTTTTACTCATTCTTTTGCAGATGTGGGTGGCACTGGCAAGGCCAGCATTTATTGCCCATCCCTCATTGTCAAAGAAATAGGAGTAGGCCATTCAGCCCTTCGAGCCTGCTCTGCCATTCAGTGAGATCATGGCTGATCTACTTCAACACCATTTTCCTCCACTATCCCTTGACGTTTTTAATATGCAGAAGTCTATCCATCTCAGTCTTGAACATACTCAACGACTGAGCCTCCACAGCCCCTTGGGACAGAGAATTCGGAAGATTCACCACCATCTGAGTGAAGAAATTCCTCCTCATCTCCGTCCTAAATAGCCTGCTCCTTATTCTGAGACTGTTGCCTGGTTCTAGACACCCCAGCCAGGCAAAACATCCTTCCTGCATCTACCCCGTCAAGCCCTGTAAAAATGTTGTATGTTTGAATGAGATCACCTCTCATTCTTCTAAATTCCAGAGGATAAAGGCCCAGTCCATTTAATCGTTCCTCACAGGACAATCCCTCCATCCCAGAAATTAATTTAGTGAACCTTCATTGTACTCCCTCTATGGCAAGTATATCCTCCCTTAGGTGAGACCAAAGCTGCACACAATACTCCAGATGTGGTCTCACCACAGCTTTATATAATTGCAGTAAGATATCTTTACTCCTACACACAAATCCTCTTGTAATAAAGTCCAACATACCATTTGCCTTCTTAATTGCTTGCTGTACCTGCATGTTAGTTTTAGTGGCTCATGAACAAGATCACCAAAGTTATTTTGATGTTCAACACTTGCCAGCCATTTAAGAAATACTCTGCATTTGTTTTTCCTACCAAAGTCGATAACCTCCAAATGTTTGCTGACTCGCTTAGCCTCTCCAAATCTCCTTGAAGTGTCTTTGCATGCTCATCACAACTCACACTTCCACCTAGTTTTGTGTCATCTGCAAACTTGGAAATATTACATTTAATTCCCGCACCCAAATCTTTGATGTAGATTGAGAATAGCTGGGGCCCAAGCACTGATTCTTGTGGTACACCTCTAGTAACAGCTTGCCAACCTGGAAAGGATCCATTTTTTCCTTCTGTTTTCTGTCCATTAACCAGTTCTCAATCCATGCCAGTATATTATCCCCAATCCCAAGTGCTCTAATTTTGTTTAATAACCACTTGTGTGGGACCTTATCAAAACCTTTCTGAAAATCTAAATATACCACATCCACTGGTTCCCCTTTATCTATTCTGCTTGTTAGATCCTCAAAAAACTCCCAAGTTTTGTGAAACATGATTTTCCTTTTATAAATCCATGTTGACTCTGCCCAATCCCGCCATTATTTTCATATGTCCTGCTGTCATATCCTTTATTATAGATTCTAACATTTTCCCCACGACCGATGTCAGGCTAACAGGTCTGCGGTTCTCCATTTTCCATCTCTCTCCTTTCTTAAATAGTGGGGTCGCATTTGCCACCTTCCAATCTGCAGGAACCATTCCTGAGCTATAGAATTTTGAAAGATGGCCACCAATGCATCTACTATCTCTACAGTCACCTGTCATCAGGTCCAGGAGATTTGTCTACTTTGAGTCCCATTCAGTTCTCTAGTCCTACTTTTTAAAAAACTATTATCTTGTAGTTGCTCATTTCCACTAGTCCCTTGATTCCCCATTATTTCTGGGAGGCTTTTAGTATTTTCTTCCATGAAAACAAACACATAGTATTTCTACATAAGTTTTTAACGGTCCATGTTTCTCACTTGTTTATTCATTTTCTATTTTCCTTTTCTTAATCTTTTTCTTGGTCCCTCTTTGCAGAATTCTAAAATGCTCCCAATTCTCAGGCTTACTTTTTTTTGGCAATTTTATACACCTCTTCCTTTGATCTAATGCAATTGTTTATTTCTTTCGTTAGCCATGGTTAGAACATGTTCCTTGCTGAGTTTTTGTGCATTAAAGGAATGTATTTTTGTTGAAACTATGTATTAGTCCTTTAAATGTTAGCCATTGCCTGTCTACTGTCACACCTTTTAATATAGTTTCCCAATCTACCATATTGAATTTGCTCCTCATACCTTCATAGTTTCCTTTGTTTAGATTTAAGACCCTAATCTTTGATTGAACTACATCACTTTCAGACTTATAACATTCTATCATATTATGGTCACTCTTTCCTAAAGGCTTCTTTACAACAAGATTATAAATTAGATCTAGCATTACACAATGTAAAAGGGCTAAAATAGCCTGTTCCCTAGTTGGTTCCTCAGTGTACTGTTCTAGAAAACCATCTTGCATATATTCCAAGAATTTGTCCTCCACATCATTAGTATTAATTGGGTTTACCCAGTCTATATGTAGACTGAAGACCCCATGATTATGATATTACCTTTGTTACACACACCTCTAATTTCCTGATTTATACCATGATGTACAATACCACTGCTGTTTGGAGGCCTACAGACAACTTCTGCCCTTTGCTGTTTCTTAGTTCCACCAAAACTGATTCCACACCTTGATCATTAGAACTAAGGTCATCTCTCACTACACCACAAATGGCTTCTTGGAGGTCATGGCCCTTTGTGTTGGACCTGCCTATGGGCAGAGAACTGAAGAATTGCAGGGTGCAAGCAGTCTGCACTGTGTGAGGGTCCAATATAGCTGATCTTTTGGCTGTGCAGCTTTACAGGTGTAGCATTCTCGAGGGGACTAGTTGTCTACCCATCATGGATTCCAACACTCAGACTTTTAAAAGATCATGGTTTCAGCGATGGTGAAAGTAGTGCACACTTTGCAAGGTTTACTCCAGGAACTTCCAAGACCCAAATACTGAACCATAGTACACTAGGCTCTCCACATAGACAGCTGAGGATTGCAGAAAAGTTATTCTACATAACTGTGGCACCTAGATTTAATTGCCAATGTATTTTGCAATTTTCATACGTTTGTCAGACTGGAAAGGCATCAGACATCAACACAATAAAATGTGGCAATGGAATTCGTGGGACAGGGGAAGTGCAAGGGCTACACAAATGGGTGCAAATGACTGCAATTTGTGTCGAGACCTATTTACTCTTTTTTGATGCTCGGAAACACTGCCAGAAAAGGAAGCATGTGCCTTTTGCAAGCAACTATAGCCTGTAGGCTTCACCCAAAGCAGCATAAAGTCAACAATTCTGCCTTTGAGACTCTCAGCTGCCCAAAATGCCAGTTTCCCAATGGTCATCCATCACAGAGTGATGGGCATTTGAAAAGCAGCAGCTGAGAAATTCAGTCATTTAAAAAAAAGATACATTTCACTTCATTTATATCCACTATTATAGTGTATCATCAATATCTCTACATCACAAGTGACCACACTGAAAAAAGTAATTAATTGGCTTTGAAGAGCTTTGGGATGCAGAGGTCATTAAACGCCCTCTATACAAGAAAGATTTTCTCCTCCAATGTCACTTGGCTATTTCTCGTCCACATGTGCAGCCACCCCTGCAAGATGGGAATTGCTGCATCCATACAGTAAGTGACCCTTGTTACAAAACCCAAACTTACCATACAGTGTTGAGCTCGGAGGTTGAGAACCTCAACTCCCAACGGGCCTCGGACTTTCTGTGCATGCACAGGCCAGGAGCGGGCTGTACATGCACAGTTCTGCATCTTTTACATTCTTTGGGCTGAGGACAGGCCTCAGGCACCTGTGCATAAACAGAAGAGGAAGGGTGCGAAAAACCCAGGGCAGATGACCGGGTGCAGAGCATCATAGCCAAGTGTCGCAGGCAGGGGACAAGGACGAGGTGTCAAAAGGAAGTCCCAGGTAAGGCACAGAGGCAGGGGACAGAAACAGGTCCCAGTTAAGAAAAAAGAGCAGAGAAACAGGCTCCCTTCAAACTTTTGTCCACTTTGAACAAAATGTTATTGGTCCCTAACCGGACCTCACCAACAACTTGGGGATCTGGCCATGGATCTAACACCTTGACTATGGGGTTTAGAATGGAGCAGTACGTTATGCTCCACCCCAACTTCTGTCACCAGAGCCAGGAATTCCAGGTTCCCCATCTCTAAATTTACACATAGGAGTTAAATGGTACATTCCTTTAGTCTACCAAAGCTAAGGAATCTGAATACAATAACATTATATGGTATTGGAGCCATGGAAAAACCACAGGCAAAGGGTTCACTATAATGCCACCAGAAATGAGTAGAGTTATGAAAAAGGTTAGGAAAAATTGACAGTCAAAAAAAATTGTGGCTTTTTCAAAGAAACAATTAAGTAATGAGGTTTTCATGAAAATGAAAGATTGTGAGCACAATTAATGCTCATCAACTAGAATAGGGAGAATAAAAACCAAGAAGCTGAAAGAAATTTTAAACAGCACTTAGAATATGAAACACTTCACCACAAGTGGCTACAGTGGCACAAATAATAACAATTTAAAGCTGAAATCAATGACTATTTGAAGAGGAATATTAAAACACGGGAATGGACTTAATAATAGGTAGCTTTAGTTGAAGATCTAGCACTGGCCCAAGGTCAGTGGGTTGAGTGGATGATGAACTCCTTGTGTTGCAATTTGAGAGATAGTGTCTTTGAACATAAATTAAGGGTCTATTTGTAGTTTTGCTTGCGTTGGTGATATTATTATTGTTGTTTCATCCACTGTGAAGACCAGCATTTGACTTTGCAGGACCAAAGCTAGAACTAGGTCAGCATTGGCAGAATTAGCTGAATGCTGCCAGTTCATTTACTCATTTTTGGGCAGAGGAGGCGCCACAAATATATTGTGTATTAGACATCTGATTTATAATGATGAGTAGGTGACTACCCAATGTGAACATGCCCAAATAGACTAATGACAAATAAACTCATTTCCAATTTAAGCTTTTAACTTGCAACAGGAAGAGTTAAGTAATTAACAATTTTGAAATGACCTGAAGCAAAAAAAATAATCCAGACATTTAATATGTACTCCTTTTATGTGTTCATAGCTAGTTCATTGTGCAGGAAAGGATGCAGAATAAATTCCCCTCCATCCAAATATCATGCTATGTGTTTTTATTCAATATATAGCACAGCTACATACTCATGAACTGGATTGGTTACTAAGAAAAGCCATGTTAAAAAAAGAAAAAGGGTAGCTTGGTCATACAGAACTTGAATATTGCTTAAAAAAAGATGTGTCTCATGTTCATCAGACACAAGAATGTCAAGTTTCAAAGGGTGCAACAACTTTTATACTGCATGAGAAAAGGCGGCTGATTAGTTGGCAAGTTGACCGGCTGAGGTGCTGTCATGGAGAATACATTAGGGAACCATTGCCCCACATCCACTAATAGGATGCTCCTGTCAAGCAAAAAAGTCATTCTGCCTATCACATAAATAAGTTATTTCAATGCCAGTGTAATCCAGGTACGTAGGCAGTACATCCCGATGGCAGATCTTATCAAACAGCATGTCTCTTATGTTTGCAATAGGCAGAGCACTGACTGTACTCAACCAGCCCGTGCTTGTAAAGCTCAGAACATAATGTCTAATGTTAGATGTGATTCAATGATTGGACAGCATTTGCTGAACAATCCAGAGTGTGCCAACAGTTAACCTTAAATTGTTAGTGTATCAGTTGGGCTTGCAACGTGGCTCATTTACACTCGCTAGAAGCTACATATATTCATATGCAGGAACCTGTTCTTTCAGCTTGCAGAGGACATGTGCAGGCAACGTGCCTTTATTGAATTAGACAAAAGCATGGGAACAATGATTCCATGGTACATTCTCCATGGCAACGCCTTGACCAGAGTGGACTCGCCAACTAATTAACACCCTTTTCGCATGCAGTATAAATTGTTGCTCCCTTTGAAATTTGGCATTCTTGTATCTGCCCTGAGTGCAAGACAAAAAGCTTCAATAGCATTTCCCTTTTTTCAGCAATAAATAGGAAAATGCTCCTCTTATCCCTTGTTAAAAGAATTATTAAAATGGTATATGCAAATTATATGCACAAATTATAAAACTATTCAAGATGGTATTTGTTTATTCCTGTTTAAGTTCATACAGAAGCTTCATTTTCATATGTACATATATAAAATGCCAGCATACATAATTATCACAGACAAGTTCAATCATATCAAGATCTGGACTTTGTATTTTCTTATTAACTGTAATAATGTCTCATACATTCCTATATATTTAGTTTTGAATTAAAAACATGACTTATTTCTCTGCAAGGTTAAAAAAACCATGAACAATGCTGGTTTATATTCATGCTTCAGAAATTTACCATAGTTTATAACTCACGTGGTAAATGCAACTTTACCAGCTTGCAATATATGGTTTGATGTAGCCTGTAAATAATTAATCTGAAGGTAAGGACAAGAAACGATGTCTTCATTCACTAGCATCAATTGGTCACTGGCTTAACATTCAAAAACCGTAGCTTGTTATATAGACTACTAACTTTAGACAACGGGACATTCCAAATTGCACTAGTATAGAGTTAAAAATGTAAAAACCAACAGGGGCAGTTGCTTTGTGCATCACTCTAAACAGGATTTATCAAACAGTTTAGTCTGCTCAACAGGTAAATAGCATTCAGTTACACAACTTACATCTGACACGGCACTGAAACATTGACAAACAATTCTATAATCCCTGATTACTTAAGTGGAGTTCAAAATATATAATGGAACAGTAACAATTCAAACTTTAATACGTTGACAAGTGAACAATGCTAAATCATTTTACAAGATGACTTTAAAAAAAATTGTTTGATAGCTATCTTAACAAAGCTGCTGGACAAGGCAAATGCAGTCTACCTATTACATTACAAGAAGTGCATTCTCAGAACGCAGATCACTCTGCAGTTTCTGATCTACTACAGAAACGCTGTTCACCAAAGTCAAATTCATATTCAGATACCCCACAAAAGACCATTTCGGGCTAGGTCCAAACAGAAGTTCAGGGCTGTTAATACCACAGGCACTGGGTACAGGGTGGTTTGATGTGCATTACCAGTCCAACCACAATCATTTCTTCACAGGTTGATCAATTCACTTCAGGTTTTGGGCTTGGGCTGAAAGGACCATCTTTAATGTATTTCAATGTCAGCAATTCATGCTTTGTAAATTTTACACTCTGGAAAGGATGAACACAAATGAAAATAATTACGCTAATTTAATACAAGTTAAAAGTATTACACATCCATACACACCACTTGTAGCTATGTGAAAATTATACATGAAGTCCGTGAACACGAAGTTTTACATTTAATCTTTGCTAATGCAAAGTTGATTTTTAAAGTGAAAGAGACATTTCTGAAACCAAAAAAACCCAAATTAAACTATTTGGATACTCCGTCTAATTCAAAAAAATATTTTTTATTTTTAAATTAAGAGTATAATCAACACTTAATCCTTAGCTAGGTTCTTACCATTTGCGAACACATCTAATGATCTTATTGCAATACATTAGTGACATTCACTCTACTGATTAGAATTCAGATTTATTTAAAATTATTAAACAATTGGAATTTAGTTTGAAAATGCTATTATTTGGTTAACTTAATGCATGTTTTTGAATTTCTAAATAGCTTGATTTTTCTTTAATAAGCAGTAGACTTGAACATTGCTGGAAAAAAAAAGACATTCTGTTGAAGTTTTCGCCTCGAACTCATCGCAAGAATACCACATCTAAAAGGGAAAAACAATTTGTACTGCATGAGAAGAGGGTATTGACTGGTCAGCAAGCAGACTCTGATTGGTAGAGGCAATGCCGTGGAGAATGCAACAGGGAACAGCCAAATTCAAACAAGGCAGGCTGACTCTGATTGAATCAGGATTGTTCAGCAAGTGCTGTCAAATTGTGGAATCGCATCTCATGTTGGACACTATTTTCTGAGTTTTGCAAGCACAGGCTGATTGAGTATGGTCAGTACTTTGCCTGTTGTGAACAGCCGAAGGAACGTGCTGTTTGATACGATCCACTAGTCATTGGGATGTACAGCCTACATACCTGGCATCACACTGTCATTTAAATTCATATACCACATTACTTATTTGTGTGATAGGCAGAATGTCTTTTTGGCTTGACAGCAGCATCCAGTTAGTAGAGAATACCACTTGTGTTGCTATTGCATAGTAGAATCCTTATTGTGCTAGAATCATACTGAATCAATTTAAGATCATCACACAGACTCTCAGTGTGGCTCACTTACGCATGGTAGGAGCTACATATATTCACACTCAGGGCCCTGTCCTTGGCAAACAGAAAGAGTATGTTCACGTAGTGCGCCTTTTTCAGTTAAACAAAAACTGGGGAGGCAGTCATTCCCTGATTTATTCCCCATCTTGACCAGAGTTGACCTGCCTGGTTTGAAGTTAAACAAAAGCTTGGCAGTTAACCATCCCCTGGTGCATTCTCCATGGCAATGCTTCTACCAGAGCCCACTTGCCAACCAATTAGCTCCCTCTTCTTATGCGGTATAAACTACTGTTCCCTTTAGATTTGGTATTCTTGTGAATCTGTCCTGATGAGTGCAGGATGAAAAGCTTCAATAACAATCTTTTTTCAACAATACTCAAGTTCTATACTACCAGTAGGCTGCACTAAAGTGGGAACACAAATATCATGCATCATTGCACTGGAACAGAAGTATAATAGAGATAGATGGAAATCCACCACCATGACCCCCCCCAACCCATCCCCCTCTAGTCACCTCAGTTTACTTGTGTTAAACAGGAGTCCTGAAAGGCAGTAGTACAAAAACACATCATTAGAAGTATAATTGTAACTTGAAGGCTACTGGTAGTCAGATTGCAATTTTCTCTAGAAAAAAAGAGAAGGCAGAGAAGTGATCTGATGGAGATCTTTAAGATAGGGTAGATGTAGAGGAAATGTTCCCACTTGTAGGGGCAACTTCTTTACCCAAAGAGTGGTTAGATTATGGAACTCAATACTACATGGGTTGTTGAAGCTAAAACCTTAGATGCAATTAAGAGCACACAAGATAAGCACAAGGAATAAGATGGTAGGGCAATAGGTTGAAATGAAGAGGGGTTGGAGGCAGCTCATGTGGAGCATGAACACCAGGATGGACCAGCTGGGCTGAAAGGCTGTAGACTCTTGTGTAGTTTCTGTGCTGTAGATTCAATGTAAGCTTAGCGAGTCAACTGGCCATAATCACCTGTTAAAGAGAAAAATGATCTAAAGAGAAGGGGCATGACTACTTTTTAAAATATATAGTGAAGGTAATATTGGGATGACCAGAATTTCACTGACATTTAACGAAGTTGCAATTTTAATTCTGATGCAGGAGCTTCTCCCGGTTTGGGGCTACAATAATGTTAGTTAAGAGCATGAACATGAAACAGTTCCAATGTAAATAGCATGACTTCAAACCAGCCTGGTGCCTGCTCCACCTCACCCAGAGGAACCATGCTACTGGCTATGAAATTTACATCCCCAGCCTTTACATGCAATGTGAATTTATATAGCATTTATGTGGAAGGATGTTGCACTTGGATATTTTAATCCAAAACCAATCCATTAGACTTTTTCAACTAACTGCTGGAGAATTTAAAAAACACCTGGCTCCAGTAATTTCTAATTTCTGTTTTAATTGGCTAAAATTTATTCATTATTACTGAAGGAACACAAGACATTGAGGTTACTGGAATAACAAGAACGGAATATTTGTTTGAAATTCCTCTAACTTCGCCAGAGGCTTTAACCAATTTGTTTCAAATAGTTGTGTTTCCATGAAACGGTGTTTGTACATCATAAACCGCAGTTATTTCAAGGTTTGCAGTATTTATTGCTGCACATAAAAGTGCAACATGCATCTGATACAATATCCACAAAACCAAAGGAGATTTGGCTTCAGAAATGACTGAGTTTGCAGTAACCTGGTGTGCCAATTTTAGTTGCTTTCAAAATGTTGCCTTGCATCATCTCTCACCAACCATCTTTCCCTCAAATGATATTCCAATACTTTCTTACATTAAATAACTTCAGGGATATGCAACAACAGATCTAGACAACTGAACAAACAGAATTAATTACTAAACTAAGTAGTTGAAGTGTTACAAGTAAATATTCTGTGACGGGCTGGTTCCCACAGAAACATCACAGGAATCAAATTCTCAAGAGAATTCTATTGCTTGCTCTTTTAAACTGGTTCCAGTAACTTCTAATTTCTGATTTAATTTACAAAGTTCTACTTCAAAACTTAAATTCTGTTTCTTTTCTCCCCCAGAAAATACATTTTTGTTAATGGTCACCAGCATTCCACTAACGTCCTTTCACCCACTGGTCAGCATCTGGTCTCTCTGCCTCTTCCCATATCATCAGGAAGTTACATGGATCTGTGATACTGAAAGTGGAATTCACAACAGAAATACCTCAGATGTAATGCACACCATATTTCTTCAAACTATTTCAAAATTCAGAATCGATGATTTAAGACTTTTGCCAGCTATTTTTTTTAAACTTGTGATTGAAACAGTAACAAAACTGAAATTTAAAAGGAAGCAACTTTACATAATCTTCACCTCTTTTTAAATAGAAGAACTTTAAAAGGGTTGCACTTGCCAACCTCCAATCTGCCAGGACTGTTCCAGAATCTACTGAATTTTGGAAGATGACAACTAGCACATCCACTATTTCCATGGTCACCTCCTTTCGTACCCTGGGATGTAGATTATCCGGCCCTGGGGATTTATCAGCTTTCAGTCCCATTAACTTCTCCAGCATTATTGTTTTAATAATACTAATTTCCTTCAATTCCTCCTTCTCACGAGATCCTTGGCTCCCCAGTATTTCTGGAAAGTTATGCCTTCTTCCTGAAGACAGAATTAAAGTAGTTGTTTAATTGCTCTGCCATTTCCTTGTTCTCTATTATAAATTCTCCCTTTTCCGATTGTAAGGGGCCGACATTTACCTTCACTAATCTTTTCCTTTTTACAGTCCGCTTTTATGTTCCTTGTAAGTTTACTCTCACACTCTAGTTTTCCCCTCTTAATCAATCCGTTGGTCGCCCTTTGCTGAATTCTAAACTACTCCCAATCCTCAGGCTTGCTACTCTTTCAAGCAATTTTATATCTTTGGATCTAATACAACACTTAATTTCTTTTGTTAGCCATGGTTGGGCTGCTTTTCCTGTTGCATCTTTACACCAGAGAGGAATGCATAATTGCTGAAATGCATACATTTGTTCCTTAAATATTAGCTATTGTCTATCCACCATCATGCCTTTAATGAAGTTCCCCAATCTATCTTAGCCAACTCACGCCTCATACATTTGTATTTTCCTTGTTAAGATTTAGGACCCTAGTTTCATATTGGACTACTTCATTTTTTATCCTAATGAAGAATTCTATCATGTTATGGTCACTGTTCCCTAAAGGACCCTGCACAACAAGATTATTAATTAACGCCTTCTCATTGCACAATACCAAATCTAGGATAGCCTGTTCCCTGGTCGCTCCTTCAACATACTGGTCTAAAAAGCCATCTCGTACACACTCCAAGAAATTACCCACCATAGTATTCTTGCTAATCTGGTTTGCCCAGTCTATATGTAGATAAAAGTCACTATTTCTATTTATCTTGTATGGGGGACAATGGATCAGTGTTCACATCACACCACTTCCCCCCCCACAACGCCATCAGTACCCAGGTGACCTAGGGAAGCCAACGTTCCTACCAGCAGACACAATTCCAAGAGAAAGTACTCAAAGAACCCCCTTACGGAATCCCAGTCATATGGACAAGGAGTAGGAGTAGGCCATTCGGCACCTCAAGCCTGCTCCGCCATTTAATAAGATCATGGCTGATCTGATAGCAACCTCAAATCTGCATCCCACCTAACCCCGATAAACTATCACCCCCTTGCTCACCAAGAATCTATCCACCTCTGCCTTAAAAATATTCAAAGACTCTGCTTCCATTGCCTTTTCAGGAAGAGTTCCCATGACACACGACCCACTGAAGGAAAGAATTTTGCCTTTGCTTTAAATGGGCGGCCCCTTATTTTTAAACAGTGACCCCTAGTTCTAGATTCTCCCACAAGAGGAAACATCCTCTCCACATCCAGCCTGACAAGGTCCCCCAGGATCTTATATGTTTCAATCAAGTTGCCTCTTACTCTTTTAAACTCCAGCGGATACAAGCCTAGTCCAACATTTCCTCATATGACAACTCACCCATTCCAGATATTAGTCTGGTAAACCTTCTCTGAACTGCTTCCAATGCATTTACATCCTTCCTTAAATAAGGCGACCAATACTGCACACAGTACTCCAGATGTGGTCTCAATAGTGCTCTGTATAACTGAAGCATAACCTCCCTAATTTTGTATTCAAATCCCCTCGCAATAAATGATAAGATGCTATTAGCTTTCCTAATTGCTTGCTATACCTACATACTAGCCTTCTATGATTCCTGCACTAAGACACCCAGATCCCTCTGCACCTCAGAATCTGCAGTCTCTCACCTGTTAGATAATATGCCTCTTTTATTCTTCCTGCCAAAATGGACAATTTCAAATTTTCCCACATTATACTCCATTTGCCAGGTCTTTGCCCACTCATTCAACCTATCCATATCTTTTAGTAACTTTTGTCCTCTTCACAAATTACTTTCCTCCCTATCTTTGTCTCATCAGCAAATTAGGCAACCATCCCATCCATCCCTTCATCCAAGTCATTTACATAAATTGTAAACAGTTGAGGACCCTGATCCCTGTGGCACACCACTCGTTACATCTTGCCAACCTGAAAGAGACTCATTTATGCCTACTCTCTGCTTCCTGTTAGCTGACCAATCTTCTATCCATGCCAATATGTTACCCCCTATACCATAAGGTTTTACTTTACCCAATAACCTTCGATGTGGCACTTTATTAATGCCTTCTGGAAATCTAAGTTCAGTGCATCCACTGGTTCCCCTTTATCCACAGCACGTTACTTCCTCAAAGAACTCCAATAAGTTGGTTAAACATAATTTCACTTTCACAAAACCATGTTGACTCTGCCTGATTACCTTGAGTTTATTCAAATGCTCTGCTATAGCTTCTTTAATAATAGCTTCTAACATTTTCCCTATGACAGACGTTAAGCCAACTGGCTTGTAGCTTCCTTTCCGTCTCCTTCCCTTTTTAAATCATGGGGTTACATTTGTTATCTTCCAATCTAATGGAATCTTTCCTGAATCTAGTGAGTTTCAGGAAATTAAAACCAATGCATCAGCTATCTCACTAACTACTTCTTTTAAGACCCTAGGATGAAGTCCATCAGGACCTGGGCGCTTGTCAGTCCACAGCTCCAACAATTTACTCAGTACCACTTCTCTGAGGATTGTAATTTTCCTGAGTTCCTCCCTCTTTTCCATTTCCTGATTTATAGCTGCTTCTGGGATGTTACTTGTATCCTCTATAGTGAAGACTGATGCAAAATACCTATTCAATTCATCTGCCATTTCCTTGTTTTCTACTATCAATTCTCCAGACCCACTTTCTATAGGACCAATGCTCACTTTGTTAATTTGTTTCTTTTTTAAATACTTATAGAAACTCTATCTGTTTTTATATTTCTGGCCAGCTTCCTCTTGTACTTTAATTTTTACCACATTAATCTTTTAATCATCCTTTGTGGTTCCTTATATTCGGTCCAATTTTCTGGCCTTCCACCTATCTTTGCACAATTACATGCTTTTTCTTTAAATTTGATACGATCATTAACCTTTCTAGTTAATCACGGATGGTGTGTCCGTCCCTTAGACTTTTCCTTACTCGTTGGAATGTATTTATTCTGTGTATTCTGAAATATCCTCTTAAATGTTTGCCACTGCATCTCTACTGACCTATCCCTTAACCTAATTTGTCAATTCACTTTAGCCAGCTCAGCTTTCATGCCCTCATAATTGCCCTTATTTAAGTTTAAAAACATAGTCTCGGACCCACTTCTCTCTCCCTCAAACTGAATGTAAAATTCAAGCATATTACGGTCACTGCTACCTAGGGGTACCTTCACAATGAGATCATTAAATAATCCCATCTCGTGGCATAATACCAGGTCTAGTATAGCCTGCTCTCTGGTTGGCTCCAGAACATGCTGTTCTCAGGAACTACCCCGGAAACATTGTATGAACTCTTCAACTAGGCTACCTTTGCCCATCTGACTTTACCAGTCTATATGTAGATTAAAATCTCCCATGATTATTGCCGTGCCTTTCTGACAAGCTCCCATTGTTTCTTCCTTTATGCTCTGCCCTACCATGTGGTTACTGTTAGCGGGGCCTGTACACAACAACCACAAGTGACTTCTTGCCTTTACCGTTTCTCATCTCCAGCCAAACGGTTTTCAAATCCTGGTTTCCTGAACTTGTGTCATCCCTTTCTACTGTGCTAATACCATTGACTAACAGAGCCACCCCGCCATCTTCTCTTGGCTTCCTGTCCTTCCTAAATGTCCTACATCCTTTAATATTCAGGTCCCAATCCATGTCCTCCTGCAGCCATGTCTCTATTATGGGTATCAAATCATACTTATTTATTTCTATGTGCGCTCTCAGTTCACCTGTTTTGTTTCGAATGCTTCATGCTTTCGGATACAGAGCCTTTAGTTTTATCCTGGTATTCTGTTTATAACTTCTAGTCTCATCTGTTGATTTACTGTTAGATTTGTACCATCCCTTCCTGTTACGGTCTGTTTTTCATTTCCTGTAACAATTCTTTTGTGCCTCTTTGATTTACCACATCTTCCCAAATTTCATACCTTCCCCCCACTACTTAGTTTAAAACCCTCTCTACTTCCCGAGTTATATGGTTTGCAAGAACACCAATCCCAGCATGGTTCAAGTGTAGACCGGCCCAAAGGTACAGATCCCACACTCCCCAGTGTTGATGCCAGTGTCCCACGAAGAGGAACCCCACTTCTCCTACACCAGTCTTTGAGCCATGCATTCATCTCTCATCTTATTTGTCCTAAGCCAATTTATACATCATACAGGTAATAATCCAGAGATTATGACCTTTGAGGTTCTGCTTCTTAATTTAGTGCTGATCATCTACGTCATATTGACTATGCAGAACCTCCTTCTTTGTCCTGCCTATGTCATTTGTACCAACATGGAGCATGACAACTGGGTCCTCTCCCTCCTACTGCAAGTTCCTCTCCAGCCCTTAGCAGATGTCCTGAACCATGGCACAGGGCAGGCAACATAGCCATCTGGACTCATGGTCTTTGCTGCAGGGAACGGTGTCAATCCCTCTAACTATGCGGTCTCCTACTACCACGACATTCTGTGTAACTCTCCCCTGATTGAATGGCTTCGTGTACCACAGTGCCATGGCCAGCTAGCTCATTCACCCTGCAGCCCCACTCTCATCCAAACAAGCTGATAAAACCTCAAACCTGTTGCAAGGGCGCAGGCTCCAACACTCCTGCCCTCTGGGTCCCCTTACCTGCCTCACTTGCAGTCACACCCTCCTGTTCCCGATCACTGACCAAATCAGAAGACCCTATCCTAAGGAATGTGACCGCCTTCTGGAATAAAGTGTCCAGGTAACATCCCCCCTTTCCTGATGTGCCACAGTGTTTGCAGCGCGGCCTCCAGCTTAATAGCTCGGAACCAAAGTTCCTGAAGCCGCAAACACTTACTGCAGATGTTTGCACCCTGGATCACACTGGTATCCAGAAGCTCTCACATTCTGCAATCGCAGTACATCACATGCTCTGCCATCTCCAATATGTGTTAATTAATTGGTTGCTAATTAATTAACTGTACAACTCCCAATAGGTTTTAGCATTGCCAGTAAACTTTACAATACTGATAAAACAATGCAGTATTTACAATACTGATAAAACTAATACCACCAGTTCCTGGATTACTTGCTCCTTCTGCTGCACCAAAGTGGGAATCAAATACTGAAGGCTGAAAAAGAGTAGGAGAAAAAAGCACCTCCTCTCCTTCCTTCACTAAACTCCCCACTCAGCACACACTACTTCCTGCAGTAAACCTTACCTAAAGCACCTCTTTCCCCCTATGCACTGAATTCCCACATTGAACCAAATTCCTAAATATACTCACTCAGACCAAAGTCTCCCCTCACTAACCAGTCTCAACATTGAGCAGCTTTATGGAAACAGGGTATGCTCTCTGAATCTTACAACTTAATGTTGAGGGCCTGTCGGCCACGACGGGAAAACTCATCGGATGTCTTGCCACCCAAACCTCCACCGTAGGAAATAGGAGGAGTAGGGGTAGGCCATTCTATTCGTCAAGCCTGCTCTGTCATTCAAACAGATCATGGCTGGTCATCTATCTCTTACACCAATTTTCCCACTATCCCCATATCCCTTGATGTCATTAGTATCTAGAAGTCTATCAAATGATTGAGCTTCCACAGCCCTCTGGGGTAGAGAATTCCAAAACATTCATCACCCTCCAAGTAAAGAAATTCCTCTCATTCTTAATTGGCCTGCCCCTTATTGGTGAGATAGTGCCCCCTGGTTCTAGACTCACCAACCATGGGAAACATCCCGCCCAGATCTACCCTGCCTTGCCCTGTAAAAAGTTTGTAAGTTTCAAGGACATCACCTCTCATTCTTTGAAACTCTAGAGACTACAGGCCCAGTTTTCTCAATCTCTCCTTGTAAGACAATCCCGGCATCCGAGGGATTAGTCTGGTGAACCTCCGTTGCACTCCCTCTATGGCAAACACACCCTTCCTTAGACAAGGAGACCAAAACTATACATAATACTCCAAATGCAGTCTCACCAAGGGTTTATACAACTGCAGCAAGACAACTTTACTTCTGTACTCAAATCCCCTTGTGATGAAGGCCAACATACCATTTGCCTTTCTAATTGCTTGCTGCACCTGCATGTTAGCTTTCAGTAACTTATAAACAAGGACACCCAGGTCCCTTTGGACACAAACAATTCCCAAACTCTCATCATTTAAGAAATAACCTGCCTTTCTGCTTTTTCAACCAAAGTGGATAACTTCAGACTTATTCACATTATATTCCATCTGTCATGCTCTTGCCCATTCACTTGGCCTGTCCAAATCCCTTGAAGCCTCCTCACAACTTACATTCCCACCTAGTTTTGTGTCATCAGCAAATTTTAAATTATTACAGTTGGTCCCTAAATCCAAATCAATTATATAGATTGTGAACAGCTGTGGCCCAAATGCTGATCCTTGTGGTACCCCACTAGTAGCAGCCTGCCATCCTACTCTCTGCTTTCAGTCCTTTAATCAATTCTCAACCCACAGCAGTACATTATCCCCAATCCCAGGCACTCTAATTTTGTTTACTAGCCTCCTGTGTGCGACCTTATTGAAAGCCTTCTGAAAATCCAAATACACAGGTCCACTGGTTTTTCCTTTATCTAGGTTATAAGTAACGACCTCAAAAAACTCCAATAGGTTTGTAAAACATGGTTTCCCTTTCACAAATCCATGTTGACTCTGCCCAATCATATAATTATTTTCCAAGTGTCCATCCTTTATAATAGATTCTAACATTTTCCCTAATATCCACATCAAACTAACAAGTCTGTAGTTCTCCCTTTTCTCTCTCCCTCCCTTAAATATTTCTTCACTCAGTTGTGAATCTTTAGAATTCCCAACCCCAGAGAGCTATGGCTGCTCAGTCATTGAGCATATTTAAGATGGAGATTGATGGATTTTTGGACACATGCAGAATCAAGTGATATGAGGATTGTCTGGAGGGAGTGGGGAGGGAACAGAGTTGATGTAGAAGTACAACACTATTATTAAATGGCACAGCAGGTCCAAAGGGCCGTATGACTCATTGCTGCTCCAATTCTTATGTTCTACAATAGCTTTATCAGGCAATCAGTTCATCTTCTACAGTTGTTTTGGGGAGATCATTTTTTTCAAATAGCTTCAGATGAAGGAAGAGCAGTAGAGGAGGAAGTCATCTCAGTACTTTCAGCCCAAAATAATTCTATTTTTATTGAATTCTTAGAGTTTACATTAATACATATTTTATGAAGCCATACTATATTACGGCCGTGTGTGGAGCAGATGGTGCTCCAAGGTTTATCATTGTTGGCAAAATACTGCGGATGCTGGTAATCTGAAACAGAAATAAAAAATGCTGGAAAAACTCAGCGGGTCTGACACAGCATCTGTGGAGAGAAAGACAGAGTTAATGTTGCAAGTCCGTATGACTCTTCAGAGCTCTGAAGAGTCATACGGACTTGCAACGTTAACTCTGTCCTTCTCTCCACAGATGCTGTGTCAGGCCTGCTGAGATTTTCCAGCATTTTTTGTTTTTGTTTATCATTGTTGGGTTTGCTTGGAGAGTTTTGCATGTTCTTGACTGGTGAGAAATCAGCTGGGCCTGGGACTTGAGATGGGAAAGGCATCTACCAACCAGCAGTCACGCTGATTAAGCTCACTATTTTTTCCTTTAATCGAGCGCATTGCTGTGCATGGGGATTGGAAAAATCCATCACCAAAGCCCAAACAATAAATCTCAAGCTGCTCAATATTTCCTCTGCTGCAGACACAGGCCAAACACCATTTGTTCTGACTCAGTGAAGTAGCAGCTTCTTCAGGGGCAATTATGGGGAGGGGTGTGTTCACCCATGTCAGGGTAGGAGTGTATGGAGCAAAGAAAATCATGGCTCTACAGCCAAGAATTAGGTGGAATCCTCCTAAATTGCTGAAACTGTCATTGTTCAGATTGTAATCCAGGTGAGGATTAGGCTGAATACAGATACAGGATCAGAGTACATTTAGAAAGCACCTACTAGGCCAAAATCCCTTCAGCAGTTGGCTTGTATGGGCTAATGGGAGTGTTGTATCAGTGGGTTCTTGCACATTCGACCGCAGGCAAAAGGAGCCCAGGATATTTTTCTCCTTTAGTCAACAGTTTGGGTTCCACCTCTGGGTTCTTTTCAGGTTTTCTCTGTTGCCTTTCATCATGGAGGTGAACGTGGTGCACCGGATAGAGATTCGTTTTTTGTTTTGTTTGGGCTATAGTCTGTTGGATTTCGTACACTGTGTCTTATCTGAACACTCTGGTATAGGTTGCACTGGGGTGACATTTATGAAATATTTAGTGGAAAAAAACTTTACACACAACTCACTCATGAGGGAGAGCATCTGATGACTATGTAATGTAACTGTAACGCCACCAACATTCTTGCCTTGCTCTTCCCTCCGAATGCAGAAAAGGCACTTGATCAAATGGAATGAACTCACGAAACAAGATGGGTCTTTGCCATCTTATTCAGCAAATGAATTAAAATTCTCTCATCCCACACAGCTCTAAAGACCTCAATTTTACTGCAGTCTTTCCCCATTTATGGACCAGACAGGACCTCCTCCATTGCTCTGGCCATTGACAGCATGCAAAGGAGACCCATGCATCCATAGAATACAGGTAGAAAGAAATTTGCACAAGGCATTTGTGTAAATCAATGGCATGCAAACATTTTGTTCCTAGCAACTTTCAAAATGTCAGAGAAATTCAATAACTTTCCAGGTACAGGATCACCCACTTTAAAGATGTAGGGCATGGTTCCTACGTAGAATGCTCAATGTAGATACAAGAATATTTCCTCTTATGCCCAGTAATGGGTTTTAAATGGCTAAGTATGTAACAAAATCTATCACCCTGTACTCAAGTGAACACAAACTGGAATATCCTCCACTTTCTGAACCTATTCTATATGCTACTTTTCATGTTTGCTTCACTAAGTGAAAACTCAATTAGATTCTCTTCTCTACTGAGCAGTTCCATTGTAAACATGAAGGACTGTGACCTGGAAGCCACCTGAGAGCTGCTTCTCAGCCTGTAGCAGGGTTTCTTGACGGCAGGCAGTTCTGCAGCAGCTCAGACTGGTCTGAATAACTTGAGCAAATTAAGTGAGTGGGCAAAGGTCTGGCAAATGGAGTATAATGTGGGAAAATGCAAAATTGTCCATTTTGGCAGGAAGAATAGAAGAGAAGCATATTATCTAAATGGTGAGAGATTGCATAGCTCTGAAATGCAGGGGAATCTGGGTGTCTTAGTGCATGAATCGCAAAAGGCTAGTATGCAGGTACAGCAAGTAATACGTGATAGGATGTTATCGTTTATTGCGAGGGGAATTGATACAAAAGTAGGGAGGTTATGCTTCAGTTGGACAGGCACTAGTGAGACCACATCTGGAATAGTGTGTACAGTATTGGTCACCTTATTTAAGGAAGGATGTAAATGCATTGGAAGTTCAGAGAAGGTTTACCAGACTAATACCTGGAGTGGACAGGTTGTCTTATGAGGAAAGGTTGGACAGGCTAGGTTTGTATCTGTTGAAGTTTATAAGAGTAAGAGACGACTTGATTGAAACCTTTAAGATCCTGAGGGGTCTTGACAGGGTGGATGTGGACAGGATGTTTCCTCTTGTGGGAGAATCTAGAACTAGGGGTCACTGTTTAAAAATAATGTGTCCCCCATTTAAAATGGAGATGAGGCAAGAGACGAAATTTTTTCTCTCAGAGGGTTGAGTGTCTTTGGCACTCTCTTCCTGAAAAGGCAGTGGAAACAGAGTCTTTGAATATTTTTAAGGCAGAGGTGGATAGATTTTTGGTAAGCAAGGGGGTGATAGGTTATCAGGGGTAGGCGGGATGCAGATTTGAGGATACCATCAGATCAGCCATGATCTTATTAAATGGCGAAGCAGGCTTAAAGGGCCAAATGGCCTATTCCTGCTCCTTGTTCATATATTTCGTAAATTAAGTGAGTATCAAAGGTAAGAAAAGGGATAGCAGCTATGTGAGAAGAGGGATGCAGAAGATAGATGTTGGAGAGCTAAGTCATAAGATGGAAGAAAGGAGTTTTGAACGACATAGTTTAGGCATCAGTTCAATACTATAGTGATGTTTATTTAGTGATTTAGGTGGAAATTAACAAAAGTGAACCAACTACAGCATTCGGACTTGAATTTTTACCTTTTAATTACAACCAATAAAAAAATAAACCTTACATATCTCCAAATTATCTGAAAACACTTGATGTGCAGAAATGGTGGTTGGAGCAATGGGAGAACTCTTTTTTTTCCTACAGGGTAGATTAGGCCTTTTAACCACCTGAAATCATGAAAACTTTTCGTCCAAAGGTTGGTACCTCGAGGCACTCAATACTTAACTGGAATATGTGGAAATAAATAAATTTCGTCATCATGCAGGTTGTGTGTTCATGTCCTGGAGTGGGCCTTGAACAAAGAACCTTCTGAGCCAGGCAAAAATGCTCAGAGCCAAGGTGACTAGAGGATTTCTGCCTCCAAATGTGTATGATAATCAAAAACAGCACTAGCCATGTTATTAAATAGTATACATATAGGAAAGAAGGTATTCCTAGCTGGCTTGCAGTACATTAGTATACATTTAAATTAAGGATGTAGTCAAGTATCTAGGAAAGGACAAAGGAAATCTTAATATTTGGTGCCTTAATCCTGCAGATGCTTCTTCACCATTAGCCAGATAGACTACACAACACTGGATGAAGCCAGTTTCCACCAGACATGGGAGCATGCTCATTAATCACAAGGGTACATATTATGGAAAGGGCATGGTTGGGGCTCAACAGCCAAGTTAATTATCATTGGTGCATGGCAAAATGCAGTATAACAGGGTGACACATGGCTAAGTGTGCATGAGGATTTGAGAAATATTCTTCTTCCCCTAATGACTTGAAATCAAAGGCAATTGCAAGCCACCTAGATTGCAAGGTTATCAGGACCTGTTAATTTCACACATTTAAGATCATGCGCAGCATTTATTCTCAGCATTTAAGTGTTAGTTTACTATACCTATTTCAAAACTGCCCCACATATTAGGACATATCAGTCAAGAAAAAAAATCAGATCACATACAGGCATTATTTTACAACTTTGCGTGCTGGATTATTGTGCATCTGTCTCAGGACAGATCTGACATTTACCAAAGTTTTGCATGCAACAGACACAGCTGAAGCTACATTCACATACAATGCACGATTAACAAAATGGAAGCACCCCACATCGACAGTAAATAAAAAGCTTGTGTAAAATTGAAGGCCAGTGGCTACCTATTCATCTGCATCCAAAGATATGGCGTGATACATTGTACTTAAGGGGAGACGGTGGTGTAGTGGTAATGCCATTAGACTAGCAATCCAGAGGCCCAGGATAGCGCTCTGGGGAACATGGGTTCAAATTCCACCATAGCAGCTGGTGGAATTTAAGTTCAATTAATAAAATCTGGAATTGAAAGTAATGGTGATCATGAAACCATTGCCGATTATCGTAAAAAAAGCCATCTGGTTCACTAATTCCCTTTAGGGAAGGGAATCTGTCGTCCTTACCTGGGCTGGCCTGAGAGATTCCAGATCCAAAGCAACGTGGTTGACTCTCAAATGCCCTCTGCAATGGCCACAGTGAGTAAGCCACTCACTTCAAGGGCAATTAGGGATGAGCAACAATTCTTGGCCTTACCAACCTTCTCATATCCCAAAGAATAAAATAAATAGTTTTCAATGTCATACAATCATTTATTATTAACCTGCCAAATCATATTATCATAGTCCATAAATAAAACTATCAAACTAATCTAAATTAAGCAGAAGATCAAACTAGGAGGTAACCACCAAAATACCAGTACCTGTCAGTGGTAATCATGATTCAATTGAGAATGATCTTGCAAGAAGTGGCTCGACAGGGGATCTGGGGGTCGAAACTGAATCAGAAGCCTTGTTATAGACCAAATATTTCTGTAACAATGAGGGGAGAAACTTAGAACACTTATGTAACACAAGCTGCATGAGGTAATAACTGGGAGCTTAAATCTCTTCTCAGAAAGGGCATTTTCATGGTCTTAAATTTGCAATGAAAATAAAATCAATACTATTCACAGATATTTGAATTAGTATGGACACAGGTGTGGGCAGATAAATTTGTAATATAATTTGCATTGCATATTGCCCTTTTGCCTACTATAAATTATTTAGCATGAAAATAGCAAAATACACACTTTCTGCTGTGCTAGGTAATTTGTCCCTGTGCTTTGAAACTAGAAGTTATGAACTGCTACCGGAGACAACACATTTTAAATCCTTGTCACTGAACAGTTTCTCCCTTCTGAACCTGTTGACTACTTGATGGAGTAGGCTACATCACGTATGTCATCATTATAGAACACTGTATGCTGCACAAGTAACAGCCCACAGTAATGTCTGCTCCCAGGGAATCAAGGCAAGTCTGTATAGAAATGGCACTACCAGAATACATTTCTTCTCCTTAGGATGCACTGGATCATTCACTGAAAATTATGTAAGGGTACAGGCTAGCTAGTTCAGCTGTGAGTTGATTCAGACTCTGCTTTAATGTGACTTAGAAAGGATAGAAATGTTTAGCCAAATTTGCATAAGGCGTTATAAGGTTGGGCCCTGTACCAGTCACCACTAACATGCATATAGCTGAAGAATAATATAGATAATAGTATTATGGAAACATTATTTTAGAGAAACCCTCAATTACAAAACATTATCTAATTATAGGAGGGATGTGATTGCACTGGAGGGGGTGCAGAGGAGATTCACCAGGATGTTGCCTGGGATGAAACACTTAAGTTATGAAGAGAGGTTGGATAGGCTTGGGTTGTTTTCGTTGGAGCAGAGGAGGCTAAGGGGTGACCTGATCGAGGTGTACAAGACTATGAGGGGCATGGACAGGGTGGATAGGGAGCTGTTCCCCTTAGTTGACGGGTCAGTCACAAAGGGGCATAAGTTCAAGGTGAGAGGCAGGAAGTTTGGGGGGGGTGGAGGGGTGGGGGATGTGAGGGAAAACTTTTTTACCCAGAGGGTGATGATAGTCTGGAATGCGCTGCCTGGGAGGGTGGTGGAGGTTGGTTGCCTCACATCGTTTAAAAAGTACTTGGATGAGCACTTGGCATGTCATAACATTCAAGGCTATGGGCCAAGTGCTGGTAAATGGGATTAGGTAGGTAGGTCAGGTGTTTCTCACGTGTCGGTGCAGACTCAATGGGCCGAAGGGCCTCTTCTGCACTGTGATTCTGTGAATTGTAAGCTGGTTCATAAAGGACCACCTGCCAAATCCACTTGTTGGTTGATGGTGATGCTATATGTAGCACATGATGCTGTGGATCTGTATTTGGTCTCAGATGCAGTAACCAGGTGTTGCCATTCTGCTTTGCGATTGGGTTTGAAAAAAGCATCTAATTAAGAGTGATTCTTTTTTTTCCCATTAAATTTCTACATCTACAATCCTGTATGAAGATTAAATGGCCTCCAATTTACATTTTGTGGAATTTCAATGTATTTTTGATACTGGAATTCTATGAATTGGCTATACATTTAGTCAGTCAAGTGTTTAGTTTGTGCTTACTGTAGAAACCGGCCAAATTGATAGAAGGTGATCTGAATTAAGCATAATTAATCTAAATGCACACACTATTTCTATTCCCTTTTCTACTTTTGTCAAATCCTGGTTAAATAACATTTCTTTGTATATGTATTATAAATAGTTCAGGATTCAGGGCAGGGGCTTAATCATCTTTGGAATGCAGTGACAAAAAAATCTCTGGCACATTGCAGTTTTTCTTTACACTTGAGTGCGCTCAGCAGGGTGCCGGACACAAATGAAACTCATGCACAGGCTCCAGCCTCTGCAAACCTTGCTACTGAGAAATCTACAGATGTAATGTGTAGTGTACTCGCTATTCCTGTGCAGAAATACCTCAATTACCCAAGGCCAAAAAACCTAGGTGCAAGTTGCCAAAAGGCAAGACTTTGGGGGCACTCTAAGTGGCTGCAGGGTACTCCTGGAGTTAAACTAGATAGAATACTTGCAGACTACACACAGTTCTGCAAAGCTGTTTTTTGAAAAAATATAAAAACTTGACCCTAACATATGAAGTTATGTGAAACTGAGCAGGAAGAATCCTGCCTCTAGTTTCAGGTCTCTACTCAGGTCAAAAGAAGCCACACTGAATGATTAACAATCAACAGTGCCCTGAAATACTGCAGATCTCCCAGATTATGGAGTCTGCCAGAGACAGTGAACTCAGATTCACCTTCCTCTAAGGGATAGACTATAGTTGCACCTCTTTCCCTGGCAACTGTCTTGAGCTTAAACCAGACTGTTCAAAACCATGGCATTATATCTGACCAAGAGATGAGCTGCCGATCACATATCAGCACCTTCAGTAAAACTGCCCATTTCTATCTCCATAACATCGCTTGACTTCACACTGCCTCAGCTCATCCGCTGCTGAAACCCTCATTCAAGCCTTTGTTATCCCTGGAGTTAACTATTTTATCACACGCTTGGCTGGTCTCCCACATTCTACCCTCTGTAAACTTGAGGTCATGCAAAACTCTGTGGCCCACGTCCTTACTCACACCAAGTCCCATTCACTTATCGCCTGTGCTTGCTGACCTACACAAGCTCCCAGTCAAGCAATGCCCTGATTTTAAAATTCTCATCCTTATTTTCAAATCTCTCCATGGCTTCACTCCACCCCATCTTTGTAGCCTCCACCAGTGCCACAACCCTCCAAGGTCTCAGGGCTCATCCAATTCTGCCCTTGAGCATCCCTGATTTTAATTACTCCACCATTGGTGACCATGCTTTCAGCTGCTAAGTCCCCAAGCTCTGGAATCCTCTTTGACTTTCCTTCTTCCTTTAAGACCTCCCTTAAAATCTACCTGCCCTACTTTGCCTTATGTGCCTTGGTGTCTAATTTTTTGTTTTATAATATTGTGAAGCTTTATTAAATTAAAGGTGCTATATAAATGCAGGTTGTTGTTGTTCCATACATTTAAGCTATTGCTCAGAGGACTGTAGGTACTAGCAGCTCCTCACTACAAGCGTGGTAATTAAACAAAACGAGAGAGGAACGCCACCATCCTCCTAACCACAGCATAGGCACACACTGCACCATGTTGAATTGAATTTCCACTGTTTGCAGATGTGAACCTTGAGCAGCAGTAGCTGCTTACCAATGATGGCGAGCACAGAAGCCTGGGTACATGAGTGGGGATTCCAGCTAACACCCTCCACTAGCTTTGGTCCCCAGTCTTAGAGCTTTCTCTGCATCAACCCAGCATTCACTTAAGTGGGGCTATTTGCAATGTGCCAGCCACCTTCTTTGCATTATGGCACTGGTGAACAGAGGCAGCGTTTTCTCAGATATATTAACCTGAGCATTGATGGAGTACATATAAAAACTATTAATGCAATCTAACATAATCAATAGAGTAATATATGCTTTGAAAAATCATAAAAAAGAAGTTTATTTAGATATTTAGACAGTGATTTGCCATCCAGCCTTTGCTATGTTCAGGGTACATTTTATCAACCTAAATCAATGGAAGTAAGAATCAAAATCAATGTTCATGCTGTCCTACATCAAAGACTTCTTCAAACACCGAATATATACTGTTAGCATGAGGTGGGAACGGCAAAGCAAAATAGCCAAGCACATACAAGAACAAAGCACATGTAACTAACACTGAACATGCATTTAAAATAGTATTACAAGAACAGAATTGATGAACTGAATACTGAAACTATATAAAATACATTTTCACCCAGTTTTAACAAATCTTTCTGGCTGAATGCAAATTTCTTGTTTAGCATTTTTTTTGTTACATAGTTCAAAGTTTATCAAGACATGTTACCTGATGGGAGGAACGCGATAAATACATTAAAATAGCACTGACCCAAATGTTAGCACACTAATTGGATGTTGTTCATACTTGACTCTTAGTCTTAGTAGCACCATATTGTGGAAAGCCAAGCTCAGGATCTCGTAAAAAATGTACCAATCCACCCATTACCCACCCCAATGGATACAATTTTACAGAGTTTGCTTCTCTGTAGTTGCTGATTGCGCTGCTTGTAAAAACAGACTATTTAAGCTTCTTTTATTTGCTTATAATGTGGGTTCAGTCCATGAGCAGATTCAGTGTTTACACTGTTATATCTATTTCCGATAGCCTGATGGCAGCTTGTAGACCCAGTTTCAACTAAAACCATTGTTCTGCCACCAGGCTACAGAGAACAGATTTACCACCACAAATGGAAAGCTCTCAGAGCCCAAATTAAAATAGAGAAGCAGTTTTAGTTGACAAACAATTGTCCATTCGGCATTTCTTGAAGTCCAGAGAAACTCCTTAAAATATTTGTATATGTGTGTGAAAGGCATGCTTTAACTTTCAGAGATGTGCATCTAAACAAGCACTCATACAAGTCAGAATCCACGGAAAAAAAAATGGAGGAATGAATAGGCTATACATGCTAGATAGAAAAGATACAAGTTACACATAAAATGAGAGATCACCTCAGTCACTCCAAGAGAAACTCTGGTTGCTGGAAGTTTGGGAGAGCATAAAGACTGTAGACTGTCTGGAAGAAGGCAAGTGTTGTCTTGCCTAGTTCATAGGAGGAACAGGGTGGGGGAAAGAACAGAGTGGAAAGGAGATTAACAGAAGTGTTTCAAGCAGGAGTACAAGTTTGAAGATGTTAAAGAGGGAAGGAAAAGGAAGAGAAGCAAATATAGCTTTAGAGGGTCTCACAAACCAGTTTTGTCATTAAGAAACATCACAAAATTTAAAAACACCAACAGTTTTGCTTTGCTTATACACTATTTCCAGTCAGATGCATCTGAAAACACTGAACAACTAACAATTTTCACCTGATATTTAGCATTTGAAAAATTATTTATTTTTGAAAATACTTTATTTTGGAAGGACTGGCAACTCTTCTTTTAATACCCAGTAAAAATTCTATGTATAGGGGGTTATTATTTTAATTTGAACACCACATTTAGTTTTACAGCAAGTTCTGTAGTCATTAGAAACAAAAAAAGCAAAACAATGTGGATGTTGGAAATCCAAAAAAAAATATTTTGGAAATATTCAGCAGCTCTGGAGGCATCTGTGCAGAGAAGCACCTGTGTGGAGAGGAACAGAATTAACGTTGAGTTGAATATGACTTCCTCAGAGATGAGTTACATTCGAATTGAAACTTTAACTCTGTTTCTCTCTCCACTGATGCTGCCAGACATGCTGAGTATTTTCAGCACTTTGTTTTTAAATCATTAGAAGCCACTCTAATTACTGAAATTGCTGGACTGAAAATAAGCTACCAGTGAATCAGACCAGGCAAAGTTAAGTTCCTTGACTCTTAAATGCAACAGTACACAAATTTATAAGGTGATTTTCTCACTCTCAGCTCTCTCCAAAATGACTGAATCACTCACTTGGCAGCAGTTACTTCTTTCGTGCACCCTCAAGAAACTTGGCTAATCGTCTTCAACTTGGCTCACTTTCTAGATTTAGATGCCAATCCTGGCACTCAACCCAAAGCGAAGGATTTATACCATTGGTTTCAAGTCCTCAGCTGCTAATTTCCCACCCTTTAATTTGTTAACTGTAAACTCAGTGTCATGCTTCCACATATTCGACAGATTTATAAGGGCACACTTTCTTTAGAAATATGCAAAGTTTAATGCATTTACATTGTTGGTTGAGGCTTACTATCGCCAGATATGTTAAAGTATTCTGGAAAGATGAGGAAATCCATATGCTCTGGTTCCCTTTATAAATATATAGACAAGTGTAGAATGTCCCTAAATAGGGGGCATAGATTTAAGCTAAGAGATAGGGGCTTTAGAGGGAAAATGTTTTCACCCAGAGGATGATGGGATCTGGAACTGACTGCCTGCAAGGGTGGTAGAGGCAGAAACCCTGATAACATGTAAAAAGTGCTTGGGTAGGCACTTGAAGTGCAAGACTACGGACCAGGAGCTGAAAAATGGGATACAGCTGGATGTCTACGTGCCAGATGGCACGAACACAATGGGCTGAATAGACTCCTTCTGTGTTGTATATTTCTATGATTTTTATGTTACTCTTGCCTTTCTGTCCTTCACACCCATCAGAAAAGCAGACAACTTTTGCTTTGCTACTTTAGGATCTAGTTATTAGGGTGCTGGAAATGGAAATAGGACTTGGGAGTGAGATTAGGACCTGCTGCAATTGTACTATTGTAGACATAAACCCACTTTAAAAGGTAAAATTTAAAATTCCAGATAGGCAGACCAAATCCACTAGTAATGCTACAAAAAATTACAAATAACAGAATGTAAACAAGTCATCTGTCCTGCAATAAAACATTACAGTCTTTGCTGGGGTCCCAAAGCAATATGTAATATGTTATTGTCCTGAAAATTTCAGCAGAATTTAAGTTTGAATTTACTGGATAGGTTTTCCAAACTTCTCTAAAACATGCAAATGAAGCTGATTCAAAATATTTATTACAGTAAAATAAATTATTGCAGAATTCCATAAATCTGTTTTCTATCCAGTGTTTTCACCCCGCAGTGAGAACACGTATTAAAAAAAAAACTAAGCAAAATGTTTGCAAGGCCTCAATTGTTGAAGTGCTAACTGGAGTTTAGTCTGTATTTTATTACTTATTTCTACTCATTCTCCACCTGAAAACATACAAGTATGTTTGCTAATTGTTTGAACAGAAACAGGACGTGGAGAGCCAGACTGGGTTTTAGATAGATACTCCAGTTTATGTTAAATGGAGGAGGAGGCAACTAATTTTGTACTTCCTCATCAGACTGGTTCAGTCGAAGTGGCTTTTGCTTCCGGAGCCATAAGGTGGGCTTGTCAACCCTTTGAAATTAGATTTTAATGCTCAAAATCATGGAAAATCAGCACAAGAGAATGCATTACTCCCTTGAGTTTGTCAGGGTTAATTGTGTTGCAGTGTTTGAGAGATAGGTGAAAATTAATTTCTTCTGCAGAATCTCAATTAGAAGCTAGATAATCACAGGTCATTGTTCCAAGAGGAACACATTTTCTTACTAGGAACAGCAGCAAGTGGGCTTGGAACACTCAAAAAATCCCTGTATCTTAATGGTATCTTTTTTTATCTGTTCAGATAATTAAGAAAATCATACTCAGCCACTGAAAATAAAACATGTTTTTTTTTTCCAGATTTTTTTCAAACAGGTTCTTAGTTGAAATCTGAGATATAACAGGGACTAACTTAACAGATTTTTAAGGTATCTTGACGAAGAGGGAATGATTAAAGTTTTTACAATTTTTTCACCGAAACATAAGGTCAATGTTCATATGTTTGAAATACAAATGATCACAACTGACCAAACAGCACTGTTATAACGGAGGAAAAGGTTTCCTGCTGCTCACTAATTAATATCACTAGAAGAATGTTTACTAAGAGATACCAACAGCAAAAAAAAGTACAATTTTCCATTAGCAAACTGTTTTTCTTTCCTGAAATATATTTTAGAAAGTCCAAAGTTGTGACACAAACCACCGTCGAATGGAAGGTAAGCAATTACTTCAGATTACAGCAGTATTATAATACCTTGTCATTTCTGTATTCCTTTAGTTAGTTATTTACTGTAACAGTTTTCAAATAGTCACCACTGACAAGAATACACAAATACATACTTTTAAAGAAGGGGTCATATTTTCATGTTTCAACACCTACCTGCAGCCTGCCTTTCTCAAGTGGCTTGCTAAAGAGTTTTACCACAACATCAGGCACCAAACTAACAGTTATTAATAAAATTATAACCAGCCACGCTGAAACAGAAGTCAGCATCTGTGCAAACACATAGTACATTCTTTGTTGCTTCAGGAAAGGCCTATTGGAAAGAAATTAAAATAATTAGGTTCAGTATTTCTTAAGTCACACACAATTCACATGCAAAGAAGTGAGCAAAGTATGTTTGCACAGAGGTTTTTTTATACTTCTTTCGAAGGTTGATATAGATCTGATATAACAGCCTAGACAATTTACAGGGAATACTGTTAAAATAAGCACTCAACCTGTGATATTTATCAACAATCTGGTCAAACTTCCAGAGATGCAGATGCACACTATATGAATTATAGAAGTATTCCAGCTCAATTATATCTTCAAAATTGGCACCAAAAATAAAGCCGTACATAAATATAATGATCAAATTGAATGCCACCAACATTTTGGGTACTCAATAGAACTCATGTTAGGATGGAAGAATTTGTGTTCTTCCATAGATCCTGAAAGCAAAGCCCGTTTAAAATGCAATTGATTTCTGCAAATTTAGCAAAATATTGATATTCCAGAAATGCAGAATTATAGCACAAATTTCACATATTATTTAAATGCCTAGCAGAAAGCAGAATTAACAAATTATGTTGTGGTAATGACACTATAAAACTCCAGTGTTCAAAATCTTAAATGTGCTCTTGTATTCTCTCGTCAAATTTACATTCTCTCATAACTCATGTGCTTCTTGGAGATCAGTACAACAGAAATAGTATTAAATTGAAAGTAATAAATATGGGATCATCACGCTGTTTTAATAATGAAATCGCTATCTACCAAAATGGAGAAATATGCTGTTAGATCTGGGGCCAAAAAATATTTCATAAACCAAGCCATTTTAAAAAAAACACTCCTCTTTGATCACATTGCAGGAGTCGAAACACAAGTTTTGACAAGGTGTAGTTTTCTTAAATGGTATTGCAGGTATTTATATTCACTTACCATATGGCGCCACCCCAAATCAAAGAAAAGGTGACAAAAAAGGCTAAAGAACCCCATATTACAAAGTGGTTGACCCATGTCCAGTATCGAGTGTCCAATACAAGCTGAAAATATAATAAAAGAATGATGGAAATTGAAGGCTATGCAATCAAAACCAAATACCCTAATTACTTGCATGCATTATTTTTTGTTATTGCTCTACACTTTAAAACTAAAATTAGTTATGCAAGCAAAATATTCAGATAAAAACACAAATATAAAACAAATACAAGTTCAAAGTCATAATGCTTACGTGTTCAACTAATTCAGAATATGCCACAAGAGTAAAGGCAAATGAAAGTTTGCTGCAGTAACGTAAGTATTCTTTGCCTGAGCCAGTGTTGAAAGTTGGTGGTGCCAAACTTTCAGCTTCCCGGAAATAAGTTCAAATAGGATTGCTTCTATTTGACATAGAATAAGGGTGAAATACAGGAAAGATCTGGTTCATTTATAAACGAAGGTACAGATCAAAAAGTATAATACTGCGGATGTTGGAACATGAAATGCTGGAAACACTGAGCAGATCTGGCAGCATCTGTGGAGAGAGAGTTAATGTTTCAGGTTTTGTGGCTATCAGAAAGGTCACAGATCTGAAATCTTAGCTGTTTCTCTCTCCACAAAGTATGTCCAGTATTATAGTACTGATCAAGAGTTAGTTTAAGGTTCAGCCATCAGTTCTCCAAATGCTGTCTAAATACTGAGAGAAAAGGAAGTGTTTGCCAGCAAGTCAGAGACTCCCTTGATTCCCTTAGTGTCCAAAAATCAGATCTGCCAGTAAAATGCAAGACTCCAAAAGGACTATGGGTACTTTTACTCCATCATAACCAAAGCTCCAGGTAGTACAGGTAGAATTAAGAGAAGTGTAAAATAAATGTTACACCAGCTAGTTGTTTTGTGTTAAGAGATATAATTAAGATTATTTTTATGTTAAAGAGCCATGCTTAAAACAAAATTAACAAAACTGAATAATCCCCTTTTAAACAAGTGGGCCTATTTCTGTGATTCAAAGTCATTAAGGCACACTGGGTTTTAATAATAGTTTGTTAAGTTGAACAATCCATGCTGGAGTTTAAGGAGCTCCATATACATCAGCTCGTAAATCTCCTGAGAGAAGTATGCCAAAGCAAGAGATTTACCTAATTTCCTGAAGGCTTATGCATTATATAGCTGACTCACTGCTTGGCTATACTACAGCTACTACATACATGAGTTGCTCTGCATTATCTGTTGAGCAAACTAATATCCTACAATGACAGTGATTATTTTTTCCTTTCTTTCAGACAGCAAAAATTCTTTGACCAAGAATAACATTTCCAATTTAATTCTTCAGGGTTGCCAAATTTGTGCTGTGGAGTGCAGTCACTGGGAAAAATAACAAGAGCCAAAACATTTCATGTGCCATCTCTCCAGCCAGCAGAAGACACACTGTCATCCTGCCAGTCTGCTGCACTACTCAGCAGTGCAGAGCACATTCACAAACAGTCCCATTCAGTACTTTTTTCCCTTTAGCTAGGAGCAGTTTCAAAAAAAAAAGGAATCAAACAGGACCTTGAGAATATTTAGATAAAATGAAAACCTAAAGATGAACAAAGAAAAAATTGAGTAATAGTGTCAGACATGCACACAGTTCAGGGGCGCTACAGTTCTTATTTGTACTATGAATATACAAGGGGCATTTCAGAAACGTGAAAATATATAATAAAGGAATTATTATATATGGGAAGGAAAGGTTACTAAATCTGGCATTATTTATTCATGCACAGGATGTGGATATTGCCAGCAATTATTGCCTATCCCCAATTGTCCTTGATACAATGAGTGGCTTGCTAGGCCATTCCAGATGGCAGTTAAGAGTTAACTGCTCTATCTTGCCATGGCTCTGGAGTGAAATAAAGGCCCTCCAGCAAGGCCACAGTAGGTTTCCTTCCCAGATGGCTTTTTACGACAATTTGGTAGTTTCAAGGTTACCATTATTGATATTAGCTTATTTCCCCCCAGGTTTATGCAATAAACAGAATTAAAGTCCTGAGCTGCTGGGTGAGATTTGAACTCATGGGCAGAATATTGGCCGGCGTGTAAAATGATGCATGATGACGTCGGTCGTGCATCCCGGTGTCATTTCGCTATGTCGTTCAGCGGGCACATGCCAGAGGCAGCTGTGTGTCCGCCGCACTGTCAGCGGCCTATTAAGGCCTTTAAAAAAGCAACTAAAGTTGTTAGCAACGCTGCCCGTCTAACTTTAAGGTTAGCGGGCAGGCGATGAGCCCAAGCGGCCTTCGCGTTTTTCAGGAAACCTCATCCACAGGCGGGATGAGGTTTCCTGAAGGATTTTGAAAATAATTAATTAAATTTTGCTAAATTCACATGTCCCAGCTCATGTGACACTGTCACATGATGGAACATGTTTAAATAATTTTTTTTTACCTGCTTTATTAAAAAGTTTTATCATCAACTTAATCTCCCTGAGGCGGCTCTGGGAGATTGCTGTGCTCAAAGAGCACAGGACCCGACTCTCCCTCCTCCCCCGGCCCGCACAGGTAGCGCTGAGCGCTATGGAACACGTATTACGCTGGGTGGGCCTTGATTGGCCCGTCCGCATAAAATGGCAGCACGCAGCCAATCGCGGGCAGCGATTGGCTCCGCGCCTGCCCCTGCACGCCCAGCCGACATAGGTAAGATTCAGCCCCGTGTCTCTGGATTATTAGTGCGGGCCTCTGGGTTACTAATCCACTGTGTCACTGTACCCAACAAGGTTAGTACTGTCTTTGTAGGAAGATTTACACAAAGTCCCCCTCTGCTTTATTTTAACACTTTAGCCTTGGGTTAACACCCATGTTGAAAGTGGAGGAATTTTACATGACTGCATTAAGCATTTGTACTAGGACAGCATCAATAGTAGTTCCAAAAGACAAACTTCCAAAAGACAAACAAATCAGTTCATTACTAAACTGTACACTTTCAGGTTCTCTGCAGCTTCTTAATTAGGATAGAGAAACCAGCTCGGATGATCCAATTTCTGCATCGATGTTGCCAGGTGCTTCAGTGGTCCAGTTCCAAGTCTCCTAAGATTTTTTACTTCATACTTCCTAGGACATACCTAGGTTGCCTACAATATTAGGTAATGTTTCCTGTTGTCATTGTTATTTGATGGAAATCATTTTTGATCAACTTTGTGGTTTGGAGAGGAATTTTCTAGAATTATTCTTCTCCCTGAATTTGCCCAGGATTAAAATCTGTTTCTTCTTTTCTCTCTCAGGAGATTATAAAGATTTTGGTAGGTGCTGAGTATTGTAGGCTTGTAAAACTCACTGAATGGGACAGTCTTGACAGACCAACTAACCTTTGTCAACTTACCTCTATTGCAGATTTATGCTCAGTACCTGCCACACCGATGCAGCTGAGGCCAGCAACTCAGCAGACTTAGAAAATTCATATTGGTGTTGTATTCTATGGTGCTCAGCTTTGAGTTGATTAGTTTTACATAGTCTGTGGAATGTAAAATCAGTACTGCAGAGCAGAGATCTGCTATAATCACAGCATGCTACCGAGGTGTAGTTCAGAATTAATGTCACCTTCCTTAGAGGAAAAAGATAGATGTCTTCATAATGCCAATGCAAGGCTGAAGCATTTGTAACCATCTTTAGCCAGAAGTGCTGATTGGATAATCCAAATGATCTTTAGCTAATTAGATTCATTCCGCACTATACCAAGAAACAGTTGATAGCACTGGATAGAGTAGAGGCTATGGGTTCCGACAACATATTGTCTGTAGTACTGAAGACTTGTGCTCCAGAACTAGCAACATCCCTAGCCAAGCTAAAACATTAGCATCTAGGTGACACTGTAGAAAATTGTATATTTTGTCCCAAAAAAGCAGGATAAATCTAGTTCAGCCGATTACCTCTCCAACAGTCTACTCTCAATCAGCAAAGTGTTGGAAAGTGCTAACAAGCAGCACTTATTCACCAATAGCCTGTGCACAGTCGGGGTTCCGCCAGGACAATTCAGCTACAGACCTCATTACAGTCTTGGTTCAAACATAGACAAAGGAGCTGAATTCTAAAGGTGAAGTGAGAGCGACTGCCCTCAACATCAAGGCTGCATTTGACAAGTGCTGCATTAAGGAGCCCTAGCAAAATGGAAGTCAATAGGAATCGGGGAAAACTCTCCACTGGTTGGAGTCATGCCCAGCAAAAAGGAAGATGGTTGTGGTCGTTGGAGGCCAATCTCAGTTCCAGCACATCTCTTGCAGGGTACTGTCTTAGGTCCAGACATCTTCAGCTGCTTCATCAATGAATTTCCTCCAACATAAAATCAAAGCTGGGGTTGTTTGCAAATTATTGCACAGTGTTCAGTACCATTTGAAAATCTTCAGACACTGAAGCATACCTACATGCAGCAAGACCTGGACAATATCCAGGCTTGGGCTGATAAATGGCAAGTAACATTCATGCCACGTAAGCACCAGGCAGTGACCATCACCAACAAGAGAGAATCTAACCATCTTCTCGTGACATTCAATGGCATTACCATCACTGAATACCCAGCATCAACATCATGCAGTTCTTATCATTGACCAGAAACTGAACTGACTATATAAATACTGTGGCTACAAGAGCAGGTCTGAGGCTGGCAATTCTGCAATGAGGAACTCACTTCCTGCCTCCCCAAAGCCTGTCCACTATCTACAAGGGACAGGTCAGGAGTGTGATGGAATACTCTACACTTGCCTGGATGAGTGAAGCTCCAACAACACTCAAGAAGCTCAACACCATCTAGGACAAAGCAGCCCGCTTGATTGGCACCTGATCCACCACCTTAAACATTGACTCCCTTAATCATGGATGCACAGTGACTATAGGATGCACCATCTACAAGGTGCACTACCGCAACTCACCAATGCTCCTTCGACAGCACCGTCCAAATCTGCGACCTCTACCACCCAGAAGGACATGGGCAGCAGATGAATGGGAACACCACCACCTGCATGTTCTCCTCCAAGCCACACAGACTTGGAATATATCATGGTTCCTGCACTGGTCACTTCGTCAAAATCCTGGAAACTCCCTCCCTAACAGCAATGTGGGTGTACCTGCACCACATGGACTGCAGTTAATCAAGGCAGCTCAGCACCATGCTCTCCTGGACGATTAGAGATAGGCAATAAATGCTGGCCTTGCCAGCAATGCCTACATTCCCTAAATGAATAAAAATTACAGCTTCTGATTTTAAACATGAATACATAATTAAGGCAGAATTTCCATCTACTGATAAGTATTACATGACCTTGATAAAAACTTGAGATAAAGCTGCGCTGGGGCAGAGAGTACGAAAGAATGCAACAAACTAAAAATAACTATTTTCACCTCTCCCATAGATTTTCAATAAACAAACAAGTTTAAAAAATACATACCTTCAGATTAACTGTAAATACCAAAACAGTAAAGACAATTGTCCCAAAACTCCAGTTTCCATAAACCTGCATAGATAACAAAGTCAAACACTACATTCCAGCTGAATACACAAAAGGTTAAATAAGGTTCCTAAGGGATGCAGCCAGCTTTTAATTCAATTTTAAAATCCAAAATTAAACAACATTTAAAAAAAAATCTGATTAATTAACTTATTACAAATACCTGTAGGGCCTTTCAGTATACAAAGCACAATACAAAACAAAGCACTCTTTGTAGTCAATGTTGCTATGCACTGTGCAACAATCAATGTAAACAAAATTGTTCAGTACAGTTGCTAGGGGAATGAAAACTTTTTTTTGGGACACATCTCTGCCCAGGTCCTTCTTCAGGGTGGAATGCTTTTCGGTTTTCAACAAGGAAAAGTTTAGCAGGTCTCAATTTGTTAACATGAGTAATAAAGTATTATGAAAAATCTCCATCAAAATAACCTATTTATGTGTGGCACACAAGTTGGATGCAAATTTGTGTCAATGACTGCACCCTATTAAGTCACCAATATCACCAACAGGAGGCTCTACCCCTCATTGTGTAAGAATCTGAGGAAGAGCTCTCAAACTTTCCTTTTTCACACAACTTAATGGTTGGCTCAAAAGCAAGACAAGTGGGCGCCTAAGTGCTGTTCAAAGCTTCATAAAGAGGAGGTAATACTTTCACAGAATTAGTTACTTTCAAAGTAATGGAACACCACAATAAGATTCTACGACATTGTGGAGGTGATGCTGTCCTTCAATGAAACATTAAACAAAGACTATCTGTTCCTATGATTCAAAAGGGCATTGAGATCCCCTGACTAGCTAAAGATATTCTCCCAACCAATAATTTGCTTAAGGCTGTCTGATCATTTATATATTTGCTGTTTATGGGAACTGGCTGCGCAAAAAAATGGCTACTGTATTTCCCTATATATAGGAAACTGCATGTCAAAGTAAATAATTATATCTAAAGTGCTGTGGATGCTTCTAAAGAACTGGCAAATTCCTTTAGGTATGAAGTAAATAAAATGAAAATACAAAATATTTAATTAACATAGCAAAATCACTACTGAACTTGATTTTAAAACTGATGCCGTTATTCACAAACTGCTTAATGATCAAAGTTGACAGATTAATAATGAATATAGTTCTGTACTGACCAGACCATTCTCTGCAAGGGTTGATTTGTCGTAGAAGAAATAAGCTCCAAAGAAAAATACTAGGCCATTGAACAGCCCCAGAAATGTCCAATAAAGGAAAGGTTTCCATTGTAGCAATGCATTATTGGCAATATTCCTGCATAAGGTGTAAATAAAATTTAAAAGATCAGCCATGGCACATCTATACTAAGATTTCAGAGTTGACTATTGCTGAAAGAGACGTGCTGTCGATGCTTTTCGTCTTGTACTCATCAGGACAGATACAAGAATACCAAATTTCAAAGGGAGCAACAATTTACACTGTATGAGGAAAGGGGTGCTGATTGGTTGGTAAGTCAGCTCTGATTGGTGAAGACATTGCCAGGTTTGCCCTGATGAATGCAAGACAAACAGCTTCGACAGCATGTTTTTTAAAGCAATATTCAACTTCTGTACTATCAAGCAACTATTTCAGATTCGCTCAGAACATTGCTTAATGTATTGACAGAAAATGGAAAAGCATATCACAGAATCACAGTGCAGAAGAGTCCCTTCGGCCCATCAAGTCTGCACCGACACGTGAGAAACACCTGACCTACCTACCTAATCCCATTTACCAGCACTTGGCCCATAGCCTTGAATGTTATGACGTGCCAAGTGCTCATCCAGGTAAAGGATGTGAGGCAACCCGCCTCCACCACCCTCCCAGGCAGTGCATTCCAGACTGTCACCACCCTCTAGGTAAAAAAGGTTTTCCTCACATCCCCCCTAAAACTCCTGCCCCTCACCTTGAACTTATGCCCCCTTGTGACTGACCCTTCAACTAAGGGGAACAGCTGCTCCCTATCTACCCTATCCATGCCCCTCATTATCTTGTACACCTCGATCAGCTCGCCCCTCAGTCTTCTCTGCTCCAACGAAAACAACCCAAGTCTATCCAACTCCTCTTCATAACTTAAATGTTTCATCCCAGGCAACATTCTGATGAATCTCCTCTGCACCCCCTCCAGTGCAATCACATCCTTCCTATAATGTGGCGAACAGAACTGCACACAGCACTCCAGCTGTGGCCTCACCAAGATTCTATACAACTCCAACATGACCTCCCTACTTTTGTAACCTATATGTGGCATACATTATCTGTACTTAAGAGCTGCTGAACACCAGTGACTGAAATGGACACAATGACAAATCTTAATACAAATCAGAAGATATTTAAAGTTCTTGGCCTGTGTACATTGCTCCGAAGTGTGCTTTGCCAAAACAGTAGCACAAACTGCCAAAGATATAACTGATAAAGTACCAGTCCTTCTGAAGCATGAGATTCATGCTTCCTGAGGTTAGGGCTGTTAGGAAATAGGGATAGTTTAAGTAAGTTACATTGGTATTTGCAGGTGTTAGGAATGAGTTTTAGCTTTAATGTTTAAGTTTGAATTGTATTTCCGTATGTGTGCTAAGAAAAGGTCAAGTTGAGTTTTAGTTTCACTTTAAAATGTACCTGCCTTTCTAATGAGAGTTCACGGCTGCAAGAGAAGTTAAGCAAACACAAGAGTAGAAAAACTGGGCTGTTGCCTAGCAACAGGGGTCCAGAGAGGCAGGTCCCTTCCACAGACACAGAATAAACTAGAAACAGCAGTTTTTGAGTTCAGTTTTGAAGACAGCTACCAAGCAGAAGCAACTAGAAAGGACAGATAGCCAGTTCCAAGCTAAAGTTGGTTGAAAGTGGCTGCCAGAGAGAAACTGGAGCAAAAGGAACAGATAGTAAGTCCCAAAACTAAAGAGAAAAGCCGCCAAAAGTCCAGGGGAGTGGAACAGGATACAGTCCCAAGACGACCTTCTAGTCAAAGGAAGGACAAGAACCTAGAAAAGGTCCTGTTAAGTGAAGTTAAGCGTTAGGAGCAAAGAAAGGCTCCAAGCCTCAAGCTTAAAGAGGTAAAGGCTTGGGAAAAGTCAGGAGGTCCAAAGAGGGAAGTGAAGGTCTGTAACTCTTTGCTATCGGCTTACAAAGCAGTGTTGACAGCTGAGTCAGTGAGACAGAGTGCATGGAGGAAAGCTTGAATGCGTGTGGTGACCCAGGGGAGAGGAACATTGGAAGGAGTTCGAAACCCTGGAGGTGGACCCTTGCGGAAGGCATCTGAGAGAGAGTGTCGGTTTGGGAGAAGATTCCAAAGCGAGTTCTTGGAGAGTGGAGATTAGAAGCTCTCATGTGAAAGACAGAGTTCAGTGAGACCGGTTGGCTCAAGGTGTGACAAGTGTTTGGGGGGAGTTGAGGAGAGATCCATAGCATCTATTGGGGTGACATCTGACACTTGGTTTCAGAGTGTGATGTGCTTGACCACAGGTTGCCTATTGGTTTACATAGACTGTGTACTTACTGTGAACATTAGAATACAAGATAGCTTTTGTAATTTGTGTTATCCTTACAAATCTGTATATATCTGTAAAGGTATAGTTGTGCGTGGAGTATTGTAATATAGTTCATATTTTCTTGTATAATAAATATTTTATGCTTTTGTTAAAAGATCATTAGCTGACTCCAGTGACTCTGTTCAGTAGCCCCTCTCCATGTTTCTAAACAAACAAATAAAAGTTAGGATCTATCAAGCTGGGTTCCACCCTGGGATCATTAGTGAACCAGATGGGCTTTTATAACTATCTGGTAGTAGCATTCACCACTGCTGATACTAACTTTTTAATTCCAGATTTAATTAACTAAATTTAAATTCCCCAACTGTTGGGTGGGATTTGAACTCACTTCTCCAAATCATTCATCCAAGGCCTCTGGATTATTAGTCCAGTAACATTAACCATTATGCTACAATGACTGCAAAGAAATCTGAATAGTTGGCCAAGAAACTTGTCATGAATGATATTTCCATGTTCAATCTACAACAGTAATACAAACTCACCAGAAGACAGTAGTGAAAAAACAGCAATGCTTGTTTTGTCTATATCATTGCCATGAAAGCTCAACTGAATGTTGCTCTATGTTGTGGCACTTCAAATGGACAATGCCCTAAAACCCAACATCTCAAAACATGCACTGAATCAATATCCACCTACAAATAACCAACTGGAATTATATAGTTCTTTTTACATGGTAAAATGTCCCTCGGCACTTTACAGGGGTGTTATCCAGCAAAATTCGACACAAGTCACACAGGAGATATTAAGATATTACATACTCTGGTGGGATTTCCCCAAATTTGAACTATGTGCGGTAGCGGACGGGTAAAACGCCATTTTGCCAGCCGGCTGTGATGGCAGGTTTTCATGTCATCTCGTCTCAAACCCGCTTCATTATTTATGCACTCCCGGAAAACACACCGTTTCCAGAGCGGGCGGGCTCTCATGCACCTGCCCGCCATCACCCCATCGCTGCATCACGCTGGATGGCATGTTTAAAGTCCAGCCACAAGCACAGCGCTCATAGCTTCCAGCTCACCACTGCTGCACGGAAGACATGGCCCTGTAACTGAAGAACACTGCAGCCCCCCGGTTTAACGATAGGTCTCTCGAGCGACTTTTGGATGCCATGGAGGCCCGCCGGGATGCCCTGTACCCCTGCTCTGGGCACAGGATGGGCAGCAACGTGACCAATCTGGCTTAGGGGGCATTGGCAGCGGTGGTCAGCATCAACACTCAGTGCCGTAAGAGAGTGAATGATCTCCTCCGTTCCGCCACGGTAAGTCACTCTTCTCACCACTCTCATTCTCAAATCTAGCACACATCCACAGGGACCTCACTCAATGCCAGTTCAAGGGACATCACCATTCACTCTCTCACATTCACCATCATTGTCCTCATCCTGTCCACGGGGCCACTCAACACCCAAACAGGCCAGGCATTCTTGTCATCTGGCCTGGCAGGCATCCTGCTTACATTTTCTCCATCTGTATCCATGCAGGGCAAGCTGGCACACAATAAAAGAAAGAGATCACAGAATGGTGGCAGAATGCCCAAAATCAAAGTCCTCGCAGACTTTGAAAACAGAGCCATCCAGCTGGACGGCGAGGATCTGGACCGGTCCTGTGCTGACGGTGAAGTTGGCTCTGCTCTACCAAGAGAGGATCCAGCAGTGCAACATCCATCAGGTGACCATGCCGTAAGTGAGCCACTTACCCATGCACTAATCATTTCTACTCGCTTTCGCAGGCAAATCTGCAAAACAGCTGACAGGGTCCATGACCCAGGGCCTCCAATCAAGCCCTGAAGGCACCTCAGGAGAGGAATCTGTTGAAATCCCAATTGAAGACCTGTCACAGTGCTCACACTCACCCTCCACCAGCGCAGAGACACACACCTCGGTAGGAGTAGAGTAGCCTCGGGATCACAATCTGGTGAGCACATCGCAGTGTCTGATCCACTGCAGGCGGTGGCAGGGACTTCCCAGCTGTCCAGTACTCGGAGGACTGCTGGAGGCCAGAACGTTGCTGAGTCTGAGTCAGATGACTAACCTCTGTACTCGGTCATGTTGCTGGAGCTGCAAAGGCAAGCTCGGGGACATCAGGAAGGGGTGCCCGCTGCACTCCTCTAATTGCAAGGCACAATGGAGGAGTCCATCCACCTTCATTCTGAGGTGATACCACCGGCATGCCAATGCACCGAGGTTAACAAGGAGCCATAGGCAGGGAGACATTCGTGGGAGTTTATTGACAATAGTGAACAGTATGTACAAGTGATTAACACCCGTGCCCAGGCTGTGCAATCTCTAAAAGAGTTAATTCTCCTTAAGTGTCCTAACCCTCCAATACATCTTGGTCCTCCCCAGGCACCCACAGCGGAGGTGGAGGTGGAGGTGGCCTGCTGGTAGGATGGCGGCCACCATGAAGACCCTGGTCCAGGACTTCGCTCCTTCACAGCTGCACAGGCTCAACTCCATTTCTGATGCCATAGTTGGCCTCCAACAGTGCTTACGCGAGAGGGGTGCCAGGCCGCTCGATCTCTCTCCAGCTACCCCTGCTCCTCAAGGAGTCAGCCTGGGGCCCTCGAGCACCCATAGGAGGGGGATCCGCAGGTGCACACTCCGGGCCCATCCATCCAGGTGACTCAGAGTGTCCGGCCCATCCGACTCCCCTCGTCCTGTGGAGCTAGAACTGCTGAGGTCACAGGAAGAGGGGGGTGCCATTGCTGCACAGCAAGACCCTGAAAGCAGGCCGGGGCCCTCCAAGTCTCAGCCCTCCAGAGGACGCCTGCCAAGGTCATCACAGACAGTGCGTCACAGTCAGCAGGCTGCCTCCACCTCCGCTGTGGGTGTCCGGGGAGCACCAAGATGTAGTGGAGGGTTAGGACAGTTAAGGAGAATTAACTCTTTTAGAGATTGCACAGCCTGGGCATGGGTGTTAATCACTTGTACATACTGTTCACTATTGTCAATAAGCTCCCATGAATGTCTCTCTGCCTATGACTCCTTGTTCTGATGAGCAGTGTTTATGTCACTCAGGTGTGAAACCTTTCTGCACAAGATAAAGGCAGGTGTCTCAGTCCAGGGCCTCTTCCCTGTGCTCTGTGCAACCGACAGACCAAAGTGATGGTCTGGCCTCACACTCCCTGGACACACTACTGATATCTGCACCTCGGCGGTGGTGGTCATTGCTGCAAGAATGTAGTGGGCAAGCACCATAGTGTGTTCTCATTCTCTCAATGTGCTTTCAGCACCATGAAGGAGGGGCTGGCCTCCACCTCTTCAGCATCCGTGACCAGTGACGCTGTGCTCCAGCTCCTGAAGGGCTCAGGTGCTGAAGGTGGACAAAGCATCAGATACTTCTAAAGTTTTATGGCTACATCTCTATATGACCCTGACCACGGAGCGACAGGAGTCAGACATTCTCAGAGGCTGTGTGAAGATTTATGGAGTGTCTTCAACGTATGTCGTCATCATCGTCCTGCAATCGAGCGACTATAAGGGCCTCCACCGCCTCGCCATGACAGGAGCATTCTCAGAGGGTATTCGTGCTGCCATATGCCAGACTGGAGTCAAATGTTCACAAATGCAATGTCAGGAACTATGGGGTCACCTCACTGCATGTTGTCATCATCCTCCACAAATGTAGCAGCTATGAGGGCCTCCCGAGCACGCCTGCCATGTCTTACCAGTATGAGGCCTCATCCCAGTCAGCATCGCCTTGGAGGACCTCCTCACCTTTATCCTTGACGGTGCCCTCCTCATCAAAGGAGACGAGCAGCTCCTCCATCTCCTCCTCAGCCAGGTCGTCTCCCCGTTGGGGCGCCAGGTTGTAACTGGGCACAGCAGATGACGATGATGCACGACACCCTCTGTGGAATCTCAACTTCAGCATCCCGATGGTCTGCTCCATCAAGGTTCAAGCTGCAGCATGAGCCTCGTTATACCGTCGCTCTACTGCAGTCTGAGGCCGCTGCACGGATGTCATCAGCACGGCCTCTGCAGGTAGCCCTTGCCCCCGAGGAGCCATCCCTGCAGCTTCTATGGATCCTGGAAGACTCCAGGGATCTGTGACCAACTGAGGATGTAGGTGTCGTACACATTCCCTGGAAACCGCGCACACACCTGCAGGATGCGTTTCTGGCGGTCACACACCAGGTGCGCATTCAGCAAATGGAAGTCCCTGCAGTTGATGTAGTCCACCGTGTTTTGCAATGGAGATCTGAGCGCCACATGAGTGCAGTCAATCACACCCTGCATCTGTGGGAAACCCAGGGTCTGGGCAAATCCAATCGTTCTTGCATCCTAGCTGTCCTGGTCCCGGGCGAAATGCACAAACTTGTGTGTCCTCGCAAAGATGGCGCCTGTGACCTCATGGATACATTTGTGGGTGGAGGCTTGAAGGATCCCACAGAGGTCACCTGTGGAGCCCTGAAAGGAGCCACTGGCATAGAAATTGAGCACCCAGTCACTTTCTAAGCCACTGGCAGTGGATGCCCTCCATGTCCCCATGGCACCAAATCCTGCGGTAACTGGCAGATGTGAGCGATCAGTTCCCTAGACATTCGCAGTCTTCGGCGATGCTGCTTCTTGGTCATCTGCAGGAATGAAAGGCAATGTCTATAGGCTCTGGGTGTCGCCAGGCACCGGCCTCTAACGGGTCGCTGTGGCTCTTCGGCAGCGTGTGCTGGAGCCCCATCTGCCCCTTCTTCCTGAGGTTGCTGTTCCTGCCTCCGCACAGCCAGGAGCCTCAGTCACTCTCTCCTCCGTCTTCTTCGCGCTCTATAGACCATTAGGCATACAGCTAGTTCACCAAGCTCCGTGATCCTGATGTTGTACTCCAGCAGGATGAGAGAGAGAGAGATACATGGTTAGCATGGGTGTACTAAAAAACCTGTCCTGATTAAGTGTGACGGCCCCTTAAATGCTTCCTGGAGTGTTTTGGCCACCACTTGGATGGCCCTAGGTTAGCTTGAACCATGGGGAGACTGGTCCAAACCGGGATGCTGACATTGCAAGGGGCTGTGAGCACCTCCAGCAGTGACTGCTCCATGGCCAGGTTTAGTGACGAGATTGTACAATGTGTGCAGTCCAACTGCTCTGCAGTCCACTAAAGTGCTCATGGATTTGCAGTCCGTGCCTGGCGGGAGGTGGGATTCTGGAGAACTTGATGGCACTTTGATGCCTGTGCGTTGCTTGAGTGGGCAGATAAGCTAGAAGTCTGACTCCAATCCTATCAATGCGGTTGCGCATGAACACTCATTTTCAGAGGAATGGTCACTTTCTACAGGTTTCCGGAACGCGTGGCCACTTCCCTCACCACCCCACACACCCCCCCACCCCAAATGCTTGTGCACTACATTCAACGGTAAGACTGCCCTTGCCGCATCCACCCCCCCGCCCCAAGTCGCCTCAGAGGCAGGACTGCCCTTAACCACCAACCCTAACCCCGTTCCCCCAACACCAGTGGCCTCAACAGCAAGGCCACACTTGCGCGCCCCCCCTCCGCCTCCCCACAAGTCGCATTAACGGCAAGGCTGCAATTGCCCCTTGCTCCCCCTCAAACATCACCTCCGAGGCAGGGCAGCACTTAATCCCACGCCCTGGCGCCCCTGAAGCCTGCAAAGCAACAGGCGATCCTGGTGAGCTCTGAGGACGTTGCTATGCACTCACCTCCTGTTCACCCAGAATGTAGGCCGCCAAGCGCACGTTGCGAAACACGTTGACGTGCTTTCCCGCTGACGTGGATGCAAGAGCCTGGCGGGATGGCCTGATAATGATATGCTGATGTATTACAATGAGGTTCCCGACGACCGATGGTGGGAAACTTGGCCTGCCGGCGGACAATCGCGACCTGCCTTCCCGCCGTCATGGAACAAATTGCACCATATTGTCTGCCAATGCCACCGTCAGTGGGCACGGAAAATTCCACCCTCTAGCACTCATTTCCAGGACAGCTCAGGGAGCCCTTTTGCAGCATGTGATTAACCCCAGGAGTCAGAAATAGGGGGCATCCGCAGGGTGAGTGGATCTCCTCTTCCCACCCGCTCAATATAATGCCTCAGCAGAAATGGGAAAGTCTGGTTTTTACCATTTCTGAAGCTGAGCAGCACAGCATATACAAATGATATGTGGTACAGTGCATACAGGGAGCTTCTCCAGTAAGAACAGGCTGTCTGCTCAGAGGCAATTCCTCCCCTTGAACTACAGAAGGAAACTAAAAACAGAAGGAAAATTCCTGCTGGGCAGTGTTCCTCAGGTACCATTTATAGGAAGGCTGTGCAAGGCAGCCACTTCAGAGACAATTCTTGGAACTGGAGTGGATAAGTGGTAGATATAATCAAATAGGACAGTGAAAGTGATAGGGAGAGACCGTGACAGCGAAAGTGAGAGAAGAGCAAGAGTGAAAAGGGAGAATGAAAGAGTGAGAGAGACTGAAAGAGAGCAAGTGAGTCTGCATCTATTCTTCCTTGTCCACAAAAGCAGGAAAGCACATTACCCTCATTCTCCACTCTGGCTGTGTCTATACTCGTCTACAGAGAATAATCCCAATCTCAGAATTTTAATGGCACAGGAGGCCATTCTGTCCATCATGTCTGCACCAGCTTTCCAAATTAGCATTATGACCTAGTGCCATTACCCTGCCTTTTCCCCGTACCCCTGCACATGATTATTTGAATAGAAACAACCTAATGCCCTCTTGAATGCCTCGATTGAACTTGCCTCCACCACATTTCCAGGCAGTGCATTCCAGACCTGAACCACTCATTGTGTGAAAACGTTTTTCTCTCATCACATTTGTGATATCACAAACTAGAAGCATAGCATGAAATTAATTCAGTGAAATTGAATTACTAGAACAAGAAGAATTTTTACTAACAGCCACTGCCAGGGAATGGATGAAACAACACCCTTCTTACATGTTCCAAAATGGGAGGGTGCTTCGGAAAACTCAGCAACTTTGCCACAAGCAGCTCAACAGACTTTGTTGGCTTTCTAGATTTTGTTGTGCAGGTGCTACTTGCTTTTGTTAACATAGCTCCTGCTAATGTCACAAAATGCATTGTAACGCTCTAAAGGGCTATTAGCATTAGATTTTTAATAGGAAATTAGAGTCATTACTTACCTGTAAAGGGAGGGGTTTTTTTTCAGTATTTCAATGCTTACATGCTGTTCCAGCAGACCATACAGCAGAATTGGCAGAGAAGTGAAGCAGATATTATATAACGTGAGATAAGTTGCATCATAGAGTGGCTTATGGGAAGAAAGAGCAAAATAAAAAGTAGTTAAGTGTAACATTCCAGAACAGGAGTACTTTTTTAAAAAAAAGCAAACAGAACTTCAGCTTTAGTAGTTCAAAGAAGGGATGGGAAAGAGGAAAAAAGGGGAAAAAGTGAAGGATTTAGTTTATTGATCAACCCAAAGAAATTTCACATGGCACCCCAATTTAGCTCTAATTTGAGACTACAGTTCTTAGCAGCCATCCTTTCAAAAGGTCAAGGACAATCTTACAAATCATCAACATTCTCTCCTAATCAGTAACAGACCAATAGAACAAAACTAACCTGCTGAGAAAATCCGCAGAAGAACTGGTACAAAAACTGAGGAAAGATGAAGCAAAGATTCTATAAAAAAGAAAAAAAGCACTAAATAAACTTGGGAAATTCACAACGGTAAGCACCCGCAGAGATTCTATTATGTTTAAGGTACTATACAAATGAAAGCTGATGTTTAACTGATCTAGCTCACACTTTCATAGAAAGACCATTAAATGCCCCCAGTACAGCATTCAAGAGATTTAATAGGTTTTCTTTATATACACTGTTATGATACGGCAGGTGGTAATTGCCAGGCTGACCAAATCCCAAAGGGCGACTTGGTCAAGCTACCACAACGATTTGCAATTTGTACTTTTATTATAAGAAGGTATGTGTACTGAAGTCAAAAGTAAAGGTTCCATAACCACTTTTGGAGATTTGGGCTTGAATTTTCAGCTGGGTGGGCGGGCATGATTGGCAGGCTCGGGATCAGCCAGGAAATGGGCCGCTGACAGGCCCCTGACCGCGATTTCACGCTGGCTGGCCAATTAACGGGCAGCCAACGTGAAACGTGCACTGAAAAGCTCAGCACTGCGGGGGTGGGGGGGCGGGCGATGACGTCAACACGGGATTGGGACAGCGCTGACAGAAAGATCCCTGAAGGCAGAGCCGAAGACCTGAAACAGCAAGAATGAAGGTTTCAAAAGCTGAAAAAAAAAGTGTCCATGCATCATAATCAGTCACCTGAAAATTGAGCTTATGAAAATGCTGTCCACAGAAATTCATTCATATTTTATTTCATCACGGAAATCTCATCCCACCTGTGGATGAGGTTTGTTGAAAAATGCAAAGGCTGCCTGCCCATCTGCCAACCGTAGGGTTGGACAGGCTATGTAAAATGACACACAATTGTGCCGTTAATGGGCTTAATTGCCCTCTTAATTGTTGGTGGGCGCGCTTCCAACTTTTGCACGTGCCTGCCAACTGAAATATCGCATGACTGCGTGAGGACGCTTGCCCGATGTCATCTCGTGCGTTTTCACATCCATTCGGGAAGGAAGTTCATATAGTTTCATGACATGAACTGACAGGGGTACGGAAAAGCAAACCTTGTAGAAGAAATACTGCACAAGATGTGCTATCCGAATGTAGTACAAATGTCCGTGGGCGAGCAGGAGCTTCTGGAGGTGCTTAAACTTTGGTATTGCATAATCACTATTTCTTGCTGCTTGACGGCCCTCTTTGCCTTTTAAACCTGAAATAAATGAAAGGAAAACCATTTAAAACAATTCAAGAGATGTACGAGCCACCACCTGAAAAAAAAAGGATAGAAAAATAAAAGCTGCTTAGCCTCTACATAGCTGGGGGTGATAACTGCCAAGCATGTTATGTGCCAGCTGCAGGCAGCAACACTTTGGGACAGGCAAAAAACCTCTTGAGGGGTTGGGGGGTGGGGGGGGGGAGAAGTGTGCGCGTGCAGATGATGGCATGAGAGAGGGGGCAAGCTGCAGGAAAGGAAGGGGAGAAGCATTTTTATCCAAATGCCCTCTACCTCCAACACTAAAAAACTATGTAAACAGTTTTTAAGAAGTATACCCTTGTCCCCCTTGTTATTTTTTCTTCAAACTTTGAATTTCAGCCACATATTCCAGCATAGCATGATTACAGGCATGTCAAAATTTTATAGAAATCCCTATGAAGCCATTGTATAGCTGTTCAGGAATGACTGACTATCTGATCCTATTCAAGGGCATGTCAAGGATTTAAGACATAGGTCATAAAGGTCCATGAGCCTGCTCTGCCATTCTTAGAATAGAATCATGGAATGGTTTCAGCATCGAAGGTCATTCTGCCCATCATCTGTGCCAGCTCGAGGCAACAGCAACTCAGCTATTCCCATACCCCCACTCTGCAAATTCTCTCTTCAGGTGCTTGTTGAATTCCCTTTTGAAAACCACAATCAAATCTGCCTCCAACACAATCTCAGGCAAAGCATTCCAGATCCTAACCACTCACTGGATAAAAAAAGCTTTTCTCTCATGCTGCTGTTGGTCCTTTTGCTATTCACCTGAGTAATGTCCTCTGGTTCTCGACTGTGTGGCAACACAATTTCTCTATTTGCCCTGTCCAGACTCCTTATGATTTTAAATATCTCTCAAATCTCTCACCCATCTCTTCTCTAAGGTAACAACCAAAGCTTCCCCAATCTATGCACACAACTGAAGTTTCTCATTCTTGGAGCCATTTTCACAAATTTTTCCTGCCAATTCAATGTGATCATAAACGATCTTCTACTCCAACTCCACTTTCCTGTCCTATCCACATATCCCTTGATTTTCTTGTGAACAAAAATCTATCAATCTCAGTCTTGGATATGCTCAATGATTAAGCATCACCAGCCTTCTAGATAGAGAATCCCAAAGATTCACAACTCAATGACGAAATTTTCATCTCGGTCCTAAATAGCCGACCTTTTATCTGGAGACTAAGATCCCTAGTTCATGTACTCTCTAGCCAGGGGAAACAACCTCCCACCATCAATCCTGCCAAAGCCTCTAAAAATTTTAAGATAATTTACTCTTCTTAACTCCAGAGAGTATTAACACATTCTATTCAAACTCTCTGCATAGAAGCATAGATAATTAGAAGCAGGGGTAGGTCACTTGGCCCTTCAAGCCTGCTCCACCATTCGATATGATCATGGCTGATCTTCTACCTCATTGCCATACTCCCGCTCTCTCCCCATACCCCTTGATGCCTTTTGAGTCCAGAAATCTATTTCCTTCTTAAATATATTCAGTGACTTGGCCTCTACAGCCCTCTGTGATAGAGAATTCCACAGGTTCACCAATTTCTGAGTGAAGAAGTTTCTCCTCATCTCAATCCTAAATGGCCTACCCTGTATCCTGAGATGGTGACCCCTTGTTCTAGACCCCCCCAGCCAGAGGAAACATCATCCCTGCATCCAGTTTGTCCGGCTCTGTCAGAATTTTATACATTTCAATGAGATCTCCTCTCGTTCTTCTAAACTCCAGTGAATACAAGCCAGTTGGCCCAATCACTTCTCATATGACAATCCTGCCACCCCAGGAATCAGTCTGGTGACCCTTTGCTGCACTCCCTCTATGACAAGTATATCCTTTCTTAGGTAAGGAGACCAAAACTGCACACAATACTCCAGGTGTGGTCTCAACAAGGCTCTGTATAGCTGCAGTAAGACATCCTTGCTCCTGTACTCAAGTCCTCTCACAATGAAGGCCAATATACCATTTGCCTTCTTAACTGCTTGCTGCACCCGCATGCTTGCTTTCAGCGATTGGTATACAAGGACACTTCATATATCAACATTTCCCAATCTATCACCATTTAAATAATACTCCGCCATTTTGTTTTTCCTACCAAAGTGGATAACTTCACACTTATCCACATCATACTGCATCTGCCATGTATTTGCCCACTCACTAAACTTGTCTAAATCGCCTTGAAGCCTAACATCCTCCTCACCACTCACATTCCCACCTAGTTTTGTGTCATCAGCAAACTTGGAAATATTACATTTGGTTCCCTCATTCAAATCATTGATATCTATTGTGATTAGCTGGGGCCCAAGCACTGATCCCTGTGCTACCCCACGAGTCACAGCCTGCGATTCCGAAAAAGACCCATTTATCCCTACTATGTTTCCTGTCTGTTAACCAATTCTCTATCCATGCCAATATATTACCCCTAATCCCATGTGCTTTAATTTTGCACATTAACTTCTTATGTGAGACTTTATCCAAAGCTTTCTGAAAATCTAAATACACCACTTCCACTGGCTCTCCCTTGTCTATTCTGCTAGTTAGGATGGGGCAGCCCTGTCATCTAGGAATATTTAGCTAAGGAGACCAAACTGTACATAGCATTCAAAATATGGAGTTCACTTGTACAGAATTCCACACAAGAACAAAAGAAATGGGAGCAAAAGTACGCCATTCGGCCCTTTGAGCCTGCTCCACCATTCCAAATGTGGCCTTATCATATCGAACAGCTGCAGGACATCCAAGTAATTGGTTTAAATAGAGTAGCTCGCTGCAGTAAGGGTAACATTGCTTAAATGAAAAGAGTACAAAGACAAAATGGCAGGTTCAACGTTCACAATAATCTTTGTGAAAATGTTCAGGTGAAGTGCAAATTATATGTGAATAGTACAACCAACTAATGATTGCTGTTATAGCACTATTCCAAGCAGGGATGAGAGTGGCCAAAGACAAAAAGGTCTGAAATTTTTCAGTGACAAGGAATCATGTAATTATAATGCTTATGATCCGCAGGAATGCAAAAGCTTCTTTTTTATATATGTTTGTTCACAGAATGTGGTTGTCGCTGGCTTGGCCAGCATTTATGCCCCAACCCCAATTGCCCTTGGGAAAGTGGTGGTGAACTGCCTTGTTGAACTGCTGCAGTCCATGTGGATTAGGTACATCCACAGTGCTCTTCGGAAGGGAGCTCCTAGGACTTTGACCCAGCGACAGTGAAGGAAAGTCGATATAGTTCCGAGTCAGGGTGGTGTGGGGCTTGTGGGGATGGGGGAACTTGCAGGTGGTGGTGTTCCCATGTATCTGCTAGCTCTGTCCTTCTAGCTGGTAGAGATCATTGGTTTGGAAGGTGCTGTCGAAGGCACCTTGCTGAGTTGCTGCAGTGCATTTTTTGATGGTACACACTGGTGCCACTATGTATCGGTGGTGGAGGGAGTGAATGTTTAAGGTGGTGGATGGGGTACAAATCAAGCAGGTTGCCTTGTCCTGGTGTTGAGTTTCTTCAGTTTATTGGAGGTGCACTCATCCAGACAAGTACAGAGTGTTCCATCACACTGCTGACTAGTGCCTTGCAGATGGTGGACAGGCTTTGGGGAGTCATGTACTGCGTTACTCACCACAGAATTCCTAGCCTCTGACCTGCTCTTGTAGTCAGAGTATTTATATGGTTAGTCAGTTCAGTTTTTGGTCAAGTGCAACCCTCAGGATGTTGATAGCAGGGGAATTCAGCAATGGCAATGCCACTGAATGAAGATGGTTAGATTCTCTCTTGTTGGAGATGGTCATTGCCTGGCACTTGTGTGGCATGAGTTTTACTTACCACTCATCAGCTGAAGCCTAAACACTGCCCAGGTCTTACTGTACTTGGACACAAACTGCTTCAGTATGAGTTGTCGCAAATGGCATTGAACATTGTGTAACCATCGGCGAACATCCCCACTTCTGACCTTATGATGGAGGATAGGTCATTGATGAATCAGCTGAAGGTGGTTGGACCTAGGATGCTGCCCTGAGAAATGCCTGGGACTGAGATGATTGATCTCCAACAACCGCAACCATCTTCCTTTGTGCTAGGTGTAACTTGTCAACCAGTGGAGGGTTTCCCCCTGGCTCCCATTGACTCCAGTTTTGCTAGGGGTCCTTGATGCCACTCGGTCAAATGCGGCCTGATGTCAAGGGCAGTCACTCTCACCTCACTTCGAGTTCAGCTCTTTTGTCCAAGTTTGGACCAAGGCTGTAATGAGGTCAGGAGCTGAGTAGGCCTGGCAAAACCCAAACTGAGCGTCAATGAGCAGGTTGTTGCTAAGCAAGTGCCACTTGATGGCATCGTCAACAATGCCTTCCATCACTTTGCTGAAGATCGAGAGTAGACTGATGGGGCAATAGTTGGTTGGGTTGGATTTGTCCTGCTTTTTGTTTTCAGGACACAGCTGGGCAATTTTCCACATTGGCAGGTGGATGCCAGTGTTGTGGCTGTACTAGAACAGCTTGGCCAGGGTGGCAGATAATTCTGGAGCCTTCAGTACTATTGCCAGGTTATTGTGAGGGCCCAAAGCCTTTGCAGTATCCAGTGCCTTTAGAGTGGAGTGAATCAAATTGGCTGAAGACTGGCATCTGTGATGCTGGGGACCTCAGGAGGAGGCCAAGATAGATCATCCGCTCAGCACTTTGTGGCTGAAAATGGTTGCAAATGCTTCAGTTCTGTCTTTTGCACTAATGAGCTGGGCTCCTCCATCATTTGACGATGGGGATATATGTGGAGCCTCCTACTCCAGTGAGTTGTTTAATTGTCCACCATCATTCACTACTGGATGTAGCAGGGCTGCAGAGCTTAGATCTGATTCATTGGTTGTGGAATTGCTTAGCTCTGTCTATCGCATGCTGCTTATGCTGCTTGGCAAGCAAGTAGTCCTGTGTTGCAGTTCACCAGGTTGACATCTCATTTTTAGGTATGACTGGTGCTGCTCCAGGCATGCTCTCCTGCACTCTTCATTGAACCAGGGTTGATCGCCCAGCTTAAGTGGGTAAAATGCCAGGCCACGTGGTAAAAGATTGTGGTTGAATACAATTCCGCTACTGATGGCCCACAGTGCCTCGTGGATTCGCAGTTTTGAGTTGCTAGATCTGTTCAAAGTCTATCCCATTTAGCATGGTCGCAGTGCCACACAACACAACGAAGGGTATCATCAATGTGAAGGCGGGGCTTTGTCTGCACAATGACTGTCATGGGCAGGTGCATCCTTGACAGGCAGATTGGTGAGAACGTGGTCAAGTAGAATTTTCCCTCTTGCTACTTCCCTTAGCAACCTGCCACAGACACTATCTAGTAACTATGTCCTTTAGGATTTGGCCAGCTGGGTCAGCAGTGGTGCTACCAATGGTCATTTATGTCCCTCACCCAGAGTACATTCCATGCCCATGCCACCCTCAGTACTTCTTCCAATTGATGTTCGGCATGGCAAAGTAGTGATTCATCAGCTGAGGGGTATGGGTGGTCGAGCGGTAGGGGTAATCAGCAGATAGTTTCTTTGTCCATGTTTGACCTGATGCCATGAGACTTCACGGGGTCCGGGTCAATGTTGAAGACTCCCAGGGCAACTCCCTCCTAACTGTATACCACAGTGCTGCCATCTCTGGTGGGTCTGTCCTGCCAGAGGGTGGTGGTCTAGGACATTGTACGGTATGATTGATTCAGTGAGTGTGACTGTGTCAGGCTGTTGCTTAACTTGTCTGTGGGACAAGTCCCCAGACATTAGAAAGGAGGGCTTTGCAGGGTCAACAGGGCTGGCTTTGCCATTGTCCTTTCCAGTGCCGAGGTCGATGCTGGGTGGGGTCTGTCTAGTTTAATTGCTTTTAGACTTCATAGCAGTTTTATACAACTGAGTAGCTTGCTAGGCAGAGGGCAGTTATGAGTCAACCACATTGTTGTGGATCTGGAGTCACATGTAGGCCAGACCAGGTAAGGATGGCAGATTTCCTTATCTAAATGACACTTGGATAGATGAACTATGTCTGAACTAAAGTGAAGGTTTTAGTGACAAACTAAGTTTCAGAAGGATTATTTGCTTTTCAGAAACTGAAGTAATGTCTGTCGTTACTGTATTAACCACATTTAACTAGATTTTCAACTTGTGTAGTGAACATAAAACTCGTGCTGTAGATCGACCAGCTGTGGTGAAAGCTGCTCAATTTTCAGAAATAAACTAACAAAGCAAGTGCCATCAGCAGGGAGGAAAACAGGAAATAAAAGCGGCACTGTTGTACCTCTGCATGGTGCTCGCAAACTGCGCTGTCTGCTTCCTGATTTTCTCTCAATCTGCAGCCATACTCAGGGATATCCTGCCCACACAGCTGCCTCACATTTGGGGCCACATGCGATCACAGAACTGTCCCCATGCTTTGTGACTATCACATGCCGCGTTCAATCCCTCCCTTCTCACCCAACAGCACCACGTCCAACAAAGCTGCACGTCACTTTGCACAGGTACACATCCCCCTTTGCTAGAATTGATAGCAAGTCCATTCCCATTCTGTTTTGCGTCGCAAGCGTGGTACGTTTCAAATACACCTCTGCGGAGGCGGAGGTCGTAAACAAAATTAAAATAGCAGAATTCCATGATCCCAAAACCGCAATTGGCAGAAAGCTTTCATTTCTGAAAATAAGTTTTCTTACCAATCCCAACATGTGCCTCTAGAACCATACTGACATCATTTGCACCATCGCCGATTGCTAACGTTATAGGATGATTCTTTGTGTTCTTCACCATTTTTACAATCTAACGATGGAAAAGAATATAAAGAGCTTTTGACTGGCTAAACCATTTCTGGTAGCTGTACATGTTTCACAGTGTTGACAACTTTCATATTTGGGGACCAAAAATACAGAATTCACATAAATGGAATAGTATGAGTTGTGGTAACATGCAACCATAATGGTTCATAGTTTTGCAAAGTTATAGGGTGAATGTGGTCTTTGGCAGTAGCACAAAGAGAGATGATAACCAATTGTCTGCCCATTTTAAACTTTGCCCGATTTCGCTTTCCATTAATGGAAATTGGGCAAGGTGTGAAACACCTTGATGTGTTCTCACTTGCTTTGCATCATAGGCAAAAATCAATTTTACCCCAATGTTACGTATCAATACAGTTTTTCTTAAAAACGTTCTCGGAATTAAAACTACTTCTTTCAGTTATATATCACCTCGGACATCAGAATATGTCTCAAAGTACTTCAAAGATATAATAAAAAAGGGATGTTGAGTCAAAGAGATTAGACAGTGACCAAATATTGGGCCAAAAAGCAGAGTGTTAAGGAGGATGGTGAGGTGGAGAGTTAGTGGGGCTTAAGAGAGGGGATTTCAAATTGAGGCTAGATGGCTGAAACCACAGCTGTCAATAGTGGGGCAAAGGGATAGGACATACAGGGGTCAAAGACTGAGGGGCAAAAAAGTTTGGGAGTTTGTAAGGTTGGAGGATGTTAGACAGAGGGAAGACAAGACCATGAACGGGTTTAAATACAAGAATTATTATATATCTGAGGCACTGGGGGAACAAGAGATGATGTATGTCAGAAAGCACAGGGGCTGCATGTGAGTGGGACTTGGTGTAGGTTAGGATATGAGTCCACAGAGCTTTGGATGAGCTGTAAGTTACTGATGCTGGAAAATATGAAATTAGACAGCAAGGAATTACAATAACTGAGTCTGAATGTGACAAAGGCATGGATGGAAGTTGAGCAAGGGGTAGAAACGGATGGTGTTAAGAGTTTGAAGCTGGTGATAGTGGTGATGGAACAGATAGGAGTTTGAAAGCTAAAGGTAAGCATTGAATAGGACGCTGAGATTCTGACTATCCAATTGGGCAACGACAAGGTAGGATGATAGTGTCGTCGACAAGGGTAAGGAGCTTGAACTAGGGAGTTGTTTTGGTTATAGCTTTCCCAATGTTTAACTGGAAGCAGTTCATCCAAGACAGTTGAGCAGGCAATATGACAACACAGAAGCAGTGCTGGGGCAGAAGAGATCCTGAAGTGAAAGTTGGTTGGCATTGTTGTTAATTGCATATGGTGCAATGGTGGTTAACTATATGCAAGTGGAGGGCATTAATTGGGTTGTTGCCTGAGCGCATATAAAGTGACACTTACTGACACTGGGGTGAGGATTGAGTTAGGAGGTACATTCTTGTAATGCTTCACTCTGAATAAATCAAAACTGAGTAAAGTTTGGCTCTAGTTTCATCCTTCACCAACTGGCTATCAGGAGTTTAAACAGACATCTTACATGTGGAAGCTGGCACCATTTCTGCAGCTGATGTCATCAGAAAGGAAACATGGAGAGGATAGATCATTGGGGAATTCTGGTCGTCATTGTGTCGGAGTGGGAAGAGAAGTCATCCTTGGAGATGCTTTGATAGGCAAGTAAAAACCAAAGCAAAGGCATTCCAAACATGCTGGACAAAACTGGGAGGGTCATGAAGGGGAAGTTGTTTGGCCAGCAATTTAGTGGTCAATCATGTTGCTACACAGAGATTCAGCAACATTCATGCCCTATTGTTACCATGTATTTCTGGACTTTGGTTAGGGTGTGGTGTGTTGTGAGAAAGATACAAGTGGGAAGTTGCAGGGCACGGGCTGAGAAAGTATACATTCAAGGACTTCAGAAAAATGCAGTTAGACCATGCGAGCATAGTTTGCGGCAACAGAAGAGTTATGGGTGCTTCTTTTCCAGGAGGGGTGATGATGACAGTTTTGAAAGGGAGATGGACAGGGCCTGACGAGGTGAAATCCTTTACGTCAGTTAGGATGGAAGGTCATGAAGGGAAATTGTTTGGCCAGCAATTTAGTGGGAATGGCATCAGGGGAGCTGGAAATCGATATCTGGACAAGGTGAGTTCAAAGGGGGTCATGGGAAATGGTAGGGCAAGTAGAGTGGAATAGGGGTAACAATCTGTAGGGAAGGTTCAGTCGGGCTAGCAATTGGAAGGGGGAGAACAGCATCGGCAATCAAGAGATGGTCTCCATCTTGATGACAGAAGTCTTTTCACGGAAAATTAATATCAACCGTTACTGAAGGTTAGTGATAATTGCTGAATAGGGAAATTATTCACCCAGTAATCAACTGCAGATTTGCAGTAAACTTATAATACTGACATCAAAAACACCTTCAGTTTAACACTCTTCAGTGGGTACTATTCAGCAACTTATTTACTATACAAATCCAGAATACACTACAAATGTCTTAGCTTAGCTGAAAATGCCAAAGATTTAAGAAAAAGTACACTCAGATACGTATATACTCATATGCATTCAATAATAGAAAGCAGGGAATGATCAATAGCCAAATAGGCTTATATCCAGAGAATAAGTTTGACTTAATTGGCCTCTTGCAATACATATGTTGGCTAGATTCCTCCCATGTAGCTGAACTTGGAAAATTAGCAGGACCGCACAACAGACTTAGGATCAAAGTTAGAGCTTGTAGAATAAAAGGAACAGTAGCCACAGAGGTAAGAAATTGGCTGGAAGACAGGAAACAAAGTAGTGGTGGATAGTTATTTTTCAGACTGGGAGAAGGCTTATAGTGGAGTTCCCCAGGGATTGGCGTTAGGACCCCTGCTTTTAATGGTTTATGTTAATGACCTAGGCATTGGAGTACAGGGCACAATTTCAAAATTTGTGGATGATACAAAACTTGGAAGCATTGTGAACTAAGGAGGAGGATAGTGTAGAAATGACAGACAGATTGGTGAAATGGGCGGACAAGTGGCAGATGAAATTTAATACCGAGAAGTGTGAAATGATTCATTTGAGCAGGAAGAATGCAGAGACAATATACAATAAAGGGTATAATTCTAAAGTGGGTGCAGGAACAGAGGGAGTAGGGTGTATATGTGCATAAATCACTGAAGGTGGCAGGGCAGGTTGGGAGCACGGTTAATAAAGCCATCCATCATCCTGGCCTTTATTAGTAGGGCCATTTGAAAAGGAGTTCTTCACCCAAAAACTTCGAGAACCACTGAATTAGGTTATGAGTAGAGTCTGACCCTGCTACATGTCGAGGATAATGAAAGGGATTTGTTTTTTTATAAATGTGATTTTGAACAGAGAGATCACATAGTAATCTCCTGTGAAGCTGCTAACAGGTGTATTAACGGGCACGCGTTATTCTATGGCTAGGGTATAGACATGTTTAAACCATTTGTATCCCAGAAGCTACAAACCCCAACTGCTGAAAATAGGGACATCCCAAGGTAAATTAGATGTTGCCATTGTAAAATAAGTTTAAAAATTGACAAGAGCCTGTAAATTCCCAACTCCAGGTCAAAAGAAACCTACATGGTGGCTTGCCTACTATTCTGCCAAGTTATAGGCACCCATGTCTCAGAGACTAGTAATCCCCTGCTGCATTGCTTGTGGGTAGTCTGGGGTCTAAAGCTAAGTGCAAACCTTGCCTGTCTCTTTAAGGCCACTGTTTAGCGCAGCACACACTTGAACACACAACTGAACGTATCCTGAGGTCAATCTTTAATTGCTGTTTCATGACAAAGGTTTGCAATGTCTCAAGTGCATAGAAGTTACAGGTTTTGTTTTAAAAAACTTAGACTGAGACGCTTACAGCACAGGAAGGAGGGAATTCTGCCCATCATGTCGGCACCGGTCAACAAAGATCTGACTACACTAATCCCATTTTCCAGCGTTTGGCCCATAACCCTGGAGGCTATGGCAATGCAATAGCCTCTTACACTTTTGATATGAGAGATGAAACATGGGATACACAGAAAGATGCATGGATACACAAATGGCAGATTGATGAATTTACACATGGATAAGCAAACATGTAAAAAAGTAGTCAGTATACCTGTGCTTTCTGTAATGGGGCCATACGACAACATAAAACTGCAGTACATCTATGGCATATTTGCAATAGCAGGTTTTTGTAGTTGCTTGCGCTCCCATCTTGGGTTGGTTTCAGTACTAGTGACAGGGCAGCACCATCAATGATCAAACCATATTCCTGCGTAGCAGACCAACTTCTACAACAGAAAAGGATGCAGATTTGTTTTTGAGAAATGCAATGTGTTACACAATTCTAATAGAAAAGTTTATTCTTACATCCGTATCCACATGACTGTGAAATGACCAGATCATTGTAAATTTTGGTGCAGTACAGACGTTCTGTCACTAGATGCCAGTGTACTTTAAGCACTGAAGGTACCCAAAGTAGAGGATGATTACCATATGCATTCTAATTGGAATAATAACTGCAGATATTGATATTCAAACACACCCAAGTGATTAAACATTGATTCCTCAATGTATAAAGCAGGGAAAAAATGACAACATTGAATGCAAGTTGTTGTAAATCATCCAAGGTGCTTCACAGGGGCATTATCAGACACTGAGCTACTCAAATTAGGATAGGTTATCAAAAGCTTGGTCAAATACGATAGATTTTAAGGAGTGACTGAAAGCAAGAGAGAGGCAGAGAGGGAATTCCTGAGATTTGGGCCCAGACAGCTATAGGCATGGTCCCCAGTGGTGGGGTGAAGGAAGATGCTGATGCGCTAGCTGCATAAGTCAGGAACATTTATAAAACAGTGGTCATAATATGCTTCATATTTTTGGAGAATTTGATCGTAATAACTAAAGATTCAAATTTTGATAAGGTTAACTTTAATGGGATGAGACATACTGGCAACAGCAAACTGGTCAAAACAGTTATTGGAAAAAAACTGCAGCTGAACAATGGCAGGGGTTCAAAACAAAGTCTGACCTAACAAGAATATGTATGTACTCCTAAAAGGACAAGAGTTCTATTTACCAAATAAAACAGCCACAGTTGACAAAAGAGGTGAGTGATAACATAA